>NC_140973.1:38186112-38313612 GCF_056783735.1 Eptatretus burgeri | reverse complement strand
ATAGACAGAGACAAGTGAGGGAGCAGAGGGTGCAACACCAAAATAGAGGTGATAGATTCACATATACCACACATACATACGAGGTGTGTTCAAAAAGTATCCAACCTTAATTTTTCGTGCGTACACAAATGACGCTAGGGAGGCGTGGTTTGGTGCACGTATGTAGGCGATCCTAATTCGTATGCGTGAATATTTTCCTGCCTGCAGAAGCTGTCAGTCGCCGACAGACCGCCAATGAGTGAGGAAGTGTAAGTGAGCACCGTCGGATTTTCGTTTTTGACAAAATTGCGGAAAAACTTGAACAACGCTACTGCATCAAATTTTGTGTAAAGCTTGGCGATTCCCAAGTGGAAACGATCCGCAAGATTCAACAAGCCTTCGGGAACGAAGCAATGGGCACCACACAGATAAAAGAGTGGTACAACCGCTTCAAAGATGGTCGCACATCAGTGGAAAGTGAAGCACGTTCTGGTAGGCCCTCAACATCCCGAAATGAGATAGTCATTGACCAAGTGAGGACGCTGCTGATGCAGGATCGTCGAATCACGATCAGAGAACTTGCAGACGAGGCGGGCGTCAGCATTGGATCTGTTCATTCCATTGTGACTGAGGATTTGGGCTTGAGGACAATCTCAGCGAAGTTCGTGCCAAAGCTGCTAACGATCGAGCAGAGGCAACTCCGTTTGGAGATCGCACAGGACATGCCGGAGACTGTGAACAGCGATCCCAACTTCTTCAACACAGTGATCACTGGCGATGAGACCTGGGTTTATGGGTACCACCCAGAAACCAAGTTCCAGTCATCACAATGGAAGCATCCAACATCCCCGAGGCCAAAAAAAGCAAGGAAGGTCCGCAGCAATGTCAAAGTCATGCTGACCGTCTTCATGGCCGATCAGCCGCAAACAAGCCTTAGATCACATTGTGCAATGCGCGTCAGTTGGAATGGTGTTAAGCTCACTGCCATTGGACTCTGGAGCAGTGGAAACTCGTTCTCTGGAGTGATGAATCACGCTTCACCATCTGGCAATCCAACGGACAAATGTGGCTTTGGTGGATACCAGGAGAACGCTACCTGCCTGAATGCATAGTGCCAACTGTAAAGTTTGGTGGAGGAGGAATAATGGTCTGGGGCTGTTTTTCATGGTTCAGGCTGGGCTACTTAGTTCCAGTGAAGGAAAATCTTAATGCCACAGTATACAATGACATTCCAGCCAATTCTGTGCTTCCAATTTTGTGGCAACAGTTTGGGGAAGGCCCTTTTCTGTTTCAGCATGACAATGCCCCCGTGCACAAAGCGAGGTCCATACAGAAATGGTTTGTCAAGATAGGTGTGGAAGAACTTGACTGGCCTGCACAGAGCCCTCACCTCAACCCCATCAAACACCTTTGGGATGAATTGGAATGCCAACTGTGAGCCACACCTAATCGCCCAACATCAGTGCCCAACCGCACGAATGCTCTTGTAGCTGAATGGAAGCAAATCCCCAAAGCAATGTTCCAACATCTAGTGGAAAGCCTTCCCAGAAGAGTTGAGGCTGTTATAGCAGCAAGGGGGGGGGGGGGGACCGACTCCATATTAATGCCCTTGATTTTGGAATGAGATGTTGGACGAGCAGGTGTCCACATATTTTTGGCCGTGTAGTGCACATACATACACAGATCACATATAATATATATATATATATATATATATATATATATATATATATTATATATAGATATATACATACATGCACACATACTTAAAATACATCTCACATATACATACTGTATATTCGCACATACATACTGTACATTCACACATACATACATGCATACACATATCTCATATACATATGTTCATACATACATATATTCACACATGCATACATACATACACATATCACACGTGCATATATATATATATATATATATATATATATATATATATATATATATATATATATATATATATATATATATATATATATATATATATATATATATATATATATATATATATATATATATATACATTTGTTGACTCAGCTTGTCATCCTTCCGAGGTCGGCGAAATGAGTACCAGTGAACTGGGTCGGTGTATACCCTGGTTAAAATAGGTGTACCATATCCCTGTGTCGTAAGAGGCGATCAGGGTTGCGTCAGGAAGGGCATCTGGCGTAAAACAACATGTGCCAAATCACTATGCGGATCATACGGATGATCCGCTGTGGCGACCCCGAACCTGAGCAGCCGAAAGAAGAAGATATATATATATATATATATATATATATATATATATATATATATATATATATATATATATATATATATATATATATACATGTGTGATATGTGTATGTATGTATGTATATATGTGTGAATTGAAAAAAAAGTATGTGTGATATGTATGTGTGATTATAAGTCTGCATGGATATGTGTATGTATGTCTTAATATATGTGTGTGAATATATGCATGCGTGAATGTATGTCTGTGTGAAGATATATATATATATATATTTATATATATATATATATATATATATATATATATATATATTATCGATACATAAATATATACATTCACACATACATCCATACATACAAACATATATTCACACATACATACATACATACATTCATATATCACTCATTCATTCATTCATTCACACATACATGTATTCACACACATATTCACACATACATTTCACACATACTGTACATATATCACACATACATATATTCCCACATACATATCACACACACGTATTCACACATACATATATTCGCACATACATATATTCGCACATACATATATTCACACATACATATATTCACACATACATATATTCACACATACATATTGTTGTTGATTTCCGCCCGCCGGCGTGCGGACGACTGCTTCCAGCCAATGGCGGCTGCTCTCGCCCACCGAATGGACAATCTAGTCGCAGCCTTCCGGATCAAACGCTGAAATCCCGCTACGGGTGTGTTTTGGATGCACACCACAGCCTCATCAACACTCCACCCGCGCTACAGGGTCAATCGCCGAATTGTCGATATACCTAATTAATCGCGCGGGCAGACTACCGAGAGACTGTACCTCAACGGGGCCCGCTTGAAACGAGCCTCTTAAGCAGCTTGCTTCGTTTTGGGATAACCGAGCGGGGTATTTATCGCGCAGCCCCGTTGGACCCGATCACTTTATCAGCTATTGAAAAAGCCAGCTATTACTCCGAACTCAATACGGCAGTTCAATGAAGGAAAAGGACACGACGAACGGGTCAACATTCACACAAGCACATTTATTTGCACACATATACGGTCAAAGCAGCAATGCAGGGATATACAAGCATGCAATGAATGGGGGTAGGGATAAGACGCAAGCAAGAAAAATAACTACCACCGTTCTATTAATTACGTACACTTATACAGTTCTACCTACGGACATGGCGCCGCAACGTTCATGCAAAGAAACAAGGAAAAACCCCAGGAAAGACGAGGGGTAGACTGGACCTCTTGGGTCTTTATGAGCACGGAGCTGTGATGACCGCAGAAGCTCCGAGAGGCCGGGCTGGTTACCTTCACCTCCGTGGTTCCTCGCTGAGGCGACCCGCAATGTCCCGTCCTCACGGCAGCTGGCGTGACCGCAGTCCGGCCCAGGCCTCATCTGACGGCCTAGTGATTCGGGCACAGCCGGCAACGCCTCAGAGGAACGAACGGGTCTTTTGCTCTCTTAGAGTTGATGCTCTCTTTAAGAGCCCGTCCGTCCCGAAGCCCGATCACCTCGGATCGTTCGCTGCTGGCTGGCGACCTCTCTCCGGCTCTCCCCACGTCCCGCACACGAACGCGCAGTTCTGCGTGGCACGGCAGGCTTGGCTGCGTTCCCAACTTCCGTCTCCTCAGCGAACCCAGACCTCCACTGGACTCGAACCTTGCTCTTCACACCACTCCAAACCCAGACCGACTGACTGCCTTGGCGCTCTGCGCGCTGTTATATGGGATCCGTGAGGCGAGGTTTGATCTCTGATCCCTCACCTCTGATCCTCCCCCCCCCCCCCCCGCTGGCTCTGCCCCCTTCGATCTCCTGATCCGAATTCGAGGCGAAGCTCGGAGCGAGCGGACGTGGCAGAGATCATCGACGCTGGCGCCAACAAGGGAGAGCGGACGTGGGTGAAATCACCGTCCCTGCACAACGAGGAAACCCCCGCGTCTGTTTGCAGCGATGCTGTTCGCTGGGAACTCGCCGTGGTTGGCGCAAAGATGGCGGCGTTTGCGGAGTTGAAGGTGAGTTGATGGTGTTCGTTGTTGGTTATTGGGGGAGATGTGGTTTAGGAGATGGTGGCTGTGGTTGGCGTTGTGGAGAAGGTGGTTGTGGTTGGCATTGTGGAGAAGGTGGTTGTGTGAAGGTGGCTGTGGAGAAGGTGGTTGTTCGTTGTCTGTGGGGATGTTGGCGATTGTGGAGAAGGTGGTTGTGGTGGTTGAAATGCGGTTGCTCCAAAATAACGACAGCAAAAGAAAAATGGCTAACTCAAAGATCACAGCCCGGTTACACGAATATATCCCTTAGACATCGGTGGGGAAATCTATCTGAACACAGACTTATCGACATAACTGATCTAAGGACCTATATGGTGTTCTGTGAATTTCCACAACCGTAACAATATATTCACACATACATATATTCACACATACATATATTCACACATACATATATTCACACATACATATATTCACACATACATATATTCACACATACATATATTCACACATACATATATTCACACATACATATATTCACACATACATATATTCACACATACATATATTCACACATACATATATTCACACATACATATATTCACACATACATATATTCACACATACATATATTCACACATACATATATTCACGCATACATACATACATCCACACATACATACACATACATACACATACATTCATACACATACATACACACATACATACATACATATACACATACATACACACATACATACACACATACACACATACATACACACATACATACACACATACACACATACATACACACATACATACACACATACATACACACATACATTCATACACATACATACACACATGCATACATAGACATACTTTCATGCATACACACGTACATACACACATACATTCGTACACACGTACATACACACATACATTCGTACACACATACATACATACACACATGCATACACATATGTACATGCATACACACATACATACACACACACATACACACACATACATACATACATACATACATACACACATACATACACACATACATACATACATACATACATACACACATACATACACACATACATACACACATACATACACACATACATACACACATACACATACATACACATACATACATACACACATACATACACACATACACATACATACATACATACGTCCAAACACATCCGTACATAGAATTGCCTAATTTAATACATTCAATGTCTAGTCATTCTTTTGCGGATGCAGTTTTACTTTTCAATAACGAAGGTTAAATAATTGTGTGCACACAGTGCAACACCCATCTCATGCCCAATTAAGTAAGCACCCTTAATTTGTGCTTGATCGTTAAGCATATGGGGAGCTTATTATCATTTGCTCTCATTTGCTAACTGGGTTTCTCCGCCTGTCCTTAGTTGGTTTGAGTCTCATCTGTCGTAAGCGGTACAATACGATGTGCGTGTGTTTTTTAAAGTACTTCTTCCCATTCTAAGTATAAGCAGTAAATACGAGGCAGTTATCGACAACAATTCAAGGTACCTCATCGTTTTCCTTCTCAGCTTCACACATCAGTGATGCAGAATGGAAACAGACTTTTTGTAGATATCGAATGGACACAATCATCAATTACCGAGAACAACAAATAATGGCAAAATCAAGACACACATGACAAAGCAGCCCTTTTGTTCAAAAAGCAACACATCAAGAGTTGTCATGACCAGGTTAGTGTGTTTGTAAATGACAAGTTATCACTGAGGCATGATGTTTTTGAGGAAAAAAAATAACCATCGTGAATGTGAATTACTCTGTAGAGCAATGTTCTTGGGCCAATAACGTGTTAACTCAAATATTTATCCTTATTTTTTGTATACATAGTCGAGGCTCATGGAAGAGTTGGTACACTGAACATATCAGGACGTAACAGGAAGCAAAAGGAATGGCAGAGAGAGGGGGAAACACCAACGGCGGAGTTGACGGTCAAGATAGAGGCAGACGTCGACGAACAATAGGTGTGGGAATCTCATGGGCGGCAGGAGAGTATGCATAGGGTGTGTCTCGAGATGCAGAAGGAATCTCCAAGGAGGAAAAACTGGAATTTTTGAAGGAGTTTGGCTTGGGGGTGGGGGGAGTTTAACGAGGTAGAAAAGATCATGGTTTTGTATTGTGGACGATTTGAGATGATGGTGAACAGATGTCTTAAAGGAAGCTGCCTGGAAGGAAGAATAACGTTTAATAGAATATGGAAGTTTGTTCCACAGGTGGGAAAAAAAGAGGAACGAATGAGCGAAGGTGAGCAGTGATCCTGGATTTTGGTAGTTTCACCAGAAGGGGGTTGGTGGTGAACTGTGTGTGTGCCCAGCAGAAACGGGAGGAGGGAGACAAAGCATGAAAGAGTAAAGGGTGTAAAGACCAGAAAAGAGGCGGAAGAAGACAGAGAGACCACCGACATGGCTGTGACAGCGAAGTGATAGGCCTATAGACTCAGCTTCATTGTGGGAGATTACAATAATCTTGAAGACCTTGGTTTCCACAGCATCAAGCTGAACAATATGTGAGGCAGGAGAGCTAGTACAAAGGGGAGAGCAGCTCGTACTCCATCAAGCTGCGGACAAAGGCCTTGCCGGTGGATAGAAGTTCAGGAGTGCCAAGGAAGGACTTTGTATGATGGTGGATGCCCAATTGGCAGCTGGGCTTTGGAGGCCAACTTTGAAATGTGATTTTTCTAAGAAAGATATTGGCTGATAGTGAGACCCAAGAGTTTGAATGACTGAACTCCCTCAAGAAGTTTGCTCAGAAAGTAGATCGGAGTGTTTGCCAGATGGTCCTTTCATAGAGAGATTATGAGAGTGTGCCATTTGTCAGGATTGAAAGACATATTTCAAATATTTGACCAGATTGTGATTTTTTTCCAAGGTCTGAAGAGAGGGAAGAAGCAGCAGCCTGCCTGTCTGAAGGATGATGAACCTCGTGGCAGAGGGTGGAGTCATCAGCAAATAGATAAATGGGATTTTCCCGAGAGTCCGAGAGATCATTTTTGAGGATTAGGAATATGACTGGGCCCAGAGCACTACCTTTGGGTACTCCAACCTTGACGAGGAGATAAAATGGTTCCTTTGAGAGCCACATGTCGGCGAGGAGAGTAGAGAAAGTCAGTAAGCCATGTGTGGAGATTGCCTTTGGCAGAAAGTTTGGAAAGCAAGGCAGGAACACAGGCATCATCCCAACTGACTGGAAGAGGGGCCTTGTTGTCCCTCTCTGGAAAGGGAAGGGTGATCGCCAAGACTGCAACAACTACCGAGGGGTGACGCTGCTCTCAGTGCTGGGCAAGGTCTTTGCTCGGATAATTCTTCATAGGGTTCACCACCATCTGCTTGAGCACCAGCGTCCAGAGCAGTCAGGCTTTACACAAAGCGGTCAACGATTGACCGTATCCTTGCTCTTCGGGTCCACACCGAACGCAGTCGAGAGTTTCGGCAGGGGCTGCTTGCAGCTTATGTTGATCTCTGTAAAGCGTTCAATTCAGTGAATCAGGATGTCCTCTGGAGGATTCTTGGTCTTCGTGGGGTGCCACCAAAACTGATCGATCTGATGTCTGAACTATACTCTGGTACTGAGTGTGCTGTGAGATGTGGTGTAACCATCTCTGACTTATTTCCAGTTGTTACTGGAGTTCGTCAGGGGTGTGCATTGGCCCCCACACTTTTCAGCACTTGTATGTACTGATTCTAGGGAGGATGTCAGAGAGATCAAGCTGCGGTGCATCGTTTGAGAATGTCAAGTTCTCTTATCTTGATTTCACATATGATGTAGTCATCTTTGCGGAGACTTTAGATATCCTTTTGGGGGCCCTCGAGGTGCTGAATGAGGAGTCAGAGCCGCTGGGATTATGGGTTTCCTGGGTCAAAACTAAGATCCAGGCATTCAATGACATATTGGATGCTGCTGTACTGTCTGTGCCTGTTTGTGGTGAGGATGTTGAGGTCGTGGAGAGATTAACTTACCTTGGCAGTGATATTCATGTCTCTGCTGGCTGCGAGTCAGAGGTCAATAGACGTCTGGGTCGGGCCTGGGGAGTCATGGATTCACTGGATCATAGGGTGTGGCGCTGTCAGTACCTGTGCGGGAGGACGAAAGTCCGAGTCTTCAGGTCCTTGGTGCTTCCAGTCTTGCTCTATGGATGTGAGACTTGGACTCTGACCAAGGATCTGAGATGGAGACTTAAATCCTTTGATAGCAGGTCTCTTCGGAGAATCCTTGGCTATCGTTGGTCGGACTTTGTGTACAACGAGCGGTTGCTGAGAGAGACTCAAATGAGATTTGTTACCTGCATGGTCCGTGAGCATCAGCTGCGGCTGTATGGACATGTGGCTCATTTTCCTGACGCTGATCCTGCTCACCAGATTCTCTCAGTGAGGGGGTCTCGTGAGTGGAGGAGGCCAATGGGCCGACCACGTGCCTCGTGGTTGCAGCAGGTTGATTAGCATCTAAAGTAGATGGGGGTGGGCCAGGCATCTGCCTGGGGGATGGCCAGAGGGAGGCCCCTGGAGTACCAGTGGAAAGTGGACGCAGCGACACGCTGCTCTGGCACATGCTCCTATACTTGACCTGACCTGACCTTTACCTGACAATATGTCCACCTTCTCAGGTGCAAAAGACACAGAGATTGCAGGAACAGTTGGGTAAGACAGGGAAGGATGGGTCCCGAGAGTGAGGGGTTGGGAACACATGATTTGGATGCAAACACAATCGAGGCATTTTGGCTTTCTCATGAGCGGAGTTGGCTGTGGTGCCATTTGAAAAGACGGAAGGGATGGAATAGGTGCATACACCAGAGACAGACTTAACAAGGCACCACCATGTTTTAAAGGTGGGAGATAAGTTTGAAAGTTAATTCTTAAGGTTGGGCAGATTTTTTTAGGCTATGCTTTTAATGAACACACACTTGGTCAAAATTGCCTTACAGGAAGAGAAGACCTTATTAATCAACACCCTCCATGTCCATGCATTTCAAAATGAGATTTCAGAGGTGACGTACTTGTCTTTGAGTTTTTGATTCTTGACGTGACTATAAACAGTTATCCCATAATTTTGCAGGCAGGGTGTTATATCACAACATGTATGGTCCCTTGGATGGATGTTAAACTGGGTGTCCCATCTGCTAATATTTGCTGGTGGGCATGATTGATCACACGGTGTCTTTTCTAGAAAAATAGGCAAGCTATCATTGTCACCCTGAACAAACTACAAATCCCCATCACCTTTGGTTGAATGTCAGGCCTGGCCAGCTGGTTTGTGAACTTTCATCAGAGAATGACTTTCCCCGACTGACCCCACAAGAAGGTGGGAATGACTGGTGCTGCTAAAAATGTATTAATATAGTCGTCTCCATACAGATTGCATAAACACAGAAATAACAGTGTTTTTTGGGTGCTGGGTATGGCATATGTGTTGACAACATCGCCTAGAGGCATGTGTCCTCACCTGTTTCCTCCAAGCGATCTAGCCTGAGTTAGTATCTCGATTTGGATATAAAAACTGTCATCCCAGTGTTTTGCATGCGGGGTGAGGCATCAATGTGTGCACCCTTCCTCAAATGGACATTAAGCTGGGCGTCCCGTCTACCGTGGTGGAGGGTTTGGGTTGAGGGGTCGTGGAGTAGATAAGTACCTGTGTGTTTATGGAGTGATCGGGGTGAGCATGGAATGAGGAAATATACGGATATTAAGTGTAGGGAAATATACACTCAATTTAAATCACATACTTCATGTAAGATCATGTATACCCAGGTCACATGGTATGGTCGCCATTTGGGATTAAAGGAAAACATTTGGATATCATTTTCTCTGAAACCACTCAACAAAAAAATTTGAAACTTGCTACATGTCAACAACTCCCTATGGCGTATATTGGGTGATAATGATGATGTCATCGGTGAAGTGGTATTCCAGCCATAATTGGTTGATTTGAAATCTTTATCCGAAAAATCAGAAACTTCATATATCTGATCTATGAACTCATGTGAGTGAAGAATTCAATTTATGAGTTCATATGTCACATGGTACGGCAGCCATATTGGATTAAAGGAAAAATTTGGACATAATTTTCTCCGAAACCGCTCAACAAAAAAAATTGAAACTTGAAATGTCATCAACTCCCCATGTAGTGATCATGATGATGTCATCGGTGAAGTGGTATTCCAGCCATAATTGGTTGAATTGAAATCTTTATCCAAAACTATTCTGAAACTTAATATACCTGATCTATGACATGGTGTTGAGTGAAGAATTAAATTTGTGATGTTCATAACCCATGCCAAGAAACGATGTAACATAATAAGGTGCAAGGATGATACGGGTACACAGGCCATAATATCAGCGGGCCTTAACAGTAGTATGTTCAGATGGTATTTTTGTTCAGAATAAATGTGTGGGGCGAGACTATGTACTCTAATAGTGCCATTCTAGTTAAATAGGCAAGAAGAAAGACGTGGTGTGTGCATGCACGGTGCTTGCTTTATCACTGGGAAACTGTATTTATTTTGAAACCGAGCTTATTTTCTTTGTTGCGTGTGATTAGTGGCTTCACCCCTTATTTTGTACCTGAAAAGGATCATTGGAACTAACTCGATCTGATGTATTGCTGAAGATATATCTTTTTGGGCAATTTAAAAGTATTGTCACATTTACTACCCACCTAACCCACTAACCCCTCCCCCTGCTGTGACAGTTAATAATGAGTCGGGTGAAGAGATGCAAAATGCTGAAGCAGTCACTTTGCAGATGGCCGACTTAATGCAATTTAAAGGTGATTGCACACCATAGCAGAGGCAAGTGACCTTATTCTGAACATGGGCTAACCCCACAGGATTTTAAGCTAATTTATATCGCCAGGGAAACGCGAATGTCGCTGAAATGAGCAACGCATGGGAGGTGGATCGTCGAGTAGGCACACACAATCTTAAGAAATAAGGATTTATTTAAATAAAGAACAAGATCACGGAACACATTTATGGGTGGATGCAGCGAATGAAGACAGAAAATCAAAAATGATAATTACTAAATAAATAAAGCTTTGTATCACAGTAAAAAGTGAAGGGCCTGGATACACACTCACACATGCACTCACTAAGTGAGCTCATTGTCCTTGAGGGAACAGCTAGGAGAACAGAGAAGCACCAGCAGATACTGCGGCACAGCGGAGCATGCCTGACAGAAGATGAATGTCCTAATTCATGAATCTCCCCGGTGAAAGACCAGAACTCCGGTACCAATGGGAAAAGAGAGTAAGTTCCGGCTCTAATGGATGTCCCTGGCAAAAGGGACAGAATGCAGCACCTCCAGTTCTCAAAAAGCCCCTCTTCTCCCTTCTCAATTCTTCTTGTCACTCATGTGATGTGGTACGACCACTGAGATCGTGGCCTCCCACCAGAATATCAATGAGGACATGGTCATTTGCCAATTGCGGCACTTTTTGCCAGCGGGCCCAGTAAATAGCAGGCCTCGTTGTTTCAGCAGTGGGAGGGTCTTCCCAGGGACCCTGCCTCAGGTGATGACTCAGAAAAAGAGTTGTCGATGCTCATCGGTCTGGAAAGGGTTACAGAACCATTTTGAAAGATGTTTGGCTGCACCAATCCACTGTCATGTACTCGATAGTGTACAAATGGAGAAAATTCAACACCATTGTTCCTCTTTCCAGGAGCGGTCATCCAATCAACAAAAATCAATGAATACACTCTGATAGCAAGGTGTATAATAATCCAGGAGGTCACAAAGAACCTCAGGGTAATATCTAAGGATCTGCATGTCCCTCTTGAATTGGCTGATGCAATGTTCATGAGTTCACCATCAGGAAAACACTGAACAAGAATGGTGTGCATGGCAGGAAACAAGGAGGAAACCACTGCTCTCCAAGAAGAACATTTCCACCTGTATCAATTTTGCCAAAGGCCACCTGGACGATCCAGAAGGCTATTGGAAGAATGTTCTGTGGACAGATGAGTCAAAAGTGGAAGTTTTTGGCTAAAATGAGAAATATAAAAATGAGAAACTAAAAATAAAATCATCAGAACCTGTTTGGCAAAAGCCAAACACTGCATTCCAACACAAGAACCTCATCCCCACCATGAGGCATGGTGATGTGAGTTTTATGGTTTGGGGCTGCTTTGCTGCCTCAGGAACCGGACGGCTTGCCATCATTGACGGAACCACTAATTCTTGATTGTACCAGGAAACTCTACAGGGGAAAGCAAGGCATCCATCTATGAGCTGAAGCTCAACAGAAAGTGTGTCATGCAGCAAGACAACGATCCTAAACACACAAGTAAATCCACAACAGAATGGCCGAAGCAGAAGAGATTTTGCAGTTTGGAATGGCCAAGTCAAAGTCACAACCTTAACCCAATTGAAATGTTGTGGCAGAACCTGACGTGAGCAGTTCATGCAAGAAAGCCCACAAATATCGAGTTGAGGCAGTTCTGTAAGGAGTGAATGGGCCAAGATTCCTCCAAGCAAATATACAGCACTGATCAAGAGTGACAGGAAACGTTTGGTTGAAGTTATTGCTGCTCAAGGGGGTGCCACCAGTTATTGAATGAAACGGTTCACATGCTTTTTCTGACAAAGAAATTGAATGTTGGATAATTTTTCTCATTAAATAAATGAAAAAAGTCGATTTTTTTTTCTATGCTATTTGTTTAATCAGGTTCTCTTTGTCGATTATTAGGACTTAGATAAACATCTGATCACATTTTAGTTCAAATTTATGCAGAAATACAGAAAAATGTAAAGGTTCACCAACTTTTTCTCACCATTGTACCTATTTTTTAAACCTGGTTTTCGGCCACATTGATAATTTTACAAAGATGGTTTTGCACCAAACTTTGTTTTGATCAAAGGATGCAAGATGAGGTGGCATTGAGGTATCGTGCGTTGGATTAATGTTTGTCCCGCCACGATTTTTGATGGGCAGTGGAAGTTTTCGGCTCTTTTGCAAGTGTGACTGACGAAGGGTAAGTTTTGGCCCACTGAAGCTGAAGCTGAAAAAAAATGAACATTTATGTGATTGTAAAGAGTGGCAACAGGGAAACTCATTTTAAGAGGAAGATTTTACAAACTGCCATCTTTAATCAAAGACCAAGACATTAAATAAGTTTATCAAATGAAAGATTGACAGCAAAATCATTGTGATAATTAATACACATTGTGTGGACAGTATTTTATGACTTGGAGCAATGTATCAATTTTCAACATGACCTATGTACATTCCGAAAAAGAACTGTAGAAGCTGGACCTCCTCACCCCCTCTCCTTCATGGTGGTTCCACTTCAGCTCTGAGAATGAGACATTCTAGGCCTGGGATCTTTGATGGTCATGAGGGAACTGGGTTTAAAATGGTTGAAGAGTGTAGGTTTTGAAAGTGGAGAGGGTATGGACAAAGATGAGCTAAAAACGGAGAGGTGTGTGCATGTGTGATAAGAGGGAAGTTTCCACCACCTCTTCACCAATATTGCTCCTTCTGCTCTCTCAGACTGCCAACCCACCCCATCAACTGTAGAATGCATGTGTTTTTCCAGTAACCCTCTCATGGTTAAATTGACAACATCGGGGCTGACTCCAAACCTCAACTTCTTTGGTCATTGCTTCAACTCTCCACGGAACTGCCTTCGAAAGGTCATTCTCTCTCCCATTGCTTCCTCCAGGGCTTCAAGCAGGCAGTGCACCGCAACCTCATGTGATCCTTGTGTTATCCTCGTGTTATCCTAGTGGTTATACTCATGTTATCCAACCCATCCTGACCCTTGATCTCTATTAGCCCCATTAACCCTTCTTCACCCAACACTGTTACTTTCGAGTTTAAATGTTTCTTTTATCTCTCTCTCTCTCTCTCTCTCTCTCTCTCTCTCTCTCTCTCTCTCTCTCTCTCTCTCTCTCTCTCTCTCTCTCTCTCTCTCTCTCTCTCTCTCTCTCTCTCTCTCTCTCTCTCTCTCTCTCTCTCTCTCTCTCTCTCTCTCTCTCTCTCTCTCTCTCTCTCTCTCTCTCTCTCTCTCTCTCTCTCTCTCTCTGTCTCTGTCTCTGTCTCTGTCTCTGTCTCTGTCTCTGTCTCTGTCTTTCTCTCTCTCTCTCTCTCTCTCTCTCTCTCTCTCTCTCTCTCTCTCTCTCTCTCTCTCTCTCTCTCTCTCTCTCTCTCTCTCTCTCTCTCTCTCTCTCTCTCTCTCTCTCTCTCGTTCATTATCCCATTATCCCCTTTCTGGTTGTACCCAATGTTGCCCTGCTACTCCACTGTCAATTTAACCTTGCTTGCTTTTCCATGAACCTTGCTCTTCTAGAGAAAAAAAAAGTGCTGAAGATGATGTAAATGTCAAAGGTTTGCTTGTTTGATTGTCTTATTAAGTGTTTACATTGTTTCATTTTAATGATAATTGCAATATTAATTATTTATTATGGGTATCATACATACTGGTGGTATGTGCCAATTAAACCACGTCAGAGACCTTGAGCAGAGCACATCCATCCAATTATTGCCTTTCAAAATAATATAATTCACTGCAACAATATTAACAATCGTTATGTTCGAAGTATGCTCCTCATTATTTATGGAAAACAAATTAGAAACACCAATGAACCTCGGCAGAAACGTGGCTGGATTCACATTTGGAGATTTCTGCAGTGATGTTTTTGACCACTTACTGCAGCAAAAGCTTTAACACGAATGTAATATTCGCAGTCTCATGTATGCCACAATGTTTAGCCTTTTTTTAACTTCCCAGATTGATGATCATCCCTTAAAACTCATGTCGTTTCTCAAGAGATCGATACAAATCTGATGAGAACATCATCAGATCATCAGGTGAGTGGCCCTCTGTTTATTTACTGCCTCACCTCCGCTCTAACTTCCTCTGCTCTCATAGCTCTATGACTCTCTCCAGCTCCTCCAGGACACATGTTCTTCCAATGACATCCTCCTGGTATACAGGTCCGAATGGATGCATCATTCCAAAATGTTAAAAACAAATGAAACTCACATCAGTGAAACAAGGCAATCTCACATCTGGTGTTTGAGGTCACAAAACAACTTCAATCTGATTTGTTCCTGCTCCAGGAAGCCGATCAACTGTAAACATTTGACAGCTCAGTTCAAAATCGAACGAGAGGATGGCAAAGTATTCTGGTTCCACCATGGTTGAAGCACTGGCCATACAGAATCAATTGCCAGAGTCCTGATACGGCTGAATGGAATGGTTTCACGGTGTCATTGCCACTTCAATCAATAACATGAACATCAGGGTGCAGTGACCCAAAGAACTTCAACCTTTTTTTACTTCCTTCAACCATTTCACATGATTTCAATTGTGTAATATGCAACATATGCTGACTTTATGTGGACAAACTGGCAAATACTTTGCAATTAATATTTTCACCTTGAGAGGAGCCTGGTGTTGACTCAGCGGTTAGGGTGGTTGATTTGGGATCCGGGGTCCTGAGTTTGAGCCCTGTTGGCTGCTGAATTAATACCAGGTGGGGTTGACTCAGCCTGTCATCCTTCCGAGGTCGGCAAAATTAGTACCACTGTACTGGTAATAGGGACACTGCATCAGTGCCATAGCCGTGTCCCTAACCAATGATGCAACCAGCAGCCATAATGCTGTACTTAAAAGAAAGAAGGACCTTCAGAGAGAGAGAGAGAGAGAGAGAGAGTGTGTGTGTGTGTGTGCGTGTGTGTGTGTGTGTGTGCGCGCGCGCGCGCGCGTGCTTTCTGTTGCATACATGGTTTATTTTTGTCCTACATCTCTCCTTTCTTTCTTTATGTTTCTTTGTCTATGGAGGAGTGCATCTTGCAAATAGTTTTTGTAACTTTACCAAGTTGTTTTTTTTTCGTAACTTTACTAACTTTTTTTGTAACTTTATCACAACCCATTACCCAACCTTCACCTGGGTAATGGGTTTGAGGGTAGAGGAGTGGCAGGTTCATTCGATCCGATCCGATCCAGGTTCATCCTGATTACTCCATCTTTGTCTATTTTGGTTCCTCCTGATACTCCAGTGCTGTATTTGGACAGTTATTTTATGATGATTATTATTTGACAAGTTAACATGATTTTCTGTGAAAATATTTCATATTGTACAGATCATTGAACATGTAAAATTACAGTTAGTTATGCTGTGATCATTTGGCTTCATGTGATGCAGTGAAATATTATATTATTTTATTTCACTAATACTGCTGATAACATTTTATGGTACAATATTAAATTATTTTATGATCCAATAATTTACTCCTGGGAAAGTTCAACTCAATATTGAACTTCAGCTTTTCTTTGCCAAAATGTATTGCTGCAGTATTTTCAATGATTGTAGAATTCACCAACTGTTATCAAAGATATAAGGAGGTGAGGGAAGTTAACTGAACTTGAGTAAAATTTCCATTATTTCCTCCCTATAATTTTATAAAGTTCATCAAACACGATTTTCTGACAATAAATCTATGCTGAGATCTGGGAATGAGATTGCACTCATCGGTTGTTCATCTTGTCAAACCATCCATGATAGCATTAATGCTATCGAGTGCTCCTGCACCACCATCTTTCTTCAATGGTGTGTGATCAATTTTTATGATAATTTCTTTCATATTTGTTGCAAAGATTTTTGGCAGTCAGAAGTGAAATCGAAAAGCTTTTATGTTATCATTGTCCAGAATTTCTTATTTTGCAAAAATCCCACAGGAGTTGAAGGATCAATACACGTTATAATTGATATTATGTGAGTATTTAGTGCTGCAGGATCTTTTGAAGTGATCAAAGCTTCTCCAAGACGCATGGCTTCCATCCATTCGTCCCTTTATATTGGGTATAATTTCCTGATAGGATTCAGGTTTCAGCCGCTACTCCACAACCCTCAAACCCATCCAGGCACAGCCAAGTGAGCCTTACAGAAACATTTCTGCAAGATTCACTTCTCCTTAGAGAAACCAAAGTGTATTTCTCTGTCTTCTTTAGGCAGTGAGCTGCGGCCACATAATGTGGCTAGAAAGTGATTTTTGTGACACCCAGTTGGGAACTACGGGAACGTTGATTTCTTTGGTGAAAGAAATGCTGAATCCAAAACTCAATGGTCCCACTTCAAAAGGTGTAGCTCGCTATGTGAAATTGGCTCCTGAATGACCCATAAGGGGTCACAAAATAGGGAAATTGCCATTTTTTAATTTTTGCCATTTTCTTGAGGCTGCCTTTCAACCAGATATGCTCAGATTGACACGAAATTTCATCAGGCTGTAATCATCAGCCCATACTCTGGAAATATGAAATATCACAAAGCAGGGCCTCTTGGGGTTTTTTTTGGCTACCGCTAATGACAAAGGGTAATTTTGACGATCGCAGGTGAATTTCGTGAAATGTAGGGAGTAAGCATAGATACTATACCATGGTGACTAACAGCCATAAAACAGTTTCAGGTCTGTATTGTTTAGTATGGACACTGTATTTTTTAGCTACTTCTTGTTCAATGCAATTAAGTTTGATTTTTGTAAAAATTCACACACTTCGACTATGATTGTTCAGTAAATGGTCTTTCATAGCCGAGATTTTTTTTTTGCAAATGTGAACAATGCAACAGATTTTGGGCCACACCTGCTTTGATATGGGCGCAGCTATCTTTCGTCGCCTCTGATCACGTGTTACAATTCACGACTTGTGATTGGTGGAGGAGAGTAAAATGCATGAATTTATGCACCATGAAATTGAGGCACCTCTACACACAAACTGAGATACAGACAATGGAGAACGAAATCAAAAGCAAAGCAAATCCTCCCTTTATTCTGGCACTTAGCTTCGTCCAGAGATGGTCTTTATGGAACTTCAGATGCATAAAAGCATAATACTCACCATGCTCTCGTTTAGAATATCTGCCGAGTTTTTAACATAGCATTCCATACTTTTGAAATTGGGAACATTCATAATACACTTTTTATTCACATAATTTTAATTTTCAGCTTATCAGATTGTAGTTCCTGACTGGGTGCCATGAAACTGAACGACAAACAGCCACAGCTCACAGCCGACCTTCATCAGGGTGACTTTAGTTAAGGTTTTCAAGGACAATCTTTAAACACGACTGTGTGTTCACTGCAGTCTTTTTCAGGATAAAAAAAAATAAACTCGAAAAACAAGGGAGATCCAAAACCCACCACCCTAACCATTAAGCCATCACCAAGCATGTTAACTAAGTATTAATATACTTAGTCTCATGTCTTGATACAAAGTAGCTTGTTTTACATTCCAGTTTTCCCTTTTGTCATTCACCGTCAGTCTTCAATTTATTTTTATGCCACTTGTCTCATAAATCCTCAAAATAATAACCCAACACTCCACAATTCTTCCCTTGCCAGAAATGATTGTTGCCATCTTTAAAGTGTCACTGGATCAACTTTTATGACATCTTCTTTCCACTCTTCATATTTCCACTTGTCTCTCATTCTCCTCTTTCTTGTCTCCTCACTCTGTGTTCTTATTTTCCTGTGTGGGTTGCACCACGACATGGAAAAAGGTTTTTGATGAAATCTTGCTCTCCCATCCCTCGTTCATCCATCCATCCATCCATTCATTCATGATGCAATAAAAAGGTTTTCTTGGATTTCACTAATTTTCAAAAAAAAGTTTTTATCTAATGTCGATACTATGGTAATTGATGTCAATTATATGGCAACGTCCATTGTATATTAATATTGTAATTATGTGGTAATTAATTATTTTCATGTAGCTTTATTTGTATCATTCTCATCATCGTTTCTTCCTTCCTTACTATAATTTTTTTTTAATGTTGAAAGCTCCATTTACGGAGTATATAGTCGGGATCTAGGGGGGTGTACGGGTCCTAAAAATATTGTTGCGGCACTGGCGGTCCAAGTTAAGCTCCCCGACCCAATTCGTGGTGACGGGCGGTTAACACCGCCAGCCAGGATGGCCAAGCGGTTTTTCCTTATTGGGGGCAGGCACGTTGATCTTCGGAGAATATCACGCGCACGGGAAGGGTGGGGCGCAATGGCGGTGCGATGGGGGGGCGCAAAAATGGATGCACAGGGGGGTTTGTACTCAAACCCCATGACAAATACATGGATACATCTACTTAAAATAACCGGATTTAATGAAAATAGACAAATAAACTCAACAAAAATAAAAACTTTACACTCGTTTCAAAGTCAATAATTTGAACACTTTGGAAAATAGGTTTGAAATAACGATTGTATTCAATTCTCTTGTCATTAAAGATGCTATAGCATACAGATCATGTTTGTCATGGAATCGGTTCCACCGGAAATGCGACGACAATGTCCATGATCAAAAACTGAGTCACAACTTAATGAAATCATGTCAATATCGGGTGTGTCCCCCATGGGCGATCACAACTGCGATACAACATCTCCTCATGGATTGGATGATGCGTCTGAACACAGCTTGGGGAATGCGCCGCCATATTTGTACCAACATGGCACCAAGCTCCTGCAAGTTCTGTGGAGGGTTCCTTACTTGATGGAGCCGCCTGCCTAACACATTCCACACATGCTCTATGGGGATGAGGTCAGGAGATCTTGAGGGCCACTCCATGACATTGATGCCAGCGTCCCTGAGGAAATTCGTTGTAAAATTGGCCGTATGAGGTCTGGCGTTATCCTGTTGGAAAGTCAGACCTGGGCCATGAGCTGCCATGAATGGTAAAAGCTCTGGAACGAGCACCTGATCCCTGTATGCTGCCGCATTAAGGTTTCTCTGGATGACAATGAGTCGGGATCGAGCATGACCATTGATACCACCCCAAACCATAACGCTACCACCCCCAAAGCGATCCACTTACTGTACGCAACACTGGGCATTGCGTTCTCCTCGTCTTCTCCACACTCTAACCCTTCCATCAGCAAAAGTTAGTGTGAACCTTGATTCGTCACTAAACACAACCCTATTCCAATCTCGCTGGGTCCATCTCAGGTGCCGTCGTGCCCAAAGAAGACGTTGGCGTCGATGGAAACGGGTTAGAATTGGTCCACGATATGGCCGCCGTGCATGATGACGAGCAGAGCGCAGGCGATTTCGAATGGTTTGGGCAGTCACTCGACCTCCAAACAATTCATTCCCAGTGGATGTGGCAGTGACAAACCGATTTCGCAAATGACGTAAGACAATCTGTCGGTCTTCTGCACGTGACGTAACACGTGGTCGACCAGGACGGGGGCGGTCAGCTGTGGTGCCAGTTTGATGGAGACGTGTCTGGAGGTTATGGATGGTCTGTCGACTGCATCCCATAACCCTCGCAACGTCAGTGACGGATGTTTCCGTATTCAGCATGCCAATGGCACGTTCACGCTGAATGTTTGACAGTCGTGGCATTGCAAATTAACGAATAATTAACCATAAAACATTGTTTTTCTGAGATGATACTCTCCTCTGCTACCTTGAGATCAATTGCAGGTGTATCAATAGGCCACGTGACTTTGTCATGTGGAAACGTGATTTTAACGTGCAGTGCTCTGTTACGTGCAACGTAGGCCCGACCAGTAGAATAAATGTGTGAAGTAATGCCCTCGACAATGCCTTTAACCATAATCACAACAAGAACTCTTTCAAGAAAAGTTTCTAAACACTATTTGACAAATAATGAGTGTCAAGTTTATATTTTTGCTGAGTATATTTACAAAGGACAATAATTAGAATAAAATAATATCTGAAGTAAACTAATCCTAAAGTCGAAATTGAGGTGCCTCTACACACAAACTGAAATACAGATAATGGAGAATGAAATCAAAAGCAAAGCAAATCCTCCCTTTATTCTGGCACTTAGCTTCGTCCAGAGATGGTCTTTATGGAACTTCGAATCGAGGCACTTAGATTTGCATGTGTAGACACGCGCAAAATGGCGACAAGCCGCTCTCTCTCAGTGGGAACGTTCGTCAGGCAATTTGTGAGTGGCATTCAACACCAAGGCTCAGAGACCCCGTGCAGCTTCTTCGTCGATCGTCCTCACCGACGTCATGGCTTTGCAGAATCATGCCGTCCCCTTCAGTGACACACACGAGGCCTCAAGGCCTGTCCCACGTGACCAGCCAAGAGTGAATGGCCAGCGTCTTGCTCAGTATGTGAGCCAAATCACCTCAGCACGAATACGAGAATCATGCTATCTTCTTCATGCGTTGAAGGAAAGCCAGCCATAAAGCCCTGTTCTTACAAGCCATCTCATAGCTACGTTCTCTCTCAACTACGTGCACCCCTCACTCCGCACTCATGCGTTCCTTCCCTGAACTCTCAACTCTGACTGACGTCACACCAAAACCCCGTTTCTTCCTCTCGGGCGTGGCTTGCTCACACGAAACCTGGGAAGGTGGTGCCTCCATCTGCTTGGCACGTTTGGCTAGCTCTGACGTCACGCCCATCAATCATCAGCCTCAGGGGCATGACTTTGCCCGCCGTCACCCTTGGATGTGGGGCTTCTGCCTGCTCGGCACATTTGGCTCGCTTGTAAATGCAAAAACATAGAAATAGGTTACAGGGAGGTAATCACATACTGGGGGAACTTATTCTTTATCCCTATCAAATTAACACTGCACCACCCCCTGTGTTGTGACATGTAACACTTAAGCTCACAGTTTCCCCACTTAATTACATTGACATGTTTCCTACACGTACATGGAGGGAGGGGAAAAGGGGTTGGGTAGGAGGGGTAGAAGGGCTTCAGAGAGCCCTCCCAGGTCTCGAAGTATCCACGTGTGTGTGTGTGTGTGTGTGTGTGTGTGTGTGTGTGTGTGTGTGTGTGTGTGTGTGTGTGTGTGTGTGTGCGCGCGCGTGTGCGTGTGCGTGTGCGTGTGTGTGTGTGTGTGTTTGTGTGTGTGTGTGTGTGTTTGATATATATATATATATATATATATATATATATATATATATATATATATCCAGGATGATTCATAATTAAGTGTGTATTTTAAACATTTAAATACCACATTTTTAATGTAAATCTTCTGCTTCTCTTCCCTTTATATGGGGTGAGGTCCAACAGAACCAACCATCAGCCTTGCCTCGACCACAATGCTCCTCCACTTCCCTCTTTCCTCAGCCAACTCTCACCACTCACATTATTGATATCCTTCCTCATACAATCGTCTCATCTCAGCCATGGCCAACTCTTTTCCTCCATCTTTGTTGCCTCAAACTAACCATTCTCTTTGCCATTCTCTCTTCCCCCAAATGCACCATACTTCCAGCCGACTTGAGCCAGCTTTTTACCAATCTCCCTCTCAAGCTCACTTGCACACCATTCTCCTCCCTCAGTCCATCCATCCTCCTCCTATCCATCCTCTTCATCCCAAAAATCCTCCTGACCCGGTTATTAACCTCCGCCATCGAAGATCGGAGGTTACTGTTTTCACCCCTTTCTGTTTGTTACTTACGAAATCTAAAGATTTCGTAAGTATATTGATGCCTTCCGTTTCTGTTTGTTTGTTACGAAATCGAAAGATTTCGAAAGTATATTGATGCCTTCCGTTTCTGTTTGTTTGTTTGTTTGTTTGTTTGTAGGCACGATAACTCGAGAACGGAAGAAGCTACCAATGTCAAATTACACCACGTGATTCAGGAGGGTGATGGCTAGTGCTGATTAGATTTTGGTCAAAATCGGTCAAAGGTCAAGGTCACAGTGAGGTCAAACATCCAAAAAATAACTCGAGAACGGAAGAAGCTCCCAATGTCAAATTACACCACATGATTCAGGAGGGTGATGTCTAGTGCTGATTAGATTTTGGTCAAAATCGGTCAAAGGTCAAGGTCACAGTGAGGTCAAACATCCAAAACATTCGATTTTTGATGGTTTGGTACAGAATCATCTTATAAACTTCTGGTTTGCGTCGCTACCTTCTCTCAAGAGACAGCTTTTATTAGACAAGGTCAGAGGTCAAGTTGACGATTTCGTAAGTACCAGTCTATGACTGCTTGTTGGTTTGTTTGTTTGTTTGTTTGTGAACAGTATTACAGAAAAACTCTTCGACGGATTTCGACGAAACTTGGTGGGGGGTTAGGTATGGTCCAAGGATCATGCTATTAGATTTTGGACTTGGTCCAATTTCCAATATGGCCGCTCTGGCGGCCATTTTGAAAAAATATTGGAATTTTTTTTTTTGCATATCTACATGTGATTTCCAACCCCCCCCCCCCCCAAAAAAAAAATTGTTCGAGAAAAAAAAAATTTGCAACTTTTTTTTCAACAAAATTTCGATTTCTTTATTTTTATTTTTTGCATTTCTACATGTTATAAGTGATTTCCAACAAAAAAAAAACATGCCAAAATTATAATTGCGGCTGATTTTGGAACTTCAGGTGGATATACCCATGTAAAATCAATTTCTGTCTCAAGGAATCTAGTTATGACGAATGAATTGAGTATGTAAAAGTTAAAAGTAAAAGGGAAAGTTGCAAACTATAACTCTGTGAGCACTGTTGACATCAAATTGAATGAATAGGATATCAGGTTCACTTGAGTGACCGAGCAGTATTGGCGGCGGAGGTTTTGCACTCTACCGAGTGCTCCCCCTCGAGTTCTCATTGTGCTGCTGCATCTTTTGCTGTCTCTCTGTCAGTGTCACCATCACTAGAACTTTCCCTTTCAAATTCCTTGATGTTTTTCTGGCTGCCATCAACCCCTCCAACCTCATCCCTCCTCCACATCTCTGCCTCTGACTTACCATCCCTACTCACTGTTACCCCAAACAATGAACCATATTTCCCTGTCTCATCTCCTTCTACTCTACCCTGATGTTCATTTTTTTTTCCCTGCTGCCCGACCCACATCACATCATTCTTCTTCACATTCATCTTCAGCCCATGGTTCTCACATGCCTTCTTCCACTGTCTTCGTACCTCCTGCATCTCACATGTACAGTACTCTCTGCCACTGCAGCCAGATCATCAGCATACAACATCCTCCCAGGAATACCTTTCATTTCTATCCTCCTGCTTGCCAGCTATATCAGCATTATAAACATGAGTGGTCTGAAAGAGAGCCTCCTTGCCTTAAACTGATGTTCATGCAGAACTCCTCCGACATCCTAAGACCTTGTACCAAAACTCTTTCCTTGTACATCTAGTATGTCCTTGTAACAATACCTTGCACATCCCTTCCACCAACTCAACTTCTGTTTCCGGCACTCCCATCCATCTCAGTGTTGCTATCTCCATCTCCCTCGAAACAGTGTCATAGGCCTTTTCCAAGTCCACAAATCCCAATGCCATTTTACCTTGCGCCTTCAACCTTCATCTCCAATAGCTGTCTCAGCTTGAACGTCCCATCCATCACCCCCTCCCCCACCCTTTTAAAACACGTTGCTCTTCACCGATCTCCATCTCCACACTCTTCCTTATCCTCCTGTCCAGAATCCTCTCCTTTATCTTCATGGCATGACTTAAACATCACCCTTCCTCTTCCATATTGGCACAATTAGCCCTGTCCTCCATTCCTCTGGAATCGAACCCTCTCTCATACATACATTTAACAGCCTATTCATCAAACTGACTCTGACTTCTCCTGCTGCAATTCGCATCTATGTATGCCCCCTCATCAATGCCTAACACTCTTCACTTCATCCTCTTTAATGCTGTCCACACCTCCTCTGCTGTGATCTCCACCAACTCCGCATTCCCTTCCACATAACACGGAAGCTCCAGCTCACCATTGCTTCCTCCTCGGTTCAACAGCTCATTGAATTAGCCTTCCCATCCCTTCAATACTGCTCTGTCACGAGTCTTCCACTACCATCCTTAATCACCTTCATGTCCTTCGTATTCTCATCCCTTCCAAACCTCTTTTGTTTCGCTAACTACCTTCGCTACTTCCTCCGTCCACCATACCTGGTTTCTATCTGCAGACTATGGACCCTTTCCTGATGTCCTTCCACACAAAACTTCTGTAATTCCGCCCAACCATTGCCATCATCCTCTCCAGGGCATCCTTGAACTCCTGCTTATCTGCCTTAGTCCTTCTTGTTTGTGGCCCATATATTGACAAAACACACACCATTTGTCTCGATCTTGTCTATGTATTGTGTATTACATCTCTGCATAACCAACCTTACCATAACTATGCGTCCCTCCCATCTTTCCACTCTGGCCACCTGCTTGCTGATCTCTTCTGATATTATTATTCCCATTCCATTACTTCTTACACACCCTCTTGCGTGCAACAGCTTATACTCTCCTCCCAACCTCCTCTGTAAGTCCCATTTCCATTTGGTTTCATGCACACACAAAATTTACCCAAAAAAAGAAAATATTCACATAACAGGTTTAAATCTGGACTCTTGGTTAGCCACTCAATTGGTCCTCATTGGCAGATCCATCAGCATGGAAAGTGGGTATCCAACCAATTACGAACTTCATTCGGGAAGTGTGGAGGGACACTAGTTTCATCTGTGTTGTGCCATTACTGCATTTTTGGGAGAAGAAAATTTGAAAGCATTTCCATTGTTTCATGAAGGATGTAAGGTCCAATGAGTCGGGTTGAGGTCATTCCGCACCAAACCAAGCAGTTTCGGCCAACTTTGGCTGCGTTCGATGTTGTCGTTTCTGGATAATTTCCTGATTACAAAACCACCAACATGGCAAACAGCCTCGTCAAATCAAATCATGTTATATAACACACTTGGACAGTCATCAATCCACTGAAGGAAATGTTCACAAAACTCCATTCTCTTGTCACAGTCATCCTGAAACAACTGCTGAACATAATGAGGTTTGTATGGTTTGCATCCTTCAGTCTTTCAAAATTTCCGCGTGTGTGATCGACTTATTTGAGTTCCTTGTGAACATGTCTTGTACTCGGTCAATGCTTTCTGGTGATCTCGCTGTGATACGTCTTCCTGATGTTATTACGTCCTTGACTAAACCAGTTGGTATAAGTTTTTGGTGACAGAACAGTTTTTTAAAAACTTTTTTGGATCCAAAGTGGCCTGTCTTCCCATTTCTTGCCACCACTATATTTGAACTGCAATTACAGACTGCCAAACCTCATACTGTACAACAATTCGTGCCCTTTGAGCAACAGTTAATCTCTCAGCCAAAATGGACTAATCTGGAAGCAAATAAAAAAAATAGTATCAAACGCAATAACCAAGTTTAAAAAAAATTGTTTACATAATAATCGATGCTCATGGAAGAGCGAGAGCAGAATGGAAGGGAACTACGTGGAAAGTGGGAAACGCCAACAGCAGAGTGGAAGTGAGAGTGAGAGGGAGATCAGGGGGAGGTGCATCAGGATACATTGGGGTGAACAAGCCGAATGAAACACAGCAAGAAGAGGAAGGGGAAAGTGGGGATGGAACAGAAAAGGAACAAACCAACCGACAACTAATAAGCAAAAAGGGGTGATGGAGAGGGAAGGGGGACAATAACCTCGAAAAAGGGATTGCTTGGGAATGGGGTCATCTGGGGTAGTAGAGACCATGAGTATGGATGGGGATGACCTGTGGTAGTGGTGAAAAGCGGTCTTGAAGCCCTGGAGGGAAGAATGGGACTGAACAGACTGGGGAAGTTAGTTTCACAGGCAAGAGAAAAGAGGAACAAATGAGTGGAGGTGAGTGGTGAGCCTGGATTTGGGGAGTTTTACAAGACAAGGGTTACTGGCAGACCATGTACATCCTGCAGAAACCTGAGAGGGACAGAGCCAAGAGAAAGCAGATGGTGCAAGACCAAAAAGGAGGTGTTTGAGTACAAAGAAGCCACCAATCTGTTTACAATGTGAGATAACAGGCCAACACACTCAGCCTCGTCGTGGGAGATCCCAATGACTTTGAGGGCTTTGCTTTTCACGGTATCAAGAAGGACAACGTGTGAGGCAAAAGCACCAGTCCAAAGGGCAGAGCAGTACCTATGAAGCTGCAACTGAAGGTCTTGTAGTTTGTCTTACAAACAAACAAATATTAATGCTCTACTTATAATAACAAGATAATTTATATATTTAATATAAGGACTTAATGATGGATATCCCTGTATATCAGCAAAGCATGATTCACGCCTCGTCATTTCCCACATTATTTGCATGTCCTTGACCTCCATGAAATTATATTTGGAAACCTCTTTACCATCATTAATAATTAATTTACTCAATAAATCCTTAAATTTCCTTAATCAAATTAGCTTTAATGTGAGTCGGATGTAAAAGTGGAATTTGCCTTACAGAGTGTTTTTAGTGAGTGCTGATTGCATTTCCTTGTTAAGTTCCACCTTTAACCCTTTGAACCCTTACGGTCGTTTTACCGGCCGCTATTAAAACCTCCATATACCTGAGCAGCTGGTTTACCGGCCGCTATTCAAACCTCCATATACCTGAGCAGCTGGTTTATCGGCCGCTACTCAAACCTCCATATACCTGAGCGGCTGGTTTACCGGCCGCTATCCAAACCTCCATATACCTGAGCCTCTGGTTTACCGGCCGCTATTCAATCCTCCATACACCTGAGTGGCTGGTTTACCGGCCGCTATTCAAACCTCCATATACCTGAGCCTCTGGTTTACCGGCCGCTATTCAATCCTCCATATACCTGAGTGGCTGGTTTACTGGCCGCTATTCAAACCTCCATATACCTGAGTGGCTGGATTATCGGCCGCTATTCAAACCTCCATATACCTGAGTGGCTGGTTTATCGGCCGCTACTCAAACCTCCATATACCTGAGCGGCTGGTTTACCGGCCGCAATTCAATCCTCCATATACCTGAGTGGCTGGTTTATCGGCCGCTACTCAAACCTCCATATACCTGAGTGGCTGGTTTACTGGCCGCTACTCAAACCTCCATATACCTGAGCGGCTGGTTTACCGGCCGCTATTCAATCCTCCATATACCTGAGCGGCTGGTTTACCGGCCGCTATTAAAACCTCCATATACCTGAGTGGCTGGTTTACTGGCCGCTACTCAAACCTCCATATACCTGAGCGGCTGGTTTACTGGCCGCTATTCAAACCTCCATATACCTGAGTGGCTGGATTATCGGCCGCTATTCAAACCTCCATATACCTGAGTGGCTGGATTATCGGCCGCTATTCAAACCTCCATATACCTGAGTGGCTGGTTTATCGGCCGCTACTCAAACCTCCATATACCTGAGCGGCAGGTTTACCGTCCGCTATTCAAACCTCCATATACCTGAGCCTCTGGTTTACCGGCCGCTATTCAAACCTCCATATAGCTGAGCGGCTGGTTTACCGGCCGCTATTCAATCCTCCATATACCTGAGTGGCTGGTTTATCGGCCGCTACTCAAACCTCCATATACCTGAGCGGCTGGTTTACCGGCCGCTATCCAAACTTCCATATACCTGAGCCTCTGGTTTACCGGCCGCTATTCAATCCTCCATATACCTGAGTGGCTGGTTTACCGGCCGCTATTCAAACCTCCCCATACCTGAGCGGCTGGTTTACCGGCCGCTATTCAAACCTCCATATACTTGAGTGGCTGGTTTATCGGCCGCTATTCAAACCTCCATATACCTGAGCCTCTGGTTTATCGGCCGCTATTCAAACCTCCATATACTTGAGTGGCTGGTTTACCGGCCGCTATTCAAACCTCCATATGCCTCAGCGGCTGCTTTATCGGCCGCTATTCAAACCTCCATATACTTGAGTGGCTGGTTTATCGGCCGCTATTCAAACCTCCATATACTTGAGTGGCTGGTTTATCGGCCGCTATTCAAACCTCCATATACCTGAGCCTCTGGTTTATCGGCCGCTATTCAAACCTCCATATACTTGAGTGGCTGGTTTATCGGCTGCTATTCAAACCTCCATATACCTGAGCCTCTGGTTTATCGGCCGCTATTCAAACCTCCATATACCTGAGCCTCTGGTTTATCGGCCGCTATTCAAACCTCCATATGCCTCAGCGGCTGGTTTATCGGCCACTATTCAAACCTCCATATATCCGAGCACCAGATTTTTCTCCAGTGAGCCCAGGGTGGGGGTGCCGAAAGTCCAAGGAGCTCAGGGTTCAAAGGGTTAAACAGTTTCCTTGCAATATTCTCAGATATGAACCAATTTTTTTTTAGAAATCATTTGTGAAGATGAAGCGAAAGAAAATTCAAAATACTTTAATAAATTGCAATCGAACTGAAATACAATCGAGATGAGGATTTTACCTTGTAATTTATGTGCACGTAAAATTTTTCCATGATTACATTTCCACTTTGCTCTAAAATATTATCTATATTTCAGAATGCTGCCACTGTTTTGGTGTGAATCCATTTATTGATTTGACATGTCTATTTGTCGCCTATTACATTGAGCTGTTAATGCAGTTTGTTGTTTTATGAGTTTGGATATGTTGAGAACATTACAAAAAGATCACCTTCCAACGAGTGCGATGGTCAGGCTAAAGGACAGCACATTCATTCTTTTTCATCATCATCATCATCATCATCATCATCATCATCATCATCATCATCATCATCATCACCAAAAATGTCAACATTATCTCTCAGAACATGATCCCATTTTCAGGATTCTTCTTCCTTGCGAAGGAAGCCCCAGGATGCCGGAGTGCCCCTTGAAGTTTTCGTAACAAGGATATTCAGTTTATTATCCACTCGAAATGGCATTGTAATTTGTAATGCAGTTTTTGCTTGTTCAGGATGACATTTTGTAGTTGAATCCCATTTCACAATGTCGGAATGTCGGTCGCGCTCGAGGAAAGGCCAATCGGCCCCGAGGCAAAGTGCCTTCCCAGCACTCTCAACGTTCCAGCAGTGCTGTCTAATATGGGTGAGACATGTGGTGGGGGATGGGTAGAGAGAGAAGGAAGGAGGTTGGGAAATTTGGGAATTATTGGAAAAGGCAAAGGTAAGAATGGTAAGAGGGCAAGGGTGAGGAGGTGTATAACACATAAGACGCTGCCCTTCACAACATTGGAGAGCAATAGGGAGGGTGGAGGTTGGGAGTCGGGGTGGTTGAAGGAGCAGGTGGATTGGGGCTCAATTCGCACAAATGACACATTCACACTTGACAAGATCCACATCAATGTGAATCAAAACATGTCAAAATATGCAAACATCACATGCACACAACGCCCACATTTCACACCCATCGATTCACAAAGGTAAATACCATTAGTACTGATGTCTGTGCCTCTCATCCCCATCACTTCTAAGGGTACCCATCCATTTCCATTGTAATGCTCTCTCCTGTCCCTGCCACTGCCACCTTCCCAGAAACACCCATCAACGACTCTGTGTGAAATACCACAGTCTCATTTACATCTGAACTCTCGGTCTTTTATACTCTCGAGCTGGACAGTCTGGAGTTCCTCAGAGATCAGACATAAACGAGGAAAATTAGAATCGAGAACTCTACTCCTGGCCTATCTTAGCACTTGACAAATGGATAGGAGGTAAAATAAATACCTAATTTCATCCTGTGAGCATAAACACACGTGTTTATATTTGCCCCTCTCATCGATATCTGAGCATACAAGCCCATCACTGACTAACCTGTGATGTGCCATCAAACTTTGCTCAAAATTTATTTGTATTTTTATTTTTAGATGTAATGGAGTCTATTTACATCACTTTTCTACACTTGGATGATCGAGCGTCTTACTTGGCAGTATATTCACACCTCTGGGATGTTTGATCTTTGCTTGATCTGTTGTGGGATAATCTCACTCCCTATTATCTTGGAGAAATCGATTAAATGATACGATTTGTGAACTTTCATAATCATGATCATTATCAATGTATTGCACCTTAGGCCAAAAAAAAAAAATGTTGCATTGGCGTAACGGGTCACTGAAAAATAGGGTAGGTCGGTCGGGATCTTTTTTTTTTTATTTTTTTTTCCTAATAAATCCCTCCCAAAATCTCCCCCGGCTCGAGTACCACCCTTTTTGTCGGCGGGTTCTGTCCGAAACACTTCCGGGTTTTTGCGATCGCGATCGCAATCAACAAGATACTTGAAAACTATAGCAAAACAACAAAAATAGCAATAAAATAGGGTCGGCAAAATTTTTCGATAGCAAAAAAACAAAAAAAAAACGTAGGGTCGGCGGAATTTTTAGGGTCGGGCGGGTTACGCCAATGCAACATTTTTTTTTTTTTTGGCCTTATTTTGGCCATTAGCTTTGTTATCGATTGCCTGACCCACTTTATTATCATGATTAATCCTTGGGGGCAAGTATTTGTGGTGGTCTCCCAAAATCACCACAACAAGTCAAAGCAGGAATTTGTAATTTGAGCAGGGTGCTGATGCTAACTTACCCACTCTTGTGTCAAAACACATCGAGGGATCCTTAACATCCACCAGCAATTTTCTGCTCGTACATGCCCCCCCCCCCCAGGTTAAAAATCTGTCCTTGCACTCAATCCTACAACACCCTCCTGATGAATCGCTAATTTGACAGCTTGTAGTCAGGTCGAGAATGAAACCCAAACTCGACATCAAACCCAAACTAACACAAACCCAAATAATCAAACCAAAGCTTTTCATGCACCTTCCCATCGGACTTTGTGCAGTCTTCTTATTCAATCAAACTTGCGTTATATTTGTTAATTCAATTAGCAACTATAAAATGTCATCCTTAGAACATGTTTGATGATTCAATCTGCCATCCTGCAGGACACAGACAAGGTCTTTGAGCTGTCTAGTCTGGGTTTGATTCTTGGCCCAACTATAAAATCTGCAGTCATGTGGATATTAAAAAAAATCTCAGGGTTGGTTTTTTTTTTGTCCAATAATTATCCAAGGCTCCTTAAGGTTCGACACATATCGTATATGACTGTTGTGTGTTTGACACATATATATCACATGAGTTACGAGGAGATTCGTACAACTAGGTCAATGGACAAATCAGGCACAGTTGACAGAATTTGAATCTGTGCTCTCAGCGTCATGAGCTAAGTACCCCCAGTGGCCTGCAAAGGTATTCACCCCCTTCCGAAAATGCCACATTTAGATGAATTACCAATTACGTCAAACATTTTTCCAAATGAACTTTTTATTTATGATTGAGGAGATTAAACTAAACACATTTATAGTTGGAGGTTACATGTCAGGAATACCTGCAAAAAACATGTACAGATGCACAAATATATATATATATATATATATATATATATATATATATATATATATATATATATATATATATATATATATATATATATATATATATATACACACATGCACACACACACACACACACACATGTCAGGAAGAAGATAATTGGTTAATTGGTTTGGGTTGTTTATGAGCACAATTAGGCTGCCCATGGTCACTTGACAGATGCAATTCCACAAGGTTTCAGTTTACCTCTCGGTAAACTTGTGAATTGGACAAGTGACTGATGAGCCATGACAAGCACAGTGGCCTGCAAAAGCATTCACGCCCCCCCCTCCAAAGTTTTCACATTATTATGCCACCTGAACTTATTTCATGATGTTTTCAAATCAAAGTTAAAATATAGAATCTTCACAAATTACTCCAAAGTGATAAAGCTAAAAAAAATGTAGATAAAATAAGAATAAGTTTGATTAATAGAGAAAATCAGATGATTCTCAGTTGCATAAGTATTCAAACCCTTTGCATAATTAATCCGAAATCACTTCAGGAGCAAATTATTTGTTTGAAAGGTTACAAAATAAGTGTAATAGGTTTAACCTGTACGTAATCAGTGGTTTAACTTGAAAATTAATCTCCAACACTTATCGAAGGAGTTTTAAGATGTAACTCAGTTGGTTGACCAACAAGGCAAACATGAAGTGGTGGAGAAGCACCGTTCAGGAGAGGGCTATAAGAAGATTTTTGAAGTTACTCATTATTAATAGAGTTCCCACAATAGGGTCCCATGACCGTTTTTTCCGGGACCAAGATTTGAACGTTGATTTTAGTCAATTTGAGGGTGCTGATTAAAATGAGCTGGGGTGACCCTCGTGAAAATGTGGGCTAACTCGGCCAGATGCGAAAATTCAAAATGGCCGCCATGCTACTTCCGGTATATCAAAAATTGCATATCTTTGGTTCTACATGTCCGATTTTTTATGATTTTTGGGTCAAAATATATGTTTTGAAGGTCAAGGATGTCATATATTACCATTCCAGATTGTTATATTTAAGGGTTAAGTCACAAAATATGAAATATAACTTTTCGGGGGCCAAATCCAAGATTGTCATCGAATAACATCTGGAAAATAGTAAAAAAAAAAATTTTCTTCTCATAATATTATTGGCAGTGAATCTTTTCATGCAAGTAAATGTTTGTTTATATGTGGGAGTGCACAACAAATTGAGACAAGAAGAGAAGGATGCAATCATTGTCTTTATTTTCAGAACATGATGTGTACATAATATCAATTTCTCAACTTTTACACTGTTCAGGTAGGTTATACCATTCTTTGGTATGTCCCTCCTGTACTTTATCTAGAACAGTAATATGATGAAAGAATATCAACATTCCTTCATTTTGTCTGTAGAGCAACAGTGTTTCAATGGAAAAATGAAATAAAACATGAATTATCTGAATTCCCGGCAATTGACGCTTTCCCGGTAAGTATTCTTGTAATTTGCATTGACCAAAGTTTGATGTACTGTCCAAACTGTCTTTTATCTAAGACAGTCATAATAAAATAATATTAACATCTCTTATATTTTGACTGTGGCAATGTTTTTACAGTTGTAAATGAAATGAAATGAAATGAAATCTCCATTGAAACACATACATGTAATCCTTCAGTCACTATCTGAGTCGCTGGCTCCAGAGTCACAAACTTCATCATTACTTTCAGCCCCATCATCGTGCAACAATGTCTGTTCTTGTTCAACCAAGTCATGTAAACTTATTGGGAGTGCATCATGGGTATACCTCACTGACACACATCTACCGTCTTTTATTGTCCATCCATGGTTGGTGGGATTTCGGGGTGCATTTGGCTTGTCATAGTTTAGTTGAATGTAAACTTGGTAGTTAACTCACGTCACATGCAGATTGTGAGAATCTGGATCTGGTGGGATGTGGGACGTGGACTTGTTTTTCATCTGACCCCACTTCCGTGCTCTGGCTTCACCTAACGTTTTACTGATTGTGTCATTATAGATGTGTCTAATAGTGAATGTGGCCATTAGCACCTCTTGTGTCACTGGAAGTGTTTTGCCAACATCTTTCAAAAGATTGCATGCCTCCTGAGTTCCTGTTCCTTTTTCATAAACTGTGTTTTTCCTATGTCCATAGAAGCCAGATGTTATATCAGATCCACTATGGATGTGTCGTAGGATTAATATTTCAGCTGCATCATCAGAGCAAAAGGTCTGCAGCTGATGATTTTGTCTTTCCGTTTGATAGCAAGGGTGCCCTCCAGTTGATGTGCAACATATGCAGAAAGAATCACGACATCTGTGTCCTCGGCATCAATCACGATTGTCTCCATTTTTCCTGATTTTCGGATTTGCGAATAGATGAAGAACAGCATTGTGTCCGCCTCAATGTGACTACATTCAAATTCTACCATCCTTTCTCTGGAGGAGATGTTCCAACAATTTTGCCTGATGGAGTACACAAAGTCAATTTCTCTATGATTCTTTACAAGCTTGGTGAACTCATCCTTTAGAAACTTTTGCAGCCTTTGTTTGTTTCCATGATTGCTGAACAGCACCTGGAAGTTCTTTATGGCAGGAAACCTATCTGATGTTTTCATGTACACATTTCTGGACCCATCTCTATATGCAGTCGTGGATTTACGACGCTCATGCTCACTGACATGTATGTGTTTCAATGGAGATTTCATTTCATTTAATTTACAGCTGTAAAAACATTGCCACAGTCAAAATATAAGAGATGCTAATATTATTTTATTATGACTGTTTTAGATGAAAGACAGTTTGGACAGTACATCAAACTTTGGTCAATGCAAATTACAAGAATACTTACCGGGAAAGCGTCAATTGCCGGGAATTCAGATAATTCATGTTTTATTTCATTTTTCCATTGAAACACTGTTGCTCTACAGTCAAAATGAAGGAATGTTGATATTCTTTCATCATATTACTGTTCGAGATAAAATACAGGAGCGACATACAAAAGAATGGTATAACCTACCTGAACAGTGTAAAAGTTGAGAAATTGATATTATGTACACATCATGTTCTGAAAATAAAGACAATGATTGCGTCCTTCTCTTCTTGTCTCAATTTGTTGTGCACTCCCACATATAAACAAACATTTACTTGCATGAAAAGATTCACTGCCAATAATATTATGAGAAGAAAATTGATTTTTTACTATTTTCCAGATGTTACTCGACGACAATCTTGGATTTGGCCCTCGAAAAGTTATATTTCCTATTTTGTGACTTAATCCTTAAATATAACAATCTGTAATGGTAATATATGACATCCTTGACCTTCAAAACATATATTTTGACCCAACAATCATAAAAATCGGACATGTAGAACCAAAGATATGCGATTTTTGATATACTGGAAGTGGCATGGTGGCCATTTTGAATTTTCGCATCTGGCCGAGTTAGCCCACATTTTCACGAGGTTCATCCCAGCTCATTTTAATCAGCACCCTCAAATTGACTAAAATCAACCTCCAAACCTTGGTCCCGGAAAAACTGTCACGGGACCCTATTGTGGGAACTCTACTATTATCCCTTTGAGTTTGATGAAATCCATCATTAAGAAGTGGAAGACGTTTCATACCACCCAGACTCGACCCAGATCAGGTCGCCCATCCAAACTCAGCAGCCGACAAGCAGGAAACTGATTTGGGATGTCTCTGTAAATCCAACAATGACTTTGAAAGATCTACAAGGCTCTATGTCTGACATAGGGGTCAGTGTTCATCAATTAACAATATCCCGCTCTCTTCACAATGCTGGCCTCCATGGAGAGGTGGCAAGAAAGAAGCCATTACTGAAAAAGACGCATCTAAAAGCTTGTATGGAGTTTGCAAAAAAGCATCTTAATGATTGACACTGCAGGCATGTGGAGAAACTTTTTGTGGTCAGACGAGACAAAAATTGAAATTTTTTGTCAATTCAAAGTGGTATGTCTGGCGCAAGACTAACACATCACCCAGTCAACACCGTTCCTGCTGTCAAGCATGGTTGTGGCAACATCATGTTATGGAACTGCTTTTCATCAGCAGGGACGAGCAAGCTTATCAGGATATAAGGGTCAACAAAGGACAGTGTAAAGTACAGGAGAATCCTTGATGACAACCTGCTTGATTCAGCCATGAGTCTGAAACTGGGTAGGAGATTCACATTTCAGCAGGACAGTGATCTGAAGCACAAAGCTAAAGCCACATTGCAGGAGCTGAATAAGAAGAAAATAAATGTTCCTGAGTGGCCCGGTCAAAGTCCTGACTTAAACCCAATTGTATATTTATGGTGAGACTTGAAGATTGTAGTCCATCGACGATCCCCATCAAACTTGGCAGAGCTAGGACAATTTTCGCATGAAGAATGGGCAAAGATTTCACCATGTCACTGTGCAAAGCTGGTAGAGATCTACCAAAAAAACTCCGAGCAGTCATTGCTGTAAAAGGTGCTTCCACCAAGTACTGACCTGAGGGGTTGAATACTTTTACAACCAGTGAATTTTGATTTGTACATGTTTTTTGCAGGTATTCCTGACATGTAGCCTCCTCCAACTACAACTATGTTTAGTTTGATGTCTTTACTTTTGATATAAATAGCTCATTTGGAAAAATTGTTTTTACTAAATGTTGCATTTTCGGTTAGGGATGAATACTTTTGCAGGCCACAAGTGGAAGCTGTTTCGATCGCAGTTTCTGTGAAGTTGGTGATGGTATGATAGAGGAGGGGAAAGCGATGAATATTCCGCTGTTTTGATGAGGTAATGAAGATATATACATGTAATGATCAATGTGGGAATGCCTGTTTGCTTTTTTGAGGGGGTGGATGGTAAGGACAGAGTTGGGGAGTGGGGGAGGGAGAGCAAAGATTGGACATCATCGGGAGAGGGAAGTTGAGGCTTTGGGGTTGGGAGGTTGAGGTTGAGCACTTGGTTTGTGGTTGGGGGGGGGGGATTGATGACCTGGGGTTTGTGAGGGGTGGTGGGGTTAGGAGTTGTAACTTGGTCACATTTTACGTTGCGTGGATGTTCTGCAGGTCCCTGCTAGTTGTACACTGACACTGTAAAGACAAATGTCCTCAACAGTTATAAATGTATTTGGATGAACCTCTCATTTATAGACAAAAGTCCAGGTATCTCAGTTGATGGCATCACAAGGCTAGTAAACTTGAAAGTAAACACAAGTCATTGCTTCGTATTTGTGGCAGAATTAAGAACTATAGATTAAATCAACAGGACATTGATTTTGACAGGGGTTAGCATACCTCAATCAGTCATTCTCACCCCACATGCTCCCTGACCATGTCCGAATCCACCCTCACCCTACATCAACCCTCGCCCCATCCAGACTCTCTCTTTTGCTCCGACGAAGGGTTTACGTTTGAAATGTCAGCTTCCACTTGCTTCCCACAGCTGTTAACATACCTCAATCAACATCCGGTTAACATACCTCAATCAATATCCGATTGATTTCACCCATGATATGAGAATTTGGGCTACTTCTAGATTTGTCATGCACCCAGGTGTTGTCTGGAGCACCCCAGGTGTCGTTATACCTTCAATCTGTCTCACGACACTGCTCGCAGTCACTCCACAGCCACGCTTGTTGTGAAATGCTTCAAGGTGATCTTGATGGCTGCATCTGATGGTTCCACCGAGCACATTAATCAGAATGATCATGTTGATCATCTCGTGCGGTGATTGCGACTTCACACGTGGGAGATTGATGTGCACTCCACGTTCTGCAATGAGCAATGTGAATGAAACCGCATTTGTGTTCTTGCTGCCGTGCGGATCGACATCATGGCTATGGTGCACGCGTCCGAGCATCTCGGCAGTGTTAGTGCCGAGGTGCATGTTTCCCATCATGCGTCTCTGCTGAACAAGGGCATTCAGTTCCCGAATGGGTTGCGACTCCGTCTCCTACCGAACACTGAAAAGTCATTGCCTCTTGCCCGCATATATCGGAGTCACAAGGTGCTTCGTTTCCATTTGTTTCCCTGTAAATCTTACTTGGAAATTAATTAGGTACCATATATGCACAGAGTGAACCGGGCGTAGTGGCGTGCGCCTGTAATCTGGCTACTCGGAGGCTTGGGTTGGAGGATCGCTTGAGGACGGGGGCTCTGCACTGGGCAGGGTGTAGAGCAGCCCGGAATCATGGCGAAACCCAAATCCTGATCCCTGTGTCGTAAGAGGCGACCAGGGTTGCGTCAGGAAGGGCATCCGGCGTAAAACCTGTGCCAAATCAGTATGCGGATCATAACGGATGATCCGCTGTGGCGACCCCTAACGGGAGCAGCTGAAAGATGAACAACATATGCACAGAGTGAGTGGGTACATCTATTTATTATGTATGCACTTAGTGAGTGGGTGGAGTGGACAGGGTCCTTTTCTCAAGTGCATACTGTTGGGGAGAGGGGATGAGGTTAAGGGGAAAGGGCGTTGAGGATCTTTCATATTAAATAATCATGATCGGCGATAAGTAATAACATTTTAATTGGAGTATTTTCCAGATTCCCCCCCCCCACCCCATAATTTTTTCAGTGATTTTAATATTGTAATGTGTTGAATTTTTTTTTTTAGAAGCAATCGTGTTTCTTTTTGAGTCAGAATGCATTAACTTAATCTATCAACTTACTCATCTTCAATATGCTGATAATTCTTACCGTTCATTTATTAAAACTTAACACCGACATCCATTCAAAATGATTGGCAGGTGATGTGCACAGGTGCGATGGCATGAATGGTCTCTTCCTGCGTTTCAACTGGCCTCTACCTGGGTCTGCCTGTTTATTGTTCCCATCAGAACCCTTGTTCGTTGAAATCCCAAATTCCATATTCCATACGTGTTTGTCTGTTGTCCATTAATGTCCTTGAAATTCGTGTAAAAGTACATGCACCAGCATATCCTCACGTCTCAACGACATGTGATATAGCTACAAGCTGCTCCATGAGCCTTAGTCTATTATAAATAAATAAAGAATGTTCTTTTTTTTATTAAAAACTGGCAAATAAGACCAGTTGCTTCACTGACGGGAATACCAATCTTTTCTGCGATGGCTAATCTATGGGGCAAAACCAAAAAAAGATTCCTGGGAGATTCTGCCCTCCGTGTGGGGATATCCAGCATCACAAGTTGGCGTTTGCAGTTTCGACACGTGTGCCCATTCTTGTACACGCCGACCGTTAAAAAAAACAACATTTGCATCACAAATTTGGAAGCCAGCTTGGAAATGTGGCTTTCCCAGGAAATATCATGGCGGATTGTGAGACCCAGAAGCTTGAAAGACAGAACGTCTTCAAGAGGATTGTTGAGAAAGTATATTGGGTTGGGGGGGGGGGTTCTAGGTGGTCCTTTCAGAGAGACATGGTGAGAGTGTGAGATTTGTTAGAATTAAAAGACATGTTCCAAGTGTTGGACCAGTTTGTGATTTTATCCAGGTCTGCAGAGAGCGAAGAGGCTGCTGCCTGCTGATCTGAGCGATGACAGATGGTACGGCAGATGGCGGAGTCATCAGCAAAGAGAAAAAGAGGATTTTCCAGAGTCAGAGAGATCATTGATGAAAACCAGAAAACGAAAAGGGCACAGAACGCTACCTTGAGGAACTCCAACCTGGACAGGAAGAGGGGATGAAAGAACTCCATTTAGGGCCACACGTTGACTGTGACAGGAGAGGAAGTCTGCGAGCCATGAGTGGAGATGGCCTTGGATACCATAGGAAGAGAGTTTGGTGAGCAGGGCAGGGTGCCAGACCGTATCGAAGGCACGCGATATGTCTAGGGATATGGCTCTGATTTCATGTCTGGCATTGAGGATCCCCATCCATTGTTGGGAGACCAAAAGCAGCATATCCAGGGTAGAGTGACCTGCTCTGAATCCAAATTGATGATCGGAAATGAAGCCATTGGAGAAGAGGAAGGATTTAATGTCTGGAGCGATGATGGATTGTTATTGATATACACTAGATACATTGTGCCATCTTTTGTTCAAACAGTCACCACGATGTGGGATGACTGACTAACTAATGGCATAAAGTGTTCAGCACGAAAACTTCATGAGTTAGTGAAGCTGAATTGTCTTCTGGAAATGTTTGGCTTCATCGAAACGTTTATTAACAGCAACAAAGGTTGAAGCAACAATGTTTAATCAAAGCTGTCAGATGTTTGTTTGGTTGTTTATTTGTTTTGGTAAACACAGTGTATTGATGGTGGTTTCACTGATGAATCACCAATAATAATCGGTCATTGCTGTTGGTGGTTTTTACAAGGAGAATATAAAGTGTTCTGTTTACATTTTCCCCACAAACAGTGGTTTAACACAAAGGTTGCAAGCTTACACTCGTTACTCTGTGACAAACCAGGCACATTGCTGAGTTATTGGTTTGTTAACCCAGCAAAATGCTCGCGAGGTACACACACTCTCCTCTAAACTGTCAACCTGGGTTAGATTCTCGGCCCAGCTATAAATTTTCATCGCTGTGTTTCACAGGCAGGGTGATTCCTCAATGTGTGTGCCGTCCCTCGGATGGACGTTAAACTGGGAATTCTGTCTGCTAGCATTAGTTGGTGGACGTTGAAGATCCCACGGTCTCCTTTGCAAAGAGGAGGCAAGCTATCGCCGGCAACTTGAAGAAATTGCAAATTCCTGCTATGACTTCCTAAGTCGGAGTGGTGATCCAGCCATGATTGTAACCCAGTAACTGCTCAGTCAGGCCTCGGTCACATTTGCTCTACGGTGAGGATACGGTGGCCGTACGCCCTCTAAATTGACAGAAACGTGCGGCGGCCGCAGAGAAACTGAGGTGGCTTCAGGGAGGCCCTGCACCGTTTGGCTATATTTACAGGCCGTAGGGTCGCCGTGGAATTATAGCGCGGAGTTCTAACTTTTTTTCATTTCTACGTTCGCCGTAGCAATTCGACAAGCCAAGCTATGAAGTAGATGTGTTCCACGTTGACCGTACGCAGGGCGTACGGTGGGCTTGTGTTATTCATGCGGCTGCCGTAAGCTCTTCTCAATGAAAAATGAATTTTCCCAACCCCCAAAAAATTACGGCAGCCACACTATTTCCACGGTCGGTGTGACTACCTGCGGGCAACGCAGGGTCGACGCACGGTTCCCCTACGACCGCCGTGCACCTACGTAGGCCTCCGTGGCAGTCTGCGTCGACCGTGCGTCCACCGTGCGCTACCGCTAGAGATCGGAGTATAGGTGTTTGCCTATACCGTGGTGCCCCCAGAATACCAATTTAATTCGTTCCAGGAGGCTGTTCGGATTGCAAAAAGTTCGGATTCCAAAAAATATTTTCTCAATAAGAAATAATGGAGTGAATTAATCCGTTCGTGGACCCAAAGAAAACCCACTTTCAAGACACTTTAAACTGAAATTTCCCATGTTTAAGGTAAAATAAGATGAGTAAATGACCTTCGGTAGCGGTGTATTGTATGTAAACTGGTAGAATCACCGCATCCAAAGGTCCACACAGGCTCGAGCTCCGGCCTGGGTTCCGATCGCTCGCGCACTCTGCGAGAGCGCTGCCCCCAGGGCAGCTCATCAAACATGATGCCCGCAAAACCACAATTACTTTCATCAAACGCAAACGCATCATGGATATTCCAAATTACAACTGGTTTTACTGTGAAATTCAATCCTTGCCCGACAGTCCGTCACACCACGTGATCGGATTGCTTTTTTGTTATTAATTAAAACACAAGATGATTAAAAAAACAAACATCACAAATGAAGGTGAAAACACAAGGTAAGGCCTAGGTAACATTTGGCTCTGCAGCCGGAGGGTCTACAAAATGCGGCAGCTCAGGGAGAGCTCGGCGTTTCTTCTACTTCTACTTCTACTTCTTCTCCTTCTCCTTCTCCTCCTTCTCCTTCTCCTTCTCCTTCTCCTTCTCAAGACAAAACCTTAATCTCTCGGACTCGGCTCTTGTATGTACAAGATCCGGATCGCCTTAAATATTGAGCACATGTACACATCCTCACATAAACGGTGCCTTTTGAGAGCGTCTATCATGAACTTTTAAATATATTCGGACATTTGCTTTAAAGTTTCGAAAAGTTGACGTTACTATTTAAAGATTATTCCATTTATCGTGTTGTAATTTCGTAAATACATTATATATTTTGTAAATACACGATATATCGTAAATACGTAAATACATTATGACTTGTTTCGCTATTGGCTTAATGAAGGCACGTGACAAAATATCGGAAGTTGTTTTTTTTTTTTTAGCTGACAAAACCTTTTGGTTTTGGACGCTGCTCTTGGACACATTTGTCCTTATTTTTCGGGGAGCCGCACGAGGTATTTATAAATTGTGGAGACCGAAAACGTGGGGGTGCCGTACGGTCTTTGATTTGATGTCGCACGGTGACCTTAGGGCGTCCCTGCAGCGGCCATAGAATTTTGAAGGCAGACACAAGGTGCCCGCAAGGCGACCGCAGGGGGACCCTAAGGCGAACGTGCGGCCAGACGGACGGTAACGAATGGGTTAATTTTTTTTTTTTTTTTTTTTACCAGTTCTTTATTTCGGCTTGTCGAATTTATACAGCGAACGTAGAAATGAAAAAAGTTATAACTCCACGTTATAATTCCACGGTGACCTTACGACCTGTAAAATATAGCCATACGGCGTAGGGCCACCCTGAGGCCACCTCAGTTTCTCTGAGGCCGCCACACGTTTCTGTCAATTCAGAGGGCGTACGGCCGCCGTATCCTCGCCGTAAAGCAAATGTGACTGAGGCCTAAAGTATCGATCGACACACGAGAGATGCTTTCACGAGGACTTCCACCGACAAACTGAATGAACAAAGCGCGAAGATGCGGCTCGAACAGGTGGGGGAGACACGTGAACAAACATGAACACCACGTTGTGTTCGGTTTTTTAAAATGTATTGGGTTTTTAGGGCAAAATTTTCTCGAAAAAATTGTTCGGATTCCAATTTGTTCAAACAATGGGGCGTTCTGGGGGCACCACGGTATATTATAGTTATAGTATATTCAGTTATATATACTGAGATATTTAAGCCTGGTGTTGGCACAGTGGTTAGGGCAGTGGCTTGGGATCCAAAAGGTCCTGAGTTCAAGCCCCGTTGGGCCACTGAAGTAATACACCAGGGGGTTGACTCAGCCTGTCATCCTTCCGAGGTCGGCGAAATGAGTACCAGTATACTGGGCCGGTGTATACCCCGGTTAAAATAGGTGTACCATATCCCTGTGTCGTAAGAGGCGACCAGGGTTGCATCAGGAAGGGCATCCGGCGTAAAAAAAACATGTGCCAAATCACTATGCGGATCATACGGATGATCCGCTGTCGCGACCCCTAACGGGAGCAGCCGAAAGAAGAAGAAGAAAAAGATACACTGGGATATTTTTATTTCAATTAAAAAATAGAACTGCTATATATACCCACTCGTTACCGTCCGTCTGGCCGCACGTTCGCCTTAGGGGCCCCCTGCGGTCCCCCTGTGGTCAGCTTGTGGGCACCTTGCGTCTGCCTTGAAAATTCTATGGCCGCCGCAGCGACGCCCTAAGGTCACCGTGCGACATCAAATCAAAGACCGTACGGCACACCCACATTTTCGGTCTACACAATTTTTAAATACGCCGTGCGGCTACCCGAAAAATAAAAACATATGTGACTGCTACATTGTGTGACCGTGGAAATACTGCGGCCGCCGTATAATTGCTAGTGGCCGCAGATTTTGGAGACCCCACGGCCGCCGTGGCAAAAGTGACCTAGGCCTCGGCAGCAACGCTCCGCACAGGGCATGGTACACGAGGTCGATGATGATGATCTTACTACATAAGTGAGTTGTTTCATATGCAGCCTGTGGCTGCTGGTTGCATCATGTCGAGAAGCGGAACTGTGCTGCTGATGCAGTGCCCCTTTTACCAGTAAGCATAAGCAGTTACTCATTTTGCCGACCTCGGAAGGATGACAGACTGTGTCAACCCACCTGGTATTATTTCAACGGCCCAATAGGGGTTCAAACTCAAGACCCAAAGCCAGCCGCCTTAACCGTTAAGCCAACACCAGGCTTACTTCAGTAAGTGACTGATGCCTTGAAAATGTGTAGCTGAGGTTCGATGGAACTGATGATGGTAACATATGAGCTGGATGGATATCTTGAAGAAATAATGAGTTGGAGAGACATGTAAGAGAGGAAGTGGGGGAAAGCAGTTGCATTTTCAGTTATTCAAATTCAGGGACCCTTGGGATGTCATGCATTCATGTAAAAGGCTGTACACATACAACAATGTGTTTTATCTCAGTAGGAACGATCCAAAATCAGACGTGCATCGTAATCATTAAGGTACCATTCGAAAATCATACATCGGCATGGTTATCTGTGCCATGTGACAGATTACTTTCAGTTGTACTCGCAGCACGATGTTGGCGCACTGCACGGAATCAGTCAGCCCTGCACGTAACCTGGACATCGGTTGAAACACTTTGGTTGTCCACAACCACATAGAACTACCTTGTATAATCGCGATGTATGGCAATTTGCTGAAGCTGTTTTTTACATTTCTTCAGCAGACTAGAAAAAGCTCTGTTAGGGTAATCCTTTATTTCTTGTGTTTTCCTGCTGGGCAGAGACTCATTTGTCTTTTCTCAGTGGGGGATCTCATTTGTCTCTTCTTTTCAGCAAGCATGACAGGAAATCCCAAAAGAAGGTTGACTCCACTTCATTGTTTTTTTTTTTCCATCAAAAGTTTTGAAAGGTTTCAGTTCATCAAAGTGTATGAACCAATGAATTGGATAAACCTTGCGTTGGGTATTCGGTCTTTGGTGTGTCACAGTAAACACTGGTAGAGTATGACATGGTGATTCTCAAACTCTGACACTTGTATAAGACCATGTACAGTGTACATGGCCTTGGGAGTAATTCAGAGCATTTCATCATCATAGATCGAAAACGAAACTCTCCTAATTACCTCCGCCACCGAAGGTGGATGGAGATTGTGGTTTCACCCCTGTCTGTTTGTTACTTACGAAATCTAAAGATTTCTAAAGATTTCGTAAGTATATTGATGACTTCCATCCTCCGTTTGTGTGTTTGTGTGTTTGTTTGTAGGCACGATAACTCGAGAACGGAAGAAGCTATCAATGTCAAATTACACCATGTGATTCAGGAGGGTGATGGCAAGTGCTGATTAGATTTTGGTCAAAATCCGTCAAAGGTCAAGGTCACAGTGAGGTCAAACATTCGATTTTTGATGGTTTGGTACAGAATCATCGTAGAAACTTCTGGTTTGCGTCGCTACCTTCTCTGGAGACAGCTTTTATCAGACAAGGTCAGAGGTCAAGTTGACGATTTTGTAAGTACCAGTCTATGACTGCTTGTTTGTTTGTTTGTTTGTCAACAAAATCTCTCAAAAAGTTATGGGCGGATTAGGACGAAACTTGGTGGGCAGGTTTGGTGTGTGACAAGGAAGAATTGATTTGACTTTAGTGAAGCTCTGAATCCGCATCCGGATCCTAGAATTTTTTTAAGTGATTCTTCACCATTGAGTGTCAGGGCGAAAACGATATAGAGCACAATATTTCAAAAAGTAATGGACGGATTCAGATGAAACTTGGTGGGTGAGTTGGTTAGGTGACGAGAACAAGCCGATTAAATTTTAGTTCAGGTCCAATTTCAGATCCAGCCTATCAGAGGGATACAAGACATAAACGAATCAGCCTGGCAGGGGAATTCTCTCTACCGAGTGCCCTTCGAGTTAATTGTGTTATTGAGGTCAATGAGGGCCCCTGCTCACACAAAGGTGTCTTTGTGGAGTATCTAGGGGCTTTTGAGGTCTTCAGTTGTAGCAAACCTCTTCAATGGAAAGAATAATCCATTTTTAGCTCATCTGGAACATAGTTCAGGTGAGCTTATGGAATGGCGTGTTGCCTGTCCGTCCATCCATCCATAAACATTTGCAACTTCTCCAAAACTGCTGATGGGATTGTGACCAAACCTGGCTAAAATGATCTTTTGGTGTAGTTGAATTGAACTTTGTTCATGGCATCCTCCCTTTCCACCTATAAGTCGGTCAACATAAGTATTAAATGCCCAAAACGTACTAGAATTTTGATCTAGTTTGGCCGCCATTTTGGATTATGTGAAAACCTTAAACAATCTTCTTCTCGAAACTGCTTAATCGATAAATGTGAAATTTTAAATTTCTGATTAACTACCCAAGGGAAATATAGTTTGTTAACAATGATGCCAGCAGTAACTTGGTATGGCAGCCATATTTGATAATAAGAAAACCTTTAAAAATTCACTTCTCTGAAACCGCATAACTGATTGATGCAAAACTTTAAATATGCAATCAACTCCACATAGGAAATCTAATTTGATAACAATGACGACATTGGTGAAGTGCTCTGTCAGCCATATGAGATCAAAGGAAAACCTTTAAAATCATTATTCTTTGAAACCGCTTCACCAATCCATGTGTATCTTAAAATATACAAATGACTACCTATGGGAACGTTTGATTACCGATGGATCTACCCTGCAACTACAGACCAATCAGCCTTCTCCCAATCATCAGCAAGGTTAGGGAATCCATCATCGCTTCAGACATGAAATCCTTCCTCTTCTCCAATGGCTTGATTTCTGATCATCAATTTGGTTTCAGACCAGGTCACTCTACCCTGGATATGCTGCTTCTACTCTCCCAACAATGGATGGAGGTCCTCAATGCCAGACATGAAATCAGAGCTATATCCCGAGACATATCGCGTGCCTTTGACATGGTTTGGCACCCTACCCTGCTCGATAAACTCTCTTCCTATGTGATTCAAGGACATCTCCACTCATGGCTCGCAGACTTCCGCTCCTGTCGCAGTCAACGTGTGGCCCTAAATGGAGTTCTCTCATCCCTGCTTCCTGACCAGGCTGGAGTTCCTCAAGGTAGCGTTCTGGGCTCTGTTCTTTTTCTGGTTTGAATCAATGATTTCTCTGACTCTCTGGAAAATCCTCTTTATCTCTTTGCTGATGACTCCACCCTCTGCTGTACCATTCATCGTCCCCCAGATCGGCAAGCAGCAGCCTATTGCTCTCTGCAGATCTGGAAAAAATCACAAGCTGGTCCAACACGTGGAACATGTCTTTCAATCCGGACAAATCTCACACTCTCACTATGTCTCTCTGAATGGACTGTTTGGACACTATGTCTCTCCCCGAAAAGACACCGAAAGGACACTATGTCTCTCCCCACCCCCATATACTTTCTCAACAATCCTCTGGAAGAAGTCCTTTCTTTCAAGCTTCTGGGTCTCACTATCTGCCATGATCTTTCCTGGGAAAGCCACATTTCCAACCTGGCCTTCAAAGCCAGTAGCCGACTGGGAATCCTCCTTTGTGCAAAGTCCTTCCTCGGCCCACCTGAGCTCCTCACCACATACAAAGCTTTCGGCCACAACCTGATGGGGTACTGCTCTCCCCTCTGGGCTGGTTCTTCTGCCTCTCACCTATCTCGGCTTCACGCTGTGGAAACCAAGGCATTTCGGATCATTGGTATCTCCCGCGGTGAGGCTGAGTCTTTGGGCCTTTCAGTCTCTCTTGGGCCAAAACATCTCTTTCAGTTTCAGCAGGTAGGTCGGTAGTCTTTCTGTCTTCTACCGTCTCCTCTCCGGTCTCGCCACCCCCCCCCCATTTCTCTGTCTGCGATACGTCCCTCCCCCCCCCACATATTTCTACAGGGTGCTCAAGGTCCGCCAGCAACCCCCTTCTGGTAAAATTACCAAAATCACGAATCACTGCTCACCAAAACTCTTTCATTCCTCTTTTATCCCGCCTTTGGAATAAACTCCCACACTCTCTCCAATCCCATTCTTCCCTCCAGGCCTTCAAAACCGCTGTTCACCACCACCTCTTGTCTTCCCACATCCAAAACCATGATCTTTTCTTCCCCCGTTAATCCACCCCAACCCCACCTCCTTCAAATTCCCTGCTTTCCTTCTTGAAAGTCCCTGTAATGTTCATCTTGTATTCCCCGTGTTCCCCACCTCATCCCTTTCCCTTCCACAGATCTCCTAATGTCTCTGTTCCCCACTGTTTTGTCCTTCCCTCTTGTTATATGTTGTGTGTTAGCTCTCATATGAGCCTCGACAAGGTATACAAAAACAAAAAACGGGAAGCTGATCCAAACACAACATGGCTGCCATTGACGTCCTAATGCATAAATTGGGCCATATCTTGAAAAATATGAATTATTTTAAATATGAATGAATTAAAAAGCTGCACCTTATTAAATAGGGCTAATTTTGGTACAACAGAAAGTGACATCACACCCGAAGTGGGAAATATCCCGAAAACTAAGGCTCATCGACAGTAAAGAATTGCACAATTTGAACATCATGTCAATACTACCTGCCCCAGAATGTAGATTATAAATCCAGCTCTTATTTTACCCTGATCCCTCTGTCACTCCACTTTTTTGTAACCATCAGGTGAGCTACAGGATCATTGGTCCTCTATATTATATACAAAGTTATGGCTCATGGAAGGGCTATAACATAGAACAGAAGAGAACAAGAAGAATGCAGTGGAACAGGGGGAAACACACACCAACACCAGGGTAGAGGAATACATCAGAGGGACACTTAGAGGGAGAATGGACAGGGAGAATGAGGGCACATGGGGTGAAAAAGTTGGGTACTAGTACAAGCTCAAACACAGCAAGAACAGGAAGGTAAACCTGCGGATGAAACAGAAATGGAATGAAAAATGAAAATGAGGGTCAAAGAAGGGAGAAAACACAATACCCAAGAAAAGAAGGGGTGTGTATTTGGGGGTGGGGGGGTTAATGGGGGTAGGAAATATCATAAGTAAGGATGGGGTGACTTGGGGTGCTGGTAAACTGCTGCCTCGGTTCATCACAAAGATCACCAACCTCTCAGATCATCCCAAATCCAAAACCATGATCATTTTTACCCTCGTTAACCATACCAAAATCCCTCCTCTCTCCAGTTTCCAGTTTTCCCTCTTTGGAGTTTTCTTCTGTAGCCATCTTGTTAACCGATGCGTCCTCTGTATCCAACTTGTTCACCCCATGCATACGTGTTTTGTGTCCTGTTTTTGTCTGTTACATCATGAACCATTCACTGTACTAGCTCTTTCAAGAGCCTGCACTATGCATACAAAAAATGAAGATTTGTATAATTTTGAGGTCCTTAATTTCAACAGCATCAATTAGTGCAAGGTACGAGGCAGTGGGGTTGGTCAAAAAGAGAAAGCAGTACTCCATCGAGTTGTGGCTGAAGGTATTATGAATTGATCAAATTGATTAAAGATTTGCCAAGGAAAGATTTTGCAGAAGGAGGATGCCCAGTTTTGAGGAAAAATTAGATATATGCATGGTTTGCCCAACGCTTGAGTGATTGAACTTTTTCAAGAGGTTTGGGAAGGAAGTAGATGGAAGGATTTGCGAGACGGTCCTTTTGGAGTGACAGAGTGAGAGTGTGGGATTTGTCAGGGTTGAAATACATATTTCAAGTATTGAATAAATCCTGATGCTATAAGGTCTGCAGAGAGGCATGATGCTGCAGCATGCCTATCTGAAGGATGAGAGATTGTATGGCGGAGGGTGGAGTCATCAGTAAAGAGATAAGCAAAATTTTCCAGAGAATCAGAAATATTGTTGATGAAGATGAGGAACAGGACTGGACTCACAATACTACCTTAGGGCACTCCAAACTCAACAGGGAAAGGAGGTGGCATCTTGTGATGAATAACGCACGAAATATGAGAGCAGAGGAAGTCGGTAAACCATGAGAGCAAGTGGTCTTGGATGCCAAAGACAGAGCTTGAAGAGCAAGGTGGGGTGCCAGACTGTGTTCAATGTTCGAACTATGTCCAGAGAGATGGCTCTGATCTCATGTTTGAGATTGATGGCCTCCGTCCATTGTTGGGAGAGCAGAAGCATAATGTCCGAAGTAAAGTGACCAAAATGTTGGTCTGATATCAGGCTTCGAGATGAAAAGGATGGTTTTGATGTCAACTGTGATGATGGATTCCATGATTTTTCTTTTCCTGTAATTGAAAGTAAGCTTATAGGCCTGTCATTAAAAGGATGTTTTTGTATCATGCTTGTGTTATGGCTGACTGACCTCCAAGCAAATGGAAGATAACCTAGGGCACATGATATGGTGAAGAGAGCATAAAGATAATGTGCAAGAGCGGCAGAGCAGGTTTTTAAGATGTTGAAGATGTTAAAACTGATGCCGTTTAGCAGGGATGGCCTGGATTGAGAGATATGGAAGACTTGAGCAGAGGCCTCAGAGTGTGGAAGTCCATACAGTTTCATGCAATGGAGGATGTGCTGTTAGCAGGGTGTGGCAAGGTGGGGGAGCATGGAGAGGGGTTTGCGAGGGGATGTGTGGTGGGAAGTGGGGGAAGGAGAGGGCAGTGTAGGTCATTGGGGAGCAGAGAGGCACGGGGTGTGGAGGAAGCAGAGAGGTGATGGGGAGTGTGGGGAGGGGCGGGCAGGGTGTTGGAGTAGTATGGAAGGAGAGGGGCCAGGCATTGGGAAAATGGAGGGGGCGGGGCATTTCACATGTATGGAGGGAAGACAGGGTGGAGGAACACATTGGCAGACAGTGCAGGGGTGGGGGCCAGGGACCCAATCCACATCTGGGTGGAGGGGTTTGGGATGTACTGACATGAAGAGGCTTATCATTATAATCCTGTATCCATTTTAAAACACCTTACTTTTGAAAATTCCAAGGGCAGATTGTCAAACCCTGACATCAGGATTGTGATGGCGGGAAGGATGATTAAGGGCACAAAAAGAGACAGTGCTGTGTGAACGCAATGGGAGATGGGATGTGGGTTTGCGAGGGATCCAGGAATGAAACATAGATGTGAGAAGAGGAAGCAATATGGGCGCAGGACATTTGGGAATGAGAGTGAGGGATTAAACATTTAAAATATTTGAGTTGATGGAGTGAGAGTGGATGAGGAAGAAAAGAACAGATGAGCAAATAAATAATTTGGGGGACTGAATGACTTCAGTAATGAGCTGTGAATGAATGTTAATAATGAAGAACTTTTTGATTTTTTTTTTCTTGATGGTCGCTTAGAGAATAAAGAAAAGGGAAGTAAATGAATGGTTTTAAGTCAGGGTGATAAAGGACGAATTTGACAAAAGATAAAATTTAACAAGGAGTGGATGATAGAGGCCTGTCGAACATGCGTGCTACAATGAGCACATGATATGAACAATTGACACAAATAAAAGTTGATAACATTCGACACCAACACAGACAAATCCAGAATGGTTTCCTTATCTTTCAAAGTATGTCACTCAGAAAAGAAAGGTAAAGTTGCTGTCGACAGAAACCAGAAACCGGTGAATTGGATTATTTATTTTGCTTGAACACGTGCTCTCACATTGTGTTGTTGAAGTACCATGAAGAAGTATCAAGTGCAGATAACCTTTGCCAGACAAGTTTTGAGAGTGATAAATTGGCTTTCAGTTTGACGTCTGCTTCATGTTTGGCCTTCGTACATTGATTTCTCGTCATTGAGGAGATGCAAAGATTAAATACATAACGAGGTTTACCTTTCATTGCATGTTAACAAACTTACCTAAGATTGTGAAACGATGCATTTTTTTTTTAAATATCAATCATCTTCAATGACATTTTTATTTTTGTCCAAATACAACAAAGACGATGTATGGCAGATAACTGCACATCCAAAGTGCTGCATCTTTCTGCAGCTTTTTTGGGAAATACAATTTGCAAGCATTGAGATTTTCATGCCACAAAGTGAAATTAAATCGCAAAATGCATGAGATGTCCCCCCCCCTTCCCCAATACTCTTGCTAAATAATGCAGAGAATGCAATATTGCCAAATGTTCCATTCATCCATGTCCTGCAGGTGAGGCTAGGATGCTGCAGCCAAGTTGTTTTATCAGTCATTTTAATGATAGATCTGAAATAATTAATTCAGTTGATTGACTGCCTGATTCATTGGCATCCGGATCATCAGCTGGACAGACACCTTCTATCACAGAGGTTTGACCTTTCAATCACAGACTCTCTCCAAATGGTGGCTCCACATTAATTGTGTCCTACGTTCATCCAATCAGGCAAGGGACAGACGGAGAGAGTGAGTGAGTGAGCGAGACAGAGAGAGATTGATAGACCAATCTTAAGCATATTTATGATTATAATAATGGCATGTTGCTTGTTTACTTCCTGCGACTTTGTGACCCGAGTATGGGTGCCACATATTAAGCCAGATTTCCACAATGACATTATCTTCAGCATTCTAAAATTAATATCCACAAGAAGGTATTATTCCCCCGTTGTATGTTCCATCACAAAGGGGTATTTACAGAAAAAAAGTATTTCTAACCTCAGAAAATAATAATTAGTCATTAAATTGTTTTTTTCTCTTTCTTAACAACCTGCTATGCATTTAAGTTTTGGCATTGACATTACAATGTTTTGACTAACAGTTATTTTATATTCAATTCACATGAGCTTTATGGAAAGTTCAGCCAAATTACCAAAATAAAATTGTTATTTTTAAACTTATTCATAACGTAGGCAAGCCGGCACATTAGACGTAATGATGAGTAATAAGGTGGCAGGAAGGGAGGGCCCTTGGTACGAGTAATGAACAAACGGTTGTTTTGCTTTGCGCAAGTCCCCACATACAATTTATTTCTTTATGACATCACGGGATAAATTTTCTTCATAATTATATTTCCTTTTATATATATTTTAAAATGGGAAGGTTAGTGTTTTTTGGCCTTTGTGCGTATCTGGTTGTGAGAAACTTTTGAAAGCCCTTCATTATTTACAGTGCCAAGATGCTCTACAGTCAACACCATTGCACTGCACAAGTACATCATGTGAGCACGTCGCACAATGATGTTACATTCTTAGCCCATAGGGAAGATTAAGATCAACAAAAAACATTGTTTGTTAAAATTAGTCATCAGTCATTTTGCGGGAGCCGATGCACACTGATCAGATGAATCTTGATGACTTTGTGAACAATGCATTAGTCTATTTCACCATTTTAAATCTTTTTTTAATGGCTTTTATTCCAGCTCCAGCTTTCTCTCTGAGCATTGGATAATATTTTATTTCACAAGTAAAGTGCCACCAATTCATCTCACCAATTAGCCACATACTGTTGCACCTGGGATGTGAATAAGAATAATTGTCCCTCATATTTCCATCCAGTAAATGCATACATGGGAAATGGTTGGATGCAGACTGCATTTACTCTTCTTTGTTTTTTAACATCTATATTTGTCAAACAATTTGGCAAAGGATGGCAAATTAAAATACTTGCATTGGGGTTATGTGGAACAATAAGTAGACATCAGATAGACGTCAGCTAAGTTGTTGGGGTCGGAGATAAATAATAGGCTCGACATAATGCGTAAATTTACTGCCATCTTGAGAAACAGGAGAGGGAAAAAAAACCACTTCAGAGGATGAATGGAGGCAGGGAACGAACTTCACACTGGAGAGTAGATGGAAAACTAGAAGTTAAATGGAATCCAACTTGATATAATGGAATAGATCACACGTAATACCCAAAGTAACAGGGATTTTGATGGCGTTCTTCTGGGGGGGGGGGGGAAATACCAAGAACAAATACCGTAAGACCATGGTTTACTTCGGGGATGCGTTCCTGAAAAGTACGACGAATATCGAAACAACCAAAACCAAAGCATTCTTTCTCAGAAAAATTAATGGATTAGGGGGGTTGGAGTTTGTGTTCTTCATGGCTGCAATTTGGGTGTTATGTTCACTTTTTATCAATGTTATTATCATTTTTTTTTGACAGTTATATTCAAGTACACATTTGTATAAATAAAATATAAAACAAGAAAAAGAGCAATCAGAGACAGCAGACCCTCATCGAGAATTGCTTTGTGTGGTGTTTGTGTATTGTTGTGTTACGTAATTAATGAGACATAATTAGAACTGCCACTTTATAACTGCTGGCAGTGATGACCTGGAAAAAGACGTTCCGCTTTGATGCAACCCTGCTTTGATCGGACACCTGAACCTGAACCATGACGTTTTTTTTTATTCTTATGCAACTTAATTTAGAAGGGATCAAAATAAATGCAATTCGAATCAAATGGAAGACCAAATAGAGGAAAGAAGAAGAAGATACAGAGGTACAGTCCTGCATTGGAGGAATATCACAAGGAACCCAATCAAGCAAAAGGAAAAGATGAAGCCATCAGCAGGAACCTGCATAGGATTCCATTTCAGCTGCTACTCCTCCACCCTCAAACCTCATCCAAGCACAGACAAGTGAGCATTATTCAAAAATTAATTCATTCATAAAAACCCGAAAAACCCTAAAAATTTGTCAGGTCAGGCCAGATTAGATCTGTGACTTGCTACAGGTACCATGTAAACCTGTACTAACCTGTTCCAAGGTCGGGTTGTCGGAGACAAAACCGTCTCCCCCACCAGGTTTTCTGGTGAGGAGGGTGTTTGGATATGGACACCCAGCAGGATTAAAAACAAAACCTGTCAAAGGGCGGAGAAGCTCCTTGTGAGCCAACGGCCATCCATATCTAGTGCCCAACTGTGTCTGCGGACATTCCCCTGTAGTTGTGTTACTTTTTATTAGGAGGTTAGTGGCAGGATTTGCACTCCGGCCACCGTAAAACCCTTCATTCCGCAAAACTCAAAAACGCAAACAAATCTGAAAACCCACTCCGTGGGATTACCTCCTGTGCAGCTTCCCTTCGCAGGGCAGCTCACCGGATGACGGGATTGGGGCAAAGCCTTCAGGACCCCCAATCTTTGATGAAAGTAGGGAAACCATGGGGTAACATTCCTGGGTCAGATTGCGGGAGAGTGTGTCGGAGTGGTGCTGAGGTGTCATCCACCAGACGGCGGTCACCTTGGGTTACCCTGAGGCGGTCCCTTTGGGTGGGTACATGGAATGTCCTATCCTAAGAGATGATGATCACCTGTCTCTGTTATCATCTGAGCTCAAGCGTTTTGACATCGGTATTGCGGCACTCTCTGAGGTTCGGAGACCGGATTGCGGCTAGATCATGGTGGGTGGTTACACCTACTCTTGGTCTGGTCACTCTGATGGTTACCATGCCCAAGGAGTTGCTGTAGCTGTGTCCAATAAACTCACTTAAATGATAATTGAGGTAACACCGGTCAACGAGCGTCTTATGAGACGAAGGATTCGTCACTCCTTAGGGGTCATTTCCCTGGTCTCTGTTTATGCTCCGACTGAGGCGAGTGATCTCACCGTGAAGGATTCATTCTACGCCATGCTCAAGTCTGTGGTTGATCAGTGCCCCAGCCGAGAAACACTTCTAGTCTTGGGGGATTTCAATGCATCGACTGGAACTGATAGGGATGGTTATGAGACGTGTGTTGGTCCCCATGGGTCAGGAACTATGAACCAGAATAGCACGAAGTTCCTTGACTTTGCAAGAAGTCATGGACTAAGGGTGGCTGGTTCATGGTTTCAGCGCCCACAAGCTCATCGCTGGACTTGGTATTCCAACGCTGGCGGTGTGGCAAAGGAGATTGACCATGTCCTCATTGACGGTCGTTGGAGGATGATCTAGAACTGCAGGGTCTACCGGAGTGCTGAGTTCCTCAATACTGACCACAGGTTTGTTGTAGCAACTCTAAAGCTGCACCTTAAATCCTGGAGAATGGTACCATCCCAGCCGAGGCTGGATGTTGGCAAGCTCAATGATGAGAGGGTAGCTGAGGAGTTTGCGAACAGGCTGAGTGGAGATTTGGGGGGTCTGGGTGCTTTGGGAGGTCCTAAAGAGTTGTGGAGTGCCTTCAAGACCACTGTCCTTGATGTTGCCGGTGGATGTCTTGGAACTCACCGTAGGGTAAAGAAGAATTTTGTCTCTCAAGGGACACTGGACACCATTTAACAGAGTCGCAGGGTCAGGCTGAATGGCAGAGCTGAGCTGTTCAGGGAGCTGAGGCATAAAACTGTACGTGCGCTCGGGGTGGACAAGGAGGCCTATGTGCGAGGAATCTGTGAGGGGGTATAGCATCACCTGTGGTCAAGGGATTATCGTCCTGCTTACAGGGGAATTTGTGCATTGCGTTCATCCAAGCCCATCCCTCGGTGTACTGCAGTGAGAGCAGAGAGTGGTAGGCTCTTGGCAGAGGAGTCTGAAGTAAAGGCCCGCTGGGCCAGTTACTTTGAGCGGTTGTACCAGGCTGATCCACCAGCTGTTGAGTTGGACATCAGGGGTGTTGCAATCCCTGTTGCTGACCCTCCAATCAACTGTGGTCCACCTTCACTTGTGGAAACACGGGCTGCGGTGAACCGGTTGAAATGGTGAAAAGCTCCAGGGATCTGTGGCATCCATGCTGAACTTCTCAAGGCTGGTGGAAATGCTGCACTCATGTTGTTGCATGTAGTTCTGTCCTCTGCTTGGAACACAGGCATCATCCCAACTGACTGGAAGAGGGGCCTTGTTGTTCCTCTCTGGAAAGGGAAGGGTGATCGGCAAGACTGAAACAACTACCGAGGGGTGACGCTGCTCTCAGTGCCGGGAAAGGTCTTTGCTCGGATAATTTTTGATAGGGTTCGCCACCAACTGCTTGAGCACCAGCGTCCAGAGTAGTCAGGCATTACACCAAAGAGGTCAACGATTGACCGTGTCCTTGCTCTTTGTGTCCTCACCGAATGCAGATGGGGGTTTCGGCAGGGGCTGCTTGCAGCCGATGTTAATTTCTGTAAAGTGTTCGATTCGGTGAATTGGGATGTCCTCTTGAGGATTCTTGGTCTTCGTGGGGTGTCACCAAATCTGATCGATCTGATGTCTGAACTCTACTGTGGTACTGAGAGTGCTGTGAGATGTGGTGGTACCATCTCTGGCTTATTCCCGTTGTTACTGGAGTTTGTCAGGGGTGTGTACTGGCCCCCAAACTTTTCAGCGCTTGTATGGACTGTATTCTTGGGAGGATGTCAGAGAGATCAAGCTACGGTGCATCATTTGGGAATGTCAACATCTCTGACCTTGATTTTGCAGATGATACAGTCATCTTTGTGGAGACTTTAGATATCCTTTTGGGGGCCTTTGCGGCTCTGAATGAGGAGTCAGAGCCGCTGGGATTATGGGTTTCCTGTGTCAAAACTAAGGTCCAGGCTTTCAATGACATCTTGGATGCCGCTGTCCTGTCTGTGCCTGTTTGTGGTGAGGATGTTGAAGTCGTGGAGAGATTCACTTACCTTGGCAGTGATATTCATGTCTCTGCAGGCTGTGATTCAGAGGTCAATAGACGTCTGGGTCGGATCTGGGGAGTCATGGATTCACGAGATAATGGGGTGTGGCGATGCCGGTACCTATGCGGGAGGACAAAAGTCCGAGTCCTCAGGTCCTTGGTGCTTCCAGTCTTGCTCTATGGATGCGAAACTTGGACTCTGACCAAGGATCTGAGATGGAGACTTAATTCCTTTGGTACCAGGTCTCTTCGGAGAATCATTTGCTATCGCTGGTCGGACATTGTGTCCAACGAGTGGTTGCTGAGAGAGACTCAAATGAGATTTGTTACTCGCATAGTCCATGAGCGTCAGCTGCGGCTGTATGGACATGTGGCTCATTTTCCTGACGCTGATCCTGCTCACCAGATTCTCTCAGCGAGGGAGTCTCGTGAGTGGAGGAGGCAAATGGGCCGACCACGTGCCTCGTGGTTGCAGCAGGTTGATCGGAATCTCAAGGAGATGGGGATGGGCCAGGAATCTGCCTGGGGGATGGCCAGGTGGAGGCCCCTGGAGTACCGGCGGAAAGTGGACGCAGCGACATGCTGCTCTGGCGCATGCTCCCATACCTGACCTGACCTAAAAACCCTTATCAAAAATTTTAATAATCCTGGCTGCCAGACCATGTGCCTGATCACGTTGAAATTTAAAACGTGTATTCCTCATCACACCTAGATCATAAATGTGAAGTTTCAGATCGATTTATTAAGCGGCTCCAGAGAAAACATTATTTAATTATTTTTTCAATCAAATATAGCTGCCAAACAGTTTCCAGTGTGCAGTTTCCCCTCGATCTGCCCTGCCGTTCTGGAGAAGATTTTTTAAATAGGTTTTCGGGTAAATCCAACATGGCTGCCAAACCATGTGACCACTGATGTCATAGATGTGAACCTTTTGTTCCCCATGGACAGGCGGTTATGCGGGTAAAGTTTTGCCTCGATCTGTTTAGTTCAGCCACTTCAGAGAAGAAGATTTTTGAAGGATTTTTTTTACATGACTGGTGAATCACGTGACTGATGACATCATCAAATTTTTTTCTGTGGACAATTTTATCCCAAGATGACCCTCAAAATTTTTCATACTGATCAGATGTGGCGTTCTACTTATGCAATTATGACGTCATAAGGAAGACACGATGACATTATTAAAAAATTGCACTTATTTCCCATGAGGAGTACTTGCCATGTACCAGGTTTCAAGTTTTTTCCTTGGTGCAGTTTCAGAGATACAGAGGTCCAAAGTTTTTCCATTTTTCCAATATGGCTGCCTCACCACGTGACCTATGACGTCATAATAATGATTAAAAACATTCTGCATGAGTATTTGCACCGATGGTGAAAACTTCATCTCAATCCGACAAGCAGTTGTGGAGAAAAACACGAAAGTTCTGGGCAGACAAACAAACAAACAAACAAACAAACAAACAAACAAGCGGACCCAAACGCAATACCCTCTCCTTCGGCGAGGGTAACAATTACCAAACATTGAAATAAATCTCTTCCAGAAGTGGTCGAAGTTGGTGATACGTCTTCTTCTTCGTCCTCCTCCTTCCACGGACGTGTGCATATTTATCAATCAGAGGCAAACTTAACTCTGGAGTTCATACAACTTAATACTCCATGCAGTGTTCAAATATATACTTCAATTTTAACAAAATAATGATTTTAAAGATTGTTTCGAACAAACTATAATCCAGAAGTTTAGAGCTACTTCTACAGTCTTCCACATCACCCTTATACACTGTAATAAGATGACGTTGAGTCACAGTTTAGGAGATGGAGGCTTTATTGATCATCATAGAACACAGCGTCAATCAGTACCATACATAACCATATTGGCAGCCTCTTCCTCACCACAATACTTTACCCTCTCACCATCATCGATGATATTGATCTGTGTCGGGCCGTTGGCTCCACGATGATCCTTTTCGTCGATGGGTTTCACAAAGTACATTTATGCATTACTGCACCAATTTCAAAGATGCTACATCACCATCCTAAAAACAAGAAGATACAGTAATACAAAATATAAATTGCATTTCATAACAAAAATTGTTTCGCCAGCAACAACAGCACAGTGCTTATCTTGAAAAATGAACAGGGGAGGTGGCCCGTCAGCCCCACCACTGCCCAAGCCACTCATAAAACAAGCCAAGCAGACTTCTTCGGCCCAACTCAAGCCACACAAACCCATGCGAAGCACTGCCCCCTTAGCCTCACCCCAACCGCAGTAATGTACAACCAGCAGCGAGAACAGATCTCCAGCTGGAGATGGAGGAACCCACCCGCCATTAGCAACGATCCAAAAATGAAACTCGTTCTCCAAGTAGTCAAACCGGGGTGAAGCGAGTGAGTACATGTGTGCCGGTGCAACCAACTCTGCCTACAGCACGACACCGAACAGGAAGAAGGCGACCACATGGCCCCAGTTGACGCCTTCGACGAAATATCTCGGTAAACAAGTTCACCAGGCAACCACAAAGCGCCGCCGGGCTCACCATACCCGACGTTTAACCACCAATAACCACCAACAAGATCTGGCAATGTGGCTCGTTGTCAAGTTGTTGATCATAATCAATGGAATACGATGACAAAACTTGTTTTGCTTTTCAATCATTGCCTCTTGGTGAGAACCCCATTTAGTCCTACACTTGGTTTCATGAATAATAGTCGTGGGGTAACCGGTGAATTTCACCCTTATCTTTCCTTTATGATATTTCACCGATGCATATTATCTCTTCCTTAATCGTTATTTTTTCCTTGTGCGACCCTTTTCTTTTTAATATGTCTGAACCTAAACATCTTCTTCAATGTTTGAGAAGATGCTTGAACAACTGTCTCGATAATTTTTCTCCCACTATCCATTCTTGTGCCTTTCAACCTGGATGTGCAATTTTCTCCAAACCACGGTTTTCTAGCCAAATTATTTTTCTGTCGACCTCGCTTCGTGAAAAAATTAATTCCCAAGGGCTTCGTGATCTCCAATAATCTGAACGTTTACAATTTGAGACATCACGTGGCATCATTTTGCAAAACTATCAGCAATGCTCCCGTCAAATGATGCGAGTCACACCGGAATCGAACTGCCTGAGTGTTTCATTTCATCATCAATTGTGCTACATTGAGAGGATTTACGGAATTTGTGCGCACATCATCACCAGCTTTTCTTGATCCATAACTTTATTAACCTCCGCCATCTTCGAAGATGGGTGGAGGTTACTGTTTTCACCCCTTTCTGTTTGTTTGTTTGTTTGTGAACAGTATTACGGAAAAACTCCTCGACGGATTTTGACAAAACTTGGTGCGGGGTTAGGTATGGTCCAAGGATCATGCCATTAAATTTTGGACTTGGTCCCCCCCCCCAAAAAAAATTTGCAGAGAAATTTTTTTTTTTGCATTTCTACATGTTGTAAGTGATTTCCAACCCCCCCACCCCCACCCCAAAAAAAAATTGTTAGAGAAAAACAATTTTTGCAACTTTTTTTTCAACAAAATTTCGATTTCTTTTTTTTTGCATTTCTACATATTTTAAGTGATTTCCAACCCCCCCGCCCCCCAAAAAAAATGTTGGAGAAAAGAACTATAACTCTGTCAGCACTGTTGACATCATATTTAACTAGTACGTGCCCATAAAAAAATAATAATAAAAAATAATAATAATAAATAAATAAACCACACAGGCCGTTTCTTCGCTCTCGCGTGCCCGTACGTGCATGACCCGGAAGTTCGATATTATTCGCAGTTATGATTATTCGCAACTTATTTTTAATACCCAATTATTCAATTAGTGCCAACGTATTTTACCTTTTCGCAATGTCGTGGCAAGGAAAAACAAAAAGAGAAGAGAAGAGAGAGAAAAAAATTACTTCCTGGTTCGGAGCATACTCTGATGTTTCCGAAATTTATACACCGTCTAATATGAAAACGATCATAACTTGGGCCATTGTGTTTATCTATAAATGCGCATAAGAAATCGAGAAATTATTAGAATACACGAAGTCATCATTATCCGGAAGCCCTTACGGCTTACGTTGTAACCTGTAATGGGGAACGTGGCTGTGCTTCCCTTCCCCATCGTCCACGCCCACGCAACAACGTGTCTTCCCATTGGTTTGGTAAATAAATGGCCATAGCTTGGGAAGCACTTGTCCGATTAATATCAAACCTTGAAAAGGCACATCCTCAGGTCCCCAGCAATATACCTGGCAAGTTTCAATTAGATCGGACCCGAGGTTGTCGAGAAACAGCGGTCACACACACACACACACACACACACACACACACACACACACACACACACACACACACACACACACACACACAGACACACACACAGAGATTGCTGGAATTATAGATAGATGAATAAGATGTAAGGTTCACTTGAGTGACCCCGCAGTATTGGCGGCGGAGGTTTTGCACTCTCCCGAGTGCTCCCCCTCTAGTTCACGAGTATAATCGTGAATATTATCACGTGCTACTCTAACCAAGAAAAATAAACTTCATGACCTCAGATCCTACCACCAGGACAGTTGCGCAATAACAGAGGACATGAACTTGGTGGTAACCATACCCTTGGATTTACGACTTTTGGAAGATGCCAGATCAGTATTGAAACGAGAACTGTCCTTCGTCCCCACTTCTGAAAGGATTGACAAATTCGAAATCCGGGAAGATTTTGAAAAAATTGTCAAGTGGATGCGGCTTTTGGCTCATTTATCTTGCCTTTCACATGAGCACAACCCAGGATCCTTTTACAGTACTGAAACCATGTCATTCTTCCTGGACACCTCCAGAAGGCAAGCACCCCGCTGTTGATCTTTTCATTTCTAAATGTAGACATGATTTTTACAATTTCTTTAAATCTGATATCCGTGTTAAACACATCTTGAAATGGGAATGTGACATCATTAGACTATGCAGAACAACAAGGAGTATGTGATAAAACCTGCTCATAAAGGTGGTGCAGTTGTTGTGTGGAGACGTGACCTGTATGAACGGGAAGCAATGCGCCGGCTTTCAGATGGGGATTGTAATTTACCTGTTGAATCAGATCCTACTTTGGAGCAACATGTTATTTCCAATATGGTGAAAGATTTCATCAAAAAAGGTTATTTGCCCTTCAATGCCGTGAAGCACATCCAAGACAATCCCCAGTGTGTGAATTTTTATTTACTTCCAAAAAATTCATAAACCTGATACACCAGGTCATTCTATTGTATCTATCTGCAACTGCCTCAATGGAATTATAGCACCTATGGTCACTTCATTACCTACCTATGTGAAGAATACCTCCCAAGTGATTCGTCTTTTCAATATGTTCTATTTCGAGGAAGGAGGAAGTAGTCACTTCCTTTTCACCATGGCAATTTCTTCTTTGTATAGCAATATTCCCACAAATGAGGGATTGGAGGCTCTGCAGTATTTTTTGGAGCATAATCCTTGTGACATCAGACGAGGTGCCACTACCCTCTTAAGTTTGGCTGAATTAGTTCTCAACCTTTCATATTTTAAGTTTGGGAATAATTTTCATTTTCCCAAACTTAGCCATGGGAACCAAACATTTTGGTTTCCATGGCTACTCCAAAAAGGAGTGGGAACCAAAATGGTACCCTATTATGAATGTCTCTTCGTCAGTTACATCGAAGAAAAGATGATCAATAGCAATATTGGTCCAAAACCAATCCTTCTGAAATATTACATTGACGATTTAATTGGCGTGATGACTTCTGAGTTGAAGTGGAAGATTTTTTTTTTAATGATGTTAATGATTATCATACATCTCTTAAATACACTTCGGTAATTTCAGATAACTGTGTGAATTTTTTGGGCATCATCATCTCTTTTACAGCAGAATGATTCAGCATGAACGTCTACTATAAGCCGACGAACTCTCATTCCTATTTAATGTATGAGTCATCTCATCCTCCATCATACAAGAATTCCAAACCACATCCCCAATTTCTGCGATTGTGATGTATTTGCAGCAATGATGACACTTTTCACATGCGTAGTCAAGAAACGAGTGATTTTTTTTTTCAAAAACAGGTTACCCCACTACTATTATTCGCGAAGCCAGGTGTAAAGCTAAATGGGTTCCTCACCAAGAGGCAATGATTGAAAAGCAAAAATAATTTTCGTCATCATATTCCATTGATTATGACGTCCAACTTGACAACGAGCCGCATTGCCAGATCAGTCGAGGAGAATTTTATTCTTCTCCTGACTGATGACGCCACTCGCAAGATTTTTGGTGAAGACAGTCCCATTCTGGTGGCATATAAGAAAGACACCAGCCTTAGAAACAATTTAGTTTGTTCCCGTTTTTCTTTCAACGATGTTGGAGTAGAACGATTTGGGACAATGACCTGTAATCACAGCAGATGTAAAACTTGTGAACTTGTTGTGTCACAAGACACTATCAGAGGCCCCAGAGGGATTTGGCATGTCAAGAGGTCACTTCGATGGTACTTCCACAAATATTATATTTGCTTTGTTATGTGAGAGCATTCCAATCTGCGCTATATTGGTGAAACGAAATAACATTTGGCTGATAGAGTGGCCGAACATTTCAGATATATACGTATAAACACAACTGGTCTGCCTGTAGCAGCACATTTCAACCTTTATAATCATTCCAAGGATAATTTCTAGGTGTGTGTGTGTGTTAAGGCATGCTCCAGTGATTCAGATCGCAAGCTCTTTGAGGAGAAAGTTATCTTTCAGCTGGATACTATATACCCTCGAGGAATTAATGTTAAATTCTGGGCTTTTCCTTATTTCAACACTTGATTAATTATTAACGCACCTGTTCATAATTACACAATTAATTCTCTATTTTTTGCATCATATGTTTTGGATTTGTGAGTTCTTTAATTAATCACCCTTAAATTTCATATATATGTACACTACCAGTCAAAAGTTTTAGAACACCCCCATTTTTCCAGTTTTTACTGAAATTTAAGCAGTTTAATGTTTCAATGTACTCTGAAATTAAAGCATAGAACAAATAAACAATTGCAGATAAAAAAGAAATCTTGTAATCGTTTTGTTGAACAAAATTTAATCTAAATTTTTTGAGTCATCAAAGTAGCCACCTTTTTCAGATATCACAGCCGAACATACTCGTGACATTCTTTCAACAATGGAAATCAAATATCGTTCGGAAAGTTCTTCCCAACACTGTTGCAGAAGTTCCCACAAATGTGTTGCACTTGTATGTTGCTTTGCTTTCACCCTTCTGTCCAGTTCATCCCAAACCAGCTCGATGGGGTTTAAGTCTGGAGACTGCTGGCCATTCCATGATTTAAAGCCTACCATCTTGTTCTTTTCTTCTAAGGTAGTTCTGACATATCCTGGAGGTATGTTTTGGGTCGTTATCTTGCTGTAGGATGAACCCCTGACCAACTAGGCGTAGACCAGAGGGTATTTCATGGCGCTGCAAAATGCTGTGGTAGACCTTTTGGTTCAGTGTGCCAATCACTCTGTGCAAGTTGCTGATTCTGGATCCAGCAAAAGAGCCCCAGCTCATCACGCTTCCTCCTCCATGTTTGACAGTTGGTGTCACACACTGAGGAACCATCCTTTCGCCTACTCGACGGCATACAAAAACCCTGTGTGATGAACCGAAGATTTCATATTTTGATTCATCGGTCCATAAGACCTTCTTGCAGTTTTCAGTAGTCCACTGGCGGTGCTTCATGGCCCAGGCAAGCCTCTTTTTCTTATTTTGCCATCTTAGCAATGGCTTTCTTACTGCCACTCGACCTGTCAAACCTGCAGCTCGAAGTCTTCTCTTCACAGTTGAAACTGAGACTTCCTTGCTTCGAACAGTGTTAAGCTGTGCTTGAGGCTGCTGTCCTGTGAGCCGCCCATCACGGAAGCTGTTGATTCTCAGATACTAATCTTCTGATTGTGTTGTGGCTTTGGGTCTGCCAGACCTCTTCCTGTCAGTTTCCTCCAGGTTCCAAGTGCCTTTTGATGGTGTAGAAAACTGTACTCACTGACACCTTGGCTTCTTTGCAATTTCTCGAAAGGAAAGACCGACACTTTTAAGGGTTATAATGGTCTGTCTGTCTTCCTTTGTTAATTGTCTTTTTCTCGCCATTATGATCACAATATACTACTTCCTGCAGTGCAATATTGTTCAAATAATGCTTCAGAGGGTGGAGCAATACAGTCTGTTCCAACACTGCTGTTACACAGAAAGAGGGTTTGTAACTAATCAACAAAAGGTGGGACACCTGTAGGAATTGTTTGCATCAACTTTCAAGGCTTAATTTACTTCCATTGCTGCAGAACAGCTGCAGTTGCTAACCCATTGCTTGTTCCTGAAAAGGGCCTTTTTTAACAGCTCTGAAATTTACATTTTTTTCAGTTTTTGGTAACCTAAACATTTTGTTTTAACCACTGGCAGTTTACCGCTTTCCTTTGTACCATTTCAGGTTATTCACTGGACTTGAACTGCTTAAATTTCAGTAAAAACTGGAAAAATGTGGGTGTTCTAAAACTTTTGACTGGTGGTGTGTATATATATATACACTTTTTTAAAGACAAAGAAGGCACTTCCAACCAAAAGTTAAAAAAACTAGATCAATTCCGCTAATTTGAGCAAAAAACCGAGAGCAGACTCGGTCTCAGGCAACGTTTCACCTGCTTCACCGCCGGCTTCATCAGGCACAAAAGACTATTGTGTCTAATGAAGCTGGCTGCGAAGTGTCTATTGTGCCTGATGAAGCTGGCTGTGAAGTCGGTGAAACGTTGCCTGAGACCGGGTCTGCTCTCGCTTTTTTGCTCAAATTAGCGGAGTTGATCTAATTTTTTACTTTTGGTTGGAAGCGCCTTCTTCTCCTTCTTAAAAACTGTGTAATCCCAACCACCCCAATCTTATGCAATATGTATGTATATATATATATATATATATTTATATAGATATATATATATATATATATATATATATATATATATATATATATATATATATATATATATGTATATATATATATATATATATATGTATATATGTATATATATATATATATATGTATATATATATATATATATATATATATATATATATATATATGTATATATATATATATATATATATGTATATATATATATATATATATATGTATATATATATATATATATATATGTATATATATATATATATATGTATATATATATATATATATGTATATATATATATATATATATATATATATATATATATATATATATATATATATATATATATATATATATATATATATGTATATATATATATATATATATATATATATATATATATATGTATATATATATATATATATATATATATATATATATATATATATATATATATATATATATATATGTATATATATATATATATATATATATATGTATATATATATATATATATATATATATATATATATATGTATATATATATATATATATATATGTATATATATATATATATATATGTATATATATATGTATATATATATATATGTATATGTATATATATATATATATATGTATATATATATATATATATGTATATATATACATATACATATATATATATATATACATATATATATACATATATATGTTGAGTTTTGTCACAGCAAATTGCTTACCTTGATAGGCTTTCATGGTTGCTTTATGCAGCTTATTCGGCTGGAAGAGCATGGGAGGAGTCAATTTATTTACGTACTTCTAGCCAGCTGGGTATAATTGATTAGGTGAGAGCAAATTGGTAATTCCCTCCAGTCACAGGTGAGAGACTTGAGTGGGTTCTTGGTCAAACCACTTCCCTGTCATAGTTTGTTTCAATTTTGGGAACAACCACAAGTCGCCTGGTGCCAAGTCGGGTGAATATGGGTGATGCGGGAAGATAGGAATGTTTTTTGCCACCAAAACTTGTTAGATGGAGAGACACATGTGGTAGGACACTTTGTCGTGATGGAGGAGCCACTCATTCTTCCACTTTTCTGATCTTTTCCATCTGACTGCCTCTCACAAACGTTTCATAACTTCCACCTCGAAAGCCATATTAACGGGAGTACCTTTGGAAAGAAATTCTATGTGAACCATTCCTTCCATGTCGAAGAACGCCATCAGCGTGATCTTCACTTGCAATCTTGACTGACGCACCTTTTTCATTCTCGGTGATGCGGGTGTCTTCGACTGCGATCTCTGTGCTTTTCTTTCTGGTTCATACCCATAAACACACAACTCATCACCCATTATCACCTGGGAAGGAAATGCCAAACTCATTTCCTTCCTGAAACCTTTGAAACCACTTGAAAACAGTCTTCTTTGTCACAGCTTCATCTGTGTAGACTGTTCCAAGCATTTTGTGTGTTTCTGGAGGCGTCTTGCCAAGTTTAAAACAAAATTTCATGTTTCACGTTGCTCAAACTTCGACATTTTTTACAAAGGCACCAGATGCCACAAATACGTGCTCGTACAACAAAGCAATGCCACGGCGCACCGGCGTGTAGTAAAATGGTGTTTGTTGCGCCCTGGCAAGTGAGAGAGTTAATGAAATAAGCCCCGCCCACTGACCTCAACAATGTTCACGCATTCATTCGTCGCGGCACCATTCACCAAACTTATTGATGACACCTCATCTATAATTTTAGGATTGTGATTTAGTACATATATACCGAAACGTGGAGTGTGACGAGCACTCCGCCAATCTCCACTGGACATAGTCCTTCACCAAAGTGTCACCTCCAACCCAGAGGCCTCGGACAATCCAGAGGCTTCAACATGGAGTTGGAGCTCCATCCATACAAACAGCATAGCAATCCATCCAGTGAAGGTTTTTGCTGCTTGAGAAAAACCACTGACCATTGCCAAAATGTCTTGACCAGTTGTGGTGGTGCTTAGTGGCTCACAAAACAGGAATTATTCATCAATGTCATCATCTGTTTTGTAACATACAAACACCATGAGCTGAGTGTTGTCCTCGATATCCACTGATTTGTCGATCTGAATCGCAAATTTTCCTGCTTGTTTCAGTCCATGAACAACTTGTTCAAGAATATCTTGTTGCATGCGGTCAATTCGTCGTTTGATGCTACTGTCAGAAATTTTGACCAATTCAAGCTTCTTGGCAATCTCATTTCCGCAGGCAGTCCTGACCATTGCAAGGGATCACCATTGTGCTAATACTCGGTAAGGCCTCAGTCACATTTGCCACGGTGGCCGTGGGGTCTACAAAATCTACGGCCACTAGCAATTATAGGGCGGCCGCAGTATTTCCACGGTCACACAATGTAGCAGTCACATATGTTTTTATTTTTCGGGGAGCCGCACGGGGTGTTTATAAATTGTGGAGACCGAAAACGTGGGGGTGCCGTACGGTCTTTGATTTGATGTCGCACGGTGACCTTAGGGCGTTCCTGCAGCGGCCATAGAATTTTCAAGGCAGATGCAAGGTGCCCGCAAGGCGACCCCAGGGGGACCGCAGGGGGCCCTAAGGCGAACGTGCGGCCAGACGGACGGCAACGAGTGGGTTCTTGTTTTTTTTTTTGTTTTTTTTTCCAGTTCTTTTTTTTCGGCTTGTCGAATTGCTACGGCGAACGTAGAAATGAAAAAAGTTATAACTCCGCGTTATAATTCCACGGCGACCCCTACGGCCTGTAAAATATAGCCAAACGGCGTAGGGCCACCCTGAGGCCACCGCAGAAACTCTTCGGCCGCCGCACGTTTCTGTCAATTCAGAGGGCGTACGACCGCTGTATCCTCACCATAGAGCAAGTGTGACTTAGGCCTAAACACACCATTGGTGCACCAACACCCATTGTAGACAGGTAGCACTAGTAAGTAAGAGGAAGCAGTGTATATTCGCATTTAACTCCCCCACAGTTTGATGAAAAAAAGTGATTCACAGCAAAATAACGTGTAAACTTATAAGAAATGGCACCTCGACATCTCAGCGGATGCGGTGCCGCTGTGTCCAGCACACTTTACGCCTCGCGCTAGATTAGGCCTCTATGGATGTGCACTTCATCCAGCAATCAACGCGTCCCATCAATTGTTTTTTCATCAGAATTTTCTTTTTCTGATGAGCCTTTGTGACCCGACTGAGAACCCCGCATGACACTGATTTGGGTCCCCGACCCAAGGTTGGGAACCTATAGCCTAGATGTATGGACACTCACCTCTGAACTGTCCAGCCTGGGATTATGTCTCAGCCCATCTATAAACTGTCAACCTGGTGTTTCACAGGCAGGGTGATTCATAAATATGTGTGCCATCAATGTGTGTGCCATCCCTTGGAGGGACATTAAACTGGGTATCCCGTCTACCAGCATTAGCTGGTGGACGATAAAAATCCCATGGTATTTTTCGTGAAGAGTAGGCAAGCTATTGCCGGCACCTTGGCCAAATTCCAAATTGCTGCCCTGATTTCCTGTGTTGGAGTTGTGACCCATCCATGCTTGTAATCCGAGCCAAGAAACTTCTTCAGCAGAATCGACATTCTGTATAGAACATGGTACATGAATGGATATGTATGCATATATGCTGAATGAGGATCTTGTATGCAATAATGGAGTGGAAAATGTTCAAGCACAGCGATCTATTTGAGTTGTAAAGGGTGTTCCTCGTTTTCTTTCAAATTCAGCACATGGCTGAGAGTCACATCATTTGCATGACTGTGATGATGATGAAAAGTCCTCTCTGTCGCTTTGGGCAGGAATCTGTCATTTGTTCAGGGTGTCAGCAATAGTTCACCAAATCTTCGCAAATGACACCTTAGGATATTTAACTTCTACCAAATCATGCTGGCAGATGGGACTCCTAGTTTAACATCCAGCACACACACTGATGCCTCTTCCTGCCTGAGAAACACCAGGGTGACAGTTGAGAGTTGGGCCAGGATTCAAACCCAGCTGGCTACACAGCTCCGAGGCGAGTATGCATTCTTTTGGGCTATCCTACCCACTCACAAAAGGGTTTGATTGCATTTTTTATTCCTGAAATGAAATTGCAATCATGATCAGCCTGTTGGGTCATATTAACGTTTGCTGAGTCATTGATCAATGGAGGAAAGATGCACATGATCATGTTGATTGAGAGATCTGACGGTTGACCTAATACCTCTATCCATCAGTTGGGCCTAATTCGTCATGTGATTTTTCTCATAACAACGATATTCCATAAGCTAAGGATGGTGAGATGATCATCCGCATAAATAAGAGTGAAGCAATATGTGGAGAGAATCTGCAATGCATATGCATGTTTTCCTCACCCACTCATCGTGAAATTTATCCTAATGCCCTGAGCAGAAAACCTCACTTGAGTGCTGTATGCACTGAATTCTAGCATGGGAGACCACATTGCTTCTGTCTCAGGTATGAGAACAAAGGAATATTTGCAAGGGATTGACATTGAAATGCCATCTTGCACGAATGCTTGTGGGACCAGCTCCTCATTACTTATATGAGCAGAACTCTTACAAAGTCTCACATCCATGAATTGTTTCACTGTGATCAAATAATGACGTTTGAGAGCTGGGCTATAGAACATTTTAACAGTCCACCTCTTGATATCCTCACTCTCCATATATCAGTGATGATGTCAGATGTCAGGTGCCAGTGCAATATGTCGTTGTTCAACCAATGGAGCTCATTTTCCACTAGATAATAGGAGCGGTCACCCAGCGTCATCATGGTAGATCATGTTCAATCTGTATTGCTCCTTTTGTAGCCAAATGAGGAACAGCAGTACCTCAGAAATCAACATCCATTGCACAAACCTGGTTTGAAGTACCTTTTCAATAAAGGTACCTGCTTACACCTCTCTTTACCTTTTGACCAAGTGCAACTGGCGATTATTGACACGGATGACTAGCGTTTGCATCTCTTTCTTCATCCCCAATATTTGCATCTGAAGAAGATGAAATTTATTCATTCTAATCAATGCGTAATTTTACGACTGGCAAAGTGAATTGTCACACTCGAAGTGCATCCTGGATGCCAAAATTTGCGTGCACAAGGAAAATGGTCCTTCTGGACAAAGCCAACGGATTCTTTTTCAACAAACTCTGCTGCCTCGGGGTTAGTGAGGGTTGCTGGCTCCATACGTGGTTAAAAGTTCATCTTTCAATTGTATTATAGAAAGGTGTAATCAGTTTATGGTGAGTGCAATTTTTGAGAAGGTGGATTAATGTTTTGCCATAAAGGATCATTGCTCATAAACGTCACAACTTTTCTGTTTCGATTTTTCGAGAGCACGTTCTTCATCACTCTTTGAAACCATTTGCTTCATGTGGAATTATTCATTACAGTCTGGGGGGTAAATTGCATTGCTTTAATCAGTGTCAGCACGAACAATAAAGTTTTATTAACCCTGATAGAACAATAACATTGACAATGCAGGTGCATTGAGCGGTAACTTGAGTAGTAATTAAAATAAGTTTGGAAAAGCTGAATTTGTTTTTTCCTCCCTCCTTATCCTGTTGATTCGTTTATTTATTACCTGTCACATGAGCTCAAATACTGGATTAGCTTATCCTTATATCATGTAGGATTCTTTGTGATTGAGTCATCATCAGCCATTTAAAATTAGTGAAAGAGCAGGAGATTTCTATTCCTTGTCTGGCTGGATTTCTACTGTCTGGCTTTCATTCCTATAACTCTTAAAAGTTTCCTTATTCTTGTCTGTCTCTAAAAATTATCTTATTCTCTTTGATGAACATTTCTTCTTCATCCTACTTCGCCTAGCTCGTCCATCCAATCAGTTGAGCATAAGTCATCTTTGTGGTATTCTAGCATGAGGATGCTCCATTCTTCGTTCGTATGCAGCACGAGCCTGCGGGGTAGCATCATCATATGGGGGCGTGGCTGTGCTACTGATGCAATGCCCTCTGCTGGTTATGGCAGGAATTTGTAATATGTTCATGGTGACTGCTGGCAATGGCTCGCTTACTCATTGCGAAGGACACCATGTAATCTTTAACATCCACCAACAGATGCTGACGGATGGGTTGCCTGTTTAACGTCCACCCAAGGGACGGCACACACTTCAATGATTCACCCTGGCTGCGAAACACCAGGATGAATGTTTATAGCTGAATCGGGATTCAGACACAGGCTAGACAGCCTAGAGGTGAGTGTGCATTCCTCTAGGCTATCCTGTCAGCCCAGGATGTTCCTTGAGATAAGGTTGCAAAATCAAACCTGGAGACATTGGTGAAGTAATATGCTTGGAGAACCTCAGAGAACACATTTCCATAGGTGAGAATTTGCCACGGGATGGGTTACCGGATGATACCAAAGCAGAATTTGGCTGCTGCTACTACTACTGCTACTACTACTACCACATCATGGCCCCAATTAATCCCATATTCTTGTGGGTTGGTGGCACAAGCTTTTCCTCTCCACACCTTTCTATCCAGAATGTCCTTTTCCTGCACTCCCATCTTTCTCATGTCCCTCTCTGCCATGTTCTTCCACTTCAATTTTTGTCTTCCCTTTCTCCTTCTGCCATCGACACATATAATATGGCTGCCTAATCACTTTCCCCAATCAATGCAGATGTGCCTCATGTGCCTTTGAAACGAATTTCAATTACACTTGCCCACCTCCTGATATCCTCATTCCTATTCCTTTCTCTCTGAGAGATCCCATAAGCCCTCCCAGCATTGGCATCTCCTTCCTCTGCAGCAATGTCTCTTCATTTCTCAAGGGCCAAGATTTTGGTGAAGAACTGGATGCAAGAATTTTTTTAATTTTAAAAGTGATTCTTCACCATTGAGAGATGGGGCTAAAAATGATAAATATCACAATGTCTCAAGAAGTTATGGGGCCTAATATGTTTCTACTGAATCAGGTATTGTGTTTACCTGTTAGTGCCCTTATAGTCCACTGAGTGCCCTTATATTTTACCTGTTTCAAAAGTAAAGGTAAAAGTCTGTGGAAATTTTTCTTTCACATTTGTGAAACCTGCTGTGCAACTCAACTGACGGAAGGACCTTTTCCGATCTCCTAAGAAGTTTTCCGCTGCTGTCAAATTGAATAATTAATATGATGGACAGTCTTGCCTGCTTGTTTCAGGACAAGTTACTCATTTCCAAATGCAATTGAACTTGAGTTATGCAGTTGGAAATATAAGGAAGAAAACAGACATGAGTAATAAAGAAAAATCAAATCAACGTTGCTTAAAAAGTGAGATAGCTAAAAATGTAACTGATACTATTGATAGCTACTACATAATCATGTGTATTATAATTAAGTTAATGTCCAGGATACTGGCATGTTATTATAAAATTAATGTCCTTGATTCTGGCAGTTTAATCGCCAAGCAACTTAATTTTACAGAAATGACTCATATTGATCAAAAGCAACACATTCACTTCTGTTGTCTTACAAGTCCTCGGGCAAAAACCTGTGATGGCGGCAAAACAAAACGTCAGCTTCACCTTCCATATGCCAGAGATGTTAGCAACATCGCATGGACAACTCAGAGCAACATCTTAATTTATAGTATCACATGATCAACCGCATTTTGTCTTTACTCATCATACATATTATCATTAACATGTATCATCTACTCTAATTAATATTACACGAACATCACTACAACACATCCACATTGGAATGCATCCAAATATATGCTTCATTTTGCTAATTTTGTTTTGCTTCACCTATATGGAGTATTCGAAATGTTCTCAAAACAAGATATAATAAACTGAAGAAAACCCACAGTTATTTTTAGTTTTCAATATATATGAAGATGCATAAATGTACTTTTTTCATATCTTTATGTATATATACAGGGTGAGTCAAAAGTAGCGGCCGATTTCTGTTTTTTCGGCTGTCAAATTCTTTCTGGGAAATCGTGTTGTTAATAATTGTTTTGCAGATTATTAATTTTCGTAATTTATTTATTTATTTATATTTATTTTGCAAGTTATTGCTGCGAGTTTGGAAAGTTACTGAATTTGCACCTAATTGAACATGAATTACCTTTCAATGAATCAACGCATTTCGGCCGTGAAACATTCCTACAAATGTAATGAACAACCAACGATGGCGGCACGCCGTTTGGCACAGGAATTCGATGTTGACCCACCTCAGGGAAGAAACATACGATTGATTGTCGAGAAATTTGAAGCAACAGGGGCAGTAACCACTGCAAAGAAGTCCGGTCATCCGAAAATGGCAACGAATGTAGCTAAGGCTGAAGAAGCCATCAGAAGACTGTAACAAAGTCCGGAAAAGTCAACTCACCGTTTATCTGCAGAGTTGGAAGTGAGCCAATCAAGTGTTATCCGTATCCTTCACCAGAAAAAATGGAAACCTTATATTCCATGCTTACTGCATGCCCTTCATGCTGGAGATGACGACCGCCATCTTCAATTTCGCGAAGAGTTCTTAACTAAACTTCACGAAGAGTACACAATGCGAGACAACATCTGGTGGTCAGATGAGGCATGTTTTAAGCTTAAGGCCCGGTCACACCTTGACGTTTTAGCCAGCGATGGCAACGTATTAAAATGTATGTAAAACGCTGGCTGACGTTGAACTTTTGATGTTTTTTTTAAAGATTCGGACGTATTCATAACAAGTTGGTCGTATGCATAACATATTAGTAATGGACACAGAACGTTTCGTTGTGTTATAGATAACTTATACCAACGAATGCTGAACCTGTTGTTGGCCTACACAACCGATGCCCAACGATAGTCTAACTTAGGCATAGCGCGTTGCACGCATCGCCGATGATGTCGTGATGTAGCCTATTTAAAGGCAGCCGCACAACTATTCGAATCATAACTGCCGTAGAAATGGAAGTGACAACATCGCGGTCACACCTTGGCGATCTTGCCAGCGTATACCGACCTAAGAAAAATGTGTCTAAAACGTTGGGCGCACGTCAAATACGGTATGAGTAAGTTTGGTATACGTGAGTAGAACGCTAAAGTACGCTATCATACGTCGTAGTAAGTAGAGTACGTCACGAAATTTTAAACATGTTCAAAATTTTACGACGTACTCGGCGTATGACACACGTTCCCCATGCGATGGGGATAAGTTTTACACATGATATGTGGACGCTTACACACGTCCACAAAGGCTACTTATAAGCTACTCATAAGTCGAAACACGTCGCGGTAATGTCTTTTTTACGCGAAACTTATTTCTAACTTATGTTTGACGTGCTTTGAACCAATTCTTTACGTAGTCCCAACACACATCGACGTATGTAGACGTATTCCAATGACGTCTTCCGGTCGACAAAAAAAAATGAATGTGTTTCTAGCTTACAACTGCCATATAAAGACGTGTTCCCAGCGGTTTTGGGAATTGGTATATAAAAATGCTGCTCATAAAAGGGGAACCCAACAGTGTTTTCGAGTTCCTTTTTGAGTCGATGTCCATGTCAGCAGTATCAGTATCAGTATTAGTATTAGTATTAGTATTAGTATTAGTAGTAGTTTGTTCATGTTGGCAGTAGTAGGTGAGTGTGAGGGGGAGGGTGTGGGTTATGATGGATCGTCCTTGCGTCCGCGTGTCCACGGGTAGGTTCATAGGCTGCCACTCAACGATTTAAATGGCTGCATCTCCACGATTGAAAGTAGACGCTTGCGCTCAACAATTGGATTTTTTTTTGCACTCAACGACTTTTAAACGGTACCACTCACCTATTTTCATTGTTTACAATGAACGATTTAAATTGCTGTCACTCGCCTTTGTTTTTTGACGCTGGGGTTTGGAAATTTGAAGCGTTTCTTCTGAACGTGTTAAAACGCTCAAACTCGACTATTTTAAATAGACGCTGCCGATGGACAATTGGAATCATAGCCAAGCGAGACATCGAAGTGTGAACATCCTCGTCATGCCGAAGAAAAGTTTGAAGAATGCTGCAAATAAGTGTCCTGGCCATGGCCGTGGACGCTGACGCAAGGACGATCCATTATACCGACGTCTTTCAGCCTATGAGTAACTTAAAAGTAACGTCTGTCGACGTGTGGCAACGATCGCGTAACGTGCCAACAACACGTTAATCATAGGTTAGAAATAAGTTTCGGGTACGCTAAACATTACCTCGGCGTGTCTCAACTTATGATTAACTTACAAGTAGCATGTGTTGACGTCTGTCAACGATCGCAGACCGTGCATACAACTTGTGGCCAGCGTAGCGGAACGTGTGAGTCATACGCCGGCATACGTCGTGAAATTTCAAGCATGAAAAAATTTGAGGACAACCGAAAAGTACAACGTTTAAAGCCAACGTACAACGACGTATGGCAGTGTTTTTCAGCGTGCTCTCAATGTTATCAAAACTTACCCATAACGTATTCAACGTGTGCCAACGTTTTAGAAAAAAAATTCAAAAATCGGCATACGTTGGCTAAAACGTCAAGGTGTGACCGGGCCTTTAATGGCACAATTAACAGACACAATTGTGCCTACTGGGCTGCAAATAACCCAAGAGTGACAGTTGAAAAGGAGGTAAATTTACCTGGAGTGACAGTTTGGGCAGCCATATCTCCATTAGGGATAATTGGACCCTTTTTCTTTGAGGGATCTGTCACTGCAGAAATTTACCTGGATATGCTGCAAACCTTCTTTTGGCCCTGGGTACAAGACCTGGACTGTTATTTCCAACATGATGGAGCTCCACCTCATTATGGACGTTATTCTCGTCAGTGGCTTGATGAAAACTTTCCCAGAAAGTGGATCGGCCACCTCGGTCCAATCAAGTGGCCGGCACGCTCCCCAGACCTTACACCTCCAGATTTCTTTCTTTGGGAGCTCATGAAAGACCTTGTTTATTGTGCAAAGCCTCGTACCATTCAGGAATTGAAGACTCAAATCACTACAAAGTTTGAGGAAATTGATATCGAACTCTGCAGACGTGTGTGCCGCTCTGTGCCTGCTCGGCTGCAATTGTGCATCGATCACGAGGGATGGCACTTTGAAAATTGCAAGTAAAACAGCTTGGTACAGTTCCGTAATAATTTTTTCTTAAATAAATGGTTACATAAACATGTCATTCATTTATTTCTACCTTCTTGTACACTGTAATACAAATGGAAAAAAAACAATCAACTGACAGAAATTGGGCGCAATTTCTGACACCCTGTATATATATATATATATATATATATATATATATATATATATATATATATATATATGTAAGGCTATTACTTTATAATTATATATATATATATATATATATATATATATAAATATATATATACATATATAATTATATATATATATATATATATATATATATATATATATATGTATATATACATAATGTATATATACATATATAATAATATATATATATATATATATATACTGTATATACATATATATATATATGTATATATACTGTATATACATATATATATATATATATGTATATATATATATATATATATATATATATATATATATATATATATATATATATATATATATATAAAAACAAACATATACAGTGGACAAGGCGTAAGTCGGCAGTGTGTAACTCATCAAGTTGCCTAAGTCGGCAGCGTCAAAAAGTCCCGAATTTATCTCATGTTAAATCCCTTTGAATAAAGGGTCATCCCTCTGTAAGTCGTCATCTCTAAGTCGTCACTTCGTCAAAGTCGTCAGATGTTGTCCGTTCCCGCGTAATGGAAACTCAAGTAAATTACCACTCCTAACTCGTCACACGGAACTGCTGCCTCGTGAGAAGCCCGATTTCATGGAATCGTGATGCTCGCTCATTGGTGTACACCGCCAGTGATAGGCTATTATTTTATAACTGCGTACACACGTTGATCGCACTGCAGGCAGGACAATGGCGACTAAGCGTAAGCTTACAACTAAAACCTACCAAGAAAAATACGACATTATCCAGTTTTGCGAGGCAAACCCACTGATGAAGAAAACAGCCATAGCTGAGAAGTTGGATGTCAAATGGCAGATATTGAACGAGATCTTGAAGAATAAGGGCAAGATATTTGGACAAGTGGAGAAGATCGCGAGGCCGGTGGTAAGTGTGAAACGCGTGAAATGTCTGTCCTTTGAAGATGTCGATGACGCGCTCATCATCTGGTTTCGGCAAATGTCGGCTCAGCCAAGTATTCTGTTTAGGCCGATTCGGCCAAATATTCGGCCGATATTGTCTTTCGGTGGAGGATTGCCCAGCCAACATCATGGAATACAATGACTGGTTTGAGTCCTTTCTCATGCACCAGATGCCCAAGAGTTTGAGGCAGTCAAACATAACGGAATACTTCGCGAAGGAGTAAAGGATCAATCGAGCCTAGTGTTGAAGTCCGATCATGGTTTTATATTGGCTTGTTTCGTACATTACCGCACTCACTTACACACTGGCATTGAGTGGTAATCATCACCACGATGACTGTGTGTCATGTAATTTGTCACATATATATGTGACATATATATGTGACTTATATATATGTGACTTATATATATATATATATATATATATATATATATATATATATATATATATATATATATATATATATATATATATCCTCCTCTTCTTCTTTCGGCTGCTCCCGTTAGGGGTCACCACAGCGGATCATCCGTATGATCCGCATAGTGATTTGGCACATGTTTTACGCCGGATGCCCTTCCTGATGCAACCCTGGTCGCCTCTTACGACACAGGGATATGGTACACTTATTTTAACCGGGGTATACACCGGCCCAGTATACTGGTACTCATTTCGCCGACCTCGGAAGGATGACAGGCTGAGTCAACCCCCTGGTGTATTAATTCAGTGGCCCAACGGGGCTTGAACTCAGGACCTTTTGGATCCCAAGCTGCTGCCCCAACCACTGCGCCAACACCAGGCTCCATATATATATATATATATATATATATATATATATATATATATATATATATATATATATATATATATATATATATATATATATATATATGTATGTATACATATATATATATATATATATATATATGCATGTATACATATATATATATATATATATATATATATATATATATATATATATATATATATATATATATATATATACATACAAATATATATTATAGGTATGATGTTGATTTATCGTTACCTTGATGAATGTCACGAATAGTGGACTCATTGACGTTGTAGTCTTTCGCCAACACATTAACACATGCACCACTCTCAAGTCGATCTAATATTTTCACTTTTTCCACTGTCATCACTTTCTTCACTTTTTTATTCTGCTCTTCAGCAAATTCACCTTTTGATTGACTTTTTGGACCCATGATTAAGTAAACAGGATACAAAGTTTTATCACAATACCATACCACACCTTACTACCACGTTATTCAAAACACCTCACCACCACGTTATTCAAAACACCTCACCACCACGTTATTCAAAACACCTCACCACCACGCTATTAAAAACACCTCGCCGCCACGTTATTAAAAACATCTCACTTCCATGTTATTTAAAAACATCTCACTTCCACATTGTTGAAAACACCTCACTGCCACATTATAAGAACACCCACTATGTAATTCAAAAAACCTCACCGCTACGTTGTTAAAAACACTTCTCGACCACGTTATTTACAAAACATCACCTCCACGTTATTAAAAACACCTCACTGCCACGTTATTAAAAACACCTCACTGCCACGTTATTAAAAACACCTCACTGCCACATTATTAAAAACACCTCACCACCATGTAATTCAAAACACCTCACCTCCGCGTTGTTAAGAACACCTCACCGCCATGTTATTAAAAACACCTCACCTCCACGTTATTAAAAAACCTCACCTCCACGTTATTAAAAAGACCTCACTGCCACGTTATAAAAATCATCTCACCACTATGTAATTCAAAAAACCTCACCTTCACATTGTTAAAAACACTTCTCTGCCACGTTATTAAAAACACCTCACTGCCACGTTATTAAAAACACCTCACTTCCACGTTATTATAAACACCTCACTTCCACGTTATTATAAACACCTCACTGCTACTTTATAAAAGTCATCTCACCACAATGTAATTCAAAAAACCTCACCTCCACATTGTTAAAAACACTTCTCTGCCACGTTATTAAAAACACCTCACTGCTACTTTGTCAAAAACACCTCACCCCCACGTTATTAAAAACACCTCACTGCCACGTTATTAAAAATACCTCACTGCCACATTATTAGAAACACCTCACCACCATGTAATTCAAAACACCTCACCTCCACTTTGTTAAGAACACCTCATCGCCATGTTATTAAAATCACCTCACCTCCACGTTATTAAAAAAACCTCACCTCCACGTTATTAAAAACACCTCATGGCCATGTTATTAAAAAAACGCACTTCCATGTTATTAAAAACACCTCACTGAAACGTTGTTAAAAACACCTCACTGCCACATTTTAAAAATCATCTCCCCACTTTGTAATTCAAAAAACCTCACCTTTACGTTGTTGAAAACACTGCTCTGCCACGTTATTCTAAACACCTCATTTCCACGTTATTTTAAACACCTCACTGCCACGTTATTATAAACACCTCACTGCCACGTTATTAAAAAACCTCACCTCCACGTTATTAAAAACACCTCATAGCCACGTTATTAAAAAAACGCACTTCCATGTTATTAAAAACATCTCACTGAAACGTTGTTAAAAACACCTCACTGCAACATTGTTAAAAACACCTCACTGCCACATTTTAAAAATCATCTCCCCACTTTGTAATTCAAAAAACCTCACCTTTACGTTGTTGAAAACACTGCTCTGCCACGTTATTCTAAACACCTCATTTCCACGTTATTTTAAACACCTCACTGCCACGTTATTATAAACACCTCACTGCCACGTTATAAAAATCATCTCACCACAATGTAATTCAAAAAACCTCACCTCCACGTTGTTAAACACACTTCTCTGCCACGTTATTAAAAACACCTCACTGCCACGTTGTCGAAAATACCTCAGTGCCAGGTTATTAAAAACACCTCACTTTCATGTTATTAAAAACACCTCACCACAATGTAATTCAAAAAACCTCACCTCCACGTTGTTAAAAACACTTCATGGCCATTTTGTTAAAAACACCTCACTTCCACTTTATTAAAAACACCTCACTGCAACGTTATTAAAAACACCTCACTTCCACGTTATTAAAAACACCTCACTTCCACGTCATTAAAAGCACCTCACGACCACGTTATTAAAAACACCTCACCACCATGTAATTCAAAAAAAACCTCACCTCCACGTTGTTAAAAAAACTTCACGGCCATGTTGTTAAAAACACCTCCCTTCCATGTTATTAAAAACACCTCACTGCAACGTTATTAAAAACACCTCACTGCCACGTTATTAAAAACACCTCACTTCCACGTCATTAAAAGCACCTCACGACCACGTTATTAAAAACACCTCACCACCATGTAATTCAAAAAAACCTCACCTCCACGTTGTTAAAAACACTTCACGGCCATGTTGTTAAAAACACCTCCCTTCCACGTTATTAAAAACACCTCACTGCAACGTTATTAAAAACACCTCACTGCCACGTTATTAAAACACCTCACTTCCACCTTATTAAAAACACCTCACTGCCATCTTGTCAAAAACACCTCACTGCAACGTTATTAAAAACACCACACTTCCATGTTATTAAAAACACCTCACCACCATGTCATTCAAAAAACCTCACCTTCACGTTGTTGGAAACACTTCACGGCCATGTTGTTAAAAGCACCTCACTACCACGTTATTAAAAACACCTCACCACCATGTAATTCAAAACACCTCACCTCCATGTTGTTAAATACACCTCACCTCCATTTTGTTAAAAACACCTCACCTCCACATTGTTAGAAACACCTCACCGCCACGTTACTAAAAACACTTCACCTCCACGTTGTTAAAGACACCTCACTGCCACCTTATTAAAAACACCTCACTTCCGCGTTATTAAAAGCACCTCACTACCACTTTATCAAAAAACCTCACCACCACATTGTTAAAAACACTTCACCGCCATGTTGTTAAAAACACCTCACTACCACGTTATTAAAAACACCTCACCTCCACGGTGTTAAAAACACCTCACCTCCACGTTATTAAAAACACCTCACTGCCACGTTGTTAAAAACACCTCACTTCCACGTTATTAAAAACACCTCACTGTCACTTTGTTAAAAACACCTCACTTGCACATTATTAAAATCACCTAACCACTATGTAATTCGAAAAACCTCACTGCCACGTTGTTAAAAACACCTCACTTCCACGTTGTTAAAAACACCTCACTTCCACATTGTAAAAAAACACCTCACTGCAACGTTATTGAAAACACCTCACTTCCATGTTATTAAAAACACCTCACCACCACGTTGTTAAAAACACTTCTCTTCCACGTTATTAAAAAAATCTCACTGTCACGTTGATAAAAACACTTCTTTGCCACGTTATTAAAAAAACTTCACTGCCATGTTATTAAAAACACCTCACTTCCACATTATTAAAAACACCTCACCACCATGTAATTCAATAACACCTCACCTCCACATTGTTAAAAACTCCTCACCACCACCTTATTAAAAACACCTCACCACGTTATTAAAAAAACCTCACCCCCATGTTATTAAAAACACCTCACTGCCACGATGTTAAAAACACCTCACCACCATGTTATTCAATACACCTCAACCCCACGTTATTAAAAACACTTCTCTGGCATGTTATTAAAAAAAACTTCACCACCACGTTATTAAAAACACCACTTCCACGTTATTAAAAACACTTCTGTTCCACGTTATTAAAACAATCTCACCGTCACGTTGATAAAAACACTTCTTTGCCACGTTATTAAAAAAAACCTCACTGCCACGTTATTAAAAACACCTCACTTCCACATTATTAAAAACACCTCACCACCATGAAATTCAATAACACCTCACCTCCACATTGTTAAAAACACCTCACCCCCACGTTATTAAAAACACCTCACCACATTATTAAAAAACCTCACCCCCACGTTATTAAAAACACCTCACTGCTACGTTGTTAAAAACACCTCACCACCATGTTATTCAATACACCTCAACCCCATGTTATTAAAAACACTTCTCTGCCATGTTATTAAAAAAACTTCACCACCACGTTATTAAAAACACCACTGCCACGTTGTTTAAAACACATCATGGCCACATTATTAAAAACACCTCACTTCCAAGTTTTTAAAAACACCTCACTGCCACATTATTAAAATCACCTCACCACTATGTAATTCAAAAAACCTCACGGCCACATTGTTAAAAACACTTCACCGCCATGTTTTTAAAAACACCTCACTTCCACATTGTCAAAAACACCTCACTGCCACATTATTAAAATCACCTCACCACTATGTAATTCAAAAAACCTCACCACCACTTTGTTAAAAACACTTCTCTGCCATGTTATTAAAAACACATCACTTCCACATTACTAAAAACACCTCACCACCATGTTGTTAAAAACACATCACTTCCACATTACTAAAAACACCTCACCACCATGTTGTTAAAAACACCTCACTTCCACGTTATTAAAAACACCTCACTGCCACGTTATTAAAAACACCTCACTTCCACATTGTCAAAAACACCTCACTGCCACGTTATTAAAAACATCTCACCACCAAGTAATTCTAAAAACCTCACCACCACATTGTTAAAAACACTTCACCGCCATGTTTTTAAAAACACCTCACTTCTACGTTATTAAAAACACCTCACTGCCACGTTATTAAAAACACCTCACCACCATGTAATTCAAAAAACCTCACTGCCACGTTGTTAAAAACGCTTCACCGCCATGTTAAAAACACCTCACTTCCACGTTTTTAAAAACACCTCACTGCCACGTTATTAAAAACACCCCACCACCATGTAATTCAAAAAACCTCACCGTCATGTTATTCAAAAAATCTCACCACCATATAATTCCACGTTGTTAAAAAAAAAAACACCTCACCGCCACATAATATCAAAACAACTGCCACTGTGCCAATCAAAACACTTCACACGGTGATATGGAGACAGGCTTATTTTAACTGATGATCAGTACGCGAGTTGCCGTGTTGTTATGATTTACACCAAGCAGATTTCAAACATTTATTTCATAAATTCATTTATTAATATTCGTGATATTACTTTTTTTTTCAGCAAATGAAGTTGAAGATTTAAGTTAAAAAAAATATTTATTTTTCAAAAGTTGTCAAAAAAAAAACTACCCCTTGGATATATATATATATATATATATATATATATATATATATATATATATATATATATATATATATATATATATATATATATATACATGGGAGAGGGTGGTGCAGCCTGGAATTTTGGTATGATTTGACAAGAGTTTGAGGGAGTAATTCAGTGACAACACAGGCCAGAATGGGGTTGAGCCCTCTTTCCAAAGATTTTAACGTCCCACGGTTGTTTTGCAGACAGCTTGGAGTTATGTGTCATCCTTTTGAAGCAATGTTTAGATGGCTGTCCAACCTGGTATGAGATGGACTGCCCTGAATGACTTTTCAAACGTTATTAACGCGGTGAAACTTTATTCAGCAATTAACGATCATGACCATATTTATTCTTTTATTATAGTTATTCAATCACTATTAAAGTGACTGGAAACATGAGTGGTGGGGGTAATTTTTTTTGTCTACCCCGATTGGTGAGTGTAATACAACACATCTTTATCATCATCATCATCATCATCATCATCATCATCATCAGCCAATTTTGAGTCCACAGCAGAATACAGGCTTCCCTCAATACACTTTGGGGATTGGCATACTTTTCCATGTGTGGGTTGGTGAGAGAGTTTGGGTGGGAATTTGTAATTTATTCAGCATACTGGGGATGACTCACCTCCTGTTTGTGAAAGACATTGTGGGTTCTTCAACGTTCACCAATGGCCAGTGGTGGCAGTGCATCCTGCAACTTGTAGGTTCTTCCGATGTACGGCCCACACATTGATGCATCACCTTCCATGCTTCTTCTTATTTCTTCCTATGCAGCACAAGACTGCGAGTAGCATCATTGGCTGAGGGCGTGGCTGTTAGGGTTGACGGAATGCCCTCTGTAGATTAGGGCAAGAATTTGAAATATGGTCAAGGTGCCGGCGACAGCTCATTTACGTTCCACAAAGGACACCGTGGAAGTTTTTTTAACGTTCACCAGCTAATGCCGGAGACTGGACTCCTGGTTTAACATCTATCCGAGGGACGGCATACACTGTTTCCTCACCGTGCCTCTGAGACACCAGGATGACAGTTTTTAGTTGGGCAGAGATTCGAGCCCATGCTAGATGGCTCAGAAGTGAGTGTGCATTCTTCAAAATCATCCTACCAGCCCACCCTCCATGCGAAACATCAGCATGATCATTTATAACTGGATCAAGATTCAAACCCAGGCTCGTCAGCTCAAAGGTGAGCTTGCATACCTCGAAGCTATCCTGCCAGCCCTGAGTACAACAATTGTATGCCAATAAACAAAACCTGAAGGATGTTCGAGTAGTTGTCCACTTTCCAGAAATACTGCGTGAAAGACCGCTGTTGGGTATAAAAAGGATGTTTAACGAGAAAGCACATGAGGGTAATGGAGACGTAAATGGATGTAAAGCAGTGTGCAATTTGCAGCTCTATCAGGCATGAGTGACGTGCTACTTATACTTGTGTGTTCCAATTATCTGGCATGCCGCCGTGAGAAGACTTTGTTAGGCGTTCATCCAGTGTGCATTATGTGTACTCATTATGTATTCCTGTCCTACCCACCTGCTCGCTCTATGATGGGTTACCCCCTGCACGTCATGAATCATGACATAACAATAGTGTTGGGGGATTGGATTTTATTAAACTTTCATATTCATTATTAGAACACAGACTAAATGAGGTGTCCTTATCTACACCATATTACTAAAAGTATTGATATGGTAAGGAAATATTTCAAGTTATTAATTTGCAGCTGTTTTGTTTTAATAGGGAATGGTCCAGCCTTTGGCATCAAGCACAGCATGGACTTTGTGATTCTCACTTTGTTGTGAATTTTGATAAACACCTGGTGCCGTGTCATAATATTCCGCATTTTAAGGTGCTGCCAAATAATTCAATCATTCAAGTCGAGCTGTGCTTTTTTCAATGTTTTCATAACTGATCTCAATTTCCTAAAGACATTGCCAACATCTTTATTTTTGATATAAGATCAAAGCCCATTGGTGAAGTGACGGAGGATAAAAAGACCAATGAACTGTCATCAGTCAGTGGGGGGGGGGGGGTAGTGAGCCAACAGTTGGACAGAATAAGCAAAGGGAGTGGAGGAAACGCATTAACCTGCAGGAAAGAGGATTGGGTTAGGTAGGGTTAATGGAGGTGGAAAAGATCATAGGTGGGTGTGGCAGGTGACATAAGTGTAGGGAGTGGTGTACTACCTGCTTTTGAAGCCCTGGATGGAAGAGTGGCGTTGAGTGACCTCTCAAAGGTGGTTCCACTGACAGAAGAAAAGAGGAACAAAAGAGTGGAGATGTGTGGAAAACCTGGATTTTTGTAGTTCACCAGGAAGGAGTTATTGTAAGAATGTTTGCATCCTGAAGGAATGGGGAAGGGTCAAAGGGCTGAGAGAGCAGAAGGAATTAGACAGGAGGAGAGGTTGTAAATGACGGAGGCTATCCTATCTATGATGTGAGAGCAGCATGCTTTGTGCTTTGGCCTCATTGCAGGAAATGCCAATAATATTGAGAGCTTTAGATTCCACGGATTTCAAAGGAGACAGATATATTGCTTGGAAAGCCCAAATATGACAGAAATGTGGCAAAACTCTAGCACCCAATAACCACTCCACATTGTATGGCAATCAGCTCCTTATCGTGTGTTGTTGTGAATAAAAGTGAGTTTCATTACCTGCTGCATACCTTTACAGGAAAATATCATACATATATGTCTATATATATATATATATATATATATATATATATATATATATATATATATATATATATATATATATATATATATATATATATATATATATGCCGGATGGGTTTACCTTTATGTTATAATGTGTTGGCCCACGACTTCTTGTAATACGTACAGTGTACTCTCAAAACCTCAAATATAGTCATGAGAAAAAGTGTAATGAAGTGTCATTGACAATTTTCCAACAACATGACACTTGATTGAACAACTACAAGGAAAAACATCAAATTGACAGTTAAAATCATCAATATCTGTGTATATGTTAAGCGTAATTCCTCTCGGAGTCATTGGGACCGGAACGACATGCAAAACAGTTCTTCGACTGTTTCAAGGCAATCAGAAATATTGCTTTGTTCCTTTGACTCGTTTTACAAAGGACGTGATAATCGTAAACTATTCTTCGGGTCTGAAGGTGTTGTGATTGACAACGCGCTCACTCCCCCAGATGTGTTTCCCCTTTGGAGCTCGCAGTGTGCCTCCGCAGCACCCTGGCATTATGCATTGTCACTTCACACCTCCCTCTGATAACCAAACATATGGTGATACTTCAATTGAAGCACCTGCTCCTGATCCTTTTTTCCATTATCCACCCTATTTCTCCCACTCCTAGTGTTGCTACATCTGCTGTTCCTCCTCCACCTTGCACTATTTTCAAATCACCCAAATATTAACCACCCTTCACAAATGCCTGGTGCGATTTGTTTTTTTTATAAATTACATATTTACTTATTGCTTCTTTTTTTTTGTTGCGAAAGCTCGGTTCAGGATAGAGAAGAACAATCATGTAATCGAGACTTTACAGCCGACGTCCATGAAGATCTGCAGCTGAGCACTCCGCATCGCTGCAATTCTGGGCCTCCTCTCTTCTCCCGTCGATGAATCTCACCACGCCACCTTTCCTTCTTCTTCTGCCCTCTCCGTCTTCCCTGCTGCTTCCTTTTGTTTTTTTCTTGATCATCCTCATGCATCTGCTGCTTCTTCTCACCTTGATTCCCTCCTCTCTTGATGAAACATCCTGTTTTCCCCCTTCCTATTCTCACACATGCCCCTCCCTCCCCCTCAATCTTTCCACCCCTCTCTTCTCTCCCTTCTTCACTCACTCTATCCCAATCATCTTCTTCCTTTCTATGCAGCACATGACTGCGGTAGCATCATTGACTGAGGGTGTGGCTGTGCCGTTGATGCAATGCCTCCTGCAGGTTAGAGGCAGGAATTTGTAATTTGTTCAGGGTGCTTTGGTACTAATGATAACTCGCCTACTCTTCGTGAAGACACCGCCATATTTTTAACGTACACCAACTAATGCAGGTCGACAAGACGCTAAGCTTAATGTCCCATTTAGGTCTAGCCCTGCAGACAAACACCAGGATGACAGTTTATAGCTGGATCGGATTCAAACCCAGGTTGCACAGCTCAGAGGCGAGTGTGGAAAGATCCTCCTGCCCTCTGTTGTCCAATATGTTGGCAAGTTGCCACATGTGGTGAATCGTTCACAGAAATGTGGAAAATTGATGCTTTTCAACAGTTTCATTTTCTTTACCTCTGCCACTGAAGGTGGACAGAGGTTATGTTTTCACCCCTGTCTGTCTGTATGACTGTCTGGATTGTTTTCACCTGTCTGTCTGTCTGTGTGTGACTGTCTGATTTGTTTTCACCTGTCTGTCTGTCTGTCTGTCTGTGTGTGACTGTCTGATTTATTTTCACCTGTCTGTCTGTCTGTCTGTGTGTGACTGTCTGGATTGTTTTCACCTGTCTGTCTGTCTGTGTGTGACTGTCTGATTTGTTTTCACCTGTCTGTCTGTCTGTCTGTCTGTCTGTGTGTGACTGTCTGATTTATTTTCACCTGTCTGTCTGTCTGTCTGTGTGTGACTGTCTGGATTGTTTTCACCTGTCTGTCTGTCTGTCTGTCTGTGTTCCTTGGTTTTTTTTTAAAAAAATTCATAAGTATTTTGATTGCTTCCTTTTGTTTGTCTGTCTGCTCACCTTTAATCACCTACAGGTCACAATTTTAAATCAATCTGCATGAACCTTCACCAAATGGGAGAGTTGGTGGTCCGACAGAATCCTATTTATTTTTTGAAGTCAAAAGGTCATCAGAGGCCAAAGGTCAACACCATTTTCAGATTTCTAAAATTGTCAATTTTAATTCGATTGACTTGAAATCTGAACAAGATTTGCACATCAGCTCAATGAATTCAACCACATATTATTTTTGAGGTCAACATAGGCCAAAAGATCAACATGGGCCAAATTTCTAAAATTGTCAATTTTCATCCAATTGACTTGAAATTTGAAGAGGATTTGCATATCACGTCACTGAATTCAACCACCAACTATATTTTAGGTCAACTTAGGCCAAAAGGTCAACATAGGCCAAAGGTCAACTAAGGTGGAATTTATAAAATCCTCAATTTTCAACGCATTGACTTGAAATTTGAAGAGGATTTGCAAAGCAGGTCAATTAATTCGACCACCGATTCTTTTTAAGGTCAAAAGGTCAACATAGGCCCAATTTCTACAATTTAGAGATAATATAATTGATTCGATTTTTTGTGAAAATCCGGATCCGAATCCAGACCTGAGAATGTTTTAATTTCCAAGTGATTCTTAACCTTTGAGAGAAAGTACCAAAAAGTATATTTGGCATGATATTTCAAAAAGTTGTGCATTGATTCGGATGAAAGTCGGTGGATGATTTGGGTAGGTAACAAGAACAAGTTAATTCAATTTTGGTTCAGTTCTGGATCCAGATCCAGCCTAAGTATGGGAGACAAAACATAAACTGTTTAGCCTGGTGGCGGTATATGCTTTACTGAGTGCTGTTGTAGTTTTCTTTGCAAACAGTTGCATTGGTACATCAGTGATGGGCAGTGCCAGCAGGGTGCCCAAACACCCAATATTATTTCGAGCTCACAAAATGAGCCTCAAGTTAAACTGCTATTTTTAGTGTTGTCTCAAGAACAAATGTCTTCCTTTGTGCTGCCTCCACCACCTGCAGACATCAGTGATCTGACTGCCACCCAGTTGCTCTATTCAAATCTATAATGGACATATTTTCAAATCTATATTCGAAATTCACGTTTCTCTTTTGGTTTCACGTGGTGAATATGGTGAACTGATCACCACAAATTTTGTGAGCATCAAAATCCTATTGGACATTACGGACAAGACTATCCCACCAGTATATGGAATATATTAATTGTTTATTTTTATATGGGATTGAGGAGGATGTATTTGTATGGGGCGGAGGTGGGGCGGTGTCATGCTCCATCATTCCAGCCAGGGGTATCTTACCCCACCAGACTCTATAATTGAAGATTGGATTTAAGTATGCAGTGTAAAGGAGATTTAAGTAATTTGATAGTCAAGTTATATGGTGTGGATATAGCACCAGCATAATGGGACATGTGCCTTCCTCATGTCTCCACTTTTCCTGCTATTTCAAGGCATATGTGATTGCCATGATCACATTACCACCTTGCACTTTAGAAGAACACACCATCAGCCTTGATCTATACCTTGCAATCCATTCTGTTGCTCCCACTCAATGCTTAACTCATAAGGGTGGATCTATCTTTTTGGATGACTTTTCCACGAGCCAACCTTTCCAATCACACCTTAAACACTTACTTTTAGCTGGGCTTATGCATTCAAAAGTAAGAGGGCCTGCGATCACACTGTCTTCGAGTTTAGGAAGTGTTAGGCCAGGATTTTGCCTGCTCACATGTAGCTCAGCATGCCTTGAGTCACCAACAGCTTCAAGATGACGGTACCAGAGATTTAAAAGCCATGCATCCACATCACAGGCCACAACGTTTCTATCTGATTAAACCCAGTGCATGACTTAACAATGCTTCGCAGAACAATGGCAAACTCCAGTGTTCGTTCAGGCATATACACGCAAGACAATTTGTACACATCATGCAACATGCAGTACATTTTCTGCACAAGTCACACCTCTCACTCTCAGTTTAATTGTTTGTCCAAATCCCAACAGCCTTGCTATGCAGGTAGCAAATATGGCACCTACCTTATATTCATCTACCACAAATCACAGCATCACTTCCACTGCATCATATACAGATTGACATTCACTCCTACCTGAAGCTCCTTCCACTTATGAGAGATGCCATTCTGCACCTCCCACCGAGTGTGTTGGTACTTGCAGCAGCATTGGGCACATGAAAGTAGATTCATTTTCTGTGGCCAATGATGGTGCTAAAGTAGAATTAGGATCAGCTTTGGATCAGGAAGTACAGACTGGAAGGTTTAACTCTCCGCAGTGAGAGTTTTGCCACAGTGCCACACCTGGCTCGTGTACGCTATGAGCTTGTAAGGTTTATTACTACAACCTCAATTTTGATCAAAGTAAATCCACATTGTTTTGCCACCTGCCACATACATATCAGGCATTTCTTCTTCACTCACATTGCAAGTATGTTTTATATCCTCATTCACAGATGCATATACTATATGTGTGGGGCATGGTGATTTACATATCAGTTATTACCTCCAACACCAAAGGTGGACGCAGGTTATGTTTTCACCCCTGTTTGTCTGTCTGTCTGTTTGTTTGTTTGGCTGTGAGCAGGATATCTCACAAAGTTGTGGACGGATTCAGTCAAAACTTGGTGGGCAGGTTGGGTATGTAACAAAGAAGGATTGGTTCGATTTTGTGAAGATCCAGATCCAAGAATTTTTTCAATGATTTGTCACCATTGAGTAATTGGGCCAAAAATGATAGCATGGTATTTCAAAAAGTTGTGGACGGATTATGACCAAACTTGGCGGATGAGTTGGTGAGGTGACAAGAACAAGCCGATTAGATTTGGGTTAAGGTCGAGATGTAGATCCAGCCTTTCAATGAAATACAACATATTAACTGTTCAGCCTGGTGGAGGTATGCACTCTACCGAGTGCCATCCAGTTTAAAATATGTTACATCAGCTGCAATCAGATGATTTCAATTTGATGTCTCTTTGTTATCTCAAAAGGCACAAAGCACAAATTTTGCATTGATCTGTTGACCAGAGAGCTGCAACTTTGCCAAATGTAACTTGTGCAGCACGTCATGCTTTCTTTTTTTTCCTACCTCAATGACACAGAGTGCTAATGAAACACCAGAATCCCTTGGATGTTGTTCTTACAAGCAATGGCCTGCCTGTTGTCACGATAAAACCACCTACCTTCTTCACTTGCATACCGATTATCGCTCTCTCTCTCCCTGTTTATGCCACCACTCTCAGAATGATGACGTGGTGATCAGCACGACGGGTCTTTCATGTATCCTCCTTCCCCCCCCCCCTTTCATTTCACCACATACTTGCCAATCTGTATATGCTTGTTCTTTTTACTACTGTATATGTTCTGAGTTTAGATGTGAAACTGTTTTACCTTCATCAGTAAATTAAAATGAGGGAAACTAGAATGAGAAATGAGAGGTCAGCCAGAAACTAATACAGTACAACAGATGAAATCCACAAAACATTAAGCAAAGAATGCTAACCACCATGGTAAGCAAGGAGAAGCTGAGATTTTGAGCATTAAACCTTCGCCAGAGCAAAACATGGAGATGGGATCGGGGAGATGGTTGATATAAGGTGGGATTTAGTCAGAGATTCATGCATTAGAGGCATGTCAGCAATCAGTGAGCATGTTGGGGAGAGATTTTGATACGTCACAGAGGGGATAATCAGCATTCAGGAGTTTAAAGTCAAAAGGACAGATGAAAAGTCAGAAAAATAGGGAAACAAAGAAGAAAAACAAAAGTGGGAAAGAAGAGAGATGATAAATAAATGAAGAAACAAAAACAACTGAAAACAGGACAGAGAAAAAGGAGAAATAACAAATGGGGCAAAAAGGAGGACAGAGAAGGGGAAAAAAAGAAGAAAGGTATAATCGATAAAACAAAATTGAAGGTGGACAAGACTACTTCGGTAGTACAAGACTACATGGGTAGTATAAGACTACTTCGGTAGTACAAGACTACTTCGGTAGTATAAGACTACTTCGGTGGTACAAGACTACTTCGGTAGTATAAGACTACCTCGGTAGCACAAAACTTCCAGATTTTTTTCAAACGATCTTTACAATCTATTTTATTCAAATTAAAGTACAGGAGGGCCTTTCTGTTCATGGGTTTCCCATTCATCGATTCGCTCTATCTCGATGAATTTATTGACGCAAGGTTTGTGGATTGTGGTCAATGCGTTTGAATAATCGTGGGTTGGAGAACTATGTTCCACATTTTTCCACCTGATTAACATGGGCCGTCAATATAATTACCCCCTTAAACCCCCCACAGCATCATCATCACCATCATCTCTATCAACTCGTCTTCATTGTCGCCGTCATCAACATTGCCATCGCATTATTTGATAAAGTTTATCATCATCATTATTATTAAAGTTAAGTTTCATGATCTTCATAAGTCAATGAAATATATGTTATTTTATGTTCTTAATTCTTGAAAATAATATTTTAATAAACATGTTAATTAAGGGTACAGTTTGGACAAATTTTAAAGTTGAAATCCCTCACCCTATTTTCCCCGTTAGCCCCAAAGTTTGTGGATCATGGGGATTTTCAAGAACGTACCCCCCGTGAATGGCAAGGCCCTCCTTTATATACTCCAACACTGCACAGGGTATCGTGTTCTCTGAATTCTCTCGTTTGTTTTGTGTGTTGGGATTCCTGTTTGCCATCTCTTGTACAATGCATTATTTATTTATCTCTTGAGGAACCACTTGCCTCGTGTTACCATTCTATCACACAACGATCAGGTTCATTTGCAATCCCAGGAAGGCTAAATTTATTGTAATCCTGTTTTATAATCAGTGTGATAATCGACCTGCTGGATCACAGGCTGGCAACAACCGCATGACGCTGGCTTGTGAAAAATAGTGATAGACCAGCTATCCTTGAAGTCTCAGATTCAGAGCATGATGGTAACCACTCAAGTGTGGTTGCGTCCTGTCGTGAGATTGCCATCCACATGACGATATTTTGTAGAATACCATGCCTGAATCGCTGCCAACACCGTTCCTTGAAAATCTTATGTTCATTTTCCATAAATTCTCAAATAGTGCAGACACTATTTAGTGGTCATCTTTGATGCGCCTATATCTTGCATTGGCATACATCTCATCGTAGCTTTATTGGGTTAATATCATGGCTCTTGGCTGGCCTTGTAATGGTAGTGTAAATCTATATATATATATATATATATATATATATAAATAAATAAATATATATATATTTATAAATAAATATATATATATATATATATATATAAATAAATAAATATATATATATTTATAAATAAATATATATATATATTTCCAAACCTGTTCCTGATGATGTGAGCAGTGTGTGAAGGTGTTTTTATTGTGTTGATAGAGGTTGGACTTTACATTGAAGAATTCTATCACTGCAGGTAAATACTCTGTTATCCAGGATGTTAGAGTAGGACTTGGAATAAATATCATCATGGGTGTTTACAAAAAAAACCCATATCCTGATGCTGTGTGGACCATGCTTCTCCACTAATGGACTTCTGGTAGCTTGTACCTGTTGCTGTGTTTGAACCCGGGAGTAACAACTGAAATCCATCTGTCCGGGTTCTTCCCAACATCCTTGTTCTTTGTTCCTTTCACATTTCTTTCTGGTTTTTTTTTTCACAATTCTCTTTATTCATTTGAGTTCTTGGTTTTTCTTCTCATTCATATATTTTACTATATATTCCTCTCTTTCATGATCTATCTCTTTAAGGAGAAGTGAATTCTTGCAGAAATGTTTCTGTAAGGCTCACTTGGCTGTGCCTGGATGGGTTTGAGGGTCGTGGAGGAGCGGCTGAAATCCGAATCCTATCCAAGTTCCTCTGATAACTCCATATTTGATCTTTACTTCTTCAGGTTCCTTCTCGGTCTTCCATTTGATCATGTTCTACAAAGCAAACAAAACATGCCCAAACCATTACAGAGCTTCAAAATCCCTTAATGTACTAGCACGTTGAAAAAAGTTAACCACCGGCGGCATTTTTCTGGATCATATCAAAAACCAAGAAAATTGTTTAGAAATCCTAACTCATCAAAAATAAAAGCATTTATTATTAGTTAGGTATGCATGTTCCACAAATAACTTGAGACCATTAATTCAGAGGTTTTGTTGATTTTTTTTTTAACCACAAAATGAGGATGCCTATAATGGTGCTGTTCTTCTTCACACAAATAAGTTTAAAATTGAGCTGCTGGCAACGCATCCTGTGATGTACGGTCCAAGAACAGTAAATAAATGACGTCTGATAATGGCACAACAAAATGAATGTCTCAAAAGGTCAATCATGTGTGTAAGCACCATTACAACAAATGGCTGCTGCAAACATCCTTCTCATCACCTGGTGCAAAGCTGCCACCAACTGTGCCAGAGTCTGCACATGAGGGTCTATTTTCTCAATTCTCCACCCAAGAATATCCCAAATGTCCTCTCATGGATTTCAATCAGAACTCCTTGAGGGCCAGGACAATGCCGTGATGGCGTACTTCTGCAAGAAGTCGGTAACTGAATGAGAATGCTGGGGTCTTGAATTGTCATCGATTAATACAGGTATTGTGCAAAGTGAGTGGTTGCCAAAATGTACTTTCCATGGTACAAAAAGTGAGAAAGTTAAGTTTGCAATCATTTGGCAGGCAGTCCTATATCATAATGGATATTTCACCAAACAGGGTGGTCTCTACCATATTTTTGGTCTATAATCTGTGTTGTATTGCCACCAAACCTGAGTTTTACCATCAGTCTTGGCAGGGAAAATTGATACGAGATTCCAGTGCTGATGTGTCCGGCACCATGCCAAGTGGGACACTTTGTGTTTTGGGGTGAGGAGAGGATGTCTTATTGTTCTACTGGCTCTAAGGTTCAGCATGAAGACAGATAGTTCTCATGGATAACCTCTGAGGGAGATTCCATTCATGCACAACGCTGTGCTTCTGACAAAAAAAATAGTCTAATAAAACTGATTTTCTCTGTTAGAGGTCACCCTGGGTCGTCCTGATCGAGGCCTGTCTTTAACATCATTGGTTTATTGATGTTTTCAGATTAATCTGCTGATAGCAATTGAATGGATGTCAAGTTGATGTGCAATTTCACTGTAGGACATTCCAACATTGTCCATCCCAATAATTTGCCGTCTTTGGGTTTGACTAAGTCTTTTACAGGCCATAGGAAGTACGTAACAATATCATACGAAACTCCAAATCGTGACCAGGTGAACGTGCTTTTTCAAGTTGATACCCCTACCCTGTTGTATGCACTAGGTGTATAAAATTGCCTTTGCCAAGTCATGAATGTAAAAACAGCCCGTGCATTGAGGGTTCTTTCATTCATGTTTGATAGAAAATTTGAATTTGATTTCAAATATTTTTCACAAACAGGACTATTTTGTGGGCGTGCTTAACTTTCTTCCACGTGTGTTGTTTGTCGTCACAAAGAGCATCCAAAATCCAACCTACGAGTCTCGGTAACCAGAGAATCCATGATGTCATTTTGAGAGAAGCTGTATCCCAAACCAGAAAATTGAATGTCTGATTGTCATCTTACATTTCATTAAAATGTATTTTGGCTACATGATAGCTGCAAAGCTTCTTGACAGATGGATGACACCCAGAAAACTAACATAAATATTATCATCCTCCACTAATAACCTACCAAGTTATCTAGTTCCGTCAAGTCGTGACCGACTTCTGTTGACATTGTCTAATCTAATTGTCTAATCACATATCACATATCACTTATAATTACTTTCACTATTATCTTCTGTTCATAGTGCTTCAAAGTTTAGGGGTTGAAGCACCAGCTTTCACCTTCATCAAATCCAGATAAGGTGGCATTTAAACCACAAGTTACTTGCGATACATGACTGTGCATCGGTTATGCACGTACATTGAGATGTCACGTTGCATTCATTTTCTGGGCATTCAAACACACACCAAATCATTCAGTCACTCTGGACCAGACACACCTTAGTTCGTCAGTTTGGGTTAATGCCTATTCTGTGAGTCTTTCTCCTAGTCTCATTTTTGGTTTTAAGTTCCTTCATGCCAAGACACCATAGCCTCTGCTCTGATAGGCCGTCTTCAAAAGCTTAAAGATACCTGTTCTGGAATTGTCTTTTTAACAGCTTATGTTAATTGTTCGTGTTAATTTGTTGAAGTAATGTATTTGCGCATCGACATGTGTGCCTTTGCATGTGTTTTTGTGCTGGGTTCACATGTCCTTGTCTTGGGCTGCATGCACTCGCGGGCTTTGTTCAGATCTGTTGCTGCGTTTCCTCCCAGTTCCTCTCTTGTTCTGTTCATTCATTTCTCTGTTTGAGCCTGCTTCCCACTAATAAGGTAGTATATTGTGCTGCCTAGTTGTAGGGAAAAAGCTCTCTTATATAAGGCACAGCTTATTTCAAACCAGCTGCAGGGTTTTATTTATTTTGGCCATCTTACATCTGAGAGTATTCAAGGAATTGTACTGATGGCAATATATCATGGTGACAAACATACACAAAGTTTTCTCCTGATTGGTCACATCTTGCTTCATACCCAGTCCTCTCAGAGCTCAAAAACTGATCAGCCTATTCAGTCATGAGATAGAAGGCCGTACGACCATAGTAATGCACTGAGTCGTATCCAGTGAGGCAGTATATTGACTATCTCTGGCAGCTGACTCGAGCTAACAAGCTGATGTAATGTGTAGACAGGAATATGTCACTTCAATGAAGTATGCTTACCTTCATATGTTGTTGAAAAGTTGATTTCCCTGGCAGGCTGGCAGCACAATGAAGGATTAGAACCGAAATATGTTTGCACTAAAATAAATCACAAACAAGGATTGTGAACCATTCTTTGTCATACAAATGCAACCAATGCCTCTATATGATTTTGTGTAGGCCATTGATCAGAAAATGCATATCATGTGACATATAATGTTCATGTTCAGCAAGCAGCTTGCGGTTGAAATGTCACCTGATTTTGAACATTATCAACCTGTGTTTGATGACGTTGAAACCTCGTGAACGAATCCCTTCACCTTTGAAGCCAGAAGATGTTTGTAATACCGATCAGAAATTGATGCTTATGATTAGTCGAGTATTAATCTTCCCCCCCCCCCCTTGGCCGTCATCTTGAATCACGTGATTTGAGTCACCCAAAAAAACATTATGCAGTTCCAAGTTCATGCACTCACAGATCACTTCCAAATTCCAGCTACATATGTACGTCCAGAGTTTTTGGAGTTATTGTGAGGACAAAATACGTTTTCACAAAATTCAAGATGGCCAGCAGACAGTCAGTTATTCAGCTTCGTACGGTTTTATCAAAATTTCATCATGGATTTCCTGAATCCTGACACCAAATGGCAATTTTTTGGAATTGGATGCTCTTTGTGAAAATTTCATTTAGAATTTCTTTTTTTAAATCTGCTCAAATTACTTGAATAAATAAATTAACATCAGCCTTTTTGACGGATTTCTGCAGCAGAAAGATGGCAATGACAAAAGGCTTGGCAATCAGAGCAGGGTCATTACATCATGTGGTCAATGTATTATTCGGGAATCTGTTTGCATTATTTTGTGAATGTAGAGGGTGTCAGAATATTTCTTCTTTGAACTTGTACTTAAATGAAATTTCTCTGCCTCTGACCTATGCCATGTCGAGCTGTGTTCAACAGCTCGACTTTAATGAAAGTCTCAAACTATATGGTTGCACACAATTCATTACATTTGCTGTCAGTTATTTTGTGAAATGCTTTAAAACTGAACAAGAAAAGAAGACATATATATATATATATATATATATATATATATATATATATATATATATATATATATATATATATATATATATAATGAGGGGAGAGAGAGGGATGTATAAATATAGAGAGAAAGGGGACTTTTGAAGTTCCCTTAACAATGAAGCCTTTTTTTTCCAGTTATCTGGGGCTCCCTAACAATGTGAATGTCAGTCATGATGAGCCTTGGAATCTGGATAAAACTCAAACCAATCTTCTTCCTCCTGGATGAAAGCTCTGCTGGTTAATGTCCTTAGATAATTATAATTGCCTTCCGAAGACACAAATGTGGAAACAAACTTGAGTCATTCACACTGTCTCAATTTCCCTCATAATACGTCCGTCTATTTCTGATATTGGAATTTCTAACTTCTAAATTTCCCCGCAGCCCCCCATACATGGCTGCATCTGGCTGTTACATTCCACTGAAGCTATCATTTTGGGTTTTGTAAGAGGGTTTTAAGAAGTTTGAGGAACCAGTCATTCATCGATACCATAGAGTTTGTTTTTTCTCTCTTTGCTCATTAGAAACCTACAGATGTATGTACTTGTTATGTGCCATTAATTTCATTTATGACATTATTTCTGAGAATAATCTGGAATTTTTTTTCCCATCAGACAGTTATGGATCTAAATATAATAAGCTTTGAGGTGTCATCACATTTTTATGTCAAGACGGAGTCGGCTCGAAAAAAAAAAAACATCCGCAAATGCATGGTTTGGTAAAGGTGCGCCTTCATATTCCACAGCAGGCAAATACTCAGCTCATGTAAAGCATGGACGTGAGCACCTTGAATATGATTCCAAATCAAGTCAACTGGCAGATGCAAACTGGGGCCCAGGTTGAAGCATTTATCATGGAGTGATTACTACATTAAAGTCCCAAAAATATCCACCGCAAAATGAAAGGAAGCCTTTTCGCCATTTTACACAAACACTTGGGCACATCGAAGGTCTCAGCAACATGGGTTCGCGAAGACTTAGAAGTCATGATCGAGATAAAGATGAAGGAATAGAGGTGAGAATCCAGCTTGTACTTGGGGAAGGAAACCACTTATAAATTTCTGGATGAGTGATCTCGGAAAGATGGGGGCGTGGGCCTGTGGATAGATTGAGGAAAGAGAAGGCAGGTTGAGGAGGCCATAAGTGAGGTGATAGAAAACAGAGTCCACCAAACTGGGCCAGAAGCAGGTCCTGTGACTCGGTCTGCTGCGATGAAAAGCCTTGGAATTGAATTCCTTCAGAGGCACAAAATGGGAAACAGTAGCACCAGTGCAGAGTGCAGAGCCATATTGCAATTAATTCTGGAGGAAGTTTTTTTATTTTTTTATTACTGTTTAATGAGCTCGTTATTGAGATTATATTTGGATCTGCAGAGAATATACCAAGATGTCACCCAGCCTCTGAGGTCAGTTTGGAGACTTGTCCTCTCAAAACAGGTTATATGGTCTCAAGACAGGTCCTGATAGATAGTTAGATTTGCACTGCCACCCGGGGAAACTGGGGAAGGGGGGTGGAGGGAGGGAGGATGGGGAGGGGCTTGATGACCGATCTTGATGGAAGGACAGAGTGAAACCCTGGGACTTTCCCACATTGAAATATATGTTCCAGGTATATTGAAAAATAAAATTATGGCTTGTCTTGGACAATGCAATATTCGTTTGTCTGTCTCATTCCTAGAACTCCTTGAATGCTCCTCAAATCCACTCAATAATCATGTTTGGTTTGACGGATGGATTTGCATTAGGATGCGTGAAATCAATTGGTATATAACTTCCGTCATGCTCCCACTTGTATACCATTTCAGAAAAGGTAATAGTATCATTTCATGTAATGTATTTCAGCGAGAGAGTTTTTTTTGCAAGCAGAAAAGTTATCCATGAGGTCTGTCTTGGTTCCATAATAAATGCATTAATAATAGATGAGTTAATTTTAAAAACGTGCTTAAGGGCCATGCTCCCACTTGCTCCGGAGAAGGAGTATCCTGGTATTGCAAATGCGAGTCGTATAAGAAAGCGTGAGCTTTGGAATTCGGATAAAAGGTTATCTGAAAAATGTGAGCTCCTGTCTCACAACCCAAGGTGCTGTAAAATCTCATCAAAGTACAGATTACATTCAGCAATCGTACACGCTCTGCTTGCTTCTGGAAAGTCTGCCCCCAACATTGATGGTATTTAAACAAATGATGTTTTCCCCTCTTTTGTTGGCCAGACCACACCACCAGAATAATAGTTTCCTTACCAGGAAATTCAGTGCAGGAGGAAGCAATCAGGTCCATCAAGCCTGCATAATGGTTGCCAACATATGGTTGTCTGTCTGCACTATATCCTACTTTAAAAGCTTCATGCCAAGCAAGAAAGCAGCACAGACGATTTTTAAGTCTTTGGTACGACTTGGACAGGGTTTAAAACACCAACCTCCCATACTCAGAGCAGATGCTCAAACCATTACTCCAGCGGGTCTGGTACCTTATCTTCTCCCGACCACCCATTGCACAACCGCCTCGTTTCTTGTTTTTCATCCATCACCACAACATCATGAGCACACCCCATATCTTTCAACCATTCTTGTCATTATTTTGTTGTAGATAATGTGTATTGATAATCTGTCTGCACTCAGATCCAAACACGGAAAGAGTAATTATGTTAGTAGTAAATTATGCATCACCAATTGGTGGTCTCTTCAGGCAGTCTGGATTTTGACAACCTGTCTGGACATTATTAGCTTTACGCACACTTTAATGAACACCCAGAATTATGGTGACATCAACCTTACCTGATACACTAAACAAATGTAATGTCCATGTTTTCACTTGTAAATTCCGCAATATTTGTTCATGCATGCATTTTTTTTTTTGTGGAGTCACGGCTCATGGAAGAGTTAGTGCAATAAACGGATCAGCATGTAACAGGACAAAAGGAACAGCAGAGAAAGGGGGGGGGCGGAGGTAGACACCAACAGTGGAGTTGAATGGGAAGACATGGACAAACAATGGGTGTGGTGAGGAATGAGGAGCAGGAAACGACACATGGGGTGGACAAGATGGAAGCAGAAGGAAACATCCAGGAGGAAAAAAGTGGAAACCGGGAGGAGAAGGGCTTGGGATTGGGTGGAAGGTGGAGGTGGCGGGGGATTAACGAGGATAGAAAACATCATGGTTTTGGATTATGGATGATCTGGGTTTGAGAGTAGAAAAGATCATGTTTTTGAAATGGAGCTGAGCCGATATGGTGGTGAACATCTGTCTTGAAGACCTGGAGGGAAGAATGAAATTGAAGAGCATGTTGAAGTTGGTTCCACAGGCAGGAAAAAAAGAGGAACGAATGAATGGAGGTGAGCAGTGGTCCTGGATTTAGGTCGTTTTCACCAGATGGGGTTTGATGATGGACTGTGTGTGCCCTGCAGAAACCTGGGGGAGGGGGGAATCATGAAAAATGCAGAGGGTGCAAGACCAGAAAGGAGGTGGTAGAAGACAGAGACCACTGACCTGTCTGTGATAGGAAAGTGATTGACGCATGATAGACTCAACTTCAGCATGGAAGATTCCAATAATCTTCAAGGACTTTGTTTCCATGGCATCAAGCTGAGCAAGGTGTGAGGCAGGGAAGCCAGCTCAAAGGGGAAAGCATTACTCCATCAAGTTGTGGATGAAAGCCTTGTAGGACGGAGTTCAGGTGTGCCAAGGAATTATTTTGTATGATGGAGAAGTCCAGTTTGTGACTGGCTTTGGAGGCCAACATTGGAATGTGGTTTGCCAAAGCAAAAATCATGGCTGGTTGTGGGATCCAGGAGCTTGAGTGGCTGAACAACCTCAAGAGGATTGTTAAGAAAGTACATGGGTGGGGTTCGAGATGGTCCTTTCAGAGAGAGATGGTGAGAGTGAGATTTGTCAGGATTGAATGACATATTCCAAGTGTTTTACCAGCTTGTGATTTTCTCAAGGTCTGAAGAGAGGTATGAGGTTGCAGCCGGCCTTTCTGAAGGATATGGGATGTCATAGCATGGAGTCATCAGCAAATAGATAAAGGGGGTTATCCAGAGAGACAGAGAGATCATTGATAAAGATCAGGAATAGGACTTGTCCAAGAACACTACCTTGTGGCACTCCAGCCTTGACAAGGAGTGGAGATGTAAAGATTCCATTGAGTGCCACATGTTGGCTTTGAGAGTAGAGGAAGTCAGTAATCCATGTGTGGAGTTGACATTGGATGTCATAGGTTTGGAGAGGAAGTCAGGATGCCAAACTGTATCAAAAGCATAAGATGTTTGGAAAAATGGCCCTGATCTCATGAGAGCCTCCAACCAATTTTCGGTGAGTACAAGCAGCCTGTCCAAGGTGTAGTGACCTGGTTGAAAACCAAGTGGTGATCTGAGATGAGGTTGTTGGAGAAAATTAAGGTTTTCATATCAACTGCGATGATGGATTCCATGACCTTGCTGATGATTGGGAGTAAGCTGATAGGTCTGTAGTTTAGGGGTTTCGCTGTAGTTTTGTAGTTTTGCACCTTATCTATGTAATTTGATGATGTTGCTTGATTTCCAAGCAGATGGAAAATGACCGAGGGCAAATGATGTGGTGAAAAGGGTAGAGAGAGGATGTGAAAGAGCAGCAGAGCAGGGTTTTTAGGATATGTGATCTGATGTCGTCCGGTCCCGAAGCAGAGTCAGAGTCGAGGTTTGACGGAAACTTCTCCATTTTCTCAAGTGCTACAGAGTTCAGGAGCAGTTGGGTACGATTGGGAAGGGTCAGGGGGGAGAGAGAGAGAGAGAGAGAGAGAGAGAGAGAGAGAGAGAGAGAGAGAGAGAGAGAGAGAGAGAGAGAGAGAGAGAGAGAGAGAGAGAGAGAGAGAGAGAGAGAGAGAGAGAGAGAGAGAGAGAGAGAGAGAGAGAGAGAGAGAGAGAGAGAGAGAGAGAGAGAGAGAGAGAGAGAGAGAGAGAGAGAGAGAGAGAGAGAGAGAGAGAGAGAGAGAGAGAGAGAGAGGCAGGCATTAGGCACACGATATTTGAGGTGTTCGGCCTTCTCACGAGTGGAGTAGGCTGTGGTGTCATTTGAACTGTCGGAGATGTGGTGAACTGAGCAAGATCATACAATGGAGATGTGGTTGAATTGCAAATATCTTTAACGGGATTCACTAATGCACAATACTAGCCTGAAAGATCGATCATGTGATGTATCAAAGCAATATTAATTCTATTTAGCTTAAAGCATTAAACCTACGACCATGGGAGGCCCGTCATCTTTGGAGGTGAACAATGCAATATTTGTTGTGGAAATAGACCCCAGGTGATACGTGGTGCTGACATCCATTTCCATACTCTTCACCTTATATTAGAGCATTCAGGAGGTGTCTGGTTACGTATTGGTGGCACTAAATGAAGTGGAAGAAATACCATTGGAAAACCTACATCTGATCCGTGGAGCTCGCCTTTACATGGGGCGCTACGCACTGGCCGTCATGGTGAACTACAACAAAGCAGAAGGCGGACGGGTGCGCATAGGTCTGCAACACCTCAACCTCCACAAGCTGACTGGTAATGGTGTACCATATCTTAAAAAAAAACTAGCACTGCCACTTCTAATCCATTGCCTTTCCATCGAAAACTTACAAATATGTATATATACATATATACACACATGTACAGTATATCGCCACAATAATAATCTACTCCCTCAATACCATACTATTATAGAGCCACGTTGCATTTGTTTTTACAATAACTGCCACGAAGTGACAGTTCCACATCCATCGCCGAACTGCCATAATCACAGAAAACTACCATTGAGAACTCTTCCAACTGATGACAAATTTACCAAAGTGGTGAGTGTTGAACCACAACCATGTAATACATTCACTAACTGTGAGCGTTTATCTGTAACAGAAATCCTGATTGGTGGTGTATACATCACGAAGAATCGCTACCTGTGCCACGTTAACACGATCGACTGGAATGACATCGTAAGCCCCAGGTCACTCGTCCACATCGAGATGGACAACACAACTGTCTGTGAGTGCGGGAACGTCCTTTTAGTAGTCTGGTTATTCGGTGTAAGTTTACTTGTTTATTTTTCTCAACTGTTTTCACATTCAATGGCTATTCCTGCTCTGTTACTGCATTTACAACGGGTGAATTAAAAATAAAAACATGAGCAGCAGAAAGTCCACCTTCTGCTTCTTTAATGCTCTAATTATTTCCCCCTTGGGACCTCCACGAACTCATGCCAATAGAGGGGACACCCAGGTTAACACCCCTCCGAGGGATGGTACACACGTTGATGAAATGCCCTACATGCGAAACATCAAGGAGATGGTTTATAGTTAGGCCGACATTCAAACTCAGACTCGTCAGCGAAAAAGGTGAGTGCGCATACCTCTAAACTGTCCTGTAAACCCCAGCAGTAGAAAGCATCATACATAAAAGTTATTCCTCTGTTGCCATTACCTAAAGATTTAAGTTGCCATAAGTGACATCATAAAAAGGTTTGCCATGCAGGGTGTTGGGGTCAAGACGTAAATGAATAAAATATGGAGTACTGTACTTTAAAATGTCAAAAATTCTCACTTACATAAGTTTTTTTTAAACGGAGATCAAGGCTTATAGAAGAGATATAGCTCAAGGCTTGAAGGGGAAGAGATATGTGGGGATGGGGATGCGGAGGTGGGGTAGGGTGGGGTGGGGAGAAGAATAAACAACAATAATTCTGTTCCCTATTGCAGAAAAGAAAGTACCAGTCAGATCAAAGGAGGTGGCAAATTCAATCACTGAAGCGCAAGAGATGTTACTAGAAATAATGAAAAATGCAAAGAATATTCCCAAGCTGTGATTTTATTTCACCCACTCCCTCACCCTTTCTTTTGGTTTGTTAGTTGTGGGTTAGTATGTTCCTTTTCTGTTTCATGCCCGCTTTCCCCTTCGTCTTCTTGCTGTGTTTCGACTTGTTCATCCCCATGCGTCCTTCCCCCCTCCCCTTGATCTCGCACTCACTTCTACTCTGCTGATGGTGTTTTCCCCTTTCCTTTTTGTTCCCTTCCATTCTGCTCTGTCTCTTCCATGAGCCTTGATCATGTCGACACAAACAGAAATACCAAAATAATGAAACACAAACAAATAGTGCCACCATCTCAGACAAGATTTGGCAGAAAGCAAGAGACCAAGTCCAACTTTTCACCCATAATGTGGCCTTCGACAGGGTAGACCGGTAATAAAACGTAAGATTTGTTGATTTGCAATTTTGCCTGTTTTCCTAAAAAAACGTTTTTAGTTCGTTTTTTTTTAAATAAGTGAATTTTCATTTATGGAATATCAACTGAGAGGTTATTGATATGAGTGTAGATGTGTAACGAGAGAGAAGAATACATTGGACAAAGTGATAATGAAGATGCTCATCAATTGAAAAATAGATGACGGATATATCCTGTCAGATTGATCAATGTATCAATCCATAAAATTATTTTGAATTATGAGATTTGTGGCAGAAGCACTCTAATGACTCTTATAGTGTTGACATATAGACTCTCAAGATAATTGAACAATATAATGTTAGTTTCCACTTTAATTAAATGTATATTTTATCATTCTTCTTGTGGTTGTATGGAATAATTTAAGTAACTCGCAAAGAATCCATCCTTATAGATGGATTCATACCCTGACATCTGTGATCTCCAGATGTTGTTACGTGTCCACCTTGAATCACTGTAGCGAGTGCACCGGTAACCCAGAGGATGTCACCGAAGAAAATATGTAAAGACACCAATGTGCCCTTTGTGTTGTTTTTTGGGTGAAACATACAAACAACAAGAGACAGAAGAATTACTTTAAAAGGAATATATATTGATCAACTCTGTCTACCTAAAACACAATACAGTACTCATGAAATGGCAGACCTTAATGACTTTCCTGAGAATCCCGAAATTAAACATGTACAAATGTCATCGACAACAATGCAGCTATAAGTTAACTCATGACTCTTGAGGTGGCAACTTATCTCAAGTAAACAGTTTGTAAAATAAGGTTCGGTTATAAATGTTATAAATCCAGCAGGTTATAAATGGGTGAAGGGTCGGTGGTGAGCACGTTCGAAAGAACCGAGTCCAGAGGGTGCGCACAAGAAGCAGACAGGCCGGTCACGTCTTAAAAATCCTCAGAATGTGAGAGCCTTATGTCATCAAAGTATGGAAAAGAACTCGAGTCCACGGGTAAAGTTGTGTGGGAGACATTGAAGACGGGACCTCCAAGCTGGTGAGGACAATGTGTACCATGAAGAGGAAAGATCGGAGAAACAGGAAAGCTGCCTTCTCGATAATGTGCCAGCGAGGATATGCGAGCTTTGAAGTCACCTCCGAGACAACAACAGTGTAATGTCCAACAAGTAGTTTTCGACTAGTCGAGGAAGTTCAGGAAATGATACCTCACTGGGTATCTTATTAAAATACGCAATTTTGTGTCTGCCTGACTGTTTTTTTGACCGTGATACATTTGGTTATTACTTATCCAATCACATCCAAACTTGACATGGGGACGAAGGGTCACACAATGGAGGTTGTAACGATTTAACTTCCCCCCATCCCCAAAAGGAAATTTGCACCTTGCACGAACTCCATGTTGAGGCGTATAAAAGGTTAACATGGCTTTAATGGGGCACACCTTCTGGACATTAAAAAAAATGATTATAACCACAAATGTTTCAGTCAATTCTGTCCAATGTGCAATTATATTTTTAAACGGCCCCTATTAAAAAGGAAGCAGTAACTTGATGTGGTCAAGGCATTCTATACTGTTCGCGTCCCCCTCAGACTAACGGATCAGAGCCGTCTTGACTTGCTCATTAATCCCCGACCCTTCCCCAAGCACTTAATAATAATAATAATAATAATAATAATAATAATAATATAATGATGAATAACATTAATGTTAATAACACTCCGGGGCTTCTGGAGCCCATTACAAGACCATGATCTTTTCTACCCTCATTAACCCTACCCCACCTCATCCCTCTTCCTTCCAGGTTTCCAGTTTTTTCCTCCAGGGATTTTCCTTCTATATCCATCTCGTACACCTCAAAAAGTTACAGCTGGCTATGCCAATTGCACTTGTTTATATCACACCATTGAAACTTGCTAACAATTAATTTCGTTTTTTTGAATTTCATCTTCTATTGGTTCGCCATCTTGGATTCTATCCCAAACATAAAACAATCTTCTCCTCCAGAACTACTATACCGATCGCTATGAAATTTGGCAGACAGCTTCAGCACCTCTAGGCAGTATGCTTCTATCCTAAAAACTCTGGAAACTGGTCACATATTAAAATGGTCGCATGACCATAGCTGCGGTTTCAAAGATAAAATGGCCTCCAATGGTTGATTTTTAATCAAATTGGATAAATACCCCATGATCTGGGCTTTACTGTGATCTGTACGTTGTTATGGATGCTTTATATTTTGTATTTATGAGCGAAAATGTAGGTCGTCATGAGAAATTCCTCAAGCCGGCACGTGCAGATCTCTTGTAAGACTTGGGATGCTTGTTTAAAAATAATTTATTCGATGTCTGATACCATTTCTCGCAGTCAATAGTGCTGTCTATGACTCGGCTTCTGCAGAACTGGGAAGAATTGGATGATTTATCAGGTTTTAAGGGTTCTAGTGCATTATTTGTGATAAACCTGGCACACCTGGTCTCGGACGTAAAATAGCCCTTAACGTTTGACTCTCACCAAATCAGATAACATTACGGAATACCCCATGAGTTTGGCTTGACTGTGATATTTGGATTGGTGATCGAGGTTTTATATTTCACAATTCTTTGAATATATATGACCGTCCCGAGGTCAGGCCTTTGTCAGATGAGGCCAGATTAGATCTGTGATCTGCTACAGGTATCATGTAAACCTGTTCTAACCTGTTCCATGGTCGGGTTGTCGGCGACTAAACCATCTCCCCCACCAGGTTTTTTGGTGAGGAGGGTGTTTGGATATGGACACCCAGCAGGATTACAAACAAAACCTGTCAAAGGGCAGAGGAGCTCCTTGTGAGCCGACGGCCATCCATATCTAGTGCCCAACTGTGTCTGCGGACGTCCTCCTGCAGTTGGGTTACTTTTTATGAGGAGGTTCGTGGCAGGATTTTCACTCTGGCCACCATAAAACCCTTCATTCCGCAAAACACAAAAACGCAGAGAAATCTGAAAACCCAAATCTGAAAAATCTGAAAAATCACCAAGTCCAGAAAGGAGGATTTGCCATTGGCAGAAATCCAGGTGGGAAAGTTTACAGATCGAGTCGGACCCATGGAGTCACAGAAGTCCTTTGCTGAAGTGCCGTGGCTGGTGAGAGAGGTACCAACACCCAACCAATTTGAATGGTGACAATTGAAATTTCCACATATTAGAAAGAGAGAGTTTGGATAAGTGGTTAAAAATATGTCCATTGTCTGAGAGAGATATAGATAAAGTCTTCACTGTTTGGAGGATGGTAAAACACAGACAAACAAAAGATGCGAGTGGAGGGGAAGTCACAGCCAGAGGTACTCCTGGGGGTTGGGAGGTGAAAGATCAGTAAGTGAGAAATTGAGTTCTTGATGTACAGTTTTACACTTAATATCTAGTAAATAGGATTTGTTGAAGCTCCTGAGTATTGTCATCAATTTGGAAGTAGGAAAAAAAATTCACCTTATTGTACTTGCTAGACATCCGCAGAGAGTCAACTGGCAATGGTTGATGTCACTGCCTCAGAATGACCACCCAAAGGTACTGGGTGTTGTTTGTAGGAATAAGTGATGGGGGAAAAATGAGGAGATAAAATTAGCAGAGCGGAGGGTGGGGATGGGGGTGAAGCAGCATTACACACGCATTATATCCTACTTTTCTTTCAACTCTTCTGTTCTGGGTTTGCAAGACCAAGACCACTGATGGTTCACGTGACTCTCTTTATCATAAAGGCATTTAAACAAAATGACGAGGAAGAGGGAGAGGGACATGTAACTTGTCCCTCATTCAAATTTTATCTAAAATTGAACTCAAGTTCATCCTGATTGCATCCTGTTCAATATTGAATATTAAATCTCACTTGGCTCTTTTTTTTAGATCATATCTTTGGAAGGCTGGATTATTTCCCCTCTAAATGCAAATAACGCAGCTTTATTCAAGCAAAGGGCCCAGTCCTATTCCTAATCTTCATCAACAATCTCTCTAACTCTCTACATAATCCCCTTTATCTATTTGCTGATGGCTCCAGCCTCTGTCGTGACATCCCTTTTCCTTCAGATAAGCAGTCTGCAGCCTCTTTCCTCTTTTCAGACCTTGAAAAAAAGAATCACAAACTGGTCCAACACTTGGAATATGTCTCTCAATCCTGACAAATCTCACACTCTCACTCTCTCTCTTTCCAAAAGGACCATCTGGCAAACCCTCCGATCGATAACTTTCTCACAATCCTTTTGAGGAAGTTCAGTCACTCAAACTCCTGGGTCTCACTTACAGCCAGAGGCGTCGCTGATCACGTGCCGTGAATGTTTTGGGTTTTTTTTTTTTGCTGTGCCCCAAATGTATTTTAACCCCTTGGCTACAATCAGCTACTTTATGGCTTTGAAATCAGACTGAGGTCAGTGAGATGCATGAACAAGCGCTAATTACAGGCAACAATGACGTGTGTCGGAGGATGCCATCATTGATCGCTTTGCAAAAACGCATAACAGATGGTACACACTGATGCTTGCCAATATATATATATATGCATATATGTATGTATATATATATATATATATATATATATATATATATATATATATATATATATATATATATATATATATATATATATATATATATATATATATATATACATAAGCCTGGTGTGGGCGCAGTGGTTAGGGCAGCGGCTTGGGATCCAAAATGTCCTGAGTTCAAGCCCCGTTCGGCCACTGAATTAATACACCAGGGGATTGACTCAGCCTGTCATCCTTCCGAGGTCGGCGTAGTGAGTACCAGTGTACTGGGCCGGTGTATACCCCGGTTAAAATAGGTGTACCATATCCCTGTGTCGTAAGAGGCGACCAGGGTTGCGTCAGGAAGGGCATCTGGTGTAAAGCATGTGCCAAATCACTATGCGGATCATACGGATGATCCACTGTGGCGACCCCTCACGGGAGCAGCCGAAGGAAGAAGAAGATGTATATCTTTAATGGGGCACACTTTCTTTAATTCCGGTTTAATATATCTTTAATTAACCACTGCGCCAACACCAGGCTTGAAGAAGAAGATGTATATGTATATATATGTATATATATATATATATATATATATATATATATATATATATACATATATATATATATATATATATATATATATATATATATATATATATATATATATATATATATATATATATATATATATATATATATATATATATGTATATATATATATATATATATATATATATATATATATATATATATATATATATATATGTATATATATGTATGTAGACTGTTTACTAATATAACTTTTCTCAAACCGTGGGTGGTGAGGGTTAACTAATCAGTAAAAGATGTGGCATTGTGTTCAACATATTTGAAACGTATAATTGCACATAAAAAATATAAATTTGCGCTTTTCCACATCAAGTCGAGTTTGTAAAGTGATACTTTTTCGTTTTTGTACTTTATTCATTGCTTGAATTCACAAAGGTTGAAATACATCTTATTGAAAATTCAAAAAGTCCTTTAATTTACCACGTGCATCATCCTTTATGGAACAATTTGCCTATTTTTTCTTCATGGGCCACCGTGCTCAATGTTTTATTTGGGATTGGGGGATTTGAAGTGGCCAAAGCCTCAAATCGAGGGGGCCAGAGCCCCAATTCGTTTTGGAAGCTCGTGGTGCCTCTGCTATCAGCCATGATCTTCATTGGGCAAACCACATTACTAAGTTGCCCTCCAAAGCCAGTCACTGATTGGACATCCTCTGTCGTCCAAAGCCCTTTCAAGGCAGACCTGAACTCTTATCCACTGACGAGGCTTTCATCCGCAGCTTCATGGAGAACTGCTCTTCCCTCTGGGCTGGTGTCCCTATACTACCTCATACCTTCATTTGCTTGACACTGTGGAAACCAAGACCTTCAAGATTATTGGAATCTCCCATGATGAAGCTGAGTCTATGGCCCTATCTCTTTCCCATCACAGTCTGGTCAGTGGTCTCTCTGTCTTCCACCGCCTCCTTTTTGGGCTTGCATCCTCTGCTCTTTTCATGCGTTGTCCCATTCCCCCACACCCTTCCCCCTCTAAGGTTTCTGCATGGTGCGCACACACACACACACACACACACACACACACACACACACACACACACACACACACACACACACACACACACACACACACACACTCATTTGTTGCTTTTTTCCCCCTCACCTGTGGAACCAACTTCCACATTTTCTTCAATCTCATTCTTTCCTCCAAGTCTTTAAGACAGCTGTTCCCACCATCTCAGGTCATCCCCCATCCAAAACCATGATATTTTCTACCCTCATGAATCCACCCCATGCTGACTGCTTTCCAAATTTCCAGTTTTTTCTTCCTGAAAGTTTCCTTCTATATCCATATTGTCTACCCTTTGCATCCTGCCCAACCTCTCATTCCTCCCCACATCCATTGTTTGGCCAAGTCTCCATCTATTTTATCCTTCAACCCTGCTGTTGGTGTCCCCCACACCCTCTCTACTGTTCCTTTGGTTCTGTTGCGTGATGATCCGTTTTGTGTTCTCACTCTTTCACGCACCTTGACTCTGTATACAAAAAAAAAGATGTTTTGCACTGATTATAAATATGCATTAGTGATGAATCAAAGGTTTGTTACTGATTAAAGTGTAAATACTGCATATACATTTGCATGTTGTGTTTCACCCGTGAACAGCATGTTATGCCTTTGCCCGCCCGAGAAGGCTTGAAAATTCTTTTTTTGTAGACATTGTTAAGGCTCATATAAGAGTTAACACAGAGAACATATAACAAAGGTAACAGGAGACAAGAGGGGTGGGAGAGGGAATCTCAAAAAAGTGGGGAACAGAGACATTAGGAGATCTGTGGAAGGGAGAGGGATGGGGCGGGGAACACGGAGTAAACAAGATGGACATTACAGGGACTTTCAAGAAGGAAAACAGGGAATTTGAAGGAGGTGGGTTTGGAGTGGATTAACAGGGGTAGAAAAGGTTGTGGTTTTGGATGGGGGAAGATAAGAGATGGTGGTGAACAGTTGTTTTGAAGACCTGGAGGAAAAAGTGGGATTGAAGAGAGTGTGGGAGTTTGATCCAGAGGCGGGAAAAAGGAGGAATGAAAGAATGAAGGTGAGCAGTGATTATTGATTTTGGCAGTTTCACCAGAAGGGGTTTTTTGGCAGACCTGGAGCACCCTGCAGAAATATAGGGGGACAGAAATCAAGTTTTCATATTATAGCTTGCTCAATATTCTGGAACTCTGTTATTATTACTACTACAATGACTACTTTAATTGCTCCAATTATTTCTACCTCGTGAGTTCTACCAACTATCATTTTCACCAAAGTCATTCACGAACCAGCTGGCCAGGCCTGATGTATGACTGAAGCTGGAAGTAATTTGTAATTTGTTCAGGGTGGCGATGATTACTCATCCTGTGAGAAAAAAACCATGTTCTCACCAAATTTAGTGTCCTGCCCACAACGTCACGTGACCTTTCAGGCTCCCCGGGATTGGTGTGCTCGTCGACACGTGGGGGGTGGACCGAAGAGAACTGCGGGCGCCATTGTTAGGAGCAGACGTGGCTCTAAGATCGCGAGTGGAAAATATATCGCGTGCTCCGAATCGCCTGTTTGGAGGCGATTTTCAAGTGTTTTTTTAAATGACTCTTGACAGCCGAGTCGCGCTGATTGTTGATAGCTCCGACTAAAGGATGGAGTAAAATCCGGAAGACTGTGATCGTTATTCCCGGATATCATGAGCGGAGCTGTGAGTTGTGCGGTTTGTGTTTTGGAACTTTATTGTTGCCAAGAGTTCTGGCAGATTTTGTGCTGTGTATTCAATTCTGTTACCAGCCTTTTGGAGACCGAGCCGATAAAAGATCGTGCCTACCCCTCGAGGTCGATCGGAAACACAGTGGAAAGTGTATTGTGTTCTCTTTGTCCACACGTGGACTGCTTGAAAACTCGGACATTAACGTCAGTATTCCGTGCTGGAAGATATTAAACAGGCGGGATCACGACAAATGGGCGACTCGTCCGAGATTCATTCAAGTAAGAGACATTCGAACTGAGACAGAAATTCCACAGTGGGTCGCCATCTTCCTTCATCTGATCATCGTTCCCTCACCAGCGGACGCCTTCTTGGAGGAACCTTCTCACTGGCGGACGCCATCTTGGAGGAACCTTCTCACCAGCAGACGCCATCTTGGAGGAACCTTCTCACCAGCGGACGCCATCTTGGAGGAACCTTCTCACCGGCGGACGCCATCTTGTAGGAACCTTCTCACCAGCAGACACCATCTTGGAGGAACCTTCTCACCAGCAGACGCCATCTTGGAGGAACCTTCTCACCGGCAGATGCCATGTTGGAGGAACCTTCTCATCAGCGGACGCCTTCTTGGAGGAACCTTCTCACCAGCGGACGCCATTTTGGAGGAACCTTCTCACCAGCGGACGCCATCTTGGAGGAACCTTCTCACCGGTGGACGCCATCTTGGAGGAACCTTCTCATCGGCGGACGCCATCTTGGAGGAACCTTCTCATCGGCGGACGCCATCTTGGAGGAACCTTCTCATCAGCGGACGCCATCTTGGAGGAACCTTCTCACCAGCGGACGCCATCTTGGAGGAACCTTCTCACCGGCGGACGCCATCTTGGAGGAACCTTCTCACCAGCAGACGCCATCTTGGAGGGATTTTCTCACCATAGGAAGCTATCTTGTGTTTACGCCGGTCATCGGCCAACAATAAAAAAAAAACATGAGTTATTTGTACGTTGCATTTTCTCATTGGCAATTTGATGTGCGGTGGTGATATTGGGTATTTCGTGTCATATTTCCCCAACAGAGCGCTGTGTGCGAATTACGTGTATCACCTCAATATTGTTTGCCTCCCCTGTGTGAATTGCCCCGTCCCATGTGGTGAAAGATATTGCTGAAATATTTCGACCCAGCCTCCTTTTAGACTTAGTGTTTTGTGCTCTTGTCGTATGATAACTCATAGCCAAACCATGTCGGCTGGAGAAGTGAGAGATCAACCTGATCATGTTGACAGTCACGTGGGTGTCGATGTGTGCGACGCAATCAGCCTTGACCCGGTCACTGAACCCGATATGTTAGGGAGCTAACCATTTAGCCATTTATGACTAAATGCATGCGTTCGACCTTCTGGTCCGGGCTGACCCCGGCTCAACAGCACGACATGTATAACAGGGAGAATGACAGGGCAGAGGCTGAGCGACTCAGGGAGCATGATGCAGAGATAGCTGAAAGAGCAGCGGCAGAGGCTGAGCCACTCAGGGAGCATGACGCAGCAGAGGCTGAACGTGTCAGAGAGCATGAGTGGCGAATGTTGACTGAACGACAGCAGGCAGATGTGTCTGCTGCACCAGTCCCGGAAATTGTTCATGTTCATTTGCCGGACTGGATGGGAGACACGAGGCCAGAAACGTATCTGGAGATGGCGGAGAAGTTGTTGACTTCCGGTGGCATTGATGAGAGCTTGTGGGTTGGCCATCTTGTTAGCCATCTCTCTGAAAAGGTGAGGGAGGTATATGCGAAGATGGCAACCGAGGACGTAAACGAATACCGGAAGTTGAAGGCCGAGATTTTGAACGCCTATGCGGTGTCCCCGTGTATTTATAGGCGTAATTTTTTTCAGTTTGACTCGTCAGTCCAGTTAAACCTATGAGGAACATTCGCGGGTCTTGTTGGAACAGCTGCAGAGATCGTTCGAGGGGAGCAGCGTTGAGTTACCTCCAGCGGTTGCGGAACTCCTGGTGCGTTACCGTCTTGATCAACAGCTTCCGCTGGACTTAGCGTTGTTTCTTGTTGATAGAGACACTGTTTCCTTGTCAGACTGCGTCAAGCTAATTGAGAAACATGTTTTGACGTGCAAAATGTTGCAAACCACGCAGTCGCGTTGTAAGACGGAGGATTCTGCGGTCAAGACCACCCCCCCCCCCACCCCCGTCTGCCCGGTGACTGGATCGAGGGGAAGGGTTCCCCGATGCCCTCCACTGGTAGCGGTCGCGAGCTGCAGGCCAGGGCACGGCCCTGGTGCAAGTTCTGCGAACGCGTGGGGCACGGTGGAGACCGCTGCTTCTCTAACCCAGCTTGTCCGGCCTATCGAGGAAACCCGGCTGTTAAATCGGAGGGAGGTCAGTAGAGGTCATCAACTGGGCCCTCGAGCATGACGGTGGCATCGGTGACAGAGATCACTGCCACCGAAGCTAAGTCCATTCATCCTCTGTATCAGAATTATTCAGGGACCGCCTTAGTGGGTGGCCCTGATTCGGTGGTGAAGTTTAAGGCCCAATACCTTCGGGATACTGAGGCGATGCTGTATGTCCTCCGGGCGGGGGTAGTTCCGGCCTCTCAGATGTATTATACCGGCGAGTATATTGTCCTTCAGGGCATTAACCAGGTTCCTGGCTGGTATCCCCTTGCTCTCATCGAGGTCCGGAGTGACATTTTTACGGGTCCGATGACCTGTGCGGTGGTACCCTACTACCCGGTACCGGGGGTATCCTTGCTGATTGGCAATGATGCAATGACCAGGGAGGAGTTATTGACTCTGACCTGTGGGGTGGATACTAGATTCCAGAGCAAACCGGCGGAGAGAGTGTCGGAGTCAGACATATCTTCACTCTGGCCCGAGGAGCCTCGCGCCTCGACTCCAGCCTCCGACGGTGACGTTTCTTCGACTGAAGTCCACCCAAGCCTCCAGTCAGGCCAACCTCAGGAGCCAGGCTCCTCAGGGACTGTTCCCGTCTGTGATACGGGGACCCCAGCCACTTGTTCGCCGGTCGGTGAATCCGGTGAGGAGGATCAGTCCTCCGAGGCGGTTAGCGACCCCAGCTCTGTGCCTAAGGTCACTCCCCCGCATTGTCTGCGGTAACCAGTCGAGTGGAGGATCAGCACTTCGATCCCACCCTTGCCACCCTCTGGGAAATGGGAGAAGACTCCGAGCCTGGACGAACATGCTACTATGTGAATGGTCCAGGTGTGCTGATGCATAAAAATTCCCCAAGAACATGTCCTCCACCCAGACGTGGAATGTATGACCCCGAGTTGTCATACCGGGGAGGCATCGTCAGTCAGTCATGGAATTGGCCCATGACAGTATTTCCTCGGGTCATGTCGGAGCGGCCAAGACCTTAGCCAAGGTCAAGGATCAGTTCATATGGCCCACCATGTCGCGAGACATCAAGCGCTATTGCGCTAGCTGTCTATATTGGCCATGGACCCATCACCATCTCCCGCGACCACCACCCGCTCGGTTGGCTCAGCCTAGCCAAAACCTCCAACCAGCGTATTCTGCGCTGGGCGCTTCTCCTCTCAGAATACGACCTCACAGTCAAACACGTGAAGGAGTGGAGAACAGACAGGCTGACCTCCTTCGTCGCCATCTAGTAGACAAGGAGCACCAAACTTAAGTTTAGTTCCCTTTGTCTCTCTATTGTGGTGCGGGCGATGGGTAAATAAGGTGGGGTAGATATTAATGTGTTGGGTGTTTAATATTGTGTTGTGGATGAACATTGTTTATTGTACAAGAATGTTAACGATCACCGCCATCATATTGCCCTGTGATTTGCAACTTGTACAATAACTGGTTTCAAATCGCCGTCTATCCGACGGGTTTTACTTTTGGTGGGGAGGACTGTGAGAAAAAAACCATGTTCTCACCAAATTTAGTGTCCCGCCCACAACGTCACGTGACCTTTCAGGCTCCCAGGGATTGGTTGGAGTCGGCACGTGGTGGGTGGACCGAGGAGAGCTGCGGACGCCATTGTTAGGAGCAGACGTGGCTCTAAGATCGCGAGTGGAAAATATATGGCGCGCTCCGAATCGCCTGTTTGGAGGCGATTTTCAAGTATTTTTTTGTTTTGAAAGACTCTCGACAGCGAGTCGCGCTGATCGTTGATAGCTCCGACTAAAGGATAGAGTTAAATCCGGAAGACTGTGATCCTTATTCCCAGATATCGTGAGCGGAGCTGTGAGTTGTGCAGTTTGTGTTTTGGAAATTTATTGTTGCCAAGAGTTCTGGCAGATTTTGTGCTGCTTATTCAATTCTGTTACCAGCCTTTTGGAGACCGAGCCGATAAAAGGTCGAGCCTACCCCTCGAGGTCGATCGGAAACACAGTGGAAAGTGTTTTGTGTTCTCTTTGTCCACACGTTGACTGCTTGAAAACTCCGACATTAACGTCAGTATTCCGTGCTGGAAGATATTAAACAGGCGGAATCACGACAATCCACACTTTATTAAAGACACCTTCATTAAAGACACCATCTTACAGGTCCTGTAAGATCCGCCAAGACCAATGCTACAAACAGGTCCTCCGGCTTAACGTCCCTCCGATGGATGACACACACACACACACACACACACACACACACACACACACACACACACACACACACACACACACACACACACACACACACATTGATGCCTTGCCGTGCAAAACACCAGGATGCCAGTATATAGCTGGGTCGACATTCAAAGCTCAAAGTTGAGTATGCATACCTCGACGCTATCTTGCCCAATTTGAGATGGATCTCTCCCCCCTACCCCCACCCCCACCCCCACCCCCAACTCTGTCCTGGAGCAGCTGACATGTACACATCAACTAAACATACTTATGTGTGACAGAATTGCATTAACTCATCTGATTTCTTCCACAGGTCCTCACTGCCATCCACAATGCCATGCAGGATGCTGGGGTCAAGAGGAAAAGTATTGTCAGACACGTACGTAATTTACAATTTATACATTCAGAACCAGTTTTGCTTTGACGTGAGCGCAAAACCAGCTTTTTGAGGGTCAGACCAAGTAATTCAAAAGCTTGTACAAAATCACAAAAGCCTATAGCATAATCCAGCAAAAGGTAAAAGCCTAAAGCATAATCACAGAAAATTATGTTTGGTCAAAGGGAGGTAGATGTTGGATTTGCAGGATAGAAGAGATAGAGAAAACTATACTCTTATTTATTGGTATTTTGGGGCCATCCAGCCCTGTTATGGAAGCGACCTCTGCAGTGTTGGCCAGAAACCTTTCCATTTCGGAAGTCAGAAAGCTCCTGTGCTCAAGAGAGGAGCCTGTATCGGGGTAAGTGGAGGGGATAGGAAATTATGCTTTGGGAAATAAATTATTAGATGCAAAGATTGTGTTTTGATTTAACAGCAAACCATTCTTCATTGCTTCCAATCATGTGTCAGGGAAGGGACAGGTAAAGAGCATACCACAGCAAATGGTTTGTCCAGGTGCTATTTGGTCTTTCTGCAAAGAGATGGGTCAGCTCAAATCTCAAAACAGACTGGTGTTGGGCTTTTGCACATCGTATGACGGGCACGCTTTTGTTTTTTAGATTTGCACAGAGATTTCAGGTCGTTAATCGGAGAAGCCACCCAGGCTGAAAATAGAGGAAAATGATATTGCATTAAATGGCCTGTCCACATGCTTCTGTTTACCATGGCTGACGGTATATCAAGAAAGCAGGAGATGCAATGGAATAAACTGACAAAGTAAAGAAAGCAGATGATTGTGAAAGAGCTTTCAACATTCATGACTGTCTAAAACAGTGGAGAGGTTTGTTTTTGCATTCAAAATGTAGGCTCCTGACTTAACTAGTGAGTGTGACAAAGAATAGGAAAATGATCATATTCCTGATGGACATTCCATCAATCATATTCCATAAAAATGACAATTTTCCATTACTTAAACTACATGAGGCTTCCTTCAACTGTCCCACTGCTATTACTCTCTTACAGTGACTAGAAAGACCTGCGCACTTCAATGTGATGGACGCTGCTTTGGCCCAGACCCAAGCGACTGCTGTCACAAAGAGTGCGCCTCAGGATGTTCGGGTCCTCGTGAAACCTCCTGCTTTGTATGACACATACTCACATGATTATGTCTTCACATCTTTATATAAATGCACTCACAAATGCACACGTGTACAGACAGTTCGTTATGCCTCGTCTCCAGGAGTAAGCTGAAAACATCTTTGAGCTGGAACTACGCTGAGGCGTAAACGAAGTCACTGTAGCAAATGGATGAAACTCAAGACGGATGTCAATGCATTATTTCCATAAGTGGATTGAAAATGAGATATCTGGCAATTCCCAGCATGCAAATTGCAACAAGTCGCACCTCCATACTGTCCTAGGAATGAGTAAATGCAGTGACCAGGTCATGAGATCTTACCATGTACAAGTGGAGCAGTGTGTCCAGACTCAGCAAAGTGTATATATCATGAATCAGACACTTTGAGGAGGTTTTTTTGTATACAATGATGGAAGAGCTAGAACACTGAACAGCGGAAAGTGGGGAAACACACCAACAGCAGGGTAGAGGGACACAACAGAGACACTTGAAAGAGGAATGGCCGAGGGGAAGAATGAGAGCAAGGGGAGGAGGAGGAGGAGGAAGACACAGAGGGTGAAAAAGCTCAAACACAGTAAGAAGAGAAAGGGGGGAAATCAGGGATGAAATGTAAACACAAAGGATGGTAAAAACAGAGGGGATAAAATACAATAACCTGGAAAGGAAGGAGAAAGCTTGTGTGGGGTTAATTAAAGAAGTAGATATCATGAGGGGGTAACCTGAGCAGGAGGTGAACAGCCATCTTGAAAGCCTGGTGGGATGAATGAGATTGAAAAGGCGGAGGAAGAAAGAAAAGAGAAACAAATGACGAGAGGTACTTTAGCTGAAATTCCTTTCAGAAATTGTGCAGCAATGGCTGTAATGGAAGACTATTTGTCTTCTTACTATACATAACACAGTTATTGGTTCTAACCATCTCTAATTCCGAGTGGAAGTTCAACCAAAGCAGACGATTTTAAACATTATCCTACACTGATGAGTTCTAATAATTGGAGTGAAACATGTTAGAAACTATGCTTTTTTTATGCTTGTGGCATTTTGAATCATTGCCTGAAGGCACGAGTCACACTGTGAGACATCCCCGAGGGGTCGCAGTTCAACACATCGTGATGGTGATGTCACGGTGTTAGTGTAGATTGGAAAAAGGACTATAACAATCTTTATTCTCAACTGCAAAACTGTGTCCTAACAGTAAAAAGGTAATAGACAATGTTTCTTTGGAAGGTGATGCTTGTCAGTCACAAATCGTGCAGCAATGGTTGTAATGGGACAGGATTTGTCTTGCCCTGATGATACACAATTCAGGGTCTGACCATATATTATTCAGAAAGGAGGTTCAGCCCAAGCAGACGATTTTAAGCATAATGTTGTGCTGAAGAGCTCTAATATGGGGTTAAAAATGTCTGCAGTTGTGATATTTTCTCTGTTTGTTCCATTTTGAACCATTGCCTATCAGTTTTGATTCATGCTGTTTGATAATTGCAAAGGGTTGCAGTATAGTACAAAATGACGGTGATGTTTAGATTGGAGAATGAGTGTATATACACTAGGACCCTGACATTCGTGGGGGATACATTTAGGGAAAAGCCCGCGAATGCTGAAACCGCGAATGTGGGAGCATTGCTCCAATGGGAACTGGGGGGATAGGTTCCAGGAATTTCCCGACACATGAAAAATCCGCGAATGTCGGGGTAAAATCTGCGAGTGTGGGGGAAACATCTGCGAGTATTTTGTCATTGTTAGAATGGAGACAACCAGGAACTGTTCACCGCAGTTCCTGGTTCATTGAAAAGGCCACAAATGGCGACACGACCAAAGTCGGGGGATTGGCACAATGGGGATAAGGGGGATAACGTGATTGGTTCACGGCAGTTTTTGGTTCAAAGGGGAAAATTTTTAAAGTTTAAAATGTTTTTGACCACGAATACACGATTACAGTTTCATTAAAGATGCTAACAAATAAATAAAAAAAACACAACACCAGGTACCGTTTCCAATTTGTTGCAGAATGTATTTTAAAGTCTCTTCACCATACCGTACCGTAACATAAAACGAAAAAAACAACAAAAACATCATGGAACCAGTCCATAGAAAGTTCAAATGTCACCCACGCCTGTTTGCCCTCCAGTACACTGGCAGTGCCTGCTTGTTTTTGTTTTTCAGCGCATGTGGATTCAGGGAATGGTGTAGCATCATGGATTTAAAATGAAGTCTCCTTTGGCATTTACGCAGAGGAAAAGGGATACCCGGTCCTTTGCGGCCTTGAGGCCGACTGCTTTGCTCTCACGTTGTTAGATGAATGTTCTGGTCAGCGTCTTTTTCCAAAACAAGCCGGTCTCATCAGCGTTAAAGACCTGCTCTGGCAGGTACCCCTTCTCCTCGATGGGGCTCACAAGTTCTGCAGGGAATGCCTTGGCCATGTCGTGGTCTGTAGAGGTACACCCCCCTACAGCTTGACGTTGCACAAATTATGTTGCGCCTTAAAGCAGTGGAACCACCACCTGCTTGCTGTAAACGGGCTGGAGGTGCCGCCTGCACCCGCCGTGCTCGTGCTTGCACCAACTTCACCAAAGAGATGGTCATGCAGGAGCTTCTCCTTCTCCTGTAACAGTGGTCTCCTTAGAGGCATACCCTTCTGAGTATTATCCTCCATCCTTGGATGCCATTTTCGAATAATGAACAGAGCAAGAGGCAATACACAGGTCAGAGCAACGGGACGAGAATGATGGCGATCCAGGATGCGGTGAGTAGTCTGCACATTGTTTGTGGGAGATTTTTACGGGTGATGCTGTATTCGGCAGCTGATAATAGATGTGGTGAGTGATGTCATTGTGTAATTAGTCTGTATGTGGCTCGCTGCTAATTCCACGAGTAGATATGCTGAACGTTTCCATTCTTTAACTCACATGATGTGATGTCTTTCCTATCTGCAGGTGGATTATGCTGAGTGTTTTTTAAATTATAACAGCTCAGATGGTGCTGTTTGTAGCAAGATGGCGATTTACACGAAGATGTGCTGAATATTTCCATGACGTAATGTCCATATGTGGCAACCTGTTTTTACTGGATACATCAATAGATACTGTACAAGCCTGGTGTTGGCGTAGTGGTTAGGGTAGCGGATTGGGATCCAAAAGGTCCTGAGTTCAAGCCCCGTTGGCCTCTTGAATTAATACACACCAGGAGGTTGACTCAGCCTGTCATCCTTCCAAGGTCGGCGAAGTGAGTACCAGTGTACTGGGCCCGGTGTATGCCCCGGTTAGAATAAGTGTACCATATCCCTGTGTCGTAAGAGCCGACCAGGGTTGCGTCAGGAAGGGCATCCGGCGTAAAACCTGTGCCAAATCATTATGCGGATCATAACGGATGATCCGCTGTGGCGACCCCTAACGGGACCAGCCGAAAGAAGAAGAAATCAATAGATACTGTTCGTGTTTTCATTCTGTAAGTAACTCACAGGGGACGGTGTCTTGGGGAATGACGGGTTACAGTAGTGAGATATTAATAGATACATATATATATATATATATAGACATATATATATATACATATATATATATATATATATATATATATATGTAATTCCAGCAATCTCTGTGTGTCTGTCTGTCTGTTTGTTTGTCTGCGACCGCCATTTCTCGACGACCGCCTGTCCGATCCGATTGAAACTTGCCAGGAATATTGCCGGGGACCCGCAGATGTGCCTTTTCGAGGTTTGATGTCAATCGGACGAGCGGTTCCCAAGTTACGGCCATTTTATTGCTTTTTCAGTGTTGAAAAGGTGTATATATGGCAGCTGAAGGTGTCATTCCACCTTCTCACCTTGTCATGCCAATTTTTTCCTAAATTATTAATAACCGGACGACCACTGGTCCGATCGAATTGAAACTTGCCAGGAATATTGCCGGGGACCAGCGGATGTGCCTTTTCGAGGTTTGATGTCAATCGGACAAGCGGTTCCCAAGTTACGGCCATTTTACTGCCTTTTCAGTGTTGAAAAGGTGTATATATGGCAGCTGAAGGTGTCGTTCCACCTTCTCTCCTTATCATGCCAATTTTTTCCCAAATTATTAATAACCGGACGACCACCGGTCTGATCGGATTGAAACTTCCCAGGAATATTGCCAGGGACCCGCGGATGTGCCTTTTTGAGGTTTGATATCGATCGCACGAGCGGTTCCCAAGTTACGGCCATGTATCTGTGAACCAATGACAGGACACAGTGCTATGACGTCACGAATGACGTCACAATTAATGTTTATTTAATTAAAAAATTTTTGAAGGATTGACGTCACAATTCTTCTTCTTCATTTGGTATGACGTCACAATCGACACTGGGGACCTGGGTATGGGCCTTTCTCTGGGTATGTGCCATACCTGGGTATGTGCCAAACTCCCAAGGTTTGATTATTATTCAAATTATTAATTAACCCCAAGGTTTGAATTTTCCCGAGGGAAACAGCTGTTTCCCAAGGGTTTGAAAGCTGTTTTTTCCCATGGTTGGAATTAATCGTTGTGCTTGGTAGACATTTGTGAATACATTCACAGAGAGAGGGACGAGAGAGGGGGGTGGGGGGCAAGAGAGGGGAGGGAGAGAGGAGGGGGGACAGAGGAGGGGGTGAGAGTGGGGTGGCAAGAGAGGGGAGGGAGAGAGAAGGGCGAGAGAGGGGTGAGAGGGGAGGGAGAGAGGAGAGGGGGCAGAGGAGGGGGGAGAGAGAAGGGCGAGAGGGGGGTGAGAAGGGGAGCAAGAGAAGGGAGAGGGGAGGGGGAGAGAGAAGGGCGAGAGGGGGTGAGAGGGGAGGGAGAGAGGAGAGGGGGAGAGAGGAGGGGAGGGAGAGAGGGGGCGAGAGAGGTGGGGCGAGAGAGGTGGGGCGAGAGAGGAGGGGGGACAGAGGATGGGGGAGTAAGAGGGGGCATCACAATTCTTCTTCGTTTGATATGACGTCACAATTGATGCTGGGAACCTGATACTGCAGGCACGAAGCTGCACATACTGGCACGCACCTACGGGCCCGCACTAGTACATATACATACACTAATGAGCTAAAACATTATGACCACCTGCCTAATATGCTGTTGGTCCTCCGTGTGCTGCCAAAAGAGTGCCGACCCGCTGAGGCATGGACTCTACAAGACCCCTGAAGGTGTCCTGTGGTATCTGGCACCAAAACATTAGCAGAAGATCCTTCAAGTCCTATAAGTTGCGAGGTGGAGCCACCGTGGATCAGACTTGTCGGTGCAGCACATCCCACAGATGCTCAATCGGATTGAGATCTGGAGAATTTGGAGGCCAGGGCAACACCATGAACACTTCATCATGTTCCTCAAACCATTCCCAAACAATGTGTGCAGTGTGGCAGGGTGCATTATCCTGCTGAAAGAGGCCACTGCCATCAGGGAATGCCATTGCCATGAAGGGGTGTACCTGGTCTGCAACGATGTTTAGGGAGGTGACACGTGTCAAATTGACAACCACATGAATGGCCGGACCCAGGGTTTCCCAGCAGAACATTGCCCAGAGCATCACACTCCCTCCACCGGCTTGTCGTCTTCCCACAGTGCATCCTGGTGCCATCACTTCCCCAGGTAAATGGCGCACACGAACACGGCCATCCACGTGATCTAAAAGAAAACGGGACTCATCGGACCAGGTGACCTACTTCCACCGCTCCAAGGTCCAGTTCTGACGCTCACATGCCCATTGTAGGCACTTTCGATGGTGGACAGGGGTCATCATGGGCACTCTGACCAGTCTGCGGCTACGTAGTCCCATACGCAGCAGGGTGTGATGCACTGTGGATTGTGACACATTCCTCCCGTGACCACCATTAAAATTTTCTGTGACGTGCCACAGTAGATCTTCAGTCGGTTCGGACCAGACGGGATAGCCTTCGTTGCCCTCGTGCATCGATGAGCCTTGGGTTCCCCACAACCTGTCGCCGGTTTGTGGTTTGTCCCTCCTCGGACCACTGTCGGTAGGTACTCACCACTGCTGATTGGGAGCACCCCACAAGCCTTGCTGTTTCAGAGATGCTCTGACCTAGTCGTCTGGCCATAACAATTTGGCCCTTGTCAAAGTCGCTCAGGTTCTTACTCCTGCCCATTTCTCCTGCATCCAACACTTCAACTTCAAGAACTGACTGTTCACTTGCTGCCTTATATATCCCACCCCTTGACAGGTGCCATTGTAGCAAGATAATCAATGTTATTCACTTCACCTGTCAGTGGTCATAATGTTTTGACTCATCAGGGTATATGCATAACCAAATAAAGTTTACACCCCCTGTCAAAATTTTCACCTTTTGTTGCCTTATAGCCTGGAATTAAATTGCATCAATTCAGACTTTTTCCACCTTTATTTACACATCATAACCCACAACTTCCAAGTGAAAAACAAATTCTACAAATTTCAGAAAATTAATTAAAAATACAAATCTAGAATATCTTAGTTGGATAAGTGTCCACCCCCCCCCCCCTTTGAGTTAATAGTTGGTGGAAGCACCTTTGACAGCAATTAAAGCTGTGAGTATGTTGGAATAGGTCTCTACCAACTTTGCACACCTTGATTGGGAAATATTTGCCCATTCTTCTGTCCAAAACTTTTCAAACTCAGTGAAGTTGCATGGGGCGTTAATGGACAGCAATCTTCAAGTCATGCCACAGATTTTCGATTGGATTTAGGTTGGGGCTCTGACTCGGCCACTCAAGAGCATTTATCTTTTTGTTCCTCAGCCACTCCAGTGTAGCTTTGGCTGTGTGCTTCAGGTCATTGTCATGCTGAAAGGGGAACTTCCATCGCAATTTCAGCTTTCTTGCAGAGGGCAACAGGGTTTCCTCTGGGATTTTTGTGTGTTTTGTTCCATCCATTTCCCTTCTGTCCTATGATTGCCTTGACTGTTTT
>NC_140973.1:38161112-38183612 GCF_056783735.1 Eptatretus burgeri | reverse complement strand
GATGTTAAATTGGGAGAAATACAAAGTAAATTCGAAGATAGATTGGAGGAAACAAAGGTAGAAATTACATTGGAGGGGGAAAATATACGGAAAAAATTGGTAGATAAAATTGATGCAACGAACATTCGGGTTGATAAAGTGGATGAAAGCCTGGAACGTCATCGTGCCTGTGTGGATGCTCGTATGCAGCTGCAAGTTGAAGAGTGGGGAGAGCTGAGGAAGCAAGGAATGAATTTGGCGGAGGAGGTAAAAGGATTGGAGGCTCGTTTGGACGAACAAGATAAAATTATGAGCCAAGATGAAGTCTTGGATAAAGGCCTGGTAGAGCCGTCTTTTGTAAGTAGAGTGTCCGGGTTGGTTGAGGAGCAGCTACAAACTCGCGACGGAGCCTTGGAGGAGGTTGTGCGGGCCCAGAAGATCCTGCGGGAAGAGGTGAATCGGTCCATTCAACGTTTGGAACAGGAGGCAAAATTGACCCATGAGACCCTCACCACAAAACATCTTTGGCCACAGTGGGCTCCGAAATTGGATACGCAGCCACAAGGGTGTTTGATCCCTTGGCTGGATTCGGACAAGGGAGAAACTGAGAAGCGGGCCACCGTAAAAGTGATCCCCCTGGTAAATTTCGACGGGTCAGGGAGCGTTGAAGCTTTTCTGACGCAATTTGAGTGCATTTCCCGTCTAAACGGGTGGAATGAGCGGGAACGTACAGGGAATTTGGTGGCAACGTTGCGGGGACCAGCCGCAGATGTGTTAAACGTGATCGCGGAGGGGATGTTGACCAGCTCCCACATTTGCGAGGCGTTGAGCCGTCGGTTTGGGTTCGCGGCAAACTGTGATTTGGTGCGGGCCCAGCTCCAGCACCGCAGATTAAAGCCGGGTGAGACAGTGCAGGAGCTGGCACAGGACATTTACCAATCAGTCAGGATCCCGTATCGGGACCTTACAGTGGAGGCGTGGGACAGACTGGCACTAGAGAAATTTTTAGCTGCTCTTCCTGACCCTGAGGTCCGAGCACTGGTGGAGCTACAGGATCCACCCACCGTTCACCGAGCGGCCGAGTGCGCGGCCAGGCTGGCCTCGTGGAGTCGGCCGGGTCGGGTTCCAGAGAGGCCATCAGTGACGATCCGACAGGCGGAGATCCAGGATCAGGGAGGGGGGCTGGGAGAAATTGGCATTACCCAAATGTTTCAGGAAATTTGCCAGAAACTGTCAAGTTTGATAAGGGGTAATTCGGTAGTTGATGCGCCAAAGCGGCGGGGTCCAGCCCAGCCAATAGAGCAATTCGATTATGGCCGAGGGGGTCCGGAACCGGAAGAGACATTTCACCGATACTCACGGGGGCCTTTTATGGGGAGTTGTTTCCGGTGCGGGCGAAGAGGACACATGCAACGATATTGCCGGTACCCGGCGATGGAGAGACCCTCCAATAGACTTTCAAGCCCGGAGAGGATGAATCCTCCTGCTGAACTGCCAGGTCTATCCGAGGTGCCCTTACCTAGGTCGAGTCCAGAGATCACTGTCGGGGGTCGGGGAGACTAGATTGGGCTGAGCATATACGGCCATGCTCGGCTGCTGAGATTGTGGCGAAGTGCCCTCCTTTGGTGGAAAAAAATGAATTGTGGGAAAATTGGCATGGGTTTGTAAGTTCTGCTGGGTTTTAGAGTGACAGTCGGGACAGTGGGTAATTGGTAACAAAGCGGGCACAATTGGCTGTCCAATGGCTGGTGCGTGGATCGGGTGAGAAGTGCTGTGTGAGTTGTTTTAAGTTAAGAAGTGAAATGTATGGTGCACACATTGATTTTTTATTGGACATGGTGTGGTAACAGGGAAGGTCATGGTCGGTGAAGTGTTAGAAATGCAGGTGTCACATGTAAGGCCGATGGGGTGGGGGAGTCATGTGGGTTTTGTGGGTGGGGATGATGTGCTTGTCCACAGGGATTGCTGAAGCTCACGGTGAGCGTGAATTGCGACCCCCTTCAAGGAGATTCACCACCTGGTGGCTAATGGTGACAGTGTCTGGAGGCAACTGGTAGAGGGTCTGGTTGGGCGACCAAGGCGGGTAGGACCTTGGCGACCCAGGAAGGCCAGAGGAGCCAGTGAGACCCCTTCCAGAGTGTTGTACGGGATTAGAGCTGATGGCTACCAGGGGGGAGGGAATCAAAGGGAGCGGGGCGGAGAAACGTCCGGGTTGGACTAAAGCTTACCTGTCGGCATGGTTGCACCTGAGATGCCCCCATCATCTTGTGGTAAACCACCCCACGGCCACGACGGGATTCAGCCTGCATGATTAAAATGAGGACCATGACCTAGAAATGTGATGATGACCATGGTGTGAGTGTTGTGAAGATGTGTGAGTCCCACTCGATCCTGCACAACTTGACAGGTGCAGCAAGGGCATGATGTCCGCATAATTTTGGGGCAAGCAAATTTGAAAATTGACTCCCCAGGTAACGCTGGGTCTATTAGCATCCACTGGGGGAGGCGGTCAAGTGTAAATATCCTGTGAATAGTGTCGTTAAGGCTTAGAGTAGGAATGTAAAGTATAAGTGTTGTGTTTTTGTGGAACCTTTTGTTTCCCCTCCCCAGATCACTGCAAGAGTGTTGGGCAAGAGCGATGATCCAGAAGATGGAGTGCAACTTCGCTCAGTGCTATCATGTGATAAAATAAAATAAAAAATAAAAAAACAAATGATTGTTTAGGCGAGGATAAGGCCATAAGGGGGTAGTACATTAAGCAGGATAGGTAAGTTAGCTGCGACTCGCTGCCCATTGCCCCTCCTACTTTATTTCGTTAGGTTAATTAGGTGTGAGTCAGTAAGTGTTAAGGCTGGTACGGTAGCACCTGTGATATACCTTGCAGGAGCTGCGGTACCAGAGGAGGGGGCAGTGTTACGTTTGAGGGGGGGGGTATGCATTCAAAGGGTAATTAGGATGTTTAATTAGGTATGCCATGCTGTTCGAGTTTACCAGGATCTCGATGTAATAAGTAGCAATTCAGTGGTGATAAGTTGTCTAGTAAATGTTCATTTCTTCAAGGGGGAAATGATAATTGTCACGTAATTAGATAGGGACACGGGATAGGGTAAGTGTGTCTGCGTAAACCCCTTTTAGTAGTCCCTGGAGGCTGGCCGTGACGTCACAGGACAGGGCTGCGGATGGCTCCGCCCCTTGATCACGATTGGCGGAAGGCAACGGCGGTGGGTAAATAAAACGGCTCGATTGGAAGTGACGAGGACGGGAGGATAAAAAGGTTCTGTTCGGGGTCGAAAAGGAAGAGGAAGAAATCGGGACAAAAAGATCGTGTTTTTTTGGTGTGGAGGCTGTTGCGCGGGAAGCGTACTTGTTGTTGTGCTGATTCGATCGTGTTCTTCATCGTGTCTTGGAGCCTTGCTGAGCCTCGTGCCTCACCTTGGTTGGCTCTGGGGTTCTGCTGACTCGGAGTACGGGGTCGAACGGCGGGCGGACCTGCCTCCCTCTCCTGCACGCAATTTGGTGCCCGAACTGGTTCCCTGGCGGCTGTGAGCGGACTTGGGCCAAGACCAGGAGGTCGACAGCACCACGGTTTCTCCTGCCCCCCTGACGAGAGCAAGGCCAGCTCGTCCGTCGCCGATCCAGGGACAGTTGCGTCCACACCACGGTCCAGCCTGACCACCAGAAGTAGCTGTGTGTGTGTGTGTGTGTGTGTGTGTGTGTGTGTGTGTGTGTGTGTGTGTGTGTGTGTGTGTGTGTGTGTGTGTGTGTGTGTGTGTGTGTGTGTGTGTGTGTGTACTTGGCGCCTTAGAGGGTTTGAGAATTGTATATTCATTGGAATTGTCTGTGTTTTCCCCACGCCCGATCCCACACCATCCCGTCGAATCGCCCCGGATCCCTCTTCTTGCCGAGTCTTGTTATTTCTGGTAAATAATAAAAACAAATAAACATCATCAACTCAGTAAAAAGTGACTCGTGCCACCTTCCTCGTCCCGTTTGCGGTAGAGCGATTAGAACCGCCATGTTTGGGTTATAAATAAATAAACCGCCTCCATCGTTTCGGCTCATTCTACGTTGGCGGGACTGTTCAAGTCCCGTGGACGTCACAATATATATATATATATATATATATATATATATATATATATATATATATATATATATATATATATATATATATATATATATATATATATATACACATGTATTTCACACCTCCCACACTCCTCGAGCCAAAGTTGCTGCACAAAGCAACCCAAGGAGGCCTGCAGAAGGTAAGCGCTTTGCTGTTTCAAATCCTTCCCAGAGTTCCTCCACAGCTATAAAGATGTTCACAGATAGAACACACATGAGAATCCCAATGCTACACACACCCTCTGCTGCCAGACCAGTTTCATCACTCATTGGCGAATCTTCATGGACGGCACAGAAAACAATGCACACCAATAAGGCTCCCAAGCATGTACCACGTGTAAACGACAAAAGCAGTCAATGCATTGGACATAGTTCATAGACATAGTCTCCCTGTCATATGCACCATCGACATTGTCACGGGAAATTACGTGTTACACCGGTGAGACATCCCGCGAAACTATGTTTGTGTCGTGAAGCTACAATACAGTACTTGCAGTGTCGTATGTTTAAAGTGCACATGGTGAGACGTCCCGTGAAACTATCATTATCCCACGAAGCTACAAAATAATCACAAAGGTTCTATGTGGACAAACAAACAAACAAACGACACAGACAGACAAACTGATCCAAACGCAATCGCCTCTCCTTCGGTGAGGGTATTGATCCCAGGTATTTAACTACAATGTATTGTAAATGCATACAAGATGTCCCGTGAAACTATTGTTGCGAATTCGCGCCCGCCGGTGTGCGAACGGCCACGTAACTCGAATCGCGGCACGTCGCCCACAGGACGGACAATTCAGTCGTGACCCTCTCGGAACAACGCCGGGAGCTAGTCATGGGTGGGGGTTTAACCTCACCACGATCGTGCCAATTGCCCATCCGCGCAGGAGAGGGTTGCTCGCCAAATTCGATCTACCTAAGTACCTGCGCAAATGGTCGACCGGGAGATCGTACCACGCCACAGGTCAACTCCGGACACGAACCGCTTAAGCGGTCCATTCGGTGCTACATTGATAACCGAGCGGTGTTATCGTCGGCCTTGACGGTTCCGATTAATTACCGGGATGTTGCACCCACTACAAACCCCTTACGTGATGCAGGATGGAGAGTCATTAGAGAAAAGACGAAGCGAAACGGGCACAGTTCGACAAGCAAGCATTTTATGCACACGCACACACAGACAAGCACGAAAGGCACGTATTTACAGCCATACAATTATGCACAAAAAGCAAATGTAATACATCTGACTAACGCGTACACACGGCAACACTTACACAGTTTTACTTCACAGATGGCGCCAACACAAATTTACACAAAAGCAAAAGAAGGAAGCCACCCTCACAGACAAGGAGGCAGACAGGCCCGTAGGCCAAATGTGTGTGGGACCTTGAGGAGCGGCCAGGTCCGCGAGACCGGGGAGGTCTTACCCTCGTCCCAGTGACGCGTTGGCGGGCAAGCCGCAAAGTGTCCGCGCCGCTGTGCCCCGACTCCGGGCCCCTGGCGTGCTTGTTGGCACCAGGTTTGGGGTGGGGGGGAGAACGGGGCCCCCTTTTGCACTATCTCAGCACGGGGGAAGGGGAAATTGTTGATGCCCTGGTTGCGGGGAGTGGCTGGCTGAATTGGGTCCCGCAATGAGACGAGCGATCCCCCACACCGCAGCCTCGTCGCCGACTGCCGTCCTCCTGGCCTCGGACCCGAGCTCCCCTGCCCCGACCAGCCGCCCGCATCTCCACTGCGCGCACTCGACTCAACTCCACCAACGCGACGCTCCTTGTCTCCAAAAGCAACTTCTCGACGACACACTCTCCTTATAGTTCCACACTCTTCTCCTCGCTCAACTCAAGCGCGCGAGTCGCCTTCCGCTCGCACCTTTATAGCGGAGGTGCCAATATGCAAATTCCCGGATCAAGCCGCTATTGGAGGCGGGCCCACACCGCCCCCCTCCCCCCGGTCAGCCATTGGTCGGGCAAAAATGGGCGTGAACCTCCCCTGATCCTAAAATTTGCATAGACGGAATTCACCTCCACGCGCCTGGAGGCGGGGCCAAGCCGCCTCGCGCTTGCCCATTGGACGGTGGAGAAGTGGGTGTGAAGCATTCCTGATCCGAATTTTCCCCTCAGAAAGGCCGCCATTCGCGCTCGCGGCTCGGTGCGTTCGGCACCAATCGCCGAACGGGCCCGAGACAGCCCGACGTTTAGTGTTCACAGCTGGTGCGAGAATGGCCGGAGAAGCGATGATGTGGGATGAGGTTGTGAAGGTAAAGGCGAAGGTGGTGGTGTGGCGTCGTTGTGTGGTTGGCGCTGTGGTGGGGATGGCGTGGTTGTTGAGACGCTGTTTGTTTGACATAAAAGATAGAGAAAGAAAAACGACTAACTCAAAGCGTCGCAGCCCGAATGGATCACATAAACACCTTCATACAACGGGTTTGGGCTTACTACACATGTACCTATGGAGATATCTCACCTGAGGGCCCTTTATGGTGTAATGCGAATTTCCACAGCCGTAACACTATCATTATCCCTCGAAGCGACAAATAAATAATCACAAACGTTCGATGTGGACAAAGAAACAAACAAACGACACAGACAGACAAACGGATCCAAACGCAATACCCTCTCCTTTCGTTAGGGTATTGATCCCAGGTATTTAACTCCAATTTTTTTCAATGCATACAAGCCGTTCCGTATGCGTTTTTTGCTTCATGTAAGTATATCGGGTTATTTTTATTATTATTTTCGACATCAAACGCGCCATTTTACAGCGCTCAAATAAAAGTATGTGTTTACTGGTGCGAAATTTCTGGCTGAAACCGAAATTATGCAAAAAAAAAACAAAATAAACTTCACTTATTTCATTTTTGTGTGACTATCATAATTATAAAAGGGTGTCAGCAGATGACCTACAGTTATGCACGCTCACCTTTCTCCCTAGCTGGAGTTTGAATCCCGATCCAGCTGTGAACTGTCACCCGGGTCACATGCATGTTTTTGCTTCATGTACAGTATGCACATCAGGTTATTTAAAATATCACATCGGCAGGGGACGTGTAATTGCAAAAAGCAATTCTGTCTCTTGTTCAAAATTACTTCCTTATAAATCCCTCTCAGTCTCAAGTGTTGCAGATGTCACATCTTGTTTTAATCCAAATCGATTTGGTCGTTTGTGGCGTGCCAGCACAAAAGCAGGATTTAATCTCCTCGGTTGAGTTTATGTATTTTCATAATCTCAACATATTTGTCATTAGTAAAGGAATTATGGGTTTTTAATGGCCACAATTATTCCCACCTCGAAGCGTTGGCCAGGGAAGGGTTTTCGTCCAAGTTTTTCTTGAACTGGCTGACCCAGCCTGACGTTCGACGAAGTAGGTCAGAGCAGGAATTTGTAATTTGTCCCTGATGCAGGCAATAATAGCTCATGCACTCCCTTATCTTTAACGTCCACCAAATAATGCTAGCAGGCTTGACAGTTTAACGTCCATCCGATGGACGGTACACACATTGATGAATCGTCCTTCCTGCGAAAAACCAGCATGACAGTTAATATAGCTGGGCCGACATTCAATCCCGAGCTAGATAGCTTACAAGCAAGTATGCATACCTCGAAGCCATCCTACATTCCCAAGTAAAGGCAAACTGAATTGGTTGTAAGCACTGCACTGCGCTTGCACGAATAACAGCAAAATCTACCACTGCTTATTGGAGGAAAAATGATGTTGAATCAAATGTTTTCCGATGCATAGGTTGTCATTGTTCCTGCCATATAACTGGCTGCTGGCTTTCTCATTTCTGGTAGGATGGCTGTACCACCTGTGCAGTGCCCCCCTCTAAATTTTGTGCAAGATTTGGCCTGGGTGCCCGCAACATGAATTACTAGCAACACTTTGTGAAAGACTTTAACATTCACCAGCAGCAACCGATGCTGGCAGACGGGTTCTGAGATGAACCTTCCATGACGTTAACAGCATACTCATTAATACCAAGGTCATAAGGTTGACAGGATGGCCTGGAGGTGTGTACACTCACCTCACATCTAAGGTGTCTACAGCCTGGGTTTGAATCATCCCAGACATAATAGATTCATCATGAATGTGTCGTCCCTCGGATGGACGATACACTGGGCATCCTGTCTGCCAGCATTCGTTGGTGCCCTTTAAAGATCCAGTGATGTCTTTTGTAAAGAGTAGGCGAGCTATCGAGCTATAGGCGAGCTATGTAAAGAGTATGGCCAAATTCAAAATTCTTGTCCTAACCAGGAGAGGGCATTTCATCAGTGGCACAGCCACGCCCACAGCCATTGATGCTACCTTGCAGCCTTGTGCTGCATATGAACGAAGAAGAACCAGGGTTATAGTTTATAGTGAGGTTGGGAATCTAACACTGAATACACATCGTAATGGCTCTTTGTAACCCTATTCATCCAGGAATTGAGCTCGAACTATATATGGCAAAAGCAAGCATGTAACAATTTAGGTCTTCAAGAAAAAATGCTCCACCAGTTAATCAACAAAACAGAGAGCTTGGGCTGTGGTGCAACATTGGGGTGATACCTTTAAAACAAATCACTAACATAGTGATGCAGATTGCAAAAGTCAAAGCATGAGTGAGTGCATGGTCACCAAAGGATATACTGTATACTTGCCAACAATTACTGCTCACAAATCTTGTTGCCAATTCAGAACTAGAGCACGGGATTGAACCTTCAAAGAAACTGGCACTGCACATACTTTGAAAACAACGCTCTAGTCCTTTCCTTCAGTTTATAGTCATATCACATATATCCAATTATATTTAGCCTTTTACACTTACTTAGCGCCCAATCTTGTCTGCTCCTTGCATTTGTTCTAACAACAACTATGATTAAGCAAAACCACAAATGCTTCATGACATAATGAGATGGTTTTTGTGGTTGAATCTTCAAATCACCTCAATACCTCCACCACCAAAGGTGAAGGAGGTTATGTTTTCACCCCTTTATGGATGTTTGTTACTTGCAAAATCTTCAAGTATATTGGTCAGTCGATTTTGTTATTCTGTCTTTCTTTCTGTCTGTTTGTTTGTCTGCCAATCGCCTCCAGGTCACGATTTAAAACTGATATTCACAAAACTTCAAGGTATAGAGGTAGTCTCAACTTAGAAGCCTATTGATTTTGAGGTCAAAGATTTTGACGTCAATATTTTTAACATACACCAACAGAAACCAATGCTAGCAGACGGGATCTGAGATTAAACTTCCACCACATGGAGAGCATACTCATTGATGCAGCCTCAGACATCATCACAGCTGGGCAAACGGTCATCTTGAGGTCAAATTTCTAAAATCGTCATTTTTCATCTGATCGACTCGAAATTTGAACAGGACTTGCATAGTGCATCACTGAATTGGGAAACCAACTATTTTTGAGATCAAAAGGTCAAAAGTCAACGCAAAGTCAAACTTCTAAAATCATCAATTTTCAACTAATTAATCGTCAATTTCCATCACTGAATTGGGAAAGGAACTATTTTTGAGGTCAAAGGTCAACTCAAGGTCAAACTTCTAAAATCATCAATTTTCAACTGAAAAATCACCAATTTACATCCGATTGACCTGAGCTTTGATTAAGATTGTCAATTTTAATCTAAATATAATGGACAATTTTATGTAGCTTTGGCAACCTTTGAAGAGGGGGTGGATTTTGCAAGTATTGTGCTCCGCACGATGTCTTTTTCTTGTTTGTTTGTCTGTGTAAAGGATATCTCAAAAAGTTGTGGATGGATCCAGATGAAATTTAGTGGACAGCTTGGGTGTGTGACACGGACGAACTAATTAGATTTTGGTGAAGATCTGGATCCAGCTACTAGAATATTTTAAGTGATTCTTCACCATTGAGAGATATGGCCAAAAATAATATATAGCACATGATATCTCAAAAAGTAGTGGACGGATTCAGTCAAAACATGATGGACACGTTGGGTGTGTGACTCAGAAGAACTGATTCAATTTTGGTAAAGATTCAAATCTGGATCTGGATCTGATAATTTTGTAAGTGATTCTTTACCATTGAGATAGAGGCTGAACAGATATATAGCACGATATCTCAAAAAGTTTTGGATGGATTCGGATGAAACTTGGTGAACAGGTTTGATGTGTGAGAAAGACAAATTGGTTCGATTTTGGTGAAGATACGGATCCAGATACGATAATTATTTAATTTTAAAAGTGATTCTCCACCATTGAGAGATGGGGTCAAAAGCGATATATAAAACATGATATTTCGAAAATGTATTGGGTCTGATATGTTCTCGTGGATAAGGTATTGCATGGTGGTGGTATGCACTCTACTGAGTGCCCTTTTAGTTAAACTTGTTTCTCTTTTGTTTGTGCTCCTCAGGAAGTCATGTGTTGGACAACCATCTATTGTTCCAAATTGTACAACCGACATCCAAATTGATCCTCTCACACACAGACTGATGAGGTTTATTTTGCCTTGTGATAAGGAAGATGATAAATCGATTATCATAAAATATATTAAATCATTATTTTTTCCAACTTCCTCATCACAGATCATAACTTCAGATTTTATCCACACCAGCCCACCCAAACCCAAGCTTACAGCCTCTATTGTTTTAGCAGTCAATCAGTGAAGTCGCTGATCCTCAAGCAAGAGGTCATCTGCCTATATATATATATATATATATATATATATATATATATATATATATATATATATATATATATATATATATATATATATATATATATATATATCACATACATTTGACTCGTTTTGAAATCCAACATGGGTTGTTAAACATTCAGCTTTTAGCATACAGTGTCCACTCCTCACCTGCTGATTGACTTAATACACATACAACAAAAGTGTGATGAATTCAATTAAATCTTCTCATCCATCCTCCCTTTGAAAAATGATTTTCTTCCAGCTATCTTCAATTGAACCCAATTTTTATTTTGCAATCATTACCCTTCCTTGGAAACCCCGCTGTGCAATGATTCCACCCCATTGTGATTCGACCCCATATTCTGCTGTTACCTCATTAGTCTTTGCCCATCGGTACAACCAGGCCCAAACTAGTTGTTCTTCATCTTCTCTACAAGAGTGAGGCTCATGGAAGACCAAAGGAATAAGCGAACAGGAAAGAAAGAAAAAGATGAGGATGAAACACTGATATCAGCAAGTAAGAGGGTTGCGTCAGAAGAATTTGTGTTCAATCCAATATGGCTGCCAGATCATGTGACCTATTAATTATTCGTAAATGCCATGGTATCCTCAAGGCTTGGGGAATGTGTGTGAAGTTTCCCTAAATCTGTCCAGCGGTTCTGGAGAAGATTTTAGGAGGTTTTAGGTCAGGTCAGGTATGGGAGCATGCTGGAGCAACACGTCAGTTTTCGGATAAATCCAATGTGGCTGCAAAACCATGTGACCTGTGATGTCATAGGCTGGGAACATATTCTTCTTCATGGATAGGCAGTCATACCTGTAAAGTTTCACCTCAATCTCTTCAGTCATTCTGGAGAAGAAGATTTTTGAAGGCTTTTTTAAAAAAAAAATGAAAGGCTGACTGATGGCATCATCAATTTTTTTCTGTGGACCAAATTATCCCTAGATGACTCAAAAATTTTCATACTTATCGGATGTAACATTCTACGTATGCAATTATGATGTTATAATGAAGGCACCTGTGACGTCATAAAAATTACACTTATTCCCCATGAGGACTACTTGCCAAATGTCATTTTCATTTTTTCCATGGTGCGGTTTTGGAGAAAGAGAGGTCCAAAGTTTTTCCTTTTTTCCAACATGGCTGTCACACCACGTGACCTACGATGTCATAATTATCATTAAACATTCGACATGAGTAGCTGCTCCTATGGTGAAAATTTTGTGTCAATCCAAAGAGTGGTTGCAGAGAAAAACCGTACTCTTTTTCTGTGTGGACAAACAAACAGACAAATAGACAAACAAGAAAAAGATGTCGTGCAGAGCACGATACTTGCAAAATCTGCCCCCTCTCCAAAGGTTGCCATGGATACATCAAATTGTCCATTTTGTTAAGATTAAAATTGACAATCTTAATCAAAGCTCAGGTCAATCAGGTGAAAATTCATTATATTTCAGATTGAAGTTGATTATTTTAGAAGTTTGACCTTGCGTTGACCTTTGACCTTTTGATCTCAAAAATAGTTGGTTTCCTAATTCAGTAATGTACTGTGTAATTGCTGCTTAATTTTGAAATCAATCAGATGAAAACTGACAATTTTTCAGATAAAAATAGATGATTTTAGAAGTTTGAACATGAGTTGACCTTTGACATTTTGATCTCACAAATAGTTGGTTTCCCAATTCAATGAAGCAAAATGCAAATCCTGTTCAAATTTCAAGTCAATCCGATGAAAAATGACGATTTTTCGAAATACAACCTCAAGATGACCTTTGACCTCAAAATCAAGAGGCTTTTAAGTTTGGACTACCTCTACAACTTGGTAAAGTTTCGTGAAGATGAGTTTAATATTGTGACCTGCAGGCGATTGACAAACAAACAAAGAAGACGTCGTGCAGAGCAAGAAACTTGCAAAATCCATAAAACATATTTGGACTCAAAAATAATTGGTGGTTAAATTCAATGACCAAATTTGCAAATCCTCTTGAAATTTCAAGTGAATCGGATGAAAATTCACAATTTTAGAAATTCGGCCGATGTTGACCTTTTGACCTATGTGGACCTCATAAATAATTGGTGGTTGAATTCAGTGACCTCATATGCAAATCCTTTTAAAATTTCAAGTCAATGGGATGAAAATTGAGGATTTTAGAGATCTCACCTAAGTTTTTGACCTTTGGCCTATATTGACCTTATGGTCAATGTTGACTTCAAAAATAATTTGCGAGTTGAATTCAGTGACCTGAAATATAAATCCTCTTCAAATTTCAAGTCAATCGGATGAAAATTGAGGATTTTAGAAATCTCACCTCAGTTGTTGACCTTTTGGTCCATGTTGACCTCAAAATAATTGGCTGTTTGAATTCAGTTACCTGATATATAAATCCTCTTCAAATTTCAAGTCAATTGGATTAAAATTGAGGATTTTAGAAATCTCACCAAAGTTGTTGACCTTTGGCCTATGTTGACCTTTTGACCTTAACAACAAACGGCTTCTTCCTTATCACAAACTGTACCATGTGGTGAAGTTTTGTGAAGATCGGTTTAAAATTGTGACCTGTAGGCGATAAACAGATAGACAAACAGACAGACATATAGATAGACAAATAAACAAGCAGTCATAGACTGGTACTTACGAAATCGTCAACTTGACCTCTGATCTTGTCTAATAAAAGCTGTCTCCAGAGAAGGTAGCGACGCAAACTAGAAGTTTCTACGATGATTCTGTGCCAAACCTCTCATAAAACATCCGATTTTTACCTGAATTTCAACAACAGATTGTTAAGCATACTTAACCATTACCAAAATTGAAGACAGGATTGAAATTGACTTTAAAACGAGCGCGTAATGCCGTGTGTTACAATCCCCCTCATTAGCATAATCTTCAGTTAAGCCTCAGATATGACACCCGACATAAATCTCATAAACATCTGATTTTTACCAGAATTTCGACAACCGAGTGTTAAGCATACTTAGCCATTACCAAAAGTGAAAACAGAATTGCGATCCGAGTTAAAACGAACTCGTAACGTTGACCGAAGCAAAAATCTCCATTTCTCCACGCAATTATTTAATATTATTTTATCAAAGTCACAAAACCGTAATATTCGGCCATCCACCAACAATCTTTACATAATCCGACGGCTTAGCGAGTCAGGCATGCGACGATAACCTTTATTTGGGATAAAAAATAACCTTTAAACACCATCTTTATCCAAAACACCATCAGCGCGCACACGGAAAGCCATTACGTGACTCAACGACGCGTCTGCTCGTGCGTGCTGCACCACGTGACGAGCCGTGACGCGGCGAGTGAAATATTTTTTATACAATCCTAAAACGTCTCCAAAACATCCGATTTTTACCAGAATTTCGACAACCGAGTGTGAAGCGTCCTAAGCGATCACAAAAACCGAATACAAAATTAAAATCAAAGTTAAAACGAACTCGTAATGTCGACCGAAGCAAAAATACTCCATTTCTCCACATGAATTTACGGAATTATGTTTGACCTCACTATGACCTTGACCTTTGACCGATTTTGACCAAAATCTAATCAGCGCTAGCCATCACCCTCCTGAATCACGTGGTATAATTTGACATTGGCAGCTTCCGTTCTCTAGTTATCGTGCCTACAAACAAACACACAAACAGAGGACGGAAGTCATCAATATACTTACGAAATCTTTAGATTTCGTAAGTAACAAAGAATAACAAAATCGACTGACATATATACTTGAATAATCTTCGATTTTGCAAGTAACAAACAGACAAACGAACAGACCCAAATACTGTACCCTCTCCTCTGGCGAGGGTAACGATAGTCTTGCTGGTGAAGGCTCGTGCTACTTCTTAATGGGAAGTAAGAAAAAGCTGACCCAAAACGTCGGTTTCTTCTTGCCTCCCACGGCGGTTATCATATTTCAATCACCATCATGTTTATTTCATACAATGTACATAAATAATAATATTATTAGACAATGGACAAATAAATACTGTATATGTGAATTATACTTTCCCTCACAGCATCACATGGTCAGTTTTCGTGACCCAAGACAACAGAATGAAAACATGTATCATTAGGAATCATTATATTCTTAAACAATAATAATTTTTTTCTGCCTCCGCTGCCGAAGGTGTTATGTTTTCGGGTTGACTGTCCGTATGTGATGATTTTGTTACAGCGATACTTGTGAACAGCTGAAGGTATTTGTTTTACCAAACTTAGTACAAAGGTGCATTATGACACGATTTGATATTGGGGTCAAAGGTCAAAGGTCATGTGACCTTTATCTGAAAGTGGCAGTTTTTTGTTTTTTTTACTGTGATAACTTGTGAACCGCTAAAGGGATTTTTACCAAACTTGGTACAAATATGTATTATGATGCAAAGATGGCCTGATAAGATTTTGGGGTCAAAGGTCAAAGGTGACATGACCTTTAGCTGAAAGTAGCAGATTTTTGTTCCCACAATAACTTGGGAATCGCTGATGAGGTTTCGATTAACTTGGCACAACTATGGACTGCAATACGACGATGAATTGATTATTATTTTTGGTGTTCAAAAGGTCAGAGGCCGATGGTCAAGTGCCCTTTAATTTAAAGAAAACTGTGTTACTGCATTAACTTATGAACCACTCAAAAGATTTCAACAATACTTAACAAATGTATGAACTGATTCAATTATGGATTTAACAGGTCAAAGGTCAAGTGCCCTTTGAAAATCATTTTTGCAGACCATAACTCGAGTCAGAAGCATCTGATGTTGTCTCTCTTTTACTTATCTGTCTTTTCTTTCTCACGCTCTCAAGGGATATTTGATATTTTTCATGTGACCTTTAAATGTGATCAAACGTAGCAGTGGATGACATCCAATTTTGGCAGAGGAATATTAATTGACGGATCTGAGTCAAATTCTACTTTGTCATATTATATATGTGTGTAAAACACCCTAGTGTTGCTCGCCCCACAGTTGTCATCCCCATTCCTCCACACGCACACCCCCTCCCTCAGTGAACTGAAGTTTATAAACTGTTGGATTGAATTGAGGTGTAGCACATGCTTGATGGGCCAAATGACTTCCTCCTGCGTCCCAGTTCCTTGTGAATCTTTGTGTATCCTTGACTTTTAACTTGCAGTTCCAAAAGCCCAACCATTGGAGCCCAACCGTTGGAAAGTGTTGCTGAAGCAGGAGTTTACCATTTAGTCATGCTCTCAGCACACAATGGCCAACATTTCAATGGACACCTACTGGTGAATCCAAAATCCACTCAGATCTGGATATGTTTGATAATTACTCTGTTTTATGCTTTCACATAAGCTCTTCAAAGAGCCACAGTCATCATAAAAGATGTAGAAATAAATCCCTTTTAGAATTAGCAAAGATAAATTCCTACTATGTGCTTCCAGTAAACATCAGAACAGGGAAAAAATGAAGAGGAAAAGAGCTGTGGAAAGAGGAATATATCCAGAATTCACCAAAGTCAAGAAAAAGGCAAACTTAGCAGTTTAGGTACAGTATCAGTCTTGAATACATGTTTCTGCTTTTGGGCTTAATCAGCAAGAAAGGAAAAGAGATTGTAATGCAGAGTTTACAGGCAGAATGATGATGCATGGAGATCTCAAGAGTACAATGCCAAACACACAGGAAAACTGAAATGAAGCAATTGGGCGTTTGTTTTCTGTTACTTTATAATTTGCTTCAAGGAGCATCTATGAGTTTGTTTTCATGAAGTTTTGTTAATTTATGGTGTTTTTACAAGCTAGTTGAAGCTGATTTTTTGTCCTCTGCCCAACCCCATCACAGGCATGCAAAAGCTTTAACGACAGTGGCAAATGTGTGGCACACTGTCCACCACTCTCTACCTACGAGCCTAACACCTACCAGCATGTGCCCAACCCCAAGGGGAAATACAGCTTTGGGGCAACGTGTGTCAAGCAGTGTCCATGTGGGTTTTTGAAAACTCCAGATTGTTACCTCTGTGTATCGGTGCATACATACGTGTGCGTGCATGCAGTTTCTGTGATGAGTCCAAATTTACCAATTCCTGTTGTATTTCAAAGTGGTGCACCAAAAATAGACACAGATGACTACTACCACTATTATTACCACTACTATTATTTTAACAGCCCCAATTATTCACACCTTCTTGTGGGGTCAACTGAGGAAATATTTTTGGGTCCAATTCTCCACAGCTGGGCAGGTCTGATGTTCCACCGAAAGTAGCAGGGATGTGTAATTTGTTCAGGATGCCAGCAATAATTTACCGATTCCTCATGAAATATGCCGTGGGACCGGGATCTTTAACATCCTCCAACTAATGCTCGCAGATGCGACACCTAGCGTAATGTCCATCCAAGGGACGGCTCACCTTGCGATGAATCTCCCTGCGAAGTACCAATCCGATAGTTTATAGTCACGTTGGGATTCAAACCGAGACAAAACAGCTCAAAGGTAAGTGCGCTACCTGTGCACCAATCTTTCAGAGCTAAAATGGCCACGGATATTTAAAATAAAATAAAAACACCAGATAATGCACCCTCACACGTTTTTGTAAACTCAGTTCCAAAGACAACAGCTGACGTTAATAGGTTAGAGTCATTGCTCTAGGGATAGCTTCTGTAATGCTCGACAGGCATGATTGGCATTGAGTTTATCTCATGTTACTAGTAGGCCTTGGTGTACCACAGATTAATTATGAAATCCATTCGGCAAGTAACAAACAAGGATTTATTTTTAGGTTTTTCCATTAATTACTTCTCAACAAAATCTATCTGTTTGTCGTCAAGTCATTGTTGTAATGAAGGGGTAAGGTTTTAAAACAATAACCAACTGAAACAGGATGTACCTAGAAACATCATCAATAAAGCAGGATGATATTGATAAACTAAAATTTCATTTGGATGCTTCTTTGAACTGGCAGATAAATGAAGTGCCATGTCCTCATAGGCTGTTAATGAAGCAGTAAATTGAAATCATCTCCTTTGAATCCAAATGCCGTTAAATCAATCTTTACTTTTCTTCGACTAAACTCTATATTTTTTTCTTTCTGATAAATTGAATCCGCATTTGAATCATCCTGATGTTAAATCTTTCATTCTCTGCAAATAAAGAAGCCGGAGTAGAAGAACAATTATTTCATTTAATTTATTAATTTATTGTGCATGTGGAAAACATGGAAATTTTACATCCGCTGGCAATTTAAAATCAAAGATTGGCAATGATGATGACAGGCAGTGTTTGCATTGCATCAAACCCTTTTTGCATTAACACTGAACATGTGAATTGCAATTGTTACAAGTGATTGTCTAAAATGACAGCAGAGAATAAGTGGTACATGAAAGTGAATGCCTGAAGGATTAAAACGAAAACAATTATGAAGTGGGTGTGATGGATCCCACATTATCTTGTGAACTTTCAACACAGCATGTTTCTCATACAAGGTACAAATTGAAGGAAGGTTTGTCTGTATTATTCGCTGGGCAATATTCCTGGGTCTTTCTAATTTCTTTGACATTCTCTTTTGACAAATCACCAAATGTACATAACAAACTGGAAGGAAAAATATTTTGGATCAAAGACTCATAAAAGAACCAAAATGCTATTATCAGCAGGAACTCTTTCAATTTCCTTAAAAAGTACAATCTTTGGTTTGCTTTCCCGGCCAACACTTGGGAATTCTTTCTCCATTTCAATTTATCGATGTCTGTGACAAAATACTTATTTCCAGAAACTTGTTCTGTACTATAGTCATGAATAATAATCAAAAGGCAATGGAAATTGGAAACCTGTTAAAGTGGCAAAAATTAAGAATAATTTCCTTTCTCTTATTGACATGAAGGACTTAATAATGATGGCCACACCAGTCTACAAACTTCTGAACTCCGTTCACATATTGATGCTTATCGTTCAGTAAGAAGCCACTAATTACTTATCATCAGCATATTGGATAAGACTACAGTGAGGACTTGAATGGCAGCAGTCACTTGTATACAAAGAAAACAAAATGGGGGAGAACACACAACCTTGTGGTGCACCTAGCCTCAAAACCCTGACACGTGATAGCATATTCTTATGTATCACCCGTTGCAGTCTATATGTAAGAAAACTGAATTAATCTTGAAAGCTTAGGTGTGACATCTAATTTCAGTAACTTGTCAATTAATATGTGTGTATAATGGTAATGAAAACACTGGAGGAGTCAATGAACACTCATCTTCCAAAATACTCGAGAGTATCTAAATGATGAAACCATCTTTGAAGATAAACAAGCAAAGCATCCTCTACATCCTGATTACTCTGATATGGAAATTGAGATTGGTCAAACAATCCTACCTGACTACTTAAAAATTTCAACAATATCTGACCAAATACTTCATTACATAAGATGTCAAGACTACTGGCCGGTAATCATTCAACTCATTGGGTTTTCTTTTTTTTACTTTTGGAACTTTAATGATAATTTATGATCTCCAATGTTGGGGAATGACACCTTGACCAAAAATTGATTGATAAATACATATGAACACTGGGGCAAGTTATTGATGACTTTGTTTCAAAACCCTATTAGAAATACCATCTAAGCCAGTGGTCTTGCTTACCTAAGTCTTAGCAAATTTAAAACATAAAGCTCATTCTTTCCACTGATTGGCTGACTGATATTAAAGATCAGTATCTTCCCAGTGACATAGAAAGGTCAAATTTTGCGTGCCAATGTACATCGAAGCCAATACACCGGGAAAAATCACAGAACCATTGGAAAGTGTCTGTGAATGAAAATATAAATAAATAGGACAAAAAAAGAAAATTAATAATTGGAATAAAACAAATGTAGGTGGGCATCCTGAGACAATGGGGAAGAACGGTTCGTTATTACTTACAATGTGTAAGCACACCCTGCTAGTACATTACAAACCTCATGCACATTCACTACAAGACTCTCATCCGAGTCCTGAATCTTCTCCTTTAACATTGCTACGATAGAATCATTCTCAAATTCGAAATCATGAACATCAATTTGACAATAAAAATCCATCAGATTATCGACAAAGTCTTTAGTGCAGTCTCCAACTTTGATTTGTTATTTTATCCAATCATAATCTGCATTTCCTGCCAAGCAGTACTTGAATTATTTCCTTTAAAATATCGTTGTAACTTTTGTTGATAATCTGCATTAGACTTTGTAACTTGCCTTTCCATTTTTAGATCCTCGTGGAGGATCTCTAAGTCTTACTCACGTTGTTGTTCTTGTGGACTTTTTTTGTTTCACAGCCTACAGTTTTCATTGAAACTACCTGAAACTTGGCATACATAAGTAAAAAATAACCTGCACAGACAGGAACCATCTCCAATTTTGAAAATTCCTCCTAGAAAAAAAGTTATGATGTCAAAATATCTCCGCTAATGGAAATCGCCTAAAAGATTATCTCCGAAACTAGGCAAGCTTTTTGAATTCTGTTTGCGGGAATCAAACAGGGCATTAGCAGAGATGAATTACCGCACACATGATACATCACTATGATGTCATATCAATTTTTATGACGTCATTCCTATTTTTTGACATTTTTTTGTTTCACAACCCAGAGTTTTCATCGGATATTCGTGAAACTTGCCATGTATATGCAGAAAGCCCACGTGCAGGCAGTAACCATCTCCGATTTTGGAAATTCTTCCTAGAAAAAAAGTTGACGTCATAATATCGCCACTAATGGTAATCGCCTATACCATTATCTCCGAAACTAGGCAAGCTGTTTGAATTTTGTTTTCGGGAATCAAGCCGGGCATTAGCACAGCTAAATTATCGCAAACCTGATACATCACAATGACGTCATATTCGTTTTTATGACGTCATAATTAGGAGGATGAGGATCTTAGCTCATTTGAGCTTGTTCTAAAAACCTTTTCCGTGGTGAAATTAATGTGCCAGAAGCAATTTTACCCAAATCAAAATAGCATCAGCTGATGTCTGAGATTGTTCATTTGCAAAAACAAAACAATAATGTTACAATTTCTTTGTAATTTGAAATTATATTCTCTAACATTGCAATTCACTTACAGAGAATATAATTTCAAAAATATGCAAACTTTTCACTGCGTCAGGACGCCGGGGTGCATTGGGACATCCCCTCAAGCAGATGCTCCTGGCTTGGCCAATTATATTAAACACCAATGCATTGGTTCAAAATTATATTTCCATTGATCAAAAATTACATATTGGTCAACAAAATGTTAACCATTGTCAGAATTAATTTCATTCGCCACAAATAGACCTGCTTGTGTATGATGTCACAATGCAACCTAGTTTCCTCTAAGGACGTTGAACCTGGATTCCCAGCATTATGAACCATCATTCAGATGAGAACACCAAACAACCAGCCTTCGGCAATACAAGTATTTCTGCCAAAAATGTACCGCAACAAACTCTGGGAAATACTTTTGTCATATTTCTGTTCCTGCTTGTAAGTTGTTTTTTTCAGCTTAGAATTATACTTGCTGGTCCACAAAGTGTTTAACAAATCCAATAAAGCTTTAATCTTAATTTCTTACCACAGATCAAGACTCAATAGAAGGGCTACTAATTTATCCTATTTACAGTCACTGTCACTGGCTGTGTGATGCATACGAAAATTTTTGTTCCATTTCTTGCATCTTTACAACTGTCCCTGTGCAGATAACTTCGTAGTGGACCGCAACTCATGTGTGCGTGCTTGCCCTCGTGGCAAGATGGAGATTGAGAAGATGGGACAGACAGTCTGTGAAGTTTGTCCTGGGACCTGCCCCTTGGGTATGTCACAACTTGTCACTGCCCCTATTGTCTCTCTGTGAAGCTGCTTCATCACTCTTTGCCATTTTTATTCAGTCGACTGTATATATATCTGTGTTTTATTTGTGTAGACTTATCAAGCTTTGTGATTGAATCATGTATATATATATATATATATATATATATATATATATATATATATATATATATATATATATATATATATATATATTAGATACAATGAGTGTGTAATAATGATGTTATTTCATGAAGTATATAACAAGCTCATAGGATAGCCCAGAGGTATACACATACGCCTCTAAGTTGTCCTTTGAATCCCGACCATGGTGTTGCACATGCAGGCTGAGGCATCAATGCATTTGCCGTAAATCGAATTTGAATCCCGACCATGGTGTTGCACATGCAGGCTGAGGCATCAATGCATTTGCCGTAAATCGCATGGACGTTTAACTGGGCATCCCATCTGCTGACGTTAATTAGTGGATGTTAAAGATCTTATGGTGTCCTTCAGGAAGAATAGGTGAGCTATCGCCGGCACCATCACGAAACTCCAAATCCCTGTATATTCAGTCGAGTGTCCTGAGTCGGAGTGACAACCCGTCCAGGATTGTAAGTGTAGCCAATAAACTGCTTCGGCAGTACTGACACTCTGTATAGAGCATGGTAGATGAAGGAATGAATGAAAAAAGTGTTTAACACAATGATAAACGAAACCCTGTCTGCTTCAAAGTGCCCTGAAGGGATGCATTTATTCTTGTGTTCCTGTAACTTCTGAAATTCTCTTTGGAGGTCTTATGTTACGAATGCCTCACAGAAATGCTCCCATACATTGATTAATATGCAACTTTCAAAATGTCATAATCTGCCTCAGAATGCTCAGAGTGCGCATGTGCAGAAACCACAGGAGATGGCGGTGTTCGGGGAAAGAAAGACTATATCGTGTGTACA
>NC_140973.1:38123612-38156112 GCF_056783735.1 Eptatretus burgeri | reverse complement strand
GCAGTGCTCTGATACACTGGCCTTGATCCTGACCCATCAACCCTGTCCTATTTCCTCACATCTTTATGAGTCAATCACTGTAAATTGATACTTTTTCCATGCCTTATTGATAGTCTTGTGATTCGTTCCTTCAGTGTATCATGCATGAGTCACGCATGCCCATCTTGATTTCCGAACTTACCCTGAAATGTAACTTTTATGGTCCGTATATCGGTTCTGCATACATTCAAAATTAACAGGGTACGCTGATCATTCTTACATTCTTGAGCTCCTTCCTGTGCAAACTAATAGCAAGCCAGTCAAGACGAGAAAATAATCTACCAGCTATGCCTTAACCATAAATGAAACTACCATTCTCAACCTTAAACACTTCCGCAGTTAAAATGCTAAATTACTCATTCAGTTATTAAAGTGATGATTTTTCAAAAACCTGAGATTTACCAAGCACACAAGTAATAAAAACTGTTAAAATGTGATCAAACATATTTCTGTGATGACGGGAAGCAAATATTGCAAAGACATTCAAATGGAATTAAACAGAATTGCCATTTTTTGGAACAATACACTCTCCACCATTAAAAAAAAAAAAACCGAACATGTAGATGTGATCGGGTGATTGGTGAAGGACTGTTCCAGCATTCATTCCAAGTGCCTTTTTGGCACGAGGGATGTACAGAACACCTGATTGCAAATTTACACAGAACGTAATTATCCTCATGGAATAATCATTCAGAACATAAAACTCATGCACCCTCAGGGTTTGAGAGGTGACGTGAGGTGTTCTGAGCAAATACAAAAGTCTTTCTGAAAAAACCAGCGTGTGGATCATCGAAAAAGCATCGATTACATTATTTAACTAGAACAACACTCGGCAGAGTGCATACCTCCGCCACACAATGCCTGATCCACGAGAATACATCGGGCCCAATAACTTTTTGAAATATCATGCTATATATCGTTTTTGGCCCTATATCTCAATGGTGAAGAATCACTTTAAAAAAAAAAAAAATTATCGTACCTGGATCCGGATCTTCACCAAAATTGAATCCATTTGTCCTTGTCACACACACACACACACACACACACACACACACACACACACACACACACACACACACACACACACACACACACACACACACACACACACACCTGTCCACCAAGTTTCGTCTGAATTCATCCACAACTTTTTGAGATATTGTGATATCTATCGGTTTCGCCCTTTCTCTTAATGGTGAATAATCGCTTTTTTTAAATTTCGGATTCAGATCTTCACCAAAATCGAATCACTTCGTCCTTGTCACACATACAACATGTCCACCAAGTTTCGTCTGAATTCATCGACAACTTTTTGAGATATCGTGCTATATATCGCTTTTGGCTCGATCTCTCGATGGTGAAGAATCACTTTTAAAATCCTAGTTGTCAGATCCGGATCCGGATCTTCACCAAAATCTAATCAATTCGTCCTTGTCACACACACAACCTCCCAAACAAATTTCATCTGAATCTGTCCACAACCTTTTGAGATAATCTGCATACAAATAGACAAACAAACAGACAAACAGGGGTTAAAACCTCACCTTCCACAATGCCCAGTCTGTCAGAAAATGATTGGAATCGAATCATTGGACACCTTCTCTCTCTCTATCGAGTGCAGCCTGTGGCTGCTGGTTGGATCATTGGTTGGGATACGGCTATGCCGCTGATGCAGTGTCCCCCTTACCAGTACACCGGTGCTCATTTTGCCGACCTCGGAAGGATGACAGGCTGAGTCAACCTCCTGGTGTATTTTAATTCAGCGGTCCAACGGGGCTTGAACTCAGGACCCGAGGATCCCAAGCTGCCACCCTAACCACTAAGCCAACACCATGCTTATTGGACACCTTCAGGCAGGGTCTTCGATTGGCCATGTTGCAAGGCTTTTTAACATGAGGAGAGGAACTGTTTATGACCTCAGAAGATGTTATCAAGCCACCGGATCAACAAGAGACATGCCAAGAAGTGGTCGTCCCAGGAAAACGACTCCAACTCAAGATCGATATATCCGCACGACCCATCTATGCAATCGTTTTCAAACTGCCCAGAGTACTGCAAACACACTCCCTGGACCTTGATGCGGTGATTGCTGTCGGAGGTGAACATACCCCAAATTGAGATTGTTACTTCCACGGATCTCTATGTGAGAACATTCGCCACAACACAACATTTTGTCATAAGGTCACAATGAAATGGACATGTAAATATTCAGTACTTATCTCTGTCAGAGATTTAAACCTCATCTGTGTCACATATGAAGTCGCAGAAATAAATCGCATCAACACCAATCAAGTGTTCAGTTTTTTTAATGGCAGAGAGCATACATTAACTACTGAGACTAGTGGTGTGCTATTCCTCACCCACTCCTCCCGGGCCCCTCCCTCCACCTACACACCCCCAGTCCATGCTTACATAATAAATAGCCAATAATGCTTGAAGAAGAAGACACACCACCACATTCTTAAAGGCAAATAGGGATGGGTGATATACCAGCAATAACTGTATCCATTGATAACTTCAAAAAATATTTACCATTTCTCTGGAATCGTGCAAGACACTTGCATTACATATCGAAGGTAATTGTTTGCAATCGTGCAGCACACACAGCTTTAAATTGCTGAATAGATCACACATCACATCTTCGAATCAACCAACCTTGCATATCGAGTTCAAGGTGAAGTGTAATTTGGTATGCTTGACAAATTATATTACAGGGATTATGCATTGTTGTACCACCACCATTGTCTTTCTCTCCAGGGACAAGTTTATGAATATCCCTCCACTTGATCCTGCCAAAATTTCATTCTTTAAAACAGTGAAGGAGATCACAGGTAAGAGTTTCTCCTCAGTCAAGCAAAACGAGTGTGGTTACCGAACAGCCTTTTTTATTTATTAATTCTGGCATGAACTCATTCATATATATATATATATATATATATATATATATATATATATATATATATATATATATATATATATATATATATATATATATATATATATATATATATATATACAATTAAGCCCAAAATTATTCATACCCTATGAAAAATCTGAGAGTTTTGCATTTATCTCATCCCTACAAGCTGGAGTGGTGGAACTTTCACTTCACCCAAGGACATTCAGTTGGCATGTACAAATCCATATATATTTTGGCTCAACATTATTAGCATAACAATAGAAATGTTAAGATTTCTGTTTTTATGCCTGTCCAAAATTATTCATACCCCATACCAAATCTCAGAATTGACGCCAATGTTTGTGATAATGCACATGCTTTTGATATTCCTAAGATTCTTTATAATGTTTTGCAATTATTCCAAGATGTGTGCATACAATGTGGTCTATTGAATGTACAGTGAGGAATGTTATAGAACAACACTCTGCTTTTAGACTATAAATTAAGGGGAGCTGATGCAATCATTCTCAGGTCATTGTCAGCATGGCGAAGAAGAAAGAAGTCAGTGAGGACCTTCGGTTGTGCATTGTGAATGCTCACAAGGAGGGGAAAGGCTACACAGCTATTGTGAAGCAGTTCCGAGTGCCAGTTGCCACCATACAAAGCATAATTAGGACGTACAAGGAGTTACACACTGTAAAAAACATTGAAGTACGTGGTCGGAAGCCAAAGGTGTCGCCTCGTCTGGCAAGAAAAGTATGGCGAGAGGCCAACAACAATCCACGGATCACTATTAAGGCTCTCTTGACCAACCTTGGCGAGTCTGGGACCAAGATATCAAGGTAGACACTCCAGTGGACGTTGCACAAGAGGGGGGGGGGGGTCTCCATGGACGCCGACCAAGAAAGACTCCACTCCTCCATCCCAGGCTCAGAAAGTCTCGTCTAGCCTTTGCAAAATCTCACCTGGACAAAGATTCAAGCTTTTGGTCCTCAGTTCTGTGGTCGGATGAGACAAAAATGGAGCTTTTCAGGCACAGAGATGTTGCTTGCATTTGGCGAAAGAAGGGTGAAGCATACAACCCTAAGAACACAGTCCTGACCGTCAAGCATGGAGACGGGAGCATAATGCTTTGGGGATGTTTCTCAGCCGGTGGGCCCGGCAATCTCGTCAAAGTGGATGGCATCATGAAAAAGGAGCAGCACATCAAGATCCTTGAGGAAAACATCAAACAGTCCGCAGAAAAACTTCACCTCGGGGAGCATCGGACGTATCAGCAGGACAACGATCCAAAACCCACTGCCAAGTCAGTCAATAAATGGTTCCAGGATAATGATGTAGACGTTCTCGAGTGGCCAAGCCAAAGTCCGGACCTCAACCCAATCGAGAATCTGTGGAGGGTGCTCAAGACCTGAGTGATGGCAAGGAAGCCTTCCAACCTCAAAGACCTGGAGACCTTCGCGAAGGAAGAGTGGGCCAAAATCCCTGTAGAGACATGCAAAAACCTTGTGAGCAAGTATAAAAACCGTTTGGAGGCTGTAATCACAAACAGAGGCTTTTCCATTGATTACTGAATGTGACTTTGAATTGATCTAAGCAAGGGTATGAATTATTCTGGACATGACATTTTTTTGTAAATCTATCAATAAAATACCCCCGAAACAATGTATTTCTTGAAATGTCTCTTGCAGTGATTCTTTCAGCTGTTTGTCATATTCTTATGTAACTTAAGCCAGAAGAAACTTATTCCTCAAATAACACCATTCAAAATACTCCAAATTTGGTAAGGGTATGAATAATTTTGGGCTTAACTATATATATATATATATATATATATATATATATATATATATATATATATATATATATATATATATATATATATATATATATATATATATATATATATATGTAGTGGTTATCTATTCTGAAATGTTACTGCTGGATATTTTTGTAAATGTCGTAAAGGTATACCAGGTAATATCTGGCAATAATGTAGTGGCATCATGTGCACAGGTTACCTCATGGTGCAGTCCTGGCCACCTAACGTTACAGACCTCAGCGTGTTTGAAAACCTCGTGACCATTCGAGGCAGGTCCTTGCGCAAGTGAGTCTGACTCGTTTTATTCTCTCGTTGTTTTTTTGTAACCCCTAGAATAATACACAGGCCTCAGCACATACACCACCCCATTCCTTACCTCACTTCGTATTCGTTCATTTCACAATATTACCCATAGGCCTGTCGTCCTCAAAGCAATAATATACATATTTTATCATACCTTTGGACCAGTACCCTGGCTAACTTTCTTTGTTCGTTTGCAAACTTTGCGATGGCTTCATGAATCTCTATTAGATAGCACGCTCTGCAATTGTCTCAACTTACAAGGGCGATCGTTCAGTCTGCAACTGCTTTTTATCCTGCCAGTAGTGTTTGCTATCCTTCCAACCACAGCTGCAACTCGAGGGGGAGCACTCGGTAGAGTGCAAAACCTCCGCCGCCAATACTGCTTGGTCACTCAAGTGAACCTGATATCCTATTCATTCAATTTGACGTCAACAGTGCTCACAGAGTTATAGTTTGCAACTTTCCCTTTTACTTTTAACTTTTACATACTCAATTCATTCGTCATAACTAGATTCCTTGTGACAGAGATTGATTTTACGTGGGTATATCCACCTGAAGTTCCAAAATCAGCCGCAATGATAATTTTGGCATGTTTTTTTTTGTTGGAAATCACTTATAACATGTAGAAATGCCGCAACAAAAAAAATCGAAATTTTGTTGAAAGAAAAGTTGCAAAATTGTTTTTTTTTTCTCTAACAATTTTTTTTTTGGGGGGGGGGGGGTTGTAAATCACTTAAAACATGTAGAAATACAAAAACAAAAATTCAAATATTTTTTCAAAATGGCCATCATAGCGGCCATATTGGACTTTGGACTAAGTCCAAAATCTAATGGCATGATCCTTGGATCATACCTAATCCCCCCACCAAGTTTCGTCAAAATCCTCGAGGAGTTTTTCCGTAATACTGTTCACAAACAAACAAACAAACAAACAAACAGACAGGGGTGAAAACAGTAACCTCCGTCCATCTTCGATGGCAGAGGTTAACAATTGGATTAGATGCTGATTTGCCTACAAATCTTTCATCTTGTCTGCAGGATGTGTTTGTATATTCTTGTGTTTTTCTCCAACATTGTAAAAAATAGTCTATTTCAGAATCATCAGATTATATGAATAACTTTTCTTCATTAATTAGCCTTGCTTCCTGTGTAATTAGTCTATGTGTGACTCTGTAAGCAGGCCAACTTTAACACAGCACCCCCTGGGGTCTACTTTAACACTGGGTCGCCAAGTGGCCGTAAGCACGGTTCTATAAAGTTATCCAATTAAAGTATATATATATAAAAAACACATTGTCGATATAATTTAATTTGAAGATGATGTACCTTGGCTGTAGATTATGTCAAAGTTATCCAACGTTCGTTCTTTAGGATGCTTTTGCCCACACTTCCCATGTTTTGAGGAATTCTGCAAGGACTAACGGCTGACTTACACGTCCAACTGGCCTTAAGTACGATTTGACAAACTTGTCTAATTCAACCATAACATTTATATGTCTAGTTTAACCTTAAGTTGATTTTTTTTTTTACCTTGATTGGTTCGGGACTATGTTCAGGTTCGAGACTTTGAATGCTGTTTTATCATTTGTGAAGTTTGTTCACCCTGTGTCGGTGCATGTTTCTGCATGCTGTCATCAAAGATCATGATTTTTCTTTTCTCTACTCATTATACAAGAGGTTTGTCTCCTTGGAACTGGATAATTTCATGTGACATATTTCAATTTAATTTGACATGTTTCTGACATATTTTACATTATATGTATTGATGTGGGAATTTGTTGGATAATTTATTAGGCTCACACATTTCCCAAGGAAAACAAAAGGTATTGTAATGGTGTTGTGTGTCAGTCAGTGAGTGTGTGTGTGTTTGTGTGCATTGGTTCTCATAATCTACTTTTTTCTATATACCCTGGCATCATGGTTAGCCTCTGCATTGTTAAATGCTTTGTTTCTTTGACCGGTTCATAATAAAACTGAATTCAATGCTGAAACTGAAACTGAAATAAAACTGAAGACTTCAACTGTTCTTAACTACAGTACTTGTATTTTTCTTCAATTTGCCTCTTTTTTAACTTCAATCATTGTTGCTCTTCCCCAATTGGTATCTCCACAACCTAGTGGTCATTCACTCCAGATCATCGGCCTTCAGCATGTGACATCACTCGGTTTACGCTCCCTTCATGAATTCAGCGCTGGAGATGTGTACTTGCACGACAATTCACGCCTTTGCTACTTCCACTCAGTCGCATGGCACCGTCTCTTCACCACCCGCCATCAGGCTGCAAACTTCTCGGCTGCACGCAGTCTCACAAACTGCAGTGAGTTCTTTTCCCAGGATTGGAATTGAGAGGTGAAGGAGCTTGGAAAAGGAAATGGCATACTTAAAGTTTCATCGGGTTGAGCTTTTTTAAAATTTAGCTGTTCACCAATATCTTTTGTGCATCAGGAATTGTGACTATCTAAAGATTTTCTGCATTGAGTCATTCTTAGTTTTATTTGACGATTTCTCGAGGGGTCTGTAATGGAGAAAAATTTCAGCCTGACGTCAATTTCATGATATTTTATCACAGATGAAGGGATATTCCATCCATTGCAGATGAATATCCTTGGATTCTCAATCTAACCCATTGTTCTTTATGTGCTCATTCTGATTTCAGAAGAAAACGGCTTTCTGTGTGACCGAATGTGTTCAAGGGATGGATGCTGGGGGCCTGGTCCGACCCAGTGCCTAACTTGTCTACACATTCGGCGTGGCCAGGAGTGTGTCCCCTCGTGCTATATCGATAGCGGGTGTGTAGCAATATTTGAATCACTGTTGTTATAACGATCATAGGAAAACACTAATCAAAAGATTATTTTTCAAATGCTCTGAAAAATAAAAATTATCCACATTATACATAAATTTAAAGTGACCAGACTTGGTAGTGTAATGGTTTGAGAATTGTCTCGGAGTCTGGGAGGTTGGTGGTTTTGACCGTGATGGACTCATATCAAAGACTTTCTTTAAAAAAGCCTAAGGTGGAGTATGTGCTGCTTGCTTGCCATGCAGCATTTTAAAAAGGGTGGAGTATGGACAAACAACCATAAGTTGGCAATCATTGCACATGCTTTGATGGGCTGAAGAGTCTCCTCCTGCTTTTAAGTTCCAATGAGGGGAACATATATTAATATTGTTGGTGCTCGTGAAAGAAAATGGGAATAAATCCAATAATATTTCTCACAGACATAATTATAATGAATACAGATTGTCAGTTATTGCTACTTGTCTGCCATACTTGAACCCTGATATCTCCTTTGAGTATTCCTCAAATAAGTGTTTTGATCACATTACTCACTGCAATACAATCATCCAGGCAATGTATCAAGGATACCCAGGAGGTAAAAGCATGTGTGGATCACTCCTACGGTGACAAATGTTGAGGTGGCAGTGCTGTAAAAGCCAAATCATTGATGCACCAGAGATACTTTCTGAGTCAGAGGCAGTGCATGGCATGCTGTTCACCCAATGGCTAACACCCACACAAGTTGGAGATATATATATATATATATATATATATATATATATATATAATTTTTTTTTGAAGTTTTTGTTTGTCTGTTTGTCTGCACATGCTAATCTCCTGAACAGTGAAAGATAGGAGGAAACCATTGGAACAAAAAATGTCAGGATGGGCCCCGGGAAGGTGATAGGCTAGGTGGCGAGGCCCCTCGGCTGGTGGGCGTGGGGGGGATTTTAGACGGTAGTTTATATTTAATGGGATTTTATGGCCGCGGCCACTGTTGAAGTTGATTATGATGGCCACAGCCGTAAAGTCCCATTAAATATAAACTACTGTCTAAACCCCCCCCCCCCTCCAGCCTCGCGGCCACGCCACCTCGCCTATAACCTTCCCGGGGCCTGTCCCGACATTTTTGGTTTCAGAGGTGTTTTTTTGTTTCCCCCTCACCAACCCCCTTAGGCTATGACTGCCGTGGCCCAATAGGGAACTGATACTGGGCTCATGTCAGACCTATGTACAGAAGATTAAATTCATTCAAAAAGGTACCGGGCAATGCCGGGTGCATTCACCTCGTTCATATATATATATATATATATATATATATATATATATATATATATATATATATATATATATATATATATATATATATGTATATGTATATGTATGTATGTATATGTATGTATATGTATGTATATGTATGTATATGTATGTATATGTATGTATATGTATGTATGTATATGTATATATGTATGTATGTATATGTATATATGTATATATGTATATGTATATATATATATATATATATATATATATATATATATATATATATATATATATATGTATATATATATATATAAATGTATCTGTAAATGTTTTTGGTTTTTTTGTATAAGATTGGGGTGGTTGCGATGAAACATTTTTAAAGAAGAAGGCGCTTCCAAATAAAAGTAAAACTATATCTACTCTACTAATTTCACTAATAAGCAAGAACAGACTCAGTTTCAGGCAACGTTTCACCAGCTTCACAGCCGGCTTCCTCAGGTCAATAGAGGAAGGAAGCCGGCTGAGGAAGCTGGCTGTTTATTGGCCTGAGGAAACCTTCTTCTTTAAATATATATATATATATATATATATATATATATATATATATATATATATATGTCTGTGTGTGTGTGTGTGTGTGTGTGTGTGTGTGTCCTCCATAACTCCAAAACCATGAAACCTCACAGCCTGAAACATTGCATGCATGCCAAGAAAACTCCAAGGAAGTGCATGACTGATAATTGGATGTTTGGGTAAATTAAAACACCCTTTTTGAAGATAATTTGCGGCCTTATTTAATTATATCCTTTATCAGACGCCATAAAGCCTGGTGTTGGCTTAGTGGTTAGGGTGGCGGCTTGGGATCCTTGGGTTCTGAGTTCAAGCCCCGTTGGCCGCTGAATTAAAATACACCAGGAGGTTGACTCAGCCTGTCATCCTTCCGAGGTCGGCAAAATGAGCACCAGTGTACTGGTAAGGGGGACACTGCATCAGCGGCATAGCCGCGTTCCAACCAATGATGCAACCAACCAATGGTGCAACCCAGGAGGCAAAAGCATGTGTGGATCACTCCTACGGTGACAAATGTTGAGGTGGCAGTGCTGTAAAAGCACTGCCACAGGCTGCACAGCCACAGGCTGCACTCAATAGAGAGAGAGATCAGATGCCATTTTCGGGACCTCCACTCTTTGATGAAAGGAGGGAAACCACGGGGTAACATTCCCAGGTCAGATTGCGGGAGAGTGTGTCGGAGTGGTGCTTTAGTGTCGTACACCAGACGGCGGTCTCCTTGGGTTAACCTGAGCCGGTCCCTTCAGGTGGGTGACTGGAATGTCCAATCCCAAAGAGAGGATGATCACTTGTCTCTGTTATTATCTGAGCTCAAGCGTTTCAACATCAGTATTGCAACACTCTGTGAGGTTCAGAGACCAGATAGTGGCGAGATCATGGCAGGTGGTTACACCTACTATTGGCCTGGTCGGTCTGATGGTCACCGTACCAAATGGGTTGCTATAGCTGTGTCCAACAAGCTGATTCCAATGGTAAATGAGTAAATGAGCATATTATGAGACAAAGGATTCGTCACTCCTTGGGTGTCGTTTCTATGGTCTCTGTAGTTGCTCTGACTGAGGTGAGTGATCTCACCATGAACGATGCATTCTATTCTACACTCGAGTCTATGGTTGATCAGTGCCCCAGGCGAGATACTCTTCTAGTCTTGGGGGATTTCAATGCATCAACTGGACCTGATAGGGATGGTTATGAGACGTGTGTTGGTCCCCATGGGTCAGGAAGTATGTGTAGTGTCGTGGTAGGGGTGCTTAGAAGGCAGACACGAGCGGAGGAACAGTCGAGCCTCGCTTTGTTGCACCAGCGGGAGCGCGAACGTACTTTGCCCGCAGCTCTCCTTTATTACATACTCAATGCACTCACGAGCCGCGGCGACTACGGCACCCACTACAACGCCTCAGGCGGCGCGCACTCCTTATATCCCTGGCAGACACGATGATCACGCCGACCACTCCCCCCACCATCATGCCCTGCCCCGCAGGCCCGCAGGCTACACCACACTCCTCCCTCCTAAAACCATGATTATTAAATGATCACCATCATAATAAGCATTAGCAGCACAAAATACCACGGTATCAAAGCAGACAAGGTACAAAAAAGAAAAAGCATAGTATAAAAGCACATCACATCATATAACGTGTCGATGCAAGCGAGTGGAGCTGCAACGGCCAGGTTCCGAAGACTGAGTTGCACCATGAACCTACAAAACCCTGACCGCGTTACCGATATGAAGCAGCAAGGTGAGAAGCACAGCAGCACTACGCAGCAAAAACGCCCCCAGGCGGCTCATGCTTACATGCCCTCCGGTGAGGTTGCGGCGACCTCCCGAGCAAACCTCCCCCGGCACCATCAAACGCCTCCGGCCGACAAGGCGGCACATCTCCCCCAGCCAGCCCGGAAGCAGATAAACATTCCGAGGCTGGAAGCTCGCTGTCTGGAAGCCGTGGCGCCAACGCCAGGCCCGACTGACCTTGGGTGGGGGCGCTGAACAGCGCCGTTGGCTGAACGCAACTAATGCCCCATAACAACCCACGCACCACAATCAGTTGAGATTCCAACGCACATCCAAACGGCCTCGAGAGAGAACAGAGAGCTGCGCCCCAGGTGCCAGGCACGTCTGACCTTGCCGAAACCAGAGGTGGGGGTAATGCTGAACAGCGCACCAGCCCTGGCTCCGAGTCGATCTCCGAGATCCACACGGCAATTAGACGGTAGCCATTCCATACAAACCACCCCTTAAACTCAGGCTTTCCATAAATCACTAAGAACATCATTTGTGCCATTGCAAACTCCTTTTTCCATACAGCGCGTTTCCCCAATGAAATGCCTGCACATGACCCAGTAACCACCCGCGGCCCGGGGCAACGGGAGGCCAACAAAACCTCTTTATTTGCCACCATCGCTCCCAAAGCCTCCACATCACATTGATCATAATGCAAATCCCATCGATTGATCTCAGCAAAACCTAATCTCACACAGGAACCGTCGGCATTTATCTCAATACCATTCAACCGCATCACTTGAGCAATTAAAAACAAACACGCAATGAACAGCAGCCAATAAACCACATCACGTGTCCATCTCCCGGCTGTCGTCTCGACGTTGCGAACCGTGACTTTTTTGAACGCGACGGGCTCGCTGCAACTCCCCGTTGAAACTGCCCGAACAACACAGGCGCGCCTTGCACCATGAGCGCAGCCGAAGCGCGAGAGCTCAGCACGAGAGCTAGCACGGCTCCCGTTGCTCCCGAACCGCACATCACCGTTGCAGGCAGCAACGAACGGCCGCTCCCGTTGCATCGATGCGGCTCTCGCCGCCAGAACCTCGCCCTCGGAACTCGAAGAAAGCATCGAAGGGAGCACCGGCGCACCTGGAGGTACGAACTGGAGATCCAGCCCGAGGTGCGTCAACCAGTCCCGACCCAAAAGGGCGGGCCCCTCCCCTCGCACCACAAACACCGAGAGTAGGGCGCTTCGACCCCGGTAGAACACCGAGACGTCGGCCACCGCAAGCGGTGCAATCGCTTCGCCGGTGTACGTGCACAGCGACAAGGTCGTCTCGACCAGGCGAAGATCACGAGCCGCCCGCTCGCCCAAGACCGACACTGCAGCCCCGGTGTCCATGCAAAACACGGTCGGCTCGCCATTCACTTCGTCCTCCACCGGCATCGGTCCTGTCACCACCGGACCAACCGAAACCAGGCTCCACACGGGCAGCATCAGTGCCCCGGTCACCTCAACCTCCCCTGCCATTGATCTTGTCACCTCCGGACCAATTGAAGGCAGGTCTAACATCAGCAGTAACTCCCGTTCCGGGTCGCCGGGATCTCTGTGCCCAGGCTGCAGAACTCGACCCGGGGCGTTACCGTGTACGCCATGCACCGAACACCGTACTGGCAATAGGTCTCGACCCGGGACGGAAGGATCGCTTCGCACACCGCCATCTATGACTGTTATGATGGGCGATGACTCTCGGCACACACACCGTAGACGTCCCCGAGTGCTCAGACCACCGTCCGAGTGATTGCATGGCAACGCTCGTCCACGACCCGCGCCGCAGACCGTGCGCGCGGCCGTGCGCGCCTGGAACATCGCGCTGACCTCCGGATTATCTGCTGCACACCGACCATCGAGACCCCGGACATTCCTCAGAGCTTGCGCGACGTCCAACGCCACGTCCGAGCTGAACTGCGTGTCCTCGTTCTTTAGCCGTGACCTTGCAGAAATCATCCCCCAGATTCGTCGTGCCTCAATTAAACGAACTCCGAGTGCGGCCGTTGTCCACTCGACGTGACCGAAGTCGACTCCGCCGAAGGCGGGCACGCGTCCGTGCGCCGTGCCCCGACTTCCTGTCATGCCTGAGCTGGCCGCGCTGGCGAGCCTCCTGGCTCCGGAGCCTGCGCGCGCGGCGAGCGAATGTGCGATACGCTCTTCGCGATGCATACTCCTCCGGAACCTCAAACCGCCCGGGGTGCGCTGAGTTACTCGCTGCCGATCCGAACCCAAACACCCTGCACACGCCGATCCGAACATCCTCGTCGCCAACTGTAGTGTCGTGGTAGGGGTGCTTAGAAGGCAGACACGAGCGGAGGAACAGTCGAGCCCGGCTTTGTTGCACCAGCGGGAGCGTGGGCGTACTTTGCCCGCAGCTCTCCTTTATTACGTACTCAATGCACTCACGAGCCGCGGCGACTACGGCACCCACGACAACGCCTCAGGCGGCGCGCACTCCTTATATCCCTGGCAGACACGATGATCACGCCGACCACTCCCCCCACCATCATGCCCTGCCCCGCAGGCCCGCAGGCTACACCACAGTATGAACCAGAATAGCACTAAGTTCCTTGACTTTGCAAGAATTATGGACTTAGGGTGGCTGGTTCATGGTTTCAGCACCCACAAGCTCATCGCTGGACGTGGTTTTCCAATGCTGGTCGTGTGGCAAACGAGATTGACCATGTGCTCGTTGTTGGGTGCTAGAGGATGATCCAGAACTGCAGGGTCTTACTGGAGTGCTCAGTTCCTCAATACTGACCACCGGCTTGGAGCAACTCCGAAGTTACAGCTTAAATCCGGAAGAATGGTACCATCCCAGGCTCGGCTGGATGTTGGCAAGCTCAAGGATGAGAGAGCAGCTGAAGAGTTTGTGAACAGTCTGAGTGGGGATTTGGGGGTCTGAGTGCTTTCTGGAATCCCATAGAGCTGTGGAGTGCCTTCAAGACCACCATCCTTGCTGTTGCCGTTTGATGCATTGGAACTCACCGTCGGGTGAAGAAGAATTTGGTCTCTCAAGGGGCACTGGATACCATTGACCAGAGTTGCAGGGCCAGGCTTAATGGCAGAGCTGAGCTGTTCAGGGAGCTGAGGCATACACTGTACGTGCGCTAAGGGTGAACAAGGAGGCCTATGTATGAGGAATCTGTGAGGGGGTAGAGCATCACCTGTGGTCAAGTGATTCTCATCCTCCTTGCAGGGGAATTCATGTATTGCGTTCATCCAAGCCCATCCCTCGGTATACTGCATTTAGAGCAGAGGGTGGAGAGCTCTTGACAGAGGAGTCCGAAGTGAAGGCCCGCTGGGCCGGTTACTTTGAGCGGCTGCATGAGTTTGTTCCACCACCGGTTGAGTTGGATGTCAGGGGAGTTACTATCCCTATTGCTGACCCTCCAATCAACTGGGATCCACCTTCATTTGTGGAAACACAGCTGTGGTGAACTGGTTGAATTGGCTTAAAGCCCCTGGCATCTTGGGCATCCATGCTGAACTTCTCAAGGCTGGTGTAAATGCTGCACTCGTGTCTTTGCATGCAGTTCTGTGCTCTGCCTGGAACACAGGCATCATTACAACTAGCTGGAAGAGGGGCCTTATTGTCCCTCTCTGGAAAGGGAAGGGTGATTTCCAGGACTGCAACAACTACAGAGGGGTGACGCTGCTCTCAGTGCCGCGAAAGTCTTTGCGATAGGGTTTGCAACCATCTGCTTGAGCACCAGTGCCCAGAGCAGTCAGGCTTTACACCAAAGAGTTCAATAATTGACCGTATTATTGCCATTTGGGGTCTCACTGAACGCAGACGAGAGTTTCATCAGGGGCTGCTTGCAGCCTATGTTGATCTCTGTAAAGTGTTCGATTCAGTGAATCGGGATGCCCTCTGGAGGATTATTCGTCTTTGTGGGGTGGCACCAAAACTGATCAATCTGATGTCTGAACTATACTCTGGTACTGAGAGTGCTGTGAAATGTGGTGATACCATCTCTGACTTAATTCCAGTTGTAACTGGAGTTCTTCTGGGGTGTGTGCTGGCCCCCACACTTTTCAGTGCTTGGATGGACTGGATTCTGGGGAGGATGTTTGAGAGATCAAGCTGCGGTGCATCGTTTGGGAATGTCAAGATCTCTGACCTTGATTTCGCAGATGATGCGGTCATCTTTGCGAAGACTTTGGAGATCCTTTTGGGGGCCCTCGAGGTGTTGAATGAGGAGTTTGAGCCACTATTATTATGGGTTTCCTGGATCAAAACTAATATCCAGGCTTTCACGGACATCTTGGATGCTGCTCTCTTCTCTGTATCTGTTTGTGGTGAGGATGTTGAGGTCATGGAGAGATTCACTTACCTTGGCCGTGATATTCATGTCTGCTGTCTGTGAGCCAGAGGTCAATAGACGTCTGGGTCGGGCCTGGGGAGTCATGGATTCACTGGATAATGGTGTGTAGTGCTGCCGGTACCTGTGCAGGAGGAGGAAAGTCTGAGTCTTCATGTCCTCGGTGCTTCCAGTCTTGCTCTACGTATGTGAGACTTGGACTCTGACCAGGGGTCTGACATGGAGACTTAATTCCTTTGGTACCAGCTCTCTTCAGAGAATCCTTGGCTATCACTGATAAGACTTTGTGTCCATTGAGCAGTTGCCGAGAGAGATTCAAATGAGATTTGTTACCTGCATAGTCCATGAGTGTTAGTTGCGGCTGTATGGACATGTGGCTTATTTTCTTGACTCTAATGCTGCTCACCAGATTCTCTCAGTCATGGAGCCTCGTATGTGGTCGGTTAGTGGGCCGAGCACATGCCTTGTGGTTGCAGCAGGGTGATCAGCATCTCAAGGAGATGGAGATGGGCCAGGCTTCTGCCTAGGGGATGACCAGATGGAGGCCCCTGGAGTCCCGGCAGAAAGTGGACGCAGCGACGCATTGCTCTGTCGCATACTCCCATACCTGACCTTACCTGGTCTGAAGCTGCCATGTTTTTTGGCCTGCTCAATCATACCTTGACTTGGAACAGGATGCACTGATTTCTTAACGATAAAGTTTTTTGTTTTTTCACTTTCCACACTCATATTATCGAATGTCTGTTAAACATAGCTTTTTTGATCTTTTAAGGATATTTCTTTTAATATTTTTCAATTTTGAGGATAGGATATCGTCCGGCCTAAATAAGTGTATAAATGTGGAATGAAATCTGATAATTTGAAGAAATAAGGAGTCTCATAACTAAAGCCGATATACCTATTTATTTACTTTCAGCAAGCAACGCTATGGTCCGTCGTTCTCCATATATACACAAGAAAATGTGAAATTTCCAAAGCATTGAACTTATTTTTTTATATTCTGTTTGGAGAATTACATTGGGTGAACAAAAGATTGAGGAATGTTCAAAATAAACCAGCTTCATTGAGCTGTATGACTTGAACTCACGCTCCGTCCCCCAGAGGGACTGCTTATCCATAACGTCTGCCAGATCTGTGTCAATATTTTTGGAGGTTTCACCAGGTGCTCTCCAAGGAATCAAAGCAAATCTGGTGAAAAACTGTTATTTTAGAATACAATTAAAACGATTGCGAGGACCGCGAACCGATGTACCACTTAACGCGTGCACAGATGAGCAGGCAACGTGATGGATTAATTTAAACTTGGTGATATTTTCAGGGTGGTTCTACATTTTGTGGATAAAGTCATTATTTTGAATGAATTCATTTAATTCCTTTAACTGTTGCGGGCGCGGTGAAGACCGGCTTTAAAGTTTAAGGGATCCTATATGGTATGCAGCCATAGCCTGGCCAGCCGTTCCTTATCAACCATTTAATTGGAGTGCTTGCTTGAGTGCTTAAGCCAATTGACGAGTGCCCTCCATTCGATAGCAGTACGGTTCATGTTCCGATCGGGATGTACAGTCGGCAGTTGCTACAAGGTAGAGGTACGTTATTTACAAAGGTTATTTGTTTCTGTTTGTGAGTTTCAAAGCAAAATATATTTGATAACGCCCGATTTCTGAGCCATTTTGCCATATTAACGTGTTTTCTAAATTACAGAGCCAAATTTTTTTCTACCTGTCACATGACGATTGGCATCTGTCTGTAAAGATTAATGTTTCTGCACATCTCCCTGAAACATCTATAATGCAACGTTGTTTTCATAATTTATGCATTGAAATTCCCCCAAAACAAGGGTGAAAGCTACTCAAGGTTTTTGGGTTGTATACAGTACATACTGTTGTCATTAATCACACTGACTCCAATCTGCTGATTCCTGAAGAAATGCCGATATCAGCTAAGCACTAATACAGTGTGTGTGTGTGTGTGTGTGTGTGTGTGTGTGTGTGTGTGTGTGTGTGTGTGTGTGTGTGTGTGTGTGTGTGTGTGTGTGTGTGTGTGTGTGTGTGTGTGTGTGTGTGTGTTCATAAAGCATAACATTTTCTCTCTGCTAACTCCCCTCCCCCCACCCATCTATCTCTATCTCTATCTGTCTCTGGAAAGGAGTTTGTCTCCAGATGGGTGTTTATCTCCGGACACGTTTGAATGGGAGTTTGCCTTTGGACACCTCCAGACGGTGTTTATCTCCAGACGCGCCCAGGCGGTGATTGTCTCGGGTTGTGTGTGGGCAGTGTTTGTCTCCTGACACGAGTTTGTCTCCAGACGTGTTCGGATGGGAGTTGGTCTCCAGACAGGAATTTGTCTCTGGACGGCTTGGTTTGAGACACGTCCGGGTTGTGTTTGTCTCTGAACGTGTCCAGGCGCTGTTTTTGTCTGGAAGGGTGTTCGTCTCCGAATGTGTTGTCTGGACGGGAGTTTGTCTCTGGACATGTCCGAGCAGTGTTCCTCTCTGGGCAGTGTTCGTCTCCGGACGTGTCCGGCAGTGTTTGTCTCTGGGCGGTATTTGTTTCCAGACTGCATTTATCTCCAGACATATTTGGACAGCGTTTGTCTCCAGGCGGTATTTATAGTATTACTGGCAGAAAATGGATTCGAGACATTATTTTGTTTCCATCTTCACTGTTATTCTCTGCAGAAGCATTTTGATGAGACAGTATGAATCGTAATTAATGCTCCACTGCTCCCTCCCTCTCCCTTCCTCCCTCCCTCCTCATAATTAACACTCCCTCCCTCCTTGCTCCCCCACCCCTCTTTGCTCCCCCTTCCTCCTCTCTCTTTCTCCCTCCCCCTCCTCACTCTCCCCCCTTTCTCTCTACCCCACCCCCCACTCTTCTCATATTCCCGTCAGTGAAGCAACGAGTGGTATTTGCTATTATATATATATATAATATCGTTTATGTTTTGCTCGCGTCGTTGCATGCAGTTTTGTGCTCTGCCTGGAACACAGGCATCATCCCAACTGACTGGAAGAGGGGCCTTGTTGTCCCTCTCTGGAAAGGGAAGGGTGATCGCCAAGACTGCAACAACTACCGAGGGGTGACGCTGCTCTCAGTGCCGGGCAAGGTCTTTGCTCGGATAATTCTTGATAGGGTTCGCCACCATCTGCTTGAGCACCAGCGTCCAGAGCAGTCAGGCTTTACACCAAAGAGGTCAACGATTGACCGTATCCTTGCTCTTCGTGTCCTCACTGAACGCAGACGAGAGTTTCGGCAGGGGCTGCTTGCAGCCTATGTTGATCTCTGTAAAGCGTTCGATTCAGTGAATCGGGATGTCCTCTGGAGGATTCTTGGTCTTCGTGGGGTGCCACCGAAACTGATCGATCTGATGTCTGAACTCTACTCTGGTACTGAGAGTGCTGTGAAGTGTGGTGGTACCGCCTCTGACTTATTTCCAGTTGTTACTGGAGTTCGTCAGGGATGTGTACTTGCCCCCACACTTTTCAGCACTTGTATGGACTGGATTTTTGGGAGGATGTCGGAGAGATCAAGTTGCGGTGCATCGTTTGGCAATGTCAAGATCTCGGACCTTGATTTTGCAGATGATGCAGTCATCTTTGCGGAGACTTTAGACATCCTCTTGGGGGCCCTCGAGGTGCTGAATGAGGAGTCGGAGCCGTTGGGATTACGGATTTCTTGGGTCAAAACAAAGATCCAGGCTTTCGGTGACATCTTGGATGCTGCTGTCCTGTCTGTGTCTGTTTGTGGTGAGGATGTTGAGGTCGTGGATAGATTCACTTACCTTGGCAGTGATATTCATGTCTCCGCAGGTTGTGAGCCGGAGGTCAATAGACGTCTGGGTCGGGCCTGGGGAGTCATGGATTCACTGGATCATGGGGTGTGGTGCTGCCGGTACCTGTGCGGGAGGACGAAAGTCCGAGTCTTCAGGTCCTTGGTACTTCCAGTCTTGCTCTATGGGTGCGAGACTTGGACTTTGACCAAGGATCTGAGACGGAGACTTAATTCCTTTGGTACCAGGTCTCTTCGGAGAATCCTTGGCTATCGCTGGTCGGATTTTGTGTCCAACGAGCGGTTGCTGAGAGAGACTCGGATGAGATTTGTTACCTGCATAGTCCGTGAGCGTCAGCTGCGGCTGTATGGACATGTGGCTCGTTTTCCTGACGCTGATCCTGCTCACCAGATTCTCTCAGCGAGGGAGTCTCATGAGTGGAGGAGGCCAGTGGGCCGACCACGTGCCTCATGGTTGCAGCAGGTTGACCATCATCTCAAGGAGATGGGGATGGGCCTGGCATCTGCCTGGGGGATGGCCAGACGGAGGCCCCCGGAGTACCGGCGGAAAGTGGACGCAGCGACGCGCTGTTCTGGCACATGCTCCCATACCTGACCTGACCTGATATATATATACATATACATTTATACATATACATTTATACACACACATGTATATGTGTACAGCATCTGTCACGTGTTGTGTTGTCACTGAACTACTCCCTCAAACTTTTGTGAAATTGTACCAAATTTCCAGGCTGCACCGACCTCTCCCAAGTGTATGTCCTCAGGGTATTTTTTTTATTTTGAAATTTTTTGAAAAAAAACACTTTCTTCAAAACTAAATTCTTAACTAAAATTGCTTACACAAATGTATTATCACAAATTTTGGAAATAAATTTACAAATGTGATTCATGATGGAGGTGGTTGGTCGTTCGTTATGGCTGTTAATGGTGAAGGTACGTGAGTTTGGGTTGTAGTCCAATGGTGTGGTGATTTTTATAAAGGTGTTGTGGTGGTGTATGAAATTCTGCAACGTTGGGGTTTGAGTCTGGTGAAGTCCGAGGTGTAACATATGTTGGATAATGGCGCGTGATTTGAATGGGAAATGGCGCATGTATGCAAATGAATGGACCCTGTTGCTATGACCTGTGGTGCAGGTGCATGCATGCGTGAAGGACAGTCATGTACAGAAAAGCAAAGTACTGTAAATAATGAAATATGGGGAAAGAAGGGGAAAAAAAATCGCGACCTAAAGCCCACGCAACACATATTGTCCCATAAACTCAGACACATAAGGGAAGGGTTATATAAAACGAATACTAATGAAATACCCGTCTCCGGACCACAAAATGTTGTGTGCCATTGCCTGGTTTCACAGAACCAGAACTATATATATATATATATATATATATATATATATATATATATATATATATATATATATATATATATATATATATATATATATATATATATATATATATATCTGATTGGTCATTCGTTCCAATTATGGGTAAGAGATGTGATTGGGTCTTGCTATTTATATGTTAACTGCTATGGGAATTGCACGTGATACATGCTCAGGCGTCTCGGTGGTGCACGTTTCTGTCTATGCCAGTGGCATATCAAGACCTTGGCATGATGGGGGACAAAATCCTGCCAAATTACATATGTCAGCAAGGAAGCATACATCACATGTTTATTTGGCCAGATGTTACCCTTATTGGTCTCAACCATGAACCACCTAGGCTGGGGCAAAATGAAATCATTCTGGAATGAGTACATTAATTTTTCTGTCTATCTAAATTTTTATGTCTGATCAATCTAAATATTATTATATGGCATTATTTCTACATCAAATATCAACTTTGAACTGACCTTAACATGAACTCTTTGCACCTTTTGTGTATTCTGGCAAAGCTGTTAATCACCAATGAGTAATGTACTCTTGATGCAAGATCCCCTTTTTTACACTGAGCAATGCCAGACCAGAAATCCATCTCAAGTCATTGCGGAGCAAACATGATTCTTCATCAGTTTGACCCTGCTGAATGATCGCTCAGCTGTAGCTGTAGCTGTAGCTGTAGCTGTAGCTGTAGCTGTAACTGTAACTGAAGAAATCGGCAGTGTCCCTATGATGCGATCATCTTGTAAGATTGGCATAAATGCACTCTAATGTGTTCTTGATTATTAATTTAAAGATGCCTTGTGTGTATTTGTTGCTTCAATACTATCAGTATCATTTCCTCGTTGGTACAGTTTTCAAAAGTTTTTGTATCCAGCCAGGAGTTGGTCTGCTTTTGCTCTGACAAAGGATAAGATCTCAAACGACTTCACTTTTATTCACAGCTGATAAATTACCATTTAAGATATTTTATTTCTTGCTAAACGGTAGCTGTGGAACATCCACACAATGTAAAATGTGACTTGAAGTCCTCAATCCCCCACCCCCCCCTCCCCGCCAAACTACTTATTGAAATCCTAGTGGGGTAATTGATTAGTGAGAGCTGATTGGTTATTCCCTCCAATTAGGGTGAGAGATGTGATTGGGTCTCATTATTTGTGTGTGTATGTATGTATGTACGTATGTGTATATATATTATTTTCTTATTATACTGCAATCTACTAACTCTTTCATGAGACATCTGAATTTTTAATATTCCATAATTTAAAGGATATGAGGGATGTATTCAAAGACAGTTTTTCTTGGGTTGGCTTGGTTCTTGGGTTTTGTAAATTTAGTCTTTGTGCAACACGACTGATAGGTGACCGCAATAAAAAAACTTATCTGATATATTTTGCTCTAACCTCACTCACCTGAAGGGCTGGTCGGATAGCCTAGACGTACGCACACTCGACAACGATTTGTTTCGCCTGGGTTTTAATCCCGGACAAGCTCTCAACTGTCATGCCGGTGTTTCACAGGCAGGGTGATTCATTATTTCCATCCCTGTCCCTCGGATGGACGTTAAACTGCGTGTCCCATCTGCTGACAATAGTTGGTGTATGTTGAAGTTCCCACGGTGTCCTTCGTGAAAACGAGGCGAGTTGTCTCCAACACCATAAACGAGTTACAAATTCCTGCTCTAATTACCACTGGGAAGGCAAACGCAAACCACTCAATGTAATCCTTGCCGTGGAGCTGCGTTGGCAGCACTGAACTTGCCTTCAGGCAGAACACCAGAAAAAAAATAAAAACCCTAACTTAACTTGCAAATGTGGGTCTTTGGGTGTCATAAAAACTTGGATAATTTTTGGTTCACTTAAATATTTAGTTGGTTTGTCTGATCATATTTCAAAAATTCTGCAGATTATTACTCTGGTATTCCAGAAGAATTCCAAAACTGTGAGCCATTCTGTGTATTGTGTAGTTTTTTTATTGTACAGGTATCATTTGCTATTATCTTACGTTCTGCCTATGAAGGCACTATCATATGCTTCTGGGTTCACAAGGTCCACATCTTTCATGAGCACCAGCTCAGACCTTGTCAGAAAAGCTCGATCATTCTTTTCTTTTTATTAATTACTTATACAGTACTTATCTGTTGAAAAATATAAAAATACACTTGGCATTTATTGGACAATTGTGAGTGTCTCATTTGTATAGCTTTTTCAGCACCCCATGTACAATTGCACACATTTTTTTAATCCATTTTAGCTCATGTCAGACAGGATGGTGCAAACTGAGTATATTCTTGGATCGGTGCTTCACAAGTAGAGCGTTGCTTCACAAAGAGCACCATCCATCGGATGGACATTAAGCTCAGTGTCCTGTCTGCTAACATTAGTTGGTGGATGTTAAATATCCCACAAAGTCTTTTGCGAAAGGGAGGTGAGACATCACCGATATCCTGAACAAATTATGTACAAATTTCATGTACAAATTCCTGGCACCTTCAATCAAACATCGGGCCTGCATCTGGTTCATGAATTTAGTCGTACTAGTAGTGGTGGTGATGGAAACTCCAAGGGCAAATGTTTCATCTCTTTCACAATGGAGACTCCATTGGAGCTTTGCGCATTCACTGTTTTAAATGCATCTCTTGTCCCATGAATATTATCATGCGAGGACCAAACAAAACGATTGTCACAAAGCCACATTTTATGCCTTTTTATTCTTCCTCTTTAGCCACATCAATGTATTATAATAATCTGCACCTTCGTTCAACATGAAACAGGTTGAAATGTTTCTTCACAAATCCCCATGTACTTTGGTGTCACAATTTACAGGATTTAAGGCTTATATTAAAATTTATTAACTGTAACGACTGATCTTCTTGTGTTTTATTAAATCATGAGGATCAAGGTCAGATGAGTACTTCATACAGAGAAGGGTGAAGGTGGTTTGGACCTCATCAACATGGTGTGTAAGATAACACTGGGCTGCATTTGAAATATCTTTTTCAGAGGTCTAGGTTTTCTCAACGGTTCTCATATGTTTTTTGCATGCTTTATTCAGAAATGTATCTAATTTCACTCAATCAGGTCAAGTTTTTATGCTATCTCAATTTTAAGGGGGAAAAAAAATCAAAATTTTTGTTTTTTTAATTAGCATTTTTTTTATTCAAAATCAGACTTACATTGACAGAAAATGTACAAGCTATACATATAATGACACACAAGTACACTTAATGTGGAAGAAAGTGCCTTCTCAATTACTTTCATTTAAATTTCAGAAAAATATAGATAAATTGTTGTTTCTGGCAACACCCAACTTCTGTCGCTCCAGCAGTCGCTGTTTTCCTTCGTCTTTTTAATGTTGAATTTCACATTAACGTTACTTGTGCGTCATTATATGTATAGTTTGTACATTTTCTGTCAATGTAAGTCTGATTTTGAATTTTTAAAAATGCTAATTAAAAAAACAAAAATTTTGATTATTTTTTTTCCTTAAAATTGAGATAGCATAAAAACTTGACCTGATTGAGCGAAATGAGATACATTTCTAAATTCAGCATGCAAAAAGCATATAGGAACCGTTGAGAAAACCTGGACCTCTAAAATGATGCAGACCAGTGTAATTTGTGAGTGGGGGGCTGTCAATTCCACCATAATTAATAAATAGATGATCTGTCAAGCATTAAATTAAAATTTAAAAATGATGCATTTTTTTAGATAAGTAAAATAAGTTTGGGTTTTGTAAGTTACAAAACTCAAACTGATTTTACTTTTCTTTAACTTCGATTCTTTCTTTTCTTTATCTTTTTATACATTATTTTTCACCACTTCCCGAATCAATGCAATCATAAGACATGTTTTAAACCTCGACTGTAATATTAGGGCAAAACAGAAATACAGGAGAGTAAATTGAAAAATGGACGGCTCTTCTTTATTGGTCGAGGTACTTCATACTTATAGTTGAGATTCATTATGTATTGACAGTGGCATGGAGGTGCTGAGCAAAAAGTGTCATTGAGAGATGAAATGGCCACAAATTACATGGCAGTATGATATGGAACCAGAATGATTGAAGATGAAAGTGTAGTGAAATGTTGACGTAAATAATATCTCCTCTGCTAATGAATCAAAAACAATTGGGAGCACAGATCAGGCAAGGGTAATTGTTTTTACTCCATGGAAGTCGATTATTAACTGTGAATGTAACACCTTTTTTTTCTCTGTCTGTTCCTGGCAGGTCGTACAGAGAGTATGAGGACAGTGGTGAGTGCCAGCCATGTCACAGCGAGTGCCTCCCTCTTAATGGGTCAGCCACCTGTACCGGGCCTGTAAGTATAACGATGAAATCGTCACGATCCAATGTAACGCTGGTGGTCTCCTATGAATTATACTGTGGTTCTTTCTCAAACGGCACAAAAAAGAGATTCAAATCCATCAAAACTGATCATTTGCACGTCTCAGTCGAGCTTTCCCTCCAACAATCGTTCCAGTATTCATTTATCTCTTCTGGCTTCTTTTTTTTTTAACTCTGCATGCTATGGAATAACTTTGCATTATTCAATCCTTTAATTTAGCTCTTAACGAGTCACCTTTCAGCTGAATACTGTGGGTTCAAATCCTTACCTGACTATAAACAGTCACTCTGGTGTTTCTCAGAGAGGGCGTTGCATCAATGAGTGTGGCGTCCATCGGATGATACCAAAGTCAAGGAACCCATCCGACTGACAGCGTTGATTACTAGTGACCGTTGTTAAAGAACCCAAGGAATATTTCACAAAGAGAAGGCCATTGTGCACGAATATTGTACCAAATTCCAATTTCTGCCCTAATTTGCATGGCCACTGCATTTATAGTGGCACAGCCACATCTCAGTTATGATGTAACAAGCAGAGCAAATTCATTATTACATCCTGCTCCAATATGCATTTTCTAAATAAATAAATTTACTCCTCCATAGTCTTGTTCACACAGAAAAATGTTAAATAACCAAGACAAATATCAATGGTGCCACTAACTTATAATAATAGATTTTCAGCATATCAATATAGTGACACAAGTTAATCGTCCAAACAACAGGGATGCCCACCCAACCGATTAATATGGAGAAGTACCGTTTTTATATCAAATCTACCTCTTACAGGCTTACATCACCAATCTACCGTTTCCCCCCCCCTCACCCCCCATTTTAGTCGTCTTTTAACTATGACTGGAAAGAAGTCTGTGTCGGCACCATGGTCTTATGTGGATCTTGATGGCATGTGCAATGCCGCAGCCTGTACAGGGCAAGGATGAACGTCTTCAAACACGTTTAATGTTTCAACTGGAAACCCTCGACTCACTTTAGCAGAAAAAGCAAAACAAAACACAAACGGTTTGACAATCCAAAAGATCCCAAAAGTAAAAACTGGGCAATCTCCGTCACGTTGATTCAAGTTGCAGATTCCCAGTAACACAAAAATTCCCCAAAACCAAACTTTTGAGTTGTCTTAACGCTCGTCATAAATGGGAAATGCTTCCAACACTCTGACCAATATTTGGGGCAACGAACAGGCTGAGCATTGCTTTTCTTCAACATTCATCAAAATCAAAATTCTTTCCATCCATGTTTGTAATTGAAATACTGTATGCATGTTCTGAAAAAATAGTTGTTCAATTGTTTTCACATATCTTTCTTTATGTTCCAACTTTTCCAAACAAAAATGTAAATTGATAAATCCATGTTTAAGATGGTATTATAATCACTTTACCATTTTTTCATTGTTACGACTGTCTTGAACCTTCTTTAAATTCCATAATGCTTCAAACGCTTCTCTTTACCTTTCTCAATTCTGTACTCTTCTAATCTTTTATTGATTTACAATTGCTGGGACATTTCAGTTCATGGGTTTTTTGTTCTCACACATAGACAACAATGTTGAAAGGATTCCACGTTTGGAACAAATTTATTGCTCCTTCATGATTATCAAAGGAAATAAAAATGAAATCAAAGGAGCAACAACAACAGGTAAAATAAAGCAATTAAAGGATAGTCCAGAACCCGCAGCGGCCGTTGTGTTACAGCAAACGTGACAGTTCATTTTGCTTGAACGGCCTGGTAGAGAGTACACAGTATAATTATATGCTATGTCGTTCTTTTTGCCGCTTTGATTGTTTTGATAGATCGACGTTTATGTAACAGTGATCTCATGTGGATAACTTGCGACCTCCTATGGATAACTAGGGTAGTGGACACTAATACATGTGAAGACTGGTGTGGATACTGCACCTCTCCCCTCCCTGTTCCCCCACCCTCTGTCCACCCCCCCCCCCCCTTTCCTGCTCCACTCCTCCCTCTCACCATGGATTCCACTATTCTTTTGCTTCAACATGTTGGCAGCCCTTTACCTCACCACCTCATATGATTGTGCTTGATTGTCAATTATGTGTGCACTTATTCCTCCCCTCATTCCCCTTGTTAGAGTATGAATTCCTCCTTCCTCTGTTGTTTGTCTTCTTTTTTTTTTCTTTCCAGAATATAAGCTCATGTAAAGAATGTGTGTGTATTTCTATATATATATATATATATATATATATATATATATATATATATATATATATATATATATATATATATATATATATATATATATATTATATATTCACGTACGCTATGGATTGCATACGTTGAATGATGATGCAGGTGCACACCCAGACAGTCCCTTCAATAACACTCTCAGAGTTTCTTGTAGGAATTGGATGCTTTCATCATCAGATTCCAGCTTTTCACAATCAGGATATGCTTTGAGAGATGTTTCCAGTACTCTGATGTCATCCCTGATAAGTTTGGCAGTGGTTTGTATTGTCCTCATCTTCTCTGTGTAGGGATCCACCTTCTGCTGACTGTAAACATCTTGGAGGACAACTTTAGCCGTGTTCCTGTGTTTTATGTGTGTGTATACCTTTAGGCCATCCTGCCAGCCCTTTGGCCTGAGGCTTACACAGTGGAAACTAGAATAGCACTCCACCAGGTAGAGCGCATACCTCTGCAAGGCTGAACAGTTTACCTATTGTATCCCACTGATAGGCCAGATCTAGATCTGGACCTTAACCAAAATCAAATCGGCTTGTTTTTGTCACTTAACCAACTCATCCATCTCGTTTTGTCATAGCTTGTCGACAACTTTTTGAAACATCATGCTATATATCGTTTTTGACTCCATCTTTCAGTGGTGAAGAATCACTTTAAAAATCTGAAAATTCTCGTATCTGGATCTTCACCAAAATCGAATTCATTCGTCCTTGTCACACACCCAACCTGTCCACCAAGTGTCGTCCGAATCTGTCAATGTTTTGAGCTATCCTGTTCACAGACAGACAGAGATGAAAACGTAACCTCCGTCCACCTTCAAGTGGTGGAGGTAATGACAAGCCACCACATTCAATCCAGATCCATCCATCCATCGGGACCATACTCTGTGCAGAGCGTTGGTGCTGCCTCAGTAGTCTCCTTGGCTATTGGACACAATCCTGGATAGGTCGACACTCCGACACAGTACACCAGCATGCTGGCACTCATTTTGCCGACCTCGGAAGGATGACAAGCCGAGTTAACCCCACCTGGTATCAATTCAACAGCAAAGTGGGATAAGAGCTCAGGATCTTCGGATCCCAAGCCCACCGCCATAATCATTAAACCAACACCAGGCATCACATTCAATGACCTCACAAATAATTTTGTAAATCCTACTTTTAGTTGTTACTTACTTATTTTACCATAATCCTGCCTAAAAAGGTGCTGAAAAATCATGACAAACTGTAAATCTCTTCAAACCATGCTGTAATTTTCAAGTGCTGCTTTCTTCGTAAGTGGCTGTTATTTTTACTTCCTTTTTGTTTCCAGAGTGATGTTATCATATCATGCACCAAGTCTTTTACCCTAATTATGAACCATGGTTTTTGAATTAAAAAGAATGCTCAACCTGCCAGTTATACCAGTTATGAAGGTACAATGTAGAAATGGCACATTTCCCCAAACCATCTGGATCCCACAACTAATGGCACCAGCAGCCCCCTTTCCCCTCACTCTGAGCTATTTTTCTTCTTTGTCCTATGACCAGGGCCCAACTCACTGCGTACGCTGCGCAAACATGCGTGAACGTGAGGAATGTGTGGAGCGCTGTCCTGTTGCAGTACTCGAACTCTCTGGCGTGCTCATGTCGCGGTACCCAGACATCAACGGATCCTGCCTTCCTTGTCACCCCAACTGCTCCCAAGGGTATCGGTGATACTCCTAGTACAGCAGACCACAATTATTTTTCACCCAAATGAGGATAAGAATTTGTTGCATTATTATTGTAATTTATTACAGTGAAAAAGCAATGATCACGATTTTTAATTACAATTTTTCTTTTACTGTCATCATTGCAATTCCTATTATAATGCATCCGATTATTCACACAAATGATTATTCTGTTCAAGTTATACACCAATATGCTATACTTTATGCAAATAATAATTTGTATAATGGCCATTTTGTCAACACTGAGATTTCTTTTTAATTTGAACAAAATAAAATGAATATGTTTATCCTTCAGTCCTCATGGTCTTTTGCCCACAAGTGCTGCACACTCCATCTCATATTTTGACTCGTATTGTTTCTTCCTTTACCTACTTGTCTTTCTTTTTCACATTATTGTATTGTGTTGTTCACTTATAAAACATATTGTAACCGAGGGAGAGGGAATGTTAAGGGGATGGCGATGCCTACTTGTCCTAATAACTGTCAAAAAATACTTGGTTAGCTCAGTACCTCTTCATATTTGGGGCGAATAATTTCTGGAAAGGGCCAAAACTGTAATGAATTAACAATGAAGTTATAATTGGATGAATAAGGAAAACAGTAACAATGTAGCTTTTTGTCCGGAAAAAGGGGAGATCTCGGATGCCTCCTCCACCTCTTGATCCACTTATAGATTGTACAAATACTTGTGACAATATTAAGTTTCTTTGTATAGCTTTGCTGGAATTCTTCGTTATCTTAATTGTAATGTAAAAATGAAACAGAAGCATTTGGAACGTACATATATATATATATATATATATATATATATATATATATATATATATATATATATATATATATATATATATATATATATATATATATATATATATATATATATATATATATATATATATATATATATATGTCGAAACATGTGGAGTGTGACGAGCACTCCCCCAATACTCATTGGACATAGTCCTACACCTAAGTGTCTGGTGACTCCGTCAAACAGACAAAGATTACATGGTCAACATCAGTTAAATATCTAACAGAGCCACCTATCCAGATTTCAGGTTTATTTGACCTTATCAGGACAGCGTACCAATAAATATGTAACCAATGATGACCATATTTGTCATTTATACATCAGATGCACCTCTTGACTATTATGGTGAGCATCGCTGCGGATTATGTCTCGCACGGTTAAACCGCATAATCCGCAAAGAGCAACCATCTGTCTGCCACCCAGACTATTTCTCCCACGAATGCAAACCCTTCAACCAGAAGGCACGTGATGTGGTCGGCGGGTAAATCAAAACATGTGGAGTGTGACGACCACTCTTCCTCCATATATGTATCCACACACCACACACACACACACACACACACACACACACACACACACACACACACACACACACACACACACACACACACGCAAAATAAATGAGCCGTCAATTTTTTACATTTTTTTGTCATAACTATTTTACGATACATTTTTTTTTAAAGCATCAAAACACCAGATCATGCAGAAATAACTGCACAAATCAGCATGGAATAGGTTGTCCCTTAGCTTTCTTTTAATAATCCAGTCTTTTAGTCAAACTTTCAGAAAGCTTCTTGCACCAAGAAATGTCAATATTGTCCCATTCATGTTTGACAGCTTCCCAAAGTTGATGAGAATTTTCAAATTTCCTTCCAATAATTTGGTGCTGAATATAGGCCCAAAGATTCTCGATGGGGTTCAAATTGAAGCACCTGACCAGGCCAGATCATAAATTTCAGAGACTTTTTCACAAACCACTTTATGGTGGCTTTTGCAGTATAGGCATGGGCATTATCTTGTTGAAAAATGACTTTTGTGCTTTTCTCTCCAGGAAATAACTTTTGGAGGCTGGGAAGTAATCATTTCTTGAATATTTTGTGGTATTGCTTGGCAGTAATTGACGATACACACCTTATCAGCTCACCATCACTAGCAGACGAAAATGCATCCCAGATCGTGATTCCACCTCCTCCATGTTTCACAGTCGTTGAAATGCACTCAGGGTTGAATCTCTCACCAGATCTGTGAAGGAAACATTCTGGGGCATCACTGCAAAGCGCGAATATTGATTCATCACTCCACGGAACTCTGAAACTCGTCTGAATTACAGTTGCCATATCCAGCCAAAAAGTGCAATCTGTCCTCAATGTTTTTCTTCGATAATAGAGGCTTCTTAGCACATCTTCTTGAGGCAAAACCAGCATCAGTCAGCCTTCGTGTGATGGTCCTTCTGGAAACGGTCTTGTTTTCAGCAGTTATAAACTCCCCTGACAGTTTCCATAGGCTCTTCCTTCTTTCCTAAAGAATTAAGAATTTCATTCACCTGTCATCTTTACTTGTAGTGGCTCTAGGCCTGCCAGATCCCTTCTTCCTTGCAGTAGAACCAGTTTTCTGGAATTGTAGACTTGTTCTCCTTATGGCAGGCAGAGAAATAGGGGTTTTCTCCTTATTCAGGAGTTTGTGGATTTCAGAATATGTTTTGACCACTTGATGAAGACGAGCAATTCAATTTTTAATATCCCCATCAGCATGGAACTTCTCTTTCCTTGGTGCTGTGGTGAGGCAGCCCTTGTTGATGAATCCTTTGGAGGCTCTTTCGTTGGAACTCCCCCCCCCACCCTGCACCCCTCCCCATTAGTATTCCCGTCGATGTACCCAAAGTACAAAGTTCAGGCCCTTACCCACGTGTGTTGCAGCCCGCAGTGTCATGTGGCACGTTACCTGCTATGTTACCATATGTATTGTGTGTGTGTGTGTGTGTGTGTGTGTGTGTGTGTGTGTGTGTGTGTGTGTGTGTGTGTGTGTGTGTGTGTGTGTGTGTGTGTGTGTGTGTGTGTGTGTGGGGTCATAGAGCATAACATAACATCACATTATCTTTTATCTCTCTCTCTCTCTCTCTCTCTCTCTCTCTCTCTCTCTCTCTCTCTCTCTCTCTCTCTCTCTCTCTCTCTCTCTCTCTCTCTCTCTCTCTCTCTCTCTCTCTCTCTCTCTCTCTCTCTCTCTCTCTCTCTCTCTCTCTCTCTCTCTCTCTCTCTCTCTCTCTCTCTCTCTCTCTCTCTCTCTCTCTCTCTCTCTCTCTCTCTCTCTCTCTCTCTCTCTCTCTCTCTCTCTCTCTCTCTCTCTCTCTCTCTCTCTCTCTCTTGAGTATATAGCGATGTGAGGTGTTTGTTCCCATCCTGCCCCCTTTCCTCGCTTTCCTCCCCTCCGCCCCCCTCCTTCACCCCCCCTCCTCCTCACTAACCCCTC
>NC_140973.1:38023612-38118612 GCF_056783735.1 Eptatretus burgeri | reverse complement strand
TTGTTTAATGATATACATATATATATATGTATATATATATATATATATATATATATATATATATATATATATATATATATATATCCCTGTGTCGTAAGAGGCGACCAGGGTTGCGTCAGGAAGGGCATCCGGCGTAAAACATGTGCCAAATCACTATGCGGATCATACGGATGATCCGCTGTGGCGACCCCTATCGGGAGCAGCCGAAAGAAGAAGAAGAGAGGATATATATACATATATATATATATATGTATATATATATATATATATATATATGTATGTTATGTTATAAAAGGAGCCGTGTCTGTTTGTTTGCCATGTTATAACCTGAGAGCGGATTAACGATTTCAAAAAATCGACCTATGGTGGATTCGGGGAACTCCTGGGAAGGTTTTTTACGAAAAAAAGTTTTTAAAATTTCTTTGGTTTTTATGGGTACATGGGTACACGTGGTAAAACTGCAAACCCCAACTTGCGACGATGGTTATCCCTTCACTCAGAATCCTTTTTCTTCGTGTAAATGTGGACGTGGACATTTCATACATAACTTTAAAGTGTATGTGTACATAACTTCTTCAAGGTGTACGTGTACATAATAAATGTCTTGGGAATTTTCCCGGTGTCCTCCCCGACTAATTAATTAAGAACACAGCCATTTCACGACCAAGCCAATTTTAATGTTTATTTCCTTCACATAACATGTGTATGACATATCCATCAGTTTATTTATAAGCCTTGAAAAGTCAGGCGAAAACCAAAAGTATTTTTTGATGAAACACCACGATTTTGTTTCCTCGGCGCTATGAGAATTAACATACGTTCAATTGGGCTCTTTATATTAGACCACTGTTGTGTTCGCTGTGACCAAAACATGCATTACCTAGTTTTAGTTGTAATCAAACTGTACCTTTGTTTCCTCCAAATGGTGCCTTTATTTAATGATCGAAGGCACGTTGTTCAGTCTTCAAATTTACATCACAGGCAGCTATCTATGAGCCCTCAGAGCTATGCAATGCAAAAAAGATGGTGGAGATTTCTGGGCGGCTGGAGGGAAAGGAGTGGCCTGGCTAATGGGTGGTGTTTGTGATGCTGGAGGAGAGAGGGGAAGGCGTGGCCTGTAGAATGGATGACTCTTATGACCCACTGACACAAACTCAGCGTTAAATATAAGATGCAACAAACATATGGCTCATAATATAATTATATTTTGTTGCATTGTGCTGTGGTGACCACAATCTATGAAGGCCTTGGTCTTGGCATCCAGGAAGCATGGTGTCACAAAGTATCCTCGCATGTACTGAAATAGTTTGTCATTACACTTTATAATTATATGGCACTGCTTGTGGCTATAATGTAGTCGACAATGACACTGAATTGCACATTGCATTGTTCATTGCTATGCTTTAGGAGGCGTATGTGATGGCCAGCGTGGAACACCCTCATCTGGTACGGTTACTGGGTGTGTGTCTGGCACCCAGTGTACAGCTCATCACACAGCTCATGCCACTTGGCTGCCTGCTGGAGTATGCACGGCGGCACAGCAATTCCATCGGATCTCAGCTGCTTCTCAATTGGGCTGTGCAGATCAGTAAGGTGCAAGACGGTGGTCTCTCTCATTCTGGACCACTAAAGTCATGAGAGTTGTCCGATCGTGTCTTCATGTAGTGACGTGGAGGGGAAGGAGGAAAGCATGGGATAATTCCTCTTTTTATCTCCCATTAAAAAGTTTTGTTTTCCCCTGGCATTACGACATCATACCTGTGCACAATGTCACACCTAATGTGCACATCACACCTAATCTACACATCATCATGATATCACATCTCAATGGAAAATTATTGCTCGGCCGAAAAATAAATGAGGTTTGGGGGTCGGGGTGAGGGTCCACAAGTGCTCGAACTATGGGAAAATATGTTGAAGCCCAAGCTGTATAACTGTATAATGGAGGGATCTGACAGTCAACTCTGCCCATTGTCTTAAGCCAACCATTTATGCCTAATTCCTCACATCACATCCTTGTTACAAGGATCCACTATTCATCCCTCCCTTTCCCCCTTCCACAAGCTAAGGTGTGTTAGTGCTTTTGAAGCTGTAAAAATGCAAAAGTTATGTCCCTATGGGTCCGACTGAAAGAAAAATAATCCCATTTCCCAAGCTTCAGTGTTGTATGCACTGCTTTACCCCATGATGCGGTTGACCACATTCCCAAAATCAGCAAGTACAAGTTTGTGTGTTTCTTGCTAAAATTACATAAAATTATACAGTATCATTGGAGAGTACTCCATGATGCGGCCTGAATGTCATCTTTGAAACAAAAAAAGTGTCCTCTGAACATATTTTGCAAGTTTTGTGTGCAGTTCAGAGTTTCTAAATCGGTAAGCATGTATTTAATCAAATAACATGTAATTAACCTAATATAAAATAAAACAACGCTTATTTTACACTACAAACCTTGTTCTTACATAAACAGGTCCATTGAGGGTGCTGCACGATGCATCCTTCCAGTCTGTTCTACACCTGAAAATATGACATTGATATGAAAAGGTTGTGTTGATGGACATTAAGGGAGAATACGCCGGTGCTAAGAAGCTGCTTTTGGAAAATTGCTACATCTGATATTGTGGTTAACACCTATGTGCTGTACTTCCAGACAACAATAATATATGTGGGTGGACAAAATTTGTATATGGTTGTGGGTCATTACATAATCAGTGGTTGTGTCAATTGTGGTAACCTCATTTTGGAAAGACAGAATTATAGACAAACTCCAAATTATATATGGAAATAGTCTAAATTCAACATTTACAAAAGCTGAAGATCAAGCGAGAGTTGAATGGCAAAATAAACAATTAGCACAGTGGAGGAATGATGGGAGAGAGGGACAGTCAGTTGTTTCTGACTAGTTCTGGGCAGTAAACATTAACATATACTAGCAAATGGCATTTCCAATTCAATTATCACGAAAATATATTTTTTTTAACTCTAAGTTAATTCATTAATCTAAACTCTCTAAATTAAAATTAATCAACTAAAAAATATTGTTTTTTTTTCTCCCCAGCTGTAACCCACTTGATTATTTTCTGTTTGGAGAGTGGGAACTTTTTATTCCGCCTGCCCCGGCAACAATAATCATAATCAGTGTTGTCCTGAACCTGAACTCGCCTCGAGACGTATCCCAAATTCACAACATGATATAGAAATAGGATAAAACAGGATGCTACATTGAAAAGAATATGCATGAAAGATGAGGTCAAATAATTATTCCACAAAAGCCTTGTTATGAGATATTTGCAGTGGGGTTCAACGAGTGAAACAAAGAAATAGGAACGAGATAATTTACCCACATCATATAAATCCACACGGGACCATCTTTGCCCATTGCCAACCTTCCCACATCCGCTGGCAGGGAATGTTGTACTTGGAAGAACGACGCTTGGTGCATCGAGACCTGGCAGCCAGAAATGTGCTCGTGAAAAATCCACAACACGTCAAGATCACTGACTTTGGTCTTGCCCGGTTGCTTGATGTCAACCAAGATGAGTACCAGGCTGACAGTGGAAAGGTAAAACGTCCATTTTCTTCGTTCCCTTGTTGTTTCATAAATGCAGCCTGTGGCTGCTGATTGCATCATTTCTAGAAGCGTAACTGTGCTGCTGATGCAGTTCCCAGTAAGCATAAGCTAGTATTAAATTTGCAGACCTCAGAGGGATGACAGGGGTTCAAACTCAAGACCCTAAGATCTAAAGTCAGCCACCTTAACCTTGAGTTCCTTTCCAAGGAATTTAAATGCAGGTGGAGACCAATGGGCCCATCAAGCCTGTGCAATGTTTGCAAACCTATGGTTGTTTACCCATGCTCTATCCTTTTTTAAATGCTCAAGAGCATCAAGCAAGGAAGCAGCACAAACTATTTTTTAAGTCTTTGGTTTGACACTATCAGGGTCGACTTCAAGCTGCTGACCTCCCAGACTAAAAGTAGATGCTCGAACCATTATGCAACCTAATTTGGTTCCAGTTTGGCGCATGTGGACAACTAATCGGCTCTCACTCCTACCAGTTCATCTAAGCTAAGTTCCCTGGACCAAATACGTTGTGTTTTACTGTTTCCTTTTTATTCCTGTTTTGTTGTTCGTGTCTTTTGCCAATTTTTCTGCCCAAACTGTACACTGCTGTGTTGAATCATTTAATTTGTGTCCTGTGATAAGTCAGGCCTCATGATAATGGTCGGGTCTGCTTTCCCTCTATTTCTTGCCTCTGTTTCACTCGTTTTTTTTAACCAGGTATTGTAACTTCTGATCCCTCAGCTTATTTCATTTGACCTCCTCCCCCAAAAACACAACCAACAACAACATCAGATTAAAAATCCACTTATCTCAGTGCTCAGTTACTCATTCCCCTATCCCTTCTTGTTTTTAATATCCCCAAACTGAATATTCAATGAATAAAATGCTTCTCTTCCTTAAAAACTCTTCATAACAACAGAGAGAAGAAAAAAAATCACGCTTCCCAAATGTATTTTAAAATGCCTTACTCTGCTTATTAATCCATCAGGAACAACCCATTCATTCTTCAATCTTCTTCATCAAAATATATTCCTTTTCTGTTTCACAAGGCTTACTTACTTAGTTAATTCAGCCTCTTGTTTCACTTACAGCCAAATTTTACTCCATTTACATTCAGCCAAAAACATTCTCACCACCACCACCCCACCCAAGAAGTCTGTCGCAGGTTGTCCAATCTGGAAATCCTGAGGTATCCATTTTGCAGAGGTTGTGTGCACGACATTAATTTTCCCCTCCATGTCCATTCATCGTGTCAAACCCTTTCACGTTGGTACCATTCTCCTATCTACTCTCCCCACGTCCCCCCCCCTTCAAACCTCCCCCCTCATCCTGCCCATTCTCAGCTTCCACTTCATCCTGCCCCCTTTCTGCTTCCTGCCCCCACTCCTCCCCCTCCCAGCTTCACCCATGCCCCTCCGCCACCCGGTTTCTTCCCCTCCCCACACCCTTCCAGCTTCCGCCCACCCTGCACCCTTTCCTTGCTCCTTTCCACATCCCAATGTCCTCTCTCCGTCCATAACTGTGTCGACCTCAAACATTCAAGGCCTCCGCTCCAACCTGACTATGTTGAGTCAGGAGCTCTGGGCCGTGTCAAGCCGGATGGGAGAATGAGATCGTTTCTGGCCCTGGGAGCCTGGCAGGGCGTGGTGAGGGCCGCTGTGGCCCAATAAAGAAGCAGGATTCAGGTCACAGTGTCGCTTTTGGGTCACCCCACCCTTCGCCCAGGGCTTATAAAAGGCGGAGCATGGAGCCGTTCATTCTGCTCTTCTTCGCCCCCTTCTTCTCTGCTCCTCTCGGCTCTTTGGCTGCTCTTCACTGTCTCTCCCCTTCGCTGGCTCTTTGCTTGCTGTTGGTGTGCAACTGTGAGACGTGCTTCTTCTTGAGGACCAGTGCGGAGCTCACCTTTGCCATGAGCCCTGACAAAGTGACTAAACGCCACATCTCGAGGTGGGAATGCTCAGGAGGTACATGCTACACTAACAGACCTATACATGACTAGGTTAAGGATCTTTCTCCTCACACATCTTCTCTCCTCTCTCTCTTTCCACCTTCTATCCCATCTCCTTTGGACACACAAAAGAGCACCATTACTGACTCGCAATCCCATTTTCCTCTGGCACGACACCGCACCTCCCATATTGCACTACACCACACCTCTCACTCCCACACCTTGGACACCAGTATTCCTCCCTCCAACTTCTCCCTAAGCGTACTGGGTTGCGTTGGTCTGCCGACTGCGCCAGGTATTACCAGGTCGTTTATCCTCATCTTCTCTTTTTCTCTTTGGGTTATATCTAATTATCCGTGTGTGTGTGTGTGTGTGTGTGATGGCGCCTGTCGTAATTTAAGTTTAGATTGTAGAAGTTCTTACGGGATAAGTCCGCTCTGTGTCTGCTTTTGTAAATTGCTAGCTTTTTGTCACACCCCACAAATTCCTTGCTATCCCTGCTGTACATAACAGTAACCCCATTCCCTGTGCCACATACCTTTCCTCGCCATTGTAAATAAATGCTTTGTATAGAAATGTTCCCAGCTCATTTTTGTCTTTTCCTTCATTGATTCAGCATGGTTCATACTCTAGTCTATCTGGGACGTTATTCCCCAACGATCTGTTTTCTAGCCGGTATGTTCTTTTCAGTTACGCTCAGCTGCATCTGATCTGGTAAGGTGATCCGGTTTGAGCAAGGCGTACCGAGAGCATGTCCCCCGGTAATTAAACCATGTGACCTTGAGGTAAACGGTATCAGACGGAGGACCCTAAGTCACGTGTTCGAGTTGTTGGCATTCACGGTCGATTAATGACCCACCGCATCACAAAGTTATTTGTGTGCAACGCCTGCGATTCCTGAGAATCTGGTGGGAACCCGAGGTAGTTCACCCCCTCGTGGTCTTCCTCGCCCCCGACCCCAGTGTGGTATTGGGAGTTGCATGAATATTCATGAATGCATGATGAGCCGGAACTGACTAGGTGAAACCCGACAGCGCTTTTATCATGTCCGCAACAATATGATGGAGATGTTTCAGATAACGAAAGGAACAGATATATAACTAGACGTGCACTCGGTGGAGCGCATACCTCCGCCCCATAATGCCTGATCCATGAGAACATATTGGATCCAATACATTTTTGAAATATCATGCAATATGTCATTTTTGGCCCAATCTCTCAATGGTGAAGAATCACTTGAAAAATCAAATAATTATCGTATCCAGATCCGGATTCAGATCTTCACCAGAATTGAATCAATTCATCCTTCGACACACCCAACGTGTCCACCAAGTTTCATCCGAATCCGTCCACAATATTTTGAGATATCGTGTTATACATCGGTTTATCCCGACCTCTCAATGGTGAAGAATCACTTAAAAATTCTCGTAGTCGTATCTGGATCTGGATCTTCACCAAAATCTATAATCAGTTCGTCTTTGTCACAAACCCAACCTGTCCACAAACTTTCATCCAGATCATCCACAACTTTTTGAGATATCCTGCACTCAAACAAACAAACAGACAAACAGATGGAAAGGGGTGAAAACATAACCTCCTTCACCTTCGGTGGCGGAGGTAATAAGTGCAGACGAAATATTGAATTGAGTAGACAGTGATAGGACCAGGGGCCATAACCTGAGAGTCAAGAAGAGGAGTTAAGATGGCCAAAGTGTAGTTAATGCATGGAATGGCCTCACTGGAAAGGTAGTGGCAGCAGAAAAGGCAGATAAGTTTAAATTGTAATTAAAACTGGTAAACCAGTAATCCCGGGCTTCAAGGCGTGCCTCCATTTTAACAAATTTCAACACCATCACCCTGTCACATGATATGGGTTTTCCGAGTTAGAAAGTTAGTTCAAGTCTGCAATGTGGCCCAGCTACGGGGTCCCTCAAGTTATATCGATGAAGGATTGAAAAGCCCATAGCAATACATGATAGAGAAAGAAACTTCACGTTGGACAAATCGAGGCTGGACAAATTTTCAAGTCCTCAAAAAAGTCCAATAACTCCACATTTGCATATTAATGTAAATGGCGAACTTGTAGAACGTTAAAATATCTTCCAGAATTTGTGGTCACTTTTTGTCTGTCTTCTTTGGTTTTCATTTTACGACATGTCAAAAATGGGTGATTCTAAATTTTGGGGGGCTCTGGGGCCTCACTGGGGTAAAATACAGACATAGCGTAAACATATTTGGAGTCCCCTCTTCAAGGCCTATCAGAATCTGTCATTAAATTTTTTCAACTCTCATTTGCATATTTGGCATATTTAATGAGGCGAATCGGCATCATTTTAATCATATAAATTATGCAACGATTTTGACGAAATTAACAACTTAACATTCCAATGGAACCTTGCAAATGTGTGCAAAAGATTGAGGCTGTCTGATTATCCCTTCTGGAGAAGAAGATGTTTTTAGGTTTTGGAGAAAATCCAATATGGCCGCCATACCACGTGACCTACGTCATCAAAATTTTTAAAGTATAAACTTCAGGTGGAGATTAATTAAATGGATAAGTTTCATTGAATTTACTCTAAGCGTTGTTTTCATTTTATGACATTTCAAAAATGGGTCATTTTCAACTTTGGGGGGCGCTGGGGGCTCACTGGGGTCAAATACAGACATAGTATAACTATATTGGGAGTCCCCTGTTTATGTACTATCGAAATCTGTCATTAAATTTTTTCAACTCTCATTTGCATATTTTGCATATTTAATGAGGCGAATCGGCATCATTTTAAATCATATTAATTATGTAACGATTTCGACCAAATTAACAAATTCACATTAGCATCGAACTTAGCAAAGGTGTGCAAAAGATTGAGTCTGTCTGATTATCCCTTCTGGAGAAGAAGATGTTTTTAGGTTTTGGATAAAATCAAATATGGCCGCCATACCACGTGACCTATGTCATCAAATGTTTCATAGTATAAACTTCAGGTGGTGAGTAATAATCCTGTTAAGTTTCGTTGAATTTCATCCGACAGTTTTCCCTCCAGATCCGCCACAAAATCGGTCAGTAGAACATAAAACCCGTTATAATAATAATAATAATAATAACTAGAACTGCCACTTTATAACTGCTGGCAGTGATGACCGGGTACCCAGTCCGCATCCGCCTTTGACTCAACGTGAGACTTAAATCATAGTCGCAATTTTCGCATTGAAAGGATAAGCGTTGCCAGAGAAAACATTATTTAATAGTGATACAAACACAAGCCTGCTTCGAGAGGGAGCGGAACAGACGAGTTACGAACCGGGCAGCACAAAGCATTCAATTTCGTTATTACTGGCTTCCAGATTCAAATAATTAAATAATTCTGGCTGCCAAACCACACGACCGATCAGGTTGAAATTTTAAACTTTTGTTTCAAATGTAGCCTAAATTATAAATATGAAGTTTCGCATATATAGAAGTAGTGGTTCCAGAGTAAACATGAATTAATATTTATCCTTCAATCTAAGATGGCGGCCAAACCATGTGACTTGTGACCTCATAATTTTTACCATGTATGCAGATATCATGGAGGATGACAGACGCAAATTTTCGCTTCGATAGGTTACAGTTCCAGAGAAAACATTATTTAATATTTTTCTTAAATTCAACATGGCTGCCAAACCATGTGACCTATCAATTAGAAATTAACAACCTTGTATTCCCTACTCATGTGCAATAGGGGTGTGAAGTTTCCCCTTGATCAGATCAGGTGTTCTGGAGAAGAAGATGTTTGAAGGTTTTAAGGTAAATTCAAGATGGCCGCCAAACCATGTGACCAATCAAGAACAAATTAACAAACTTGAGAAAGGACCTCATGGGGAATATATGTGTGAAGTTTCGGCTTAATCTGTCTTGCCTTTCTGGAGAAGAAGATTTTTAAAATTTATTCATTTTCAATCCAAGATGGCTGACGAACCATGTGACCTATGACATCAGAAATTTATATTCTGCTTCCAACTGGGTATTGGAACACGCTTGTAAAGTTTCGTGTTAATCGGTAAAGGTGCGTTTTTCTATCCAAGATGGCCGCCAAACCATGGGACGTGTGATGTCATAATTTTTACCATGCATGCATACACGATGGTAGATGATAATTACAAATTTTCGATTCGTTTGGTTCAGCGGTTCCAGAGAAAACATTATTTAATATTTTTCTTAAATCCAAGATGGCGGCCAAACCGTCTAACGTATCAATTCGAAATTAACAAACTTATATCGCCTACGTGTCCCGAATATAGTTCTGAAATCTCCCCTTCATCCGACCAGCGCTTCTGGAGAAGAAGATGTTTGAAGGTTTTAGGGTTTTTTCAAGATGGCCGCCGAACCATGTGACCGATCAAGAACAAATTAACAAACTTGAGAAAGGACCTCATGCGGAATATATGTGTGAAGTTTCGTCTTCATCTGTCTTGCCCTTCTGGAGAAGAAGATTTTTAAAATTTATTCATTTTCAATCCAAGATGGCTGCCGAACCTTGTAACCTATGACATCATAAATTTAAATTCTGCTTTCCATCGTCGACCCGAACAAGTGTGTGAAGTTTCGTGTAAATCGGATAAAGTCTATTTTTCTATCCAAGATGGCCGCCAAACCATGTGACTTCTGAGGTAAAATTTTTTCACCATGTATGCAGACTTGAGGGAGGAAGGCACTTGCAAATTTTCGCTTTGATGGCTTATGAAATACCAGAGAAAACATTATTTAATATTTTTCTTAAATCCAACATGGCGGCCAAACCATGTGACCTATCACTTTGAAATTAACAAACTTGCATCGCATACATCTCACAAATATAGTTCTGAAATCTCGCCTTCATTGGACCAGCGCTTCTGGAGAAGAAGATGTTTGAAGGTTTTAAGGTTTTTTCAAGATGGCCACCAAACCATGTGACGTATCAACAACAAATTAACAAACTTGAAAGAGGACCTCAGGGGGAATGTGCCTGTAAAGTTTCGCCTCAATCTGCACAGCCGTTCTGGAGAAGAAGATTTTTTTAAAAAAACACAAAAAAACAAGATGGCGGCCGAATTACGTCACCGATGACGTCAAAATATTTTTTTTCTACGATGAATTTTGTGTAGATGATGCTCAAGAAATTTCAAATTTTTGCCATGTGGCGTTCTACTTGACGAATTTTTACTGGGATACCTCTTCACTGATGACGTCACGAAAAATCACACGTATTCCCGAGAGGGAGCTTGTTCAAATGTATCAAGCGAAATTTTTTTTCACCAGAAGGTTTCCGAGATACAGAGGTCCAAAGTTGATCTGTTTTTTCAAGATGGCGCCCGTATCACGTGACCTATGACGTCATAATTATCAATTATGTATGCTATCAAAAAAGATACATATCTGGTGAAAATTTTGTGTCGATTGGTCTTACCATTTATGAGAAAATGGCATTTAAAGCGAAAAAAACTGGAAATTTTGCAAATTTACGGCGGAAGAAAAATAATAATAATAATAATAATAATAATAATAAACAGAAGAAAAACAATAGGTTATCCAGTCCATTTGACTGGATACCCTAATAATAATACGAACGAATTCAATAGGGCTTCAGCACTTGCTTGAAGCCCTAATAATACGAACGAATTCAATAGGGCTTCAGCACTTGCTTGAAGCCCTAATTAGATCGGTACCTGGAAGTTATGAAGATAGAGGGGACTAGGGATGTTGATAATACTTTTAGGTAGTTAGAGCATTGATGGGTGATTGTGTGCACGTGTACGGAGTGCTGTTGGTGGGGGTCTCGTCAAGGGGTGGTGTGTGGTTGATGTGTTTTTTAACCGAGCCCATGCCCCCTCCCCCGAGGGAAAAAAATAGAAACACAACAAAAACCTTTTTTTTAAACGACAAAAACACTTTATTAAAAAATAACATAATAAAATTTTGCATTTTCTTCTTTGGATCTGGTGTCGATAAATTAATGTGGTGTTGATGTGGTACAGGCAGAGTAGGCTGTCTGATTTCCTTGTATTTCCTTGTATATTTGTATTTCCAACACTTGGAACATGTCTTTCAATCCTAACAAATCTCACACTCTCACTACGTCTCTCCGAAAGAACCATTCTGAACGAACCCCCCATCCTCCCCCATCTCCTTTCTCAACAATCCTCTTGAAGAAGTTCTGTCATTCAAGATTTTGAGCCTCACAATCTGCCATGATCTTTCCTGGGAAAGCTACTTCTCCAAGCTGGCCTCCAAAGCCAGTCTCCAACTGGGCATCTTCCGTCGTGCAAAGTCTTTCCTTGGCACACCTGAACTCCTGACCACTTACTGTACAAAGCTTTCTTTAGCATCCTGAAGGAGTGCTCCTGCCTCACACCAAACTCGGTTTCACGCTGTGGAATCCAAGGCTTTTCGGATCATTGGTGTCTCCCGCGATGAAGCTAAGTCTTTGGGTCTCTCACTCTCTCTCTCTACAGGCAGGTCGGTGGTCTTTCTGTCTTCTTCTGTTTCTGTCTCCTCTCTGGCCTCGCCCACTCCCCCTGCTCTGTCTGTGCTCTGCCCCCCCCCCCATATTTTCCGCAAGGTGTTCGTGGTCTGCCAGCAACCTCCTTCTCGTGAAACTGTCAAAATCAAGAATCACTGCTCACCTTCACTCTTTCATTCCTTTTTTCCCAACTTTGGAACAATCTCCCACACTCTCTTCAATCCCATTCTTCCCTCCAGGTCTTCAAAACAGATGTTCGCAACCATCTCATGTCTTCCCGCATCCAAAGCCATGATCTTTTCTACCCCCATTAACCCATCCCAAACCCACCTCCTTCAAATTCCCTGCTTTCCTTCCTGAAAGTCCCCGTCATGTCCATCTTGTTTACCCCATGTACTCCGCGCCATCCCTCTCCTTTCTACAGATCTAATGTCTCTGCTCCCCACCGTTTGTGCTTCCCTCTCCCGCTCCTTTTGTCTCTTGCTTTCTTTGTTATATGTTCTGTGTGTTAGCTCTTATATGACCCTTGACAATGTGTACCAAAAATTATTTTAAATTCCATCATTTTGAAGTTATGTAATAAATACTGCATGTCTTTGGTTGTCATCTTCTGGCAGAAAACTTTTTTTACAAGAACCTCGTTTGGATGCTTAAAATGTGTAAGCAAAAGCATTTCATCCAGCTTCGTCTGAACGGCTTTTCTGTTTCTATTGGTAATTTGAATCCTTATGAGCAGTATAAATCCCGGTAGTCATAGTCTTTTTCCTTTATATGCAGCACACAGCTGCGACTAGCATCATTGGCTGAGAGTGTTGTGGCTCTGCCGCTGATGCAGTGCCCCCTGAAGGTTAGGGAAGGAATTTATCAGTTGTTCATGGTGTCAGCAAGAGCTCTCCTCCTCTTTGCTGAGGACACCATGAGATCTTTAATGCCCACTAACTGATGCCGGCAGACTGGACTACCAGTTTAACATCCATCCGAGGGACGGCACACATGCCCTCACTGCAAAACACCAGGATGACAGTTCATAGTTGGGCTCCAGATTCGAACCCAGGCTAGACGGCTCAGAGGAAAGTGTGTGTACGTTCCTCGAGGTACATCCTGCAGGTAATAGCGTCCATTGATCTCACATGCTGGATGTATTACCTGCCTTCAAGCATTTGTTCTCTTGATTTCCAGATGCCCATTAAGTGGATGGCGCTGGAATCGATCCAGTTTCGCATCTTCACTCATCAAAGTGACGTTTGGAGCTACGGTACGTCGTATCACCTACAAACAAGGAAAAGTGATTTGCATGAGGAATTTGATCTTCATAGACATAATATCTTCCTCGTGACCAGCTATATCTAGATACCATGATGGCAAAAATGTCAATTTCACCCCTCGCACACTCTTTCCTCACCCATTTTTTTCTATTTCTTGGCAGAATCGAGTAATACAGACCTTTGGCAAAATATAGTTCTGAAAATGAAACGTCCTTCTGCTTCATTACTCTTCTGAAAAGCTGTTCCCCGTGTCAGATACCCCCCCCCCTCGGGGTTTCAAAGAAAAACCTGCTTTTCTCTATCGTGTGTTTATCGCTGCAATGGTTGTCACTTGATTTTTTCACTGTTTACCATTTAGAAAATCATTCTATCATTCATTCTTTCAATTTCATTCTATGTCTTTTGCTTGGAATTACATTAACTAATAATAATTTGACCATTTGTATGCACAATATTTAAGATGAGGCCTTGTCTAGACTTCTTCCTTTGTGACGTGCACTCTTCACCCGCTAATCATTGCAAAGCTCTACTTTGCTTACTGTGTGCAGCTTCCTGGAACTACACTGGTTATTAAATTACTGTATTTAGATTGACATTATTCAATCAATTGGAGAGGTGCCACAATCTTTTATTTGTCAAGGCATTGGTCAAAATTCATTATTAAGCTTATAAGCACTGATGCGCATTGCTGGAAGAAGAGATAAAGGATGAGAGTTCAGTACCTACTGACATTATGCACTATGACACTCAGCCTTGATCAAGGATAAGAGTACAGTACCTACTGACATTACGCACTATGACACTCAGCCTTGATCAAGGATGAGAGTTCAGTACCTACTGACATTACGCACTATGACACTCAGCCTTGATCAAGGATAAGAGTTCAGTACCTACTGACATTACGCACTATGACACTCAGCCTTGATCAAGGATAAGAGTTCAGTACCTACTGACATTACGCACTATGACACTCAGCCTTGATCAAGGATGAGAGTTCAGTACCAACTGACATTACGCACTTTTACACTCAGCCTTGATCAAGGATAAGAGTACAGTACCTACTGACATTACGCACTATGACACTCAGCCTTGATCAAGGATAAGAGTTCAGTACCAACTGACATTACGCACTTTGACACTCAGTCTTCTATATGAGTTATCATGAGATGGTTCTTGATTCTTTTGTGTGTTTATTTGCTTGTGAACCATGGCAGGTGTAACTGTGTGGGAACTGATGACCTTTGGAGGGAAGCCATATGAGGGCATCCCAGCTCGAGAAATCCCTGAGTTGCTGGAAAATGGGGAGCGTTTACCACAACCGCCTATCTGTACCATCGACGTGTACATGATTATGGTTAAATGTACGTATCGATGCTTGAAACTGGGGAAAGAATGGAAGAGGCGTGTGTGTGTGTGTGTGTGTGTGTGTGTGTGTGTGTGTGTGTGTGTGTGTGTGTGTGTGTGTGTGTGTGTGTGTGTGTGTGTGTGTGTGTGTGTGTGTGTGTGTGTGTGTGTGTGTGAAGAAGAGAGCACACTAACAATCACCATGCTTGTTGCGATATACTTGTACTCATTTTTGTGCTTTTAATTACAATGAAAGCTACACAATTTCACCAGCTACGTCTTGTGCTGATAACCTAGCTGGCTGGCAAACCAGTATTCATGTTTAATACAGCGCATATTCCCTTGAATAAGTGACATCACAGTGGTTGTGGATTGTGAATCCACCAGAAAGCAGAAGGATTAATGATTTGGATTCTATGCTCCTGAAAACGAAGCTAGTGTCAGGAGATTAGACCTCGACGGTGACTTTCTCCCTCGTGTCTTGTCGGTAAAACACTGCTGACTCATTAACGACATCCGAGGGGGGTAATCTGCCTGCCTCACTTGTTCTGGTGTTGCCCCGCTACAATTTGTGGTTCACTCTCAATGCCCTCGGAGCTCAACCTGTGGATGGGCATTAAAATGCCATGTCTGAAAAGGCAATTCCATCCAAATATTTCCTAAGTTAAAAAATAAAAACACAAAATAAAATACCCTGTATCAATGGAATTTCTTTCATCATCAGGCAAATGTCGAATTACGTTTGAACTCTTTTTTTGGGGTTGATATCAGGAATTAGTTCATTCTAATATTTTTGTGGAAAATAATAAATCTAAGTAAACTTGTCCCTGGACATTTCCATTTGCGAACAACATAGTTTTGCTCTTCATTTTGTGCCTTAAATGAACAACCCCTTAAATATTTCCATCCAAATGTGTTCGATCACCGAGGTCCAAGTGGAGTAAATAATAATTCAAAATCGAGGTTGGTTGACAGACGAGGCTATTCCTAGATAATTTGGCCAAATAACTCGATGATGAAAGGATATTGTTTTCATGGCCATCCATGCTCTTGGAAGTTCATAATATTTCTCCCTCACCTAAAAATACATGAACAGCAGCAAACCTTGTTCCTGAAACTCTATTTTTAGATCCTCGTGGAGGATCTCCAAGTCTGACTCACGTTGTTGTTCTTGTTGACTTTTTTGTTTCACAGCCTCCAGTTTTCATCGAAACTTCCTGAAACTTGACATATATATGTACAAATACCCTGCGCAGACAATAACCATCTCCTATTTTGAAAATTCCTCCTAGAAAAAAAGTTATGACGTCAAAATATCTCCGCTAATGGAAATCGCCGAAAAATTATCTCCGAAACTCGGCAAGCTTTTTGAATTATGTTTGCGGGAATCGAACAGGGCATTAGCAGAGATGAATTACCGCACATATGATACATCACTATGACGTCATATCAATTTTTATGACGTCATTCCTATTTTTTGACATTTTTTGTTTTTTGTTTCATTTGTTTCACAGCCTACAGTTTTCATCGAAACTACCTGAAACTTGGCATATATATGTAAAAATACCCTGCACAGACAGGAACCATGTCCGATTTTGAAAATTCCTCCTAAAAAAAACTTATGACGTCAAAATATCTCCGCTAATGGAAATCGCCTAAAAAATTATCTCAAACTTTTTGAATTCTGTTTGCGGGAATCGAACAGGGCATTAGCAGAGATGAATTACCGCACACATGATACATCACTATGGCGTCATATTAATTTTTATGACATCATTCCTATTTTTTGACATTTTTTGTTTCACCACCCAGAGTTTTCATCGGATCTTCGTGAAACTTGCCATGTATATGCAGAAAGCCCACACGCAGGCAGTAACCATCTCCGATTTTGGAAATTCTTCCTAGAAAAAAAGTTGAGGTCATAATATCGGCGCTAATTGGAATCGCCTATACCATTATCTCCGAAACTATGCAAGCTGCTAGAATTTTGTTTGCGGGAATCAAGCTGGACATCAGCACAGATAATTTATCGCAAACCTGATACATCACAATGACGTCATATTCGTTGTTATGACATCATCATTAAGAGGACGAGGATCTTAGCTCATTCGAGCTTGCTGTGAAAGGGATTACATTTACTGTATATCTTATTATAACAGAGCAAAGTATATGGCTATGCTTGTATATTTGTTACCCAAACATCTTCTTCTTCAAATTTTCTTCATCAAATTCCGCCATTTTTTTCATATATGTAAAGCTAACCGAAGAAACACATTCGTGACTTACCTGTATTCATCAGTGCTAATTTATTTGTTACTTTGACTTGACTAATTGAGATAAAGATATGGGCAAAATAAAATATACGATGTAAAAACGCGGCCGGAAGTCCAAAGGAAGCGATGTATTGGGAGCACATCTGCTCTGTAAATTGATCATTTAAAATCAAATAATTTCGGTTGAGTTCCTTTTTCGTCATATCTGTACTAATAAAAGGCAGTGTGTGTGTGTGTGTGTGTGTGTGTGTGTGTGTGTGTGTGTGTGTGTGTGTGTGTGTGTGTGTGTGTGTGTGTTGTTCATAAAGCACAACATATTCTCTCTGTTATCTCTCTCTTATCTCTCCCTCTCCCTCTCTCTCGACATATTCAGACAGAGTTTATCTCCAGAGGTGTCCGGGCAGGGTTTGTCTACAGATGTGTCTGGGCAGTGTTTATGTCTGGACGGGAGTTTGTCTCCGACCAGCTTGGCTCCGGACGTGTCAGGGCGATGTTTGTCTCTGGACAGTGTTTATAGTATGACCGGTAGAAAATGGATTTCAGACATTATTTTGTTCCCACCTTCACTGTTATTCTATTCAGAATCATTTTGATGAAACAGTATGAATCGTAATTAATGCTCCACCGCACATCTGCCTTCCCTGTATCTCACCTCATACTGTCTTCCCTCCCCCCCACCCTCCTCGCTCCCCCCCTCCTCTCGAGTCTCTCCTTTCCTCTCCACCTCTTCAGTCTCCGTGCTCTCTCTCCGCCACCCCTCTCTCCCTCTTCCCCCCTTTTTATCTCCCTCCCCCCATTAGTATTACCATCAGCACAGTGACGGATGGTATTTGCTAGTTTAAAATAAACCCCCCCAACTCCCGTAAGATCTTTCTCGTCTTCATCAATGGGAAGGCCAATAAGGTTTCAAAATGAGGAATAAAGAAAGGCCGAGAAGACAAGAAAACAGAAAGAAAGGCTTGCAAAATAATCCATTAAACAAAGGGCATGGAGACTTCAACAAATACCACAAAACCAACAACAACATTTGACAGCAGAACCAAGTTACTTGAGGAGAGAATGCCTTGGGGTAATGTCACAACAAGTACACAGGTGATGAGCAGCAGAATCAAGTGATCAGACAAGAAGCAGGCTACAACGCAAGGCACAGGGTGAGTGAGATTGACTTGCTGATGAACAGCCCTCAAGAAAAAGCTAACGTTTGGCTCAGATGGCACAACAGCAAAGACAAAAGCAAACCAAAGTTGCTCTCCACAACCACAGAAGCAATCTTGAGAAAACCATGTTCTGTCTACAATGTGTGACGTTGATGTGCCTGCAGATCAAGGAAAGCATTGTATTGGGGGCACATCTGCTCTGTATGGCGGGCAGTTCAACTTTCACGTCCAGTTTTTGATATTGTGTTGTCTTTTCCGTCCAGCTCTAACTGATAATTTAAAATAAATATAAATTTGTGCTCAGTTCCTTTTTACCTTATCTGGAATTTAAATTCCAGATATGGTATTGTCATCGTGCATCATCCATCCGTCTCCTATTTCGACTTCTCTGGCAAAACGGCTCGACTGAACCGGCTAAAGTTTTGGCAGCAACGTTCCCCTCCTGACTGGTGATGGGGATTCCAAAGCTCGTTCCAGTCACGTGACTTTAAGTAGGTCAAAATGGCCGACTTAATAAATTTCTTCAAAAATATTTTTCTCCAGACCCACCAGTCAGAATGCTACCAAATTTGGGTTTCAACATTAGGCAAGGGTCGGGATGTTAAATTGGAGAGGTCGTGCCGGTCCCATGACCGGAGGCATGTCAAAATGATGTTCATGTAAATTCCTTCAAAAATCTTCTTTTCCAGCCCCACCAGTCCGAATATTACCTAATTTGGGTTACAACATTAGGACAGGGTCCTGGTGTTGACTTGTGGAAGCCATGCCGATCCCATGACCTGAAGTGTGTCAAAATGGTGGACTTAGTAAATTTTTTGGAAAATCGCATTAATTCCTTTAAAAATCCTCTTCTCCAGACCCACCAGTTGAAATGCTACCAAATTTGGGTTACAATATTATGACAGGGTCATGATGGTAAATTGCTGAGGTAATACGACCATGTGACTGGAAGTGTGTCAAAATGGCTGACTTGGTCAACTTTTGGGAAAAATCTCATAAATTCCTTCAAAAATCTTCCTCTCCAGATCCACCAGTCAGAATGCTACCAAACGTGGGTTACAACATTAGGCCAGGGCCCAGATAAGCTCCAGATCCAGTGGTCCAATTTTTTTTTTATTGTTATTTATACCTGTTGGGTTCTGACTTCTAATTTACAGTATGTATATATATATATATATATATATATATATATATATATATATATATATATATATATATATATATATATATATATTCAGTCAGAGCACAAAATATATTTGGCCAACCTCCCCCAGCATCCTCCCATCACAATCCACCCCATTCCCCCTCCACCATTCCCCCATCCCTCCACAACCCCCAATACACTATCACCTCCACTTACCCACACCCACCATTCCCATCCTTCCCTCACTCCTGGAGAAAGCAGGCATGATCAAAGATGCCGATGCCTCTGCAGCAACGTATGCTAAATGTGATCAACATTAAATTTGAGACGGTTGCAGTCTTTACTTGCCCAACAGCAAATGTTCTCTTAAAATCGCTCTTGGAACTTTTTGATTGTACATTTTATGTATATCTTACTCGTCAATTAATTGCTACACATTTGGTAGGTTGGATGATTGATGCAGACAGCAGGCCAAGATTTCGAGAGCTCGCTAACGAATTTTCTCGGATGGCGAGAGATCCTCAAAGATACTTGGTGATTCAGGTATGTAATGAAGCACACGCACTTTGAGAGGTTGCTGTGCTTAAAGGCAGATTGGTGACATGGTGGTGGGCACAAAACATACTAGAACGGCACTCGGTAAAGTGCATACCTCTGAACATTTAAAGTTTTGTATCCCACTGATATGCCGGATCTGCATCCAGATCTGAATTAAAATCTAATCAGCTGGTTCTTCTAACCTCACCAACTCATCCACCAAGCCTTTTCATAATTATCCATCCACACCTTTTTGAAATATCGTGCTACATATCGTTTTGGCCCTGTCTCTCAATGGTGAAGAATTACTTTAGAAATTAAAAAAAAAACTCTCGGATCCAGACCTTCACCAAAATCTAATCAATTTGTACTTGTGATACACTCAACCTCTCCACCAAGTCTCGTCTGAATTTGTCTTTAAACTTTTGAGATATCCTACTCACAATATCTCAACAAGTTTTGGATAAACACAGAAAATAAAATTTCAGTCCTCGTATCCAGATCCAGATCTGGATCTTCACCAAAATCAAACCAATTAGTCCCTGTCAGACACCCAACATGTTCACTAAGTTTCATCCGAATCCGTCCACAACTTTTTGAGACATCGTGCTATGAATCGTTTTTGGCCCTATTTATAATGCTGAAATTTAATTATATTGTTTCTGCATTTGTACAATTTGTCACATTTTTCCTTCCCCTCACTACCTTCAACAATCTAGAATCACTTAAAACAAATTTTTTATTGCATCCAGATAGTAGTTTCCAGATCTTCACTGAAATCGAATCGATTTGTCATTGGCAGACACTCATCCAGTCCAGAAAGTTTTGTCCAAATCCATCCATAACTTTTTGAGATATCCTCCTCACAGGCTGACAGACAGACATACAAACAGACAAACAGACAAACAAGAAAGATACCATGCAGAGCACGATAGTTGCAAAGTCCCTCAAACAAATTTGACCTTAAAAATAATTGGTGGTGAATTCAATGACCAAATATGCAAATCCTCTTCACCTTTCAAGTCAATCAGATGAAAATTGATGATTTTAGAAATTCGGCCTATGTTGACCCTTGACCTATAGACGTCAAAAATGAAAGGTTGAATTCAGTGACCGGATATGCAAATCCACTTCAAAATTCAGGTCAATCGGATGAAAATTGACGATTTTAGAAATTTGATCGACCTAAGTTGTTGACCTTTGGCCTATGTTGACCTTTTTTTCTATTTTGACCTCAAAATCAACAGGCTTCTTGCTTTTGATGAACTCTATCATTTGGTGAAGTTTTGTGAAGATCGGTTTAAAATTGTGACCTGGAGGCAATTTACATACAGACAAAGACAAACAGACAGACAGAATAACACACATGACTAAGTTTATACCTGAAAAGTCTTCGATTTTCACAAGTATCAAACAGACATGGGTGAAAACATAACCTCCATCCACCTTCGGTGGTGGAGGTAAGTGTGTGCGTGCGTGCGTGCGTGCGTGCGTGCGTGCGTGCACACGCGTGCACACATTATTATACAGATACCACTCAACTCAACATGTCAGTAAAGTGACTTGTGTACAAGCATTCTAATCCTGAAATTTAATTGTATTGTTTCTGCATTTGTACTATTTATCACATTTCTCCCTCTCCTTACTACCTTCAATTCATTGTAATTTATCATAAAAGGCCTGATTTGCCGCACAATTGGAGTAAGGTAGGACAATATCTACCCCTCCCCAACTTTTGCTTACATGTACAGGTTCCTGAAGGTCTGCACTTAGAGAGCTGATAGAATAGTGGGAAATTTCAAAACAAATGTTCAGGATCCGAAAAAAAAAAGACCACAGATGATGTGTATGCACAATGAGGGGGAATCTTGCCCGACCCTTCCTGTTGTTCCCCCCACTTTACTTTAGCTTGTGTATCTGTGTGATAAATGAAACTCTTACTGGCAGGGGGACAAATCAAGTGCTATGCCAAGCCCTGGAGAAACCAAACACCAAACGTCTGGCACTGGCGATACTGACGATGACATCACCACTGTGGTGGATGCTGAAGAATACCTTGTACCAAAGCAGCAGCGTTTTTTTGAAGAGCCTGCACAAAATGGAACAACAGAGCGACAACCACAACAGACGCAACCACCTCCACCACCGAAGGCAGGTATAAATGCCTTATCCTCCGCTCCTCCAAACGCTCTTTCCTTGCTTCATCCAACTTCTGTAGCCACGATCTCTGCAACACAATCAACGGTCAACAATACCCCAGCTGCAGCAGTGCTCATTCCCTCTTCTACTGCAGGAGTTATCACTGCACCAAGCAACATGCTTCCTGACAAGGTATCAAGACTTTCCTGGACCTTTTTGTGTCTTTTCTTTTTTTTAGTGTTAAAATTGTTGCTTTGCACACTTCCCTTTTGAGCTTGTTGTGGTTTGCGTTTTGAGGTGTTCTCTCACTCTCTCTCTCTCTCTCTCTCTCTCTCTCTCTCTCTCTCTCTCTCTCTCTCTCTCTCTCTCTCTCTCTCTCTCTCTCTCTCTATCTATCTATCTATCTATCTATCTATCTATCTATCTATCTATCTATCTATATCTCTCTCTCTATCTATCTATATATCTCTCTCTCTATCTATCTATATATCTCTCTCTCTATCTCACTCCCATTCTTAAGCTCTCACACTCTCACTGATTCTCCCTCTCGACTCTCTCACTCTCATTCAAGCTTTAAAATGCTCTTTTTCATACTGTCCCTTCAGAGCTGTTCCTGTTAATTATTCTGAGTGATCTCTCAGGATTGGAGATTTCATTTAATTGAGAATTTCCCCATCTTGTATTCATCTTGCTAATGATTGGTGAACTCAATTTGAATGTCAAGTGATGACCAGATTTGGTGGCATTGTGATTAGAACGTCGACTCTGACTCTGGGAGGTATGTGATTCAAACCCTGGCTGAGTCACACCAAAGGCTTTGTTTTAAAAATGGTATGTGCTGCTTCCTTGCTTAATGCTCAGCATTTAAAAGAATAGAGCATGAGCAAACATTGCTGGGCAGGCAATGGCAAACCACCTAGTGTAACCCCTGCCAAGAAACTGCTTTGACAGCACCAACGCTCTGTAAGTAGATTTGATAGAAATTTTTTTTAATAATGTTAAAAAATGAAATCTACATTATGTAAATGGGTTATCTTGTGTGTGCTCCCTGGTACCCTGAGTTTTATGTGGATACAAGGATTATACACATAACCTTTTAAAATTAGTTAATACAGAAACATCAGCTTCTCTTGTATGACCATGCATTTTGTTTTAAGGGCTAGGGTGCATGAATAATGCTGTGTCAGGCTTTATTGCAGCTTTGCATGACACGTACTTCGGTATCTCGCCTGGTAATATAAGTGAGTGGTCAAGCAGAACCACGATATACCCTGGACGAGCAACTCATGTATGTGTTTAGCTTTGTCAAGTCGTTGATTTTCTTCCCTTTTTAATAAACTAGTGCGTGCCTGTACGTGCGTGGCCGTACGTGTAAAAACAAACAAACAAAAAAAACTTTCAAACATATACACAGGCCGTTCCTTCACTCTCGTAAACGACGACTGGATTGGGGCATTGTGTTTATCTATAAATGCGCATAAGAAATCGAGAAATTATTATAATACAGTAAGCCATCACTATCCGGAAGTCCGTACGTTGTAACCCATAATGGGGAACGCGGCTGAGGATCTCTTCCCCAACGGCCACGCCTACGCAGCAACGTGTCCTGTCATTGGTTTGGTAAATAAATGGCCATAACTTGGGAACCACTTGTCCGATTAATATCAAACCATGAAAAGGCACATCCTCAGGTCCTCAGCAATATACCTGGCAAGTTTCAATTAGATCGGACCAGTGGTTGTCGAGAAACAGCGGTCACAGACACACAGAGATTGCTGGAATTATAGATAGATAAAGGCATTTCAAACATGAGAAGCACATGCTCGACTGATGCTGAAAATGATGAGCTTGCAGACTTCCTCTTAGGTATCACTGTCTTTGGTAATTAATGGAGAAATCTGTCTTTCTCTATAAATCGTAAAACTCGGTCTTCCTTAAAATCCATTTCTATCTGGTGAGGCCGACTGGTGCACTGAGCTGCTGCTCTGCTCTCTCCACAACACTCCTTTACCACCCTTTATTACCAACCATCGCTCTCCAATCTCCAGCCACCTCCACCTTTCTAACATCACTCTTCAGTCTTCACACAACCCTTCCATCTCAACCACAGTCTACTCCTTCTTTCCTGCTTGGCTCTTTCAACACGTCTGCAACATGTCACTCTTTCAAAACAATCATAACTAGCATCCGTTGAAGACAAAGTCTTCGATATCCCCTGCCATAGTAAATGAGGATTAACAAACTTGTATTCCCTAAGCGTGTGCAATATGTATGTGAAGTTTCCCCTTGATCTGACCAGCCGTTCTGGAGAAGAAGATGTTTGAAGGTTTTCGGGTAAATTCAATATGGCTGCCAAACCATGTGACCTATCAATTAGAAATTAACAAACTTCTGAAAGGATGTGTTGGGGAAAGTGTATGTGAAATTTTGCCTCAATCTTTCCAGCTGTTCTGGAGAAGAAGCTTTTTAAAATCTTTTAATTTTCAATCCAAGATGGCTGACGAACCATGTGACCTATGACATCATAAATTTACATTCTGCCTCCAATCCTCCAGTGGAATATGTGTGTGAAGTTTCGTGTTAATCGGATGAGGTGTGTTTTTCTATCCAAGCTGGCCGCCAATCCATGTGACTTGTGACATCATAATTTTTACTATGTATGCAGACATGATGGAAGATGATAGTTGCAAATTTTCACTTTGTTAGGTTATGTGATTCCAGAGAAAACATTATTTAATATTTTTCTTGAATCCAACATGGCTGCCAAACCATGTGACCTATCAATTATAAAGTATCAAAAGGCACGAGTTCACCACTTGCTTGATATGTGTACCAAATTTCATAAATATATCTTGAGGGCATTTGTAGTTAAGCTCCAGAAACGAAATGTGACGGACAGACGGACAGACGGACGGATGGACAGACGGAACCCATTTCTATATCCCCCGCCAACTTCGTTGGTTGGCGGGGGACAATAACCTGGAGTTTCCTTGAAATCCATCCTTCCAAATGAGTTGTTGGATGCTCATGATACTCAAGGACTGCAAATGCATATCATTCTGTACTCTTTCTTGTTTCTTCCTCCACTTTTATTTTTGTTCTAAAATTCCTTTCCCAGTATCTTTATTCCCCTCGCAGAATGAGAGGGTATTGTATTTTGGTCTGTTTGTTTGTTTGTTTGTTCGTTCATTTGTCCACACAGAACTCTCGTGTTTTTCTCTACAACCGCTTGTGGGATTGAGACGAAATTTTCACCATAGGAGTGACTATGCATGTAGAACGTTTTAATGATAATTATGACATCAAAGGTCACGTGGTGTGGCAGCTATATTGAACAAAAAATGAAAAAAAAAAGGCTCACGACCTCTGTATCTCTGAACCCGTACCAAGGAAAAAATTGAAACTTGGCACCAGTGTGACCACTCCTTGGCTTTTTTCACAAGATCTTGGCTATTCGTTTCTCACCTTGGCGTCTTGGTTTTCTATAGGTTTTCTATTATCATCACTTTTCTGAAACCTCGTGAATTCTTAGCTTTTTTCATTGGCTCACCTTGGCATTTATGAAAATGAGGAGTGGTCATTCTGCTTGGCACATAGCAAGTACCCCTCATGGGGAATGAGTGTGATTTTTATGACGTCATAGGTGCATTCGTTATAACGTCATAATTGCATATGCAGAACGCTACATCCAATCAGTATGAAAAATTTTGAGGGTCATCTAGGGATAAAATGGTCCATAAAATTTTTTGACGACATCGGTCACGTGATTTGGCAGCCATATTGTTTTTTTTTCAACCTTCAAAAATCTTCTTCTCCGAAGTGGCTGAACAGATCAAAGCAAAACTTTACACATATGACCGCCTATCCATGAGGAACAAAAGGTTCACACATATGATGTCACAGGTCACATGGTTTGGCAGCCAAATTTCATTTATCCGAAAACCTATAAAAAAAATCTTCTCCAGAATGGCTGGACAGATCAAGGGAAAACTTCACACAAATGTTCCCCAAGCCTTGGGTGTTCAAGTTTGTTAAGGAATCATTTATAGGTCACAGTTTGGCAGCTATGTTGGATTGAAGAAAAATATTAAATAATGTTTTCTCTGGACAAGCACGTAGAGGCACTATGATCTACCTTGTGGCAGTAGTTTCAAGCGGAATTCTTACATGGCACGTAGTGGGAGAATGCTCACCATTGCAGTGGAAACAGCATTTACCAGCACCAGCCACCAAGCGGTTTCCAGGCATTTTGGCATCGGATTTTCTGGTTGGATGTTGTTTCACACGATTGACAGATGACAGGTCAGCTCCAGGCTGGTAAACGATGGATCGATGAATATCTGCAGCATTTTTGTCGGCGCACTCCACTGCGATAGCAATGCCCTTAGCACTGGAAAATGTCAGAGTCCGTTCAGCAAGTAGGCCACGGCGAATTTGACCTTACTCCACTCCCACTACGAGCAAGTCCCTTAGCATGTCTTCGAATGTAGCACCAAACTGGCAATGCTGGGCAAGGTGTTTCAGGTGAGCTATGAATGCCGAAATGGACTGTGTCGAGGTTTGGCGACACATGTAAAATTGAATCCACTCACAATGACTGAGGGTGTGGGTTCGCAGTGCTCCTTCAGCGCTGCCACAAGCTCGGCGTGTGTTGAATCCATCGTGGTCCTGGGCATGGCGAGATTCTTCAGAATCGTAAACATCTCATGGCCGCATACTGACATCGGCATTGCTTTCTTCCTGGCATCATCCTCCATGCCGTTAGCTTGGTAGTAATACTGTAGACGTTCAATGTACGTCTCCCACCTTGCTTCGTGCGGGTTGAACTCATCAATACGGCCGAAGGACATGTTGATCGAGTAGCGTATGCAGGGAAATAACGAGTTGGTAGACCATTGCTCAGCTTACTTTCCATGCGCTCACCAGAATCCAATCCTCGTCGCCATGTAATGTATCAGGCAGGGAAAGCAGTTTGAATGCACCATCAATCTTTACTGTGCTCCACACACAGAAACCTCAGAACCATCCATGATCTCGGCTTCGTCGTGCACCACCATGTTCCCGCCTCGCGATGACCAGTTGATCTGATGCATGAATACATGACAACTCAAATGCAGGATTGTACCTATTTGGTCTTCCATTTGATTTGAATTGAATTTATTTTAATCCTATTCTGAATTTAATTGAATAATAATAATAAGAAACGTCATGGGTCAGGGTCAGGTGTCCAATCAAAGCAGGACGTCGTGGTACCCAGTCATCACTGCCAGCAGTTGTAAAGTGACAGTTCTAATTTGGACTCTTATTAATTATGTAACACACCAATACACAAACACCACACAAAACTACACAAACACCACACAAAGCAAGTCCTGACAAGAGTCTGCAATCTCTGATTGCTCTTTTTCTTGTTTATTCTGTTTCCTTTTCTTGTTTATTCTGTTTCCTTATTTCCTACTGAAGGTTTATTGCCCTCGCACAAAGCAGAGGGTATTGCATTTGGGTCCGTTTGTTTATCTGTTTGTTTGTCCTCACAGAACTTTCGTGTTTTTCTCCACAACCGCTTGTCAGATTGAGACAAAATTGTCACCATTATTGCGACTACTTAATGGACAATGTTGTAATGATAATTATGATGCCATAGGTCACGTGGTGTGGCAGCCCTATTGGAAAAATGGCAAAACTTTGGACCTCTGTATCTCTGAAACTGCACCAAAGAAAAAATTCGCACATAGCAAGTACTTCTCATGCGGAATAAGTGATTTTTTTTCATGACGTCATAGGTGCCTTCCTTATGACGTCATAATTGCATATGTAGAACGCCACATCCAATCAGTATGAACATTTTTGAGGATCATCTCGGGATAAAATAGTCCACAGGAGAAAAATTTGATGACGTCATCGGTCTCATGATTCGGCAGCCACATTGTTTTTGTTTTTTTTTAACCTTCAAAAAATCTTCTTCTCTGAAATGGCTGAACAGATCGAGATGAAACTTTACATGTATGACCGCCTGTCCATGAGGAACAAAAGGTTCACACATATGATGTCATCGATCACATGGTTTGGCAGCCATATTGGATTTACCCTAAAACCAATAAAAATACACCACTCAAAAGTAAAAGAAGTCCTGGTGAAGGTCTGCAATCTCTGATTGCTCTTTTTCTTGTTTTGTGTTTTGCACCCTTGCTAATACAATGTTCCTCAATTTTAAGCTGAGTCTGGCCTTGTATTACACTTCTAAAAACCTTGCTGATGAGGACTTGAGTATAAACCAAAAAACATTCTCAATGAATAAAAATCTAATTCACCTTTTTCTGCACAGGGCCAGCTTTGGTTCAAGGTCCCAGCCACCTATATGCCAATGAGTGGGGTAAGTAAATGCATCATTATGGATGTGGGATAATTGTGATATAATACAAGGCTTAATTGTCATCTTGCCTGCTTGTGATGTGTCATCACATCCAAAGATTGATTATGTGATATTTTGTCTAATTGGGGTTACAAATCACAGAAATGAGGGGCTTTAAACGATCAACATCAGAATGATGTAATATGACAAACTAGAGTTCCTAGAACACCTTACTCCACGCAGTCTTCAGAATCTCGATATTCACCAACGCGAGTGGCAAATTTGATTGGTTGAGATTGTATAAAATGGCATAATATTTTTCCAACTACAGGTACTGTAAAACTGGAGGTTTTTGTAGGTGCCAACCAGATGGCACAGTGTTCAAGAAACAGTATATTTAAATTTAAATAAAATAAAGATTTTATAGGTTGTAGAAAAAAATATTTCTGGAAGTTTCCCACCATTGATGCACCCTTGTTTATACCTCGGCATTTAACAAGTTAACTGACGACCACGACCCAGTCAGACACCCATTCAATGATGTGCAGTGCAGTGCCACCTCGTGTGCATCGAGAACCTCGAGGATCATTGAGGGAAAGCCCTACTTATAATAGGATGCTTGTTATTCACTATGCAATACAGGAGACTGGGAATTTCAATCAGATGTACCCCCCCCCCCAACCCACACTGCCAGTTTAACAACAATGATGAAACGAAGCCAAACGTTTTCACTACTATGAATACGCTTTCATTTTCCCCAGTCTCAGAGATAGTTCTGGAAAGTCCAGAAACACCCAATAATTCACCTGTATACACATCTCTGTCTCCACAGGTTCAGTTTCCAGACTCCAACGAGCTTGCTCCTGCAGCTTTCCGCTTACAATCACCAGGCCTTCCAGTCCCCACCAGTCAAGCCACCTCTTCTGGCACAAATCTGAATACCACAGCACCACCACACAGCATGTTGGGTCGCAAGACGAGGCGGAGTCAAATAGGTCAAAGTGTTGATCCCAGCACCGGACGGCATAGATACAACTCTGACCCCACACATGTTCCACTTGTACAGCAGTTGCTGTCAACATCCGCGGAACCTCAGTTCCTTCGAGAAGTTACCCTGGTTCCAGGCCATGGGATGTCAACTGAAGGGGCTTATATAATGCCAACAGCTGGAGATGTGGCACCAAACAGTAAGAAATTTTTTCATACATTATCATCAAATCTCATTCAGGAACTTGATAACTGTCCTGAGAGGTCAATGTTATATTGATATTAAAGTTTTAAAATCGTAAATTTAATGATTATAGATCAAGTTTTTTGACATTCATATTGTCATAAGTCATTCTTCAAATGAAATAGGGTCACTTTGCAATTTACCAGCTACAGTATCTGGTGGATGCATATTTGATCAGGAATCGATAATGAATTCAGTTTGCCAGATTCATCAATACTAAGGCATGGCTATTCCACTGATGTAGCACTCTTGCAGATTAAGGCATGGATTTAGAATACTGTCAAGGGACCAGTACACAATGGTTTACTATTTTCGAAATGTACCATGGGATCTTCAATGTCACAAGCGAATGTCATCAGGAGAGACACCCCAGTTTCATGTTTCTGATGAAAGATGGCGTACTCATTAGTGGAATGATTCGCCCACAAAGCACCAGGTTTATAATCATTCCAGGAATCGAGCTCATGCTAGACTGCTCATATGTGCTTCCTCTGTGCTCTGTGCTATTCTTTTGGCCCAGTTTACTAACCAGGAATGCCAAGCAGGAAGTGGATCCAACAAGAATTGTCACCAACCAGTGAAAAGCTGAAACCAAATCAATTGGCAATGAGATTTAAAATATAAACTTAATTGGAATGCAAACCGATTATTTAATGAAGATTTGCAACAGGATTTAGAAAAAGAAACATTTAAATGAACGATTTTAACAGATTACATTTAAATTTTCAATCGAGCAAGCAGTCAAAATAGAACTCCATCCACCCATCCATTGGGACCATACTCTGTGCAGAGCATTGGTGCTGCCTAAGCAGTCTCCGGGGCTATTGGGTACAATCCTGGACGGGTCGCCACTCCGACACAGGATACCAGCATGCTGGCACTCATTTTGCCGACCTCAGAAGGATGACAGGCAGTCAACCCCACCTGGTATTATTTCAACGGCCGAGGGGGATTATGAAGTCAGGATCCTAGGATTTTAACCCACCACCTTATCCATTAAGCCACAACCAGGTATACTTGGACAGAGTGATGTTTAAAATGAAGTTTTATTTTGTAAATGTGTCCATAAACTTTCACAAAGGAAACTTACAAATTAGTTTCATCAAAGCATCCCTCCCTGAACGTCACAAATATCAATGCAATAATAATACCCAAATAAATTAGACTCAATCAGTTCTTCGAGTCACAGCATTAACTATAGTGTGGATCCACTACCTGTTTTTTTGTTTTTGTTTGTTTTTCCTACAACTACAATGTATTCTTCTTCTTCGGAGACTCAATTTCCTATAAACTGAGTGCTATCAGTTTGACAATGCAATGTAGAAAAGATAGAATGCAACATCAGATGTTCAAAAGTTCTTCCAAATGACATACTCAGAATAGTCCAAGACATACCAAAAATAGTCACTACTACTACTACTACTACAACTACTAAGACTACTACCTTAATGGCCCCAATTATTCTCACCTCCTTGTGGGGTCGGCTGGGGAATGTTTTTGGCAAAGTCTTTCACAAACCAACAGGCCAGCTATGACGTGTTGGATGTGTTAAGGGTGCCAGCACTAACTTGCGTACTCTTCGCAACGGACACTGTGGGATATTTAACATCTAACAACGATGAGTGCTGTCCTCTGGCTTAACATACTCTTAATGGACGGTGCACTCATCCGTACCTCACCCTGCATGCGAAACACCAGGGTGACAGTTTATCACTGGGTCTTCATTCAAACACAGGCTGTATAGCTCAAAGCTGAGTGCATATACCACGAAGCTATCTTGCCAGCCCACTAAAAAATATAACATAACATGGTTTATACAAATAACAATAATAATAATACTAATAATACATCGTACAGTGCATTGATATTTTTTGTAATTATATAATTAATAATATATATTGAAAGATTTTTAAAAACGTGGGTACACGACGATGGCATCTCATTCGTAGAACCATTTAAACACCTTAATCTGTTCTTTCTCACAGGTGACCCACCTGACGCTTTCTGTAACCTAATACACTTCAGGCGGTGGAGACAGATATAAGCATTTATATTATTATTATGATTATAATTACTTAAAGCGGGATGTGGGAACCTGGGAGTGGGAACTTTGACCTTGGCTTTGGCTCGGAGATTATCAGTGTTGTCTTATTGAAGACACTGTGACACATAATTTATAACAATGACATATGTGCAATCACACGTTACTACCAACAGGCAGAGCTTCGCAGAAATGAAGTAATAATACACTTCACACAACTTTGTGTGTCCGAGGAGACACTTTGCATTTGTATAAGACTGTTTTGCTCAGACATTATATCCATTGCACTGTGGAGCCATTTAATTGTTGTGTACACATGGGAAAAGGAGTGGGGGAGGGGCTGGGCCCAATTTCAGTGACTTGTATCCACTGCCAAAGACTATATAAATACAATTTTTATTATTATTATTATTATTATTATTATTAAATTGATAAATTGAGAAAAGGAAGTGAAGGATAGATGACAAGAGAGAGATCGGAGGGTATAGGGGAGTGTAAAGGAGTGGGGAGAGAAGGGAGAGGTTTGGAGAAGATACAGATTAAGGAAAGATGAGCATATGGGTGGACTGCAGGGTTACCAGAAATTACACCATTTAGTGCCCCCTACAGGAATTTCTTTAATTGTTCACTAAACAAATACCAGAAGGCTGGCAGGATAGCCAAGAGCTATACACACCCACTTCTAAGCTGGCAGGATAACCTAGACTAGAGGTATACACACCCACTTTTAAGATGGCAGGATAGCAGAGACTAGAGATATACACACCCACTTCTAAGCTGGTCTAGGTTCAAACCTCAACCCAGTTATTAGCTGTTATTGTGGTGATTTTTTTTTTCCTTTTTTAATGTCACTATTAATGTCACTGCTTTTTCCCTCTCTCGGATGAATGCTAAACTGTGTCCCGTCTTCCAGCATTCATTTGTGGATGTTGAAGATCCCACAGTGTGCTTCGAAAAGAGTAGGTGTGCAATCACCGGCACCATGACCAAATTCCAAGTTCCTGTCCTAGCTGACCGCTGGGAAGGCAATGGCAAACCACCCAGCATAACCCTGGCCAAGAAACTGCTTCAGCAGCACCGACGCTCTGTAAAGATTTTATCAACTCATTGTTGACGAGAGTATGTTAATTTCTCACCACTGTCAGAAATGAGGTTTGCGCCTGCCGTCTCTCATGTTTTCCCTTCATTCGAGCAAAATAAATGAACGTGGATGGAAGGAAGATTTACATCGATTTAGACATGGGTCAAAAATCAAAAGGACCAGATGAAATATCAGGGGTCAAAATTGAAAAAGACTGGATCAAAGATCAAGGGTCCATGAGCAAAGGAAGTTGTGCCGTTAATAAGAGGATTATAATAAGAGAAAATAGGAAAAATGCAGTTTGGTTTTTAAAAAAAATCTTGAAATTCCTTATTTACACTCAATCAGGAACATCAATCACCTGGTTTTATGAATAGAATTGGTGATGCTTAACGAAGGAGTGACTTTCTTTCCTTCACAGAAATGAGGCTCAGAGAAGAGCAAGGTAGAACTGACACTGGGACAAACATAAAGGGAATTAGCAAACAGGAAAGAGGAGAGGGAGCAGAGGAGGAAACTGAAAATAGCAAGTAAAAGATGGTTGGTTTCGAAAAGGTTGATTGGGGGGTGGGATGGAATATAAATCATGGGTCAGAATTTGGAATGATGAGAGATGATGATGCATTGTTTGTGTGGGGTCCTGGAGGTAAGAGTGCGACAGAGCAGCCTCTGAAAAGTACTTCCATAGATGAAATAATTGAGGAATAAAAGAGTGGAGGTGTGCAGTCAGCCTGGATTTTGGAAGCCTAACAGGCGGGGGTCACTGGAAGAGCATGTGCATCTTGCAGTACATAGGGAGAGCGAGAGAACTTCGAAAGCAGAGGGAGTCATTTTGGAGAATAGACGGCAGAAAACACAGAGACCACCGTCTTTCATCCGAGGAGAGAGCAACAAAATTTGGCTTTGGCCTCATCATGAGAGATTCCAATAATTTTGAGAGCCGTCGCATCCAAATAATCCATGAGAGACATGTGTGATTCTGGAGCACCAGCCCATTGCGGAAATTAGTACTCCATTGAGCTACGGGGAAAGATGTTGTGTAGTAGCTTTAAATTTCTAAGACTTGGATTGACAGAGGATGCCCAGTCTTTGGTTGGTTTTGGAGGCCAGCTTTGCTATTTGGTTGGCCTAGGAAAATTCATGACTGATGGTGAGGCCTAGAAGCTCAAAGGACTGGACCTCTTCCAGTGGATGAAGAAGGAAATAGATTGGTGGGTTTGTTTGATGATCCTTTTGAAGTGGTAGGGTGAGAATGTGAGATTTTCCAGGATTGAAGGGACATGTTCGCTTTCTCAGACCAGTGTCTACTAATTTCCAGATCAACAGAGAGAGACAGCTGCTATCTTCTGAACAGAATTAACATACAGTATAGCTAAATAGCTTACTTAACCCTTCCAAGTATGCCAAAGAGTAGATCATTAGTCCATCCCATTCAACATGTAAACACCAACGAAAGTAAACTGATTTCTCCTGATCAGAACAAAAGGTATCAGAGATCAAGGCTTTATTGAACTTGATTAAATCAATATTTGTGGTTCTGCACCATCCTCATCCACATTGATTGAGGACCAGTCCTTAAATAAGTATGTAATGATACAGGCCAATCTGCTGAGGTTCTGCCATATGCTTCTGATCTATTCACTGAGCAGGTATTTCATTAAATCAGTTCTGATGCATAGCCTGTTAAACAGCAAGCTGGTTTCGGATTATTTCAGATTATTTAACATTGCTGTAATTTTCTTTTTCTTTCTTCCTCCCACCCTTCTTTACCATCTCCCAAAACTACTTGAATCTCATTAAAGGCAACCCCTTTACAGGTTCAACTGAATCTTCACCACTATCTGTCCTGGAGCAATTTCAACATGCCACCACTGTGCCTGGATTCCATCCACGCGAACCGGCCTACCTTAACTCAGCATGGGAAAGTGATAGCCGCCGTGGGGCTGGTGAGGTATCCGAGATAGTCCTTAAGGCTGGAGATACTAACATACAAAAGATGTTGGTTCTTCCAGACTCGCTTGACAACCCAGAGTACATGACTGAGTCTCGAAAACGGCGCAGTGTGGCTACTCGTATCGGGCATGCTGGGACACTAGGAAATGTAAGCCAAAGAGGATTAGGTTTTGATGATAAAACAATAGGTGACAAGGCAATGGACCAGGGAACTCCTGGATCACTTGGAATGGCAAAGCAAGGATTAATAGGGCATGGTGAGATTGCACACAATAAGGCTGGGCAAGTTGGAAGCATAACAGGAGTTTCAGGACCTTCTGTTAAAGTTGAAGGTGACATGTTAAAAGATGGCATTGGAGATGGTGCAGGGGGCTTTCATTATACTCGCACACAGCTACCACACAGTGGTACAGATCCATCAAAGCGTTGGAATGTGACTCCAGTTGCAGCAACAGAGGGACACGGAGCAAGTTCAGCAGTCACATCTGCAAACTTCACTTTCCCTCGAAACAGTGGCACTGCTGGCAGTGCCACTTCTGTGCTACGTGGAGGCGGTGATCTGACAACAGTGACGCTTCCTCGGCCTCCCGGCGGCGTCACTCCTGATGGACTTTCTCGTTCAAATGTGATAAGTCATCTGGCTGTGGGAACAAGCACATCAATGCCCCCCCAAAAGCGGTCTCAGGGGCGGAGTACATTGTCACGTAACTGGCAAGATGTGGTGACAGGGACAGCTAGCAGTGGAACCACAACAAAAACCTCTGGGGTGTCTTCTACCATTGGAAATGGTGTGAGACGAACTGGTGACCGGACACCTGCTCCTGGTAATAAACAGCGGCACAATTTCCACACACACAGCGTGAGCCAGGTGTGAGTGGCACTAAATATGCACACATCAATAGTCAATATCTCATTTCTAATCTCAATGGGGAATTGACAAATTAAACCCAATGTTTTGGGTCAGGTCCCATATGCACCCTATTGTTGTAACGCCTTTAACCATCTCATTCAGCATTTCCCAGTCGGCTTCCCTTTGTCTGCCATATCTATTGAACGATTCGTCATCGTTTCTAAATATGTACTAAACAAACTCTTGCAATGTCAAGGGTATGGTCAACTGCCTTTGTAAAGGTGCCTTTCGCAGAGGCAAAATGCAGTACTTAGATGTGGTACCAGCACACAATAGCCTGCCCTTTGAAGAAAATGAAACATTACAGGATATGTAGCATTCCTCAGCGTATGAACAGCCACCATTTTGTCCATTTCAATAAAGGCACACACTTCAATATGTAGCACCTGTCAATAACAGGTTGGAGGTTGTATCAAATTGTCAAACCAGCAGAAAGGCAACTGATGCTCCCGACAGGTTGGGATAACTAGAAACAGGAACCCTTTACACTAACATCACCAGCTGTGCTTCATGTCAGAATGGTTAGCCAAACGTTCCTGGCTAAGCCGTAGCATTTGGGGTCCTCATGATCAGCCATTTTGCATCATCGACCTTCTGGAAACCTACCAGCTTCCGACTGCCTACACAAGTCACCTCATTTCTCCTGATTCAACGGCCGCTACGACATGGTAGTTACATTTCGTGTTGCCTCAATGGAGCATCGCCACCTGCCCATGAATGCAATTCCGCAAGCATTGTAAATGATTCAACTGATGTCGAGGCGTTCTCATCAAAATTATTTCTGCAAACATTGCACGTACTGCTTCATCTCATCTTCACGTCACCTGTAAACACATAGCCATGCAGAGCACTTTTTAAATGTTTTTTTTAATCTAAATGTGCAGACTTTACAAAAAAAAAACAACATAGTAATGAAAAATAAAAATGTAACCCAATAAGCAAGGTCATCTTCGCATGACCCTCCACTTCGTCGCCCCTTCCCCTCTCTCCGACTCAGAACTTCTTTACTCTGCCATTGTCAGCACAAAACAGGAACTCCACAAGTTGTGCTTATGAATGCTGAGCACCGGCAAAAGACCAAAGCTCTGCTCCCCAAACCTTTCTTCCACGAGAGACCAGCCCGATCAGATATGGAAACGGTATTTGTCTTTTTCTTTCAACCAGTGGCACTAAATCAAGTCACAAAATGTAGAAGTATGTAATATGAAGCTTCTTTTCTTTTTTTTTTTTAAATTGCCATAGCCAAAGGTACCTTTGCCATATTTCTGTGGCTTTAGTTCCCATCCTGTTTCCACACATTTATTCCTTCAGTTGTGCTAGGGATTGTTCCTTCGGACGATGTATTGACATAACCTTGATCATAATGATGTGATTGCCCCAGCAGTTACAGTGTTGTCTTGTGCTATCAGACAAAAACAATTCACCTTTCGGTATCATGAATCAAAAACACCCAGAGTTCAAGGAGTGATTATAATTGATATACAGTATGTTAAAACATTATTGTTTCAAAGTGAAATGCATTTATTATTTATTTTTCCATAACCCCCCCCCCCTTTCCCTCCCCCTTTTACTTATATTATGTTTCGGGGTCAGAATCGCATTGTATATTTCTCATTTTATACTGTTGCCAGATGTTCGTATCGATGAAGCACCAAAGCATTGTGGATTGTATCGATTATATTACAGGATAATATACGTATATCGCTTGTGTTTTCAGCTGTACACTTCAAAGTACATGTGACCATGCTTCACGTTTACATACACATATATGGAGGATATATTTATATTACATTTATGTGTACAATAAAGTCTTTTTGTTCTTAAAGTTTGTCTGGAGTTTCTTTTTTCCCCCAAAAAATTGATTTTTGTGTCACATGACATTTAGCACAGCTGTCTTTAACGGGCGTATTACTTACTGGTTGATGATATAGACACCTGCAGTGGACAGAATTGGGGAAAGCAGAGGAAGTGAGCAAAGGAGGAATGAAAATGGGAAAAAGGCAAAAAGGACTGCAGCTGCTGCCACTACTACTACGACTGCCACTACTTTGATGGCAGACATTATTCTCAACTTCTTGTGGTCTTATTATCCATATATTAATAGGCTAAGGGATCGGCTTTGTCCACGCTTCTTCTCCTACCAGCGACGGTGTGCGTGAATTTCTTTGACAGCAAACCCTCCCTTGCATGTCGTCATTTGCAGCTGGTATTTTGACTTTTGTAAACTTTTGTTTGGAGGATGTTTTCCAGCATTCTGCCCCGTATGGACAGCCTTTTTACAGCACATTATGTGAGCTACATTTTGTGCAGATACTTTGTTTTCACACTCAGTGGTTTTTGTCCATAGAGCTCAGCAGTTACCTTGTACACGTGTGGAACTGCAGGCCACGAATTTGAATGTTGCTGGTGGCAATTTTTTTTTTAATCCGTTTTGTTCAACACCATGAGCAAGTGAGCTTGACATACTTTCAAGTAAAGGCAGGAGAAATATATTTAAGTTCAGCTTTCACACACAAGTTCTTTGTCGTCGATGAGTTTTAATAATCTCTGCCAAAATCAGTTTCCAAGAATAAATTTGTGCATTCTTAGTTGTTACAATACCTTCACTTCACTTTACCTTCAGTTGTGTCAAGATATTGCACCCATGATTTCATGGGTTTCCACTGGTTATTATTATTATACATTATTATTATACATTATATATCATACAGCACAAAGGTGCGGGGTAGCATCATTGACTGAGAGTACAGCTGTGCCGCTGATGCAATGCCCTCTGTAGTTTAGGGAAAGAATTTGGAACTTGGCCATTGTACCAGCAATAGCTTGCCTTCTTGTGGTAACAGCTAGGGAACGTTTTTGGCACGCACAAGGGTTGCTGCCATTTCACTCCCACAAGGGAGCCTGTGATGGTCCCCTTGACTCCTACCTGAGTGTCCTCTTCTTTAAGAGAGCTGGTCAACCTGGGAGAGAGTGGGGGGCCTACCTTGCCATGATACATCATTTGCTGGATTACTAGGGGGATGTGAGGCGATACTTTGTCTTTCACCAAACCAAACCTTTCAGGTTGCTGAAAAACTCATCCATCTGTGTCGAGAAAAAATGACAGTGATATGTCAAAGCCAGGTATGGGAGGGAGCATGCGCCGTCACTGCATCCACTTTCCACCGGTACTCCATGGGCTTCCATCTGACCATCCCCATTTCCTTGAGATGCCGATCAACCTGCTGCAACCACAAGGTGCTGAGAGAATCTCATGAGCAGGATCAGTCTCAGGAAAACAAGCCACATGTCCGTACAGCCACAGCTGATGCTCACGTACTATACAGGTAACAAATCTCATCTGAGTCTCTCTCAGCAAATGTTCATTGGACACAAAATCTGACCAGCAATAGCCAAAGATTCTCCAAAGGGACCTGGTACTGAAGGAGTTAAGTCCACCATATGTCTCAGATCCTTGGTCAGAGTCAATGTCTCACATCCTTAGAGCAAGACTGGAAGAAGGAAGGACTTAAAGACTCGGACTTTCATCCTGCATCGGTACCGATAGTGCCACACCCCATGATCCAGTGAAACAGTGAATCCATAACTCCTCAAGCCTGACACAGACATCTATCGATCTCTGGCCCACAACATGCGAAGACACGAATATCACTGTCAAGGTAAGTGTATCTCTCTGTGACCTCAACATCCTCACAACAGGTACAGATGAGATATAGCAGCATCCAAGATGTTATTGAAAGCTGGGATCTTACTTTTGACCAAGGAGACGAGTAATCCCAGCGGCTCCAACTCCTCATTCAGTGCCTGGAGGGCCCCATCAGGAGATGTATAGTCTGAAAAGACTGAATTATCTGCAAAATCAAGGTCAGAGATCTTGAAACTCCAAAACGATGCACCGCAACTTGATCTCTCCAACATCCTCCCAAGAATCCAGTTCAAACAAGTGATGAAAAGTGTGGACGTCAGTACACACCCCAGATTAACTCCAGTAACAACTGGAAATAAGTCAGAGATGGAACCACCACACCTCACAGAACTCTCAGTACCAGAGTATAGTTCAGAAATCACATGTATTGGTGGCACCCCACAAAGATCGAGAATTCTCCAGAGGGCATCCTAATTCACTGAATCAAACACTTTGCGGAGATCAACATAGGCTGCCAGCATACCCTGCTGAAACTCTCATCTGCTTTCGGTGAGGACCTGAAGGGCAAGGATATGGTCAATTGTTGACCTCTTTGGTGTAAAGCCCAACTGCTCTGGTCGCTGCTGCTCAAGCAGATGGTGGCGAACCCAATCAAGAATTATCCGAGTAAAGACCTTGCCTGTCACTGAGAGCAGCGTCACACCTCGGTAGTTGTTGCATTCCTGGTGATCACCCTTCCCTTTCCAGGGAGGGAGAGCAAGGCCCCTCTTCCAAAGCCTATGATGGATACATCATCAACATGAAAAGCTTATGATCAATCTATTTAAGGTTACAAGTGGAAGTAATTGTCTAAACTCGATTGGAATGGAATTTCTATACCATGTTGTCCTTCAAATTAACATCAAGCTTCTTTGCAGTGGTGTTCAACTGGCAGGAGATATATTCCATTGACTGATTCTTTCCATCTTTGAGTTGGTGGAAAATAATATTAACGACAACAAACTTGATTATCATCTCTCTATTATAATACCAAGCTTGCACACTAAAAACTCGGCTCGCCGTCACACGATCCCTATGAAATTGCTGTGGCACTTAGCGGACATGCCGACAATGTTTGGGAAGTCTTGGCGCTCCATAGTACCACTTGCATTTTGCACAATGCATATTTTTGTCAATCCCCGTGTACGGTCTGTCGTCTGCTACCAGCTATGTTGTACTGCTATCCCGTGCATGTGCACGGGTATCGATAGTATATTTTATTGGCGAGCACCTTGTGGAGCTTGCCAATAAAATGGATGATGTTGATGAGCAATGCTCTTCTTTAACTCCAACGGACAGTGTTCAAGCATTATTGTGAGGAAGTCTTCATATGTTCCAGGATCATCCACCATCATTACTTGAATCTGTGGAAGATATAGCAGGGGCAGACGTGTTGGGAAAAACGTAAGAAGTAAATAAAAGTATGTGAGCCAAATATGGCCCAATAGGCCCACCGATTGGTAACCACCATCAGTGTTTGAGGCTTCTCTCACCTCCATAAGGTGGTGACACAAGCTTGCACAGGAGGATGCAAATTGCGTATGGCAATGGGACTTCCAGTTCAGGGTTTGAAGTGTCGAGAGGTCTCCCAAGGAGCTCTCTGCTGACGATCTCAGAGATAAGTTTCCGGTCGTTATTTGTCCCATTTTAACTGTTTATTTTCTTACCTGCATGTTACTGTGTGTTCCTAGTTCGGTTTTGTTTCGAAAATCGTGCTCTTTTGTGAGTTTTTGGCGACGTTGTCTTACCGGGTGTTTGAGGCCGAGGCTTGAGGCCGAGGCTTGAGGCCAAGGCTGAGACCTACTGGTTCCCCTCGGTGTACGATCGTTTTATTTGTTTTTTCTCCCCATTACCTTCAATTTCTATTTTCTCCACTTTCCTAACGTCCCCCGTTTCTCCCAACTAATCTCTCTATTTCTTATCTTCAAAAAAAAATTAAAAAAAACAACCGCCACCTTTCTCCTGATTCTGCTTCTTCTTCTTCTTCTCTTCATCGCCTCTTCTTCTTCCTCTTATTTTCCTCCTCCTCTTCTTCCTCGATTTTTTTCGACAACACTTCCATGACCTAATCTGTTGAAAATTCTCTCAAACATTAATAATAACAACAAAAACGATCTTATAATGCTTCATCTTCCTCTTTCACACGTGTGGTACTCTTTACTGTATCATAATGCACTACTCTTCTGCTATTTTAACAGACTGCTCTCATTTCGACCTCTCCTTCATTCCTTGCCGAAAAAATCCAACTATTACAGCGCTTCTTCTCTCCATTCTCTAAATTCGCCTTCATTGCATCCATCAAGAATTGTGTTAAATCGCATCTCTGACCTAAAACTTTAAAAAAAACCCAGTTTGCTATGAATGTTCGCTTTCCATCAACCATTCTTTTTTTTCAACTTCAGTGCCAAATCACCCCTCTCACCCCTCAATCTCAAAGCAACCATCCCACTCTTCTCCCTCCAAGCCTCCCTCTCACCTCTCTCAAAAATTCCCCCCTCACCTTTGTCCCACCTTTCATCCCCCTCACTCTTCCTTCCCAAAGTTTCCCCCCTCCCCCCCTCTCATCCACAAAGCTTCCTCCTTCCACTGCCCTCTCACCTCCATCTCTTCACTCCACCTCCTCAAATCCTCAACTGCCTTCTTCCCCCTCTCTTGTCCCCCCCCCTCTCCCAGCACCACAGAGCCTTTTCTCCTCCTCATCCGGCCCCTTGCATAGCTATTCTGCAATCCCCCACACTCTTTCAACAACCCTCCGTACCTCCCCCCCCCGTCCCTTGTCCTACCCTCCCCCCCACCCCCTGCACCCAAAGTCTCCTCACCTACGTCTTCATTAAAAGTGTGGACCTCATACATCCGGGGTCTTCGCTCAAACCTTTCAGATCTTTCCATACAGGTTGCCACTGACAAACCAGACATAACCTGCCGAACAGAAACTTTCCTCCCCCAAGACATTTCTGACTCCCAAGTATCTCTCGCTGGTTACTCTCTCCTCCGGTATGACAGACCTGAGCCTCGTCCTGGTGGAGGAGTTGCTCTCTTCATCAAAGACTCTATTCCTCACTCTCCATACACTGCTCTCACTCCCCCACACCCCCAGGAATACCTCTGGCTACGGCTTCCCCTCCACTCCCACCTCATGTTTATATGTGTACTGTACCGTCCACCTAACAGTGATGACTCCATCTACACCTCACTATCCGAAAATATTGACAAACTTCTATCTTCCCATCCAAACTCTCTCTTCCTCTTATGTGGCGACTTCAATTGTCATCATGCCAGTTGGCGAGGTGTGGGTTCCTCTCTCACCTGTCATGGCACCTCAGCAAAAGCTTTCTGCGACTCATTGGGACTGACTCAATCGGTCAACTTCCCGACCCGGATCTCAACCAATGGTACTCCATCTCTTCTGGATCTGATTTTGACAAATTTCCCTGACAATATCTGCTGCTCTTTCTCTGCTCCAATCGGTTCTTCTGACCACGTCCTTGTTAAAGTGGACATCTCTCTGGCTGTTATCAGAGAACCACCTCACCACCGTCGAGTCTGGCGTTTCACTCAAGCCGACTGGCAGGGTCTCCGAGCAGCCATCAAACTTGTAGACTGGTCTCCTATCGCTACTTTCTCCAACATCAACTCATCCTGGGAATTCTTTCAAAGAAACTTGCTCTCCCTCATGCACAGATTTATCCCCTCTCGTCTTCAGTTGTCCTACCCTTCCTCCCGCCCTTGGTTCACTGAAGATTGTGGTGAGGCAGTTGTCCTGAAACAACTTGCCTTTGCCTCATGGAAAGCAAACCAACTGAGGGCAATCTCTGTTCCTTCCATAAAGCTCGGAACAAGTGTGTATCTACCCTCAGGAGAGCCAGAAAACATCTTTCTCGTCTCAAGTCTGAACTCTCAAACCTCTCTCCCTCCTCAAAATCCTGATGGCGTTTAATCAAATCTGTTTCTGGTGTATGTTCCCCCTCCATCCCCTCCCTTACCTCAAATGGCCGCACTGCTGATACCACACGTGAAAAAGCTGAATGCCAAAACTCGGTGTTTGCAGCTAAATCTTGTGTCCAAAACCCATCTCTATCTCTACCCACTTTACCCAGTCACACCCAACTGTCTTTGGACTCTGTGTCCTTTTCTCCTGACAAGGTGGAGAGATTGCTGTCAAACCTCGACTCAGATTCTGCAACCGGTCCAGACGGCATCAGCCCACGTGTCCTAAAAACCTGCTCTTTTGTTCTGTTCTTGCTCACCCTCTCTCTGTTCTATTCACCCTCTCATTTGCTCAAGGTCATCTGCCATCTGCTTGGAAATCTGCAAATATCACTGCCCTGCATAAAAAAGGTGCAAAAACTAAATAAGACTGTCGTGCTTTTTGTTAATCCGGTTGATGATTTATTGCAACATCAACAATGAACACGGTCTGAAAGACATAAAAATAAACATGATCATTAATAATGATTTAGAATCCTCTATCTCCCCCCAAGTCTTTGACATGGAAAATACAAGTGTTTGTGTCTTTCGGCATGACAAAGACTGAGAACATGAAGAGTATATGTAACTAGCTTTGAAGCCAATTGAAAAACTGAACGAGAAACCAAACGCAATGTCAGTAATGGTCAATGCCAGAATCACATGTCATAGTCAGAGTGCCAGGCAGGCTTGCTGGTGCTTCGGCCGGACCGTCTGGGTGCAGCAGCTGGTTGGCGAAGCGCAGGGTGTTTGGTAACCGTATTGGGTTTGGGACCGCTGACCTGAAGAGGTGATATTGGGGGCGCTGCGCTGATATGCCGAGTTACCTGCGACGACTTAGCCATAGATGGGGTTGTGGCATCATCAAAGGGCCGACGGCGGCCGGGAGGGCTTCGGTTGACCCTGGATGATTCAACAGGAAACGTAGCAGGTGGCTGCTGTGGAGTGGCGTCAGAGTTGATAGTGGGATGTTGCGGTGGTATTGGACTAGTAATGGATGGGCCATAAGCCCCCTTGTGACTGGTCGGGGTTGTGGTGTGCATGATGTTCCGCCAAACCATCGGTCTCTGCACTCCAATATCACTATGGATCGTCAATCTTGGTGGCGGTGTTAGCGCAGGAATGGACTTTCGCAGGAATTTCCTATTGTGCAGAGTAACCCTTCCTGAACCGTCAACTTTCACCACATATTGGTCAAACTGGCGAACCTCGATGATGATGCCAGTTTTGTCCCATTTGAGGGGGTGTGGCCAGGTCTGATTCTGGACGCGAACACAGTCGCCGACAACAAGGGGCATGAGTCTCTTAGTATGTTCAGACCAGCGCTCAGTGTCTCTCATGTGGTGGTTGCGGAGTGCTTCCTCCCGAGCCGCCAGAGTCTCATGCCAAGTGTTATGAGGTTTGTATCTGCCAGGTGGTATTGGGATGAAGTCTCGAATTGGACGGCCGAAAATGCACATCGCTGGAGAGAATTTTGTGTCTCTGTCTGGGGTATTTCTATACTGGAGCATGGCACGTTGGAACGCATCGGTATCAAGGCCTCCATTAGGGCTAGTGTTGTCCACGATAAGACGCTTCACAGTCTTGACACCAACTTCAGCACGGTAGTTGCTATGTGGATAAGCTACTGAGGAGAGTCGATGATGTACACCCCAGTCCTTGAGGAATTGACGTGTAGCGACGGCTGTGAATTCAGGACCACCATCGGAAGCTAATTCTTCAGGAATACCAAATGTGACAAAGGTACGTCTTTGGCAAGCGATGAGTCCACCTGCACCATGTGAGGCTCTCTCAACTCTCGGCCAGTTAGAATACCGGTCGACCACCACCAAGTCGTTGCATCCTTTGTAGTGGAAATAGTCGGCACACATACATTGGAATGGGTAATCTGGAGGTGTCAGGGGAGTGGGTGGCGCACTTGGATTGGAGGGTGCCATCCAATTACAACGCTAGCACCCAGCACGAAGGGCCGCAATGGCAGGGGCAATGCCAGGCCAGAAGATGGAGGACTCTGCTCTCGCAGTCATAGAGGTGACCCCTTGATGTGCAGCGTGCAGAGCGGCTAACACCTCATCCCTGAGAGACGGTGGTATAAGGACACGATCCTTGTAGAGTATGACACCATCAACTGTATGTAGACTATCTCGAAATTGGAAGTACTCACGTAGGGATCCAGGGAGCTCATGACGGAATTCAGGGATACCTGACTCGATATAATAAGGTTATCAAGGCTCTGCATGTTATTGTCACTGGCTGTTGCGGTTCGAACCCTGTCCCATGTTACAGATTTGAGGGTGAGTGAGGCGAGGGAGGACATAGCAGATGTGGGAACACACCCGTTGGGGTGAGATAGAGGATTCTTAATCATTATTAATGATCATGTTTATTCTTATTTCTCTCTGTGGTCTTCACTAAATACTTATGTGCCTCCGATGGCACCAACAAGCACTTCTCACAATTTTGGAGGAAATGACGGAGTTGAGAAAATCCATCCATCAGCCTTGAAGCAACATTACCGTGTTCATAAATAAGACTGTCATTCTTTTTTGTTAATCCGGTTGGCAATTTATTGCAACATCAACAATGAACACGGTCTGAAAGACATAAGAATAAACATGATCATTAATAATGATTAAGAATCCTCTAAAAACAGATCCCTGCAACTACAGACCAATCAGCCTTCTGCCAATCATCAGCAAGGTTATGGAATCCATCATCGCTTCAGACATGAAATCCTTCCTCTTCTCCAATGGCTTGATTTCTGATCATCAATTTGGTTTCAGACCAGGTCACTCTACCCTGGATATGCTGCTTCTGCTCTCCCAACAATGGATGGAGGTCCTCAATGCCAGACAGGAAATCTGAGCCGTATCCCTGGACATATCACGTGCTTTTGACACAGTCTGGCACCGTGCCCTACTCACCAAACTCTCTTCCTATGGTTTCCAAGGCCATCTCCACTCATGGCTCGCAGACTTCCTCTCCTGTCACAGTGAACGTGTGGCCCTAAATGGAGTTCTTTCATCCCCTCTTCCTGTCCAGGCTGGAGTTCCTCAAGGTAGCATTCTGGGCCCTGTTCTTTTTCTGGTTTTCATCAAGGATCTCTCCGACTCTCTGGAAAATCCTCTTTATCTCTTTGCTGATGACTCCACCCTCTGCCGTACCATTGCTCATCCCTCAGACCGGCAAGCAGCAGCTTCTTCACTCACTGCAGATCTGGATAAATTCACAAACTGGTCCCACATGTGGAACATGTCTTTCAATCCAGACAAATCTCACACTCTCACTATGTCTCTTCGAAAGGACCGTTTAGAAAACCCACCCATCCACTTTCTCAACAATCCTCTGGAAGAAGTCCTTTCTTTAAAGCTTCTGGGTCTCACTATCTGCCATGACCTTTCCTGGGAAAGTCACATTTCCAACCTCGCCTCCAAAGCCAGTCGCCGACTGGGAATCCTCCGTCGTGCAAAGTCCTTCCTCGGCCCACCTGAGCTTCTGACCACTGACAAAGCTTTTGTCCGTAGCCTGATGGAGTACTGCTCTCCCCTCTGGGCTGGTGCTCCTGCCTCCCACCTTTCTCAGCTTCACGTTGTAGAAACCAGGGCATTTCGGATGATAGGCATCTCCCGCAATGAGGCTGTCTTTGGGCCTCTCACTCAATCACCGCAGGTTGGTCGGTGGTCTTTCTCTCTGCTATCGTCTCCTCTCCAGCCTTGCCCCCCCCTGCTCTCTCTCTGCGATTTGTCCCCACCACATTTGCTGAGGGCGCTCAAGATCAGCCAACAACCCCCTTCTGGTAAAACTACCAAAATCACAAATCACTGCTCACGTTCACTCTTTCATTCCTCTTTTTTCACGCCTTTGGAATAAACTCCCTCACTCTATTCTTTCCCATTATTCCCTCCAGGCTTTCAAAACAGCTGTTCAACACCACCTCTTATCATCCCCCATCCAAATCCTCAATCTTTTCTACCCCCGATAATCCACCCAAGCCCACTTCCTTCAAATTCCCTGCTTTCCTTCCTGAAAGTCCCTGTAATGTCCATCTTCCATTCCCCATGTTCCTCGTCCCATCCATCTCCTTTCCACCGATCTCCTTATGTGTCTGTTCCCCACTGTTTTGTCCCTCCCACTCCCACCCCTCTTGTCTCATGCCTCCTTGATGTGCGTTGTGTGTTAGCTCTCACATGAGCCTCGACAAGGTATACAAAAAAAAAACTTTGTGTAAAACATGCCCTAAACTTCTTGTACTATATGTGCTGATTTCCAGAGCTGTAATCTCTTTTGGTTGTCCATCAAAGTTATCCAGGGTCAGCCTGTTTAGAAAAATATGGAATTTCCCAAAGAGGTTCTGAAGACAACATCGACAACACATAGTTGAGGTCTTCACCACAGTTAAGTGAAAAAATGGAGAGGCTTTTACAACGATCACTCTGCATTTTGCTTCGTCCCAAAATATAGCTGGATATATGGTGTTAAGTTACTGACGTCAAAATAAACTTCGGTTATTACTCCAGGAAAGAATCGCCATGGTATTAAAAACACCTCATTGCCATGTTTTTAAAAACACCCCATTGCCACGTTATTAAAAATACCTCATTGCCATGGTATTAAAAACACTAAACTGCTGTGCAACTGCTACATTATTAAAAACACTTCATTGTCATGGAATTAAAATCACTTAAATGTGACGTAACTGCCATGTTATTAAAAACACCTCACCTCCATGTTATTAAAAACACCTCACCTCCATGTTATTAAAAACACCTCACCTCCATGTTATTAAAAACACCTCATTGGCATGGTATTAAAAACACCTCATTGCCATGGTATTAAAAACACTAAGCTGCTGCGCAACTGCCACATTATTAAAAACACCTCACCTCCATGTTATTAAAAACACCTCACCTCCATGTTATTAAAAACACCTCACCTCCATGTTATTAAAAACACCTCACCTCCATGTTATTAAAAACACCTCATTGCCATGTTATTAAAAACACCTCATTGCCATGTTATTAAAAACACCTCATTGCCATGTTATTAAAAACACCTCATTGCCATGTTATTAAAAACACCTCATTGCCATGTTATTAAAAACACCTCATTGCCATGTTATTAAAACACCTCATTGCCATGTTATTAAAAACACCTCATTGCCATGTTATTAAAAACACCCCATTGCCATGTTATTAAAAACACCTCATTGCCATGTTATTAAAAACACCTCATTGCCATGTTATTAAAAACACCTCATTGCCATGTTATTAAAAACACCTCATTGCCATGTTATTAAAAACACCTCATTGCCATGTTATTAAAACACCTCATTGCCATGTTATTAAAAACACCTCATTGCCATGTTATTAAAAACACCCCATTGCCATGTTATTAAAAACACCTCATTGCCATGTTATTAAAAACACCCCATTGCCATGGTATTAAAAACACCTCATTGCCATGGCATTAAAAACACCTCATTGCCATGGCATTAAAAACACCCCAATTGCCATGGTATTAAAAACACCTCATTGCCATGTTATTAAAAACACCTCATTGCCATGTTATTAAAAACACCTCATTGCCATGTTATTAAAAACACCTCATTGCCATGTTATTAAAAACACCTCATTGCCATGTGATTAAAAACACCTCATTGCCATGTTATTAAAAACACCTCATTGCCATGGCATTAAAAACACCTCATTGCCATGGTATTAAAAACACCTCATTGCCATGTGATTAAAAACACCTCATTTCCACGTTATTAAAAACACCTCATTGCCATGGCATTAAAAACACCCCAATTGCCATGTTATTAAAAACACCTCATAGCCATGGTATTAAAAACACCCCAATTGCCATGTTATTAAAAACACCTCATAGCCATGGTATTAAAAACTCCTCATTACCATGGTATTAAAAACACCTCATTGCCACGTTATTAAAAACACCTCATTGCCGTAGCATTAAAAACACCCCAATTGCCATGGTATTAAAAACTCCTCATTACCATGGTATTAAAAATACCTCATTGCCATGGTATTAAAAACTCCTCATTGCCACGTTATTAAAAACTCCTCATTGCCACGTTATTAAAAACACCTCATTGCCACGTTATTAAAAACACCTCATTTCCACGTTATTAAAAACACCTCATTTCCACGTTATTAAAAACACCTCATTGCCTCGGTATTAAAAACACCTCATTGCCATGGCATTAAAAACACCCCAATTGCCATGGTATTAAAAACACCTCATTGCCATTGTATTAAAAACACTAAACTGCTGCGGAACTGCCACATTATTAAAAACACCTCATTGCCATGGTATTAAAATCACCTGAATGTGACGTAACTGCCACATTATTAAAAACACCTCATTGCCATGGTATTAAAATCACCTGAATGTGACGTAACCGCCACATTATTAAAAACACCTCACCTCCATGTTATTAAAAAACACCTCATCACCACGTTATGAAAAACGCTTAACTGCCACATTATTAAAAACACCTCATTGCCATGGTATTGAAATCACCTAAATGTGATGTAACCGCCATGTTATTTAAAACACCAAAATGTGACGTAACCTCCATGTTATTAAAAACACCTAAATGTGACAATCGCCATGTTATTAAAAACACCTCGCCTCCTTGTTATTAAAAACACCGAAATGTGACATAATCGCCATGTTATTAAAAACACCTCGCCTCCATGGTATTAAAAACACCTAAATGTGACATAGTCGCCATGTTATTAAAAACACCTAAATGTGACATAATCGCCATGTTATTAAAAACACCTCACCTCCATGTTATTAAAAACACCTAAATGTGACATAGTCGCCATGTTATTAAAAACACCTAAATGTGACATAATCGCCATGTTATTAAAAACACCTTGACCCCATGGTATTAAAAACACCTAAATGTGACATAGTCGCCATGTTATTAAAAACACCTAAATGTGACATAATCGCCATGTTATTAAAAACACCTCTCCTCCATGGTATTAAAAACACCTAAATGTGACAGTCGCCATGTTATTAAAAACACCTAAATGTGACATAATCGCCATGTTATTAAAAACTCTTCACCTCCATGTTATTAAAAACACCTAAATGTAACATAGTCGCCATGTTATTAAAAACACCTTGCCTCCATGTTATTAAAAACACCTAAATGTGACATAGTCGCCATGTTATTAAAAACACCTCCCCTCCATGTTATTAAAAAGACCTAAATGTGACATAATCGCCATGTTATTAAAAACACCTTGCCTCCATGTTATTAAAAACACCTAAATGTGACATAGTCGCCATGTTATTAAAAACACCTCACCTCCATGTTATTAAAAACACCTAAATGTGACATAGTCGCCATGTTATTAAAAACACCTAAATGTGACATAATCGCCATGTTATTAAAAACACCCACCTCCATGTTATTAAAAAACACCTCACCTCCATGTTATTAAAAACACCTCACCACCACGTTATGAAAAACACTTAACTGTCACATTATTGAAAACACCTCATTGCCATGGTATTAAAATCACCTCAATGTGACGTTACCGCCATATTATTTAAAACACCTAAATGTGACGTTACCGCCATGTTATTTAAAATCACCTAAATGTGACGTAACCGCCATGTTATTTAAATCACCTAAATGTGACGTAACTGCCATGCTATTTAAAACACTTAAATGTGACGTAACCGCCATGTTATTTAAAACACCTAAATGTGACGTAACCTCCATGTTATTGAAAACACCTAAATGTGACGTAACCGCCATGTTATTTAAAACACCTAAGTGTGACGTAACTGCCATGTTATTAAAAACACCTCGCCTCCATGGTATTAACACCTTCTTCTACTTCTTTTTTCGGCTGCTCCTGTTAGGGGTCGTCACAGCGGATCATCCGTTATGATCCACATAATGATTTGGCACTGGTTTTACGTCGGATGCCCTTCCTGACGCAACCCTGGTCGCCTCTTACGACACAGGGATATGGTACACCTATTCTAACCGCGGCATACACTGGGCCCAGTACACTGGTACTCACTTTGCCGACCTCGGAAGGATGACAGGCTGAGTCAACCTCCTGGTGTGTATTAATTCAAGCGGCCAACGGGGCTTGAACTCAAGACCTTTTGGATCCCAAGCCGCTACCCTAACCACTACGCCAACACCAGGCTGGTATTAAAAACACCTAAATGTGACATAATCGCCATGTTATTAAAAACACATCGCCTCCATGTTATTAAAAACACCTAACTGCTGCGGACCTGCCACATTATTAAAAACACTTCATTGCCATGGTATTAAAAACACCTAAATATGACATCGCCATGTTGTTAAAAACACCTAAATGTGACGTAACCGCCACGTTATTAAAAACACCTCACCTCCATGTTATTGAAAACAACATCCGCTATGCAATTGAAAACTCCTCACCATGTATCGCTCTCGAGACAGGCTTGTGTTAACTGAAGATAAGTACATGAGTTTCCATGTTGTCATGATTTACACCAAGCAGAATGCAAATATTTATGTTGCAAATTAATTTGTAATATTCGTGATATTACATTTTTATATAGCAATTGAAGTTGAAGAATGAGTTCAATTTTTTTTTTGTTTTTTCAAGAAATTAAACTTCTGCGGGCTGGTGATGGGAGTTCTTCCCTATGAGTACATTGAGTGGATTTTGTACTTTCAGATATCAGTTACGAAAAACATCTTTATTGTGCTATCTACAAACAACATCATTATTCTAGTCCTGGGATGTCAGGATACCCTTAATTATGAGATACCTATATATGCACTCACATCAATGAGCTGTCTCACCTGGGTTTGAATATCTGCCAAGCTGTAAACTGTCATCCAGGTGTTTTGCATACACAGGGCAAGGCACGAATGTGTGCACTGTCGCTCACATGGATGTTAAGCTGGGTGTCACATCTGCCAGCATTAGTTGGTGGATGTTAAAGTTGCCACGCTGTCTTTTGCAAATAGTATACGAGTTATCACTCCCTGGCACCTGAACCAAATTCCAATTATTCCTGTATGAATGTGTGCAGGATGGGCTGAATGGCCTTTCCTGCGTTGAAGTCCCTTTCAAGGGAACTCATATAATTTATATTATAACTATGACAATGTGCTTGTGGTGTATGATGTTTGCAAGAATGACTTTCCACCAGGCAGCACACCCCACCATGCAGACATTAGACCACCACCCCCCCACCCCCACCCCCCCGCCCCACAAATGGTCATAGCTTATTGTCCGAGCTATTTTCACACTGTTAAGTTTATTCTTCGAAGAAAGTTTATCTTTTTCTTTCCTGGAGGAATAACCGAAGTTTATTTTGACGTCAGTAACTTAACACCCTATATCCAGCTATATTTTGGGACGAAGCAAAATGCATAGTGATCGTTGTAAAAGCCTCTCCATTTTTTTCACTTAACTGTGGTGAAGACCTCAACTATGTGTTGTCGATGTTGTCTTCAGAACCTCTTTGGGCAATTCCATATTTTTCTAAACAGGCTGACCCTGGATAACTTTGATGGACAACCGAAAGGGATTACAGCTCTGGAAATCAGCACATATAGTACAAGAAGTTTAGGGCATGTTTTACATAGTCATTGCCATACCCAATGTGTATCCTCCTGTGCAAGCTTGTGTCACCACCTTATGGAGGTGAGAGAAGCCTCAAACACTGATGGTGGTTACCAATCGGTGGACCTATTGGGCCATATTTGGCTCACATACTTTACTTCTTACGTTTCTCTCAACACGTCTGCCCCTGCTATATCTTCCAGAGATTCAAGTAATAATGGTGGATGATCCTGGAACATCTGAAGACTTCCTCATAATAATGCTTGAACACTGTCCGTTGGAGTTAAAGAAGAGCATTGCTCATCAACATCATCCATTTTATTGGCAAGCTCCACAAGGTGCTCGCCAATAAAATATATGATAATCAAGATAGTTGTTGTTAATATTATTTTCCACCAACTCAAAGATGGAAAGAATCAGTCAATGGAATATATCTCCTTCCAGTTGAACACCACTGCAAAGAAGCTCGATGGTAAGAGCACGAAACATGATAGTGTGCCTCTGCGGAAACTATGTCTCTACTTGTTACTGCTAGAATGTTTTTATCTCCCTTTTAGATGGCACATTCTTGCAATGTTTGGTCTGCTCTTAGTTGTACAGCTTGTGTAAGCTTTTCACGTGATTTGGAGTGCTTTTGAAACTTGACCTTGTTACAGAAAATGCAGATCGGATCGTACACCCTTCCTTCTCATGACGATCTTCTACTGTGTCTTTTTGATGTACTGCCACTACTGCCAGCCTCATCAGTAAGGATTTCAGCCGCTTTCCTTTTCAGTCTCCAAATCTCTCGTCATGGTGAAGAGGCTTCGTCATTTGCGGTGATAGAAGATTTTTGGGACTTCTTCATCTTCAACCTGCTTGGCAATGTCTAAAATAGGTGCATGGTTTCTCACTTTGGCTGCTTCAAGTAATGTTAGCCATAAGTCATAGCTTTGTGGACTGACTAAATGTTCATCATCTTCTTTGGATGCCGGTTTGCATATGATACACTGATTTTTAGCAGATGCCTTGGACTGAGGCTTTTCCATTCTGAAGCAAAGGGGTTAGCGAAGCTACTTCTGGTGCAGAATTGTTCCCACTACCACCACCACCATCACCACCAAAATACCTGAAACAAAATAAAATCAGATTTACATATCTGGTGAAAACATACTACACACAAAAATGATTATATTTATACATGATTTATACATTTATGTTGATGATTTATACATAAAATCATGAACCTTCAAATCATTTAAGATGTTTTTATCAATGTATTTGTAGCCTGTATGCAAGAAAAACTAAAAGTAACAAATTTTCCTTGATTTACAGTATTTTTCGATTTGGGGAGGTGGGGTAACAATAATAACAATAACATTTATAATGTGCATCTAACTTAAAATATATTTTGTAATTTTAGTTTATGATTATATTTTCTTCCAATTCACGTATTTAAACATGGTATCCATGAATTAGGGTATGGGCAAAAAAAAACTTCCATACCACTTTTTATGAAAACAAAATCATATGTTCTGCAATCTATCAGCGCTGGACTATCGGTGCCTCTAATAATTGCAAACACTAAATGCTAGGCTAGTTTTAACAACCGTTTTGAAAAGCAAATAACACAAGCTACGTGTCTAACAATTTTCAAGACGATATAGCCTATAATAAGAGAGAACCATTAGTTTTAAATAGAATGTCTTCTTCTGTCTTACGCCGGTTTCAGAAAAGTTTATTTGGGGATCGAGTTTCTCAACGGATAATAACACACAAAAGGCTACCACCAATGCAATGCTATCACATAGTTTCTGACTGGAGAGAGGTATACCCTGCCAAAAATGATGATGAGCGTTATTCCTCTCGGATGGTACCGGTGGCCAAAAATTACAGGGTCTGGCTCATGGCCTTTTACTGGTGTCGTAGTTTTCCCCCTTTTTGGGGACCATCCGGAATTCAGGACATCCTCTGGAGGTTGCACTGTGGTCACCACCACAATTGGTACAAAACATTTCTTCATGAGTGCATCTTCTGTAGTCGTGCTCTCCATTACATCTACCGCAGCGTTGTTTGCCTCTACAGGCTGGAGCAGTGTGACCGAACTTTTGGCATTTGTGGCATTTTCAGTGGGCTGGGATGTATTCCCGTACAGTGAAGGCTTGATAGCCCCAAGAAACCTTTCGGGGGAAGGACTGGGGTGGTGTGGACTGTGGACTCTGACCACCTCATCCCTGACCATGGTGAGACGGTGGGTATCAACAACTCCCCCCTCCTCTAAATGACTCGTGATTTCATCAATTTCATTGGAAGGATCAATCCCCAAAATGACTCCTCGACTCTCCCTCAGTCTCCTCGGAATATGACACAAAACACGGAGCCCGCCAAAATACTGGGCTTTCATAACCTTCTCCCATTGATCGACTGATTTACACTTCATGAAGAGATCTCCAGATCTGAGTTTTGTGGCACGAGACACATTGCACCGAATTCTTTGTTCATCAATGTCGCCATTTTTAGATCCTTGTGGAGGATCTCTAAGTCTTACTCACGTTGTTGTTCTTCATCTTCTTCTTGTGGACTTTTTTGTTTCACAGCCTCCAGTTTTCATCGAAACTTCCTGAAACTTGGCATATATATATATATATATATATATATATATATATATATATATATATATATATATATATATATATATATATATATATATATGTAAAAATACCCTGCGCAGACAGTAACGATCTCCGATTTTGAAAATTCCTCCAAGAAAAAAAGATATGACATCAAAATATCTCCGCTAATGGAAATCGCCTAAAAAATTATCTCCAACTCGGTAAGCTTTTTGAATTCTGTTTGTGGGAATCGAACAGGGCATTAGCAGAGATGAATTACCGCACATATGATACATCACTATGACGTCATATCAATTTTTATGACGTCATTCCTATTTTTTGACATTTTTTATTTCACAACCCAGAGTTTTCATCGGATCTTCGTGAAACTTGCCATGTATATGCAAAAAGCCCACGTGCAGGCAGTAACCATCTCTGATTTTGGAAATTCTTCCTAGAAAAAAAACTTGACGTCATAATATCGCCGCTAATGGAAATCACCTATACCATTATCTCCGAAACTAGGCAAGCTGTTTGAATTTTGTTTGCGGAAATCAAGCCGGGCATTAGCACAGATAATTTATCGCAAACCTGATACATCACAATGACGTCATATTCGTTTTTTATGACGTCATCATTTAGAAGACGAGGATCTTAGCTCATTCGAGCTTGTTTATCGGGTTTTCAGGGCTTAGAGGTGGAATGCGGTCAAAACCGAAACTATAACCATAAGTCTGTGATTGTAATCTTCAGGGGAAGAGGGACAGAATGTTTGTAAGGAAATGGTCGGTGCTTCCTCGTCTCCATCACCGTCCATCGTGTTTGCCCCTGTCGGCCACGGCGATGTAGTTGGTATCAGACACCGGCATTCGTTTTGTGTTTTAAAATGTTTTAAAAGGTTAACTAATATTTTCGCAGTGTATTAGTCTATTATTTTCGAATCTCTAAACTATTTCGACTTGAAAAATGAAAGTATCTCTTGTTTGGTTAAAAAAAATTTATACGTTTACGATGTGTCCGTGTGGATGTGGCGTGCGGGTGTTCCCTCGGATGGTGGATCGTAAATCAATAACAAGAAAGACCCAGACGAACATCAACAACAAAAACACCAACTACAATGCTATGTAGTGGGAGGTGGTTTGGAGCCACACACGGATTAGTGGTCCGGACCGAATTTGCATGAAGTATCGCGAGAATTTGGCCGTCGCCGACGTCGCCGGGTGACGCGGCGCGCCAACTTGTGCTCCTCGCTGCGGACGCGACGTTTGGCTCGATTAGCCGTCGTTGAGGTCGCTATGGAAGCCTAGAGGGTGCATGGCGAGTTCGAAGCGTGCGGGGGATCGCCGGGAGGCCGACATGGGTGAGGCAGTATCCCGGCGACTCCGGACGGAAGCACAGAACGAGGAGCGGTGTTTCGTGAACCACTACTCTGACTACGAACCTTCCACGTCCCACAGTGACCTGTTCGACCCTTCTTCCGGAACGGTGTGTTCCTTGATGACAGGTAGCCGAGATGGCGGCTTCTGTTGTGTCCACGTGATTTAATAAGGTGTTTGGCATTATTGATAAGTGATGCTTCAACATTGACGTATTCCTTCACAGTTACTGTGTAATCGGGTTCGAGTAACCGTGTAAACATCGCCATTGTGCATTGATTGAAATTTGAAGGATGTTGTGGACTCCATCTGCTATAAATGCACGAGGTGTGTGTGTGTGTGCGTGCGTGCGTGCGTGTGCGCGCACGTGTGAGTGACCGCTGTTTCTCGACAACCATTGGTCCACTCTAATTGAAACTTGCCAGGTATATTGCTTGGGACCTGAGGATGTGCCTTTTCAAGATTTGATATTAATCGGACAAGTGATTCCCAAGTTATGGCCATTTATTTACCAACCAATGACATGACACGTTACTGCGTAGGCGTGGCCGTTGGGGAAGAGAGGTTACAACGTACGGACTTCTGGATAGTGACTACTTACTGTATTCTTTCTCGACTTACTGTATTATTTCTTTCTCCCTTTCTTTCTCGATTTTCTCAAATTATAGAGAGATAAACATGCACGTACGGCCACGCACGCACGGGCATATACTAGTATTAACAATAATAATAATAGTAGTATAATTTGGCGATGATAACATGTAATCTCTACTCTGGCCCAAGTACATCTGTGCTTGGTGAAGGGAAAGCTAATGCTGAAGCAATACAATAGTCAACTATGCTACAAGGCCTTGAAGAGAAATGAAAATTTGGTCCAAAGGACCAACAGGCCCATATAAGCAGTGTCATGTGATTGCATCAGTACTGTAGTTTATGCGAATGCATACATACATGGGTTCCCCGCGGCGTGGTTAAGGAGTCACATGACCCGCCCATGTTCCGATGCTGTGTTGTGCCCGTGTCGGTATTAAACCTGTTGTTCCCACTTCAGAGTCTTCGGCCCTGTTCGTTGAGTACATTACAGTGATGACGATCAACTGCCCTGTCCAGATCGATGAGAGCTTTGCAAAGAGGCTGAGAATCAGGATCCAGGATCTGCAGCAACAGATGGAGGAGGGTTTGACCACAGCAGACCCCCACGACTGCTCCATCTACACAGGCTGGGCAGGTCTCTGAAAGCCACTTGTGCTCATGATTTCAAGTGCTTATTTTATCTTCTAAATCTCCATTCTGCTTCATCTCATCCATCTATCTTTCTATCATCATCAAGAGAATTGTGAGAGTCACTGGATGCCCTGGAGGTCTGTGCTGTAAAGTGAGTGTGTGGGGCTGCACGCTGATCCACTATTAATATGGATCGTTCGTTCTCTGATTTAATGTGATTTTTGAAAGCACAGTTTAGTCTTTTTATTGATTATTTTCTGAATACTCTCTTTTTTGGCACGTCTTGCTCAACTTACTGGCATGTCTTTTTTATTACCTCCGCCACCAAAGCTGGACAGAGGTTATGTTTTCACCTCTGTCTGCCTGACTGTCAGCAGGATAGCTCAAAAAAACAATGAACTGATTCAGATGAAACTTGGTGGACAGGTTGGGTGTGTGACAAGGACAAGTTGATTTGATTCTTGTGAAGATCCAGATTTTATTTATATATACTAGTAGGTGAGTGCCAGTATGTGCAGCCCTCTCTCGCCCCCCTCTCTCGCCCCCTCTCTCGCCCCCCCCCCATTGGTCGACATAAATGGCCGTAACTTGGGAACCGCTCGTCCGATCGATATCAAACCTCAAAAAGGCACATCCGCGGGTCCCCGGCAATATTCCTGGCAAGTTTCAATCAGATCGGACCGTCAATCGTGCAAAAAAAAAAAAAAAAAGAACAAATAAATAAACATTAATTGTGACGTCATTCGTGACGTCATTGCACCGTGTCTTGTCATTGGTCGACATAAATGGCCATAACTTGGGAACCGCTCGTCCGATCGATATCAAACCTCAAAAAGGCACATCCGCGGGTCCCCAGCAATATTCCTGGCAAGTTTCAATGAGATCGGACCGGCGGTCGCAGACAGACTGACAGACACACACAGAGAGATTGCTGGAATTATAGATAGATGCTTTTATCATTATTCTGAGAAAAAAAATGGCGTGATAAGGTGGAACGACACTTCAGCTGCCTTATATACACTAAGAAAAAAAAAAAAGAGGAAGCATTGTGACATCATTCGTGATGTCATAGCGCCGTGTCCTGTCTGGTTGACAGACAATATATAGGTCGTTATTGGTTGACAGACATTGGTCATTGTATCACATTATTTTTTATTCAATTATTGTGCTATTATTATTATTAGTTATTAATATGCTGTTACCATTATTCTGAGAAAAAATGGCATGATAAGGTGGAACGACACTTCAGCTGCCATATATACACCTTTTCAACACTGAAAAAAGCAATAAAATGGCCGTAACTTGGGAACCGCTCGTCCGATTAATATCAAACCTTGAAAAGGCATTATTAATTTCCCCAAATTATTAATAACCGGACGACCACCGGTCCGATCGGAGTGAAACTTGCCAGGAATATTGCCGGGACCCGCGGATGTGCCTTTTCAGGGTTTGATATTAATCGGACGAGCGGTTCCCAAGTTACGGCCATTTTATTGCTTTTTTCAGTGTTGAAAAGGTGTATATATGGCAGCTGAAGTGTCGTTCCACCTTATCATGCCATTTTTTCTCAGACTAATGATAACAGCATATTAATATGCTACTACTAATAGCAGACTCCTCTTCGCGTACAGCGCGCTTTCCCAGCATAATTCCCACACATGACAGGGTAGCGAACCGTGGACTGCCCTCGCAGCTGGAGATCAGAAAGACCTCTTTATTTGCCACGATCGCCCGCAAGCTCTTCACATCACATCGATCATATCGGCCATCCCATTGATTGATCCCAACCAAACATATCATGCTCACACGCGGACTGTCGGCATTTGCTTTAAAAATGCTAAATCGAATCACTCGTGCAGCGAGAATCAAACACAACAATTAGCAATTCATGAATCGCGCCGTGTGTCCGCCTCTTGGTTGTCACGACGTTGAGATGACTTGCTTGTCGTCAATGGTCGCGTTCCGCGAACCCCTTGAACGCGACCGGCTCGCTCCAATCCCCCGCTGAAATCGCCTGCACGACACTGGTGTGCACTGTATCACGGGCGCAGCCGAGTCGCGAGAGTTCGTCGCAGCTGGCCTGGCTCCCGTTGCCCCAGAACCATACATCATCGCCGCAGGAAGCAATGAACGGCAGCCCATGCTGCATCATCGCGGCTCCCGTCGCCAGAACCTCGCCCTCTGGTCTCGAAGGAGGCACAGGTGCACCTGGAGGTACGAACTCAAACAGGAACCTCCTCCCCCTCCCCCGTGCCTGGCCGTCCAAGGCCACCAGCTGGCGCCATCCAGTCTAGCCTGAGGCGAGCGAGCCAGTCCTGGTCCAACAGGGCGAGCCCCTCCCCTCGCACCACGAACCGCGAGAGCGCCACCCGCTGACCTTGATGGGCGACCAAGACTTGTGCCCTGCCAACCGCCGGTAGCGCTTCACTGGTATACGTGCGCAATGCGAGGGTTGCCCTAAAAAGACGTAGACTGGGGAGTGCAAGAGCGGACTCAACTTGAAACACGATCGGTGCCCCGACCATCTCGACCTCCATTGTCATTGGTCTTGTCACCTTCGGACCAATTGAAAACAGGTTCAACATCGGCAGCATCTCTTGCTCCGGGTCACCGGGATCGCTATGCCCAGGCTGCAAGACTCGACCCGGGGCGTAAAAGTGTACGCCATGCACAAAACACCGTACCGGCGGTAGGTCTCGACCCGGGACGTAGGGGTCGCTTCGCACACCGTCAATCATGATCGTTATGATGGGCAATGACTCTCGGCACATACACTGTAGACGTCCCCAAGTGTTCAGACCGCCGTCCGACTGATTGCATTGCAACGCTCGGGCACGACCCGCACCGAAGACTGTGCGTGCGGCTGTGCGCGCTTGGTACATCGCGCTGACCTCCGGATCATCTGCCGCGCACCGACCGTCGGGACCCCGGACATCTCTCCAGAGCTTGTGCGACAGCCGACGCCGCGTCTGAGCTGAACTTAATGTCCTCGTCCTTTAGCCGTGGCATTGCAGAAACCATTCCCGAGGCTTGCAAAGCAGAAATAAAACTAACTCCGAGCGCGGCCATCGTTCACTCAACGTGACTCGCAGGCGCCGGCGAGACGTCTGGCTGCAGGACTCGACCCGCACCGAAGACTGTGCATGCGGCCGCGCGAAACTCGCGATGCGCTTCTCTGGGACCCTCGCTAGGTATCGAACTCAAACTGCGCGAGTTGCGCTGAGTTTCCCGCTCCAGCGATCCAATCGCTCCGGCCAAAGACTCCAAGTCAATACCGACCGCGAACCAGGCACTCTGCACACGTCGATCCGAAACAGACTCGTCACCAAACTGTGATGTCGTGGTAGAGGTGAGCTGAGGCAGACACGAGCGAGGGAATAGCACAGCCCTGCTTTATTGCCACGAGCGGGAGTGTGAGCGTACGATGCCCGTAACTCCGCTTTATTACGTACTCGATGCACTCTACAAGCGCACGACCCACAGGCCACTGCTAATGACAGTACATGCTGCTTCCGACGCTACTCGTGCTACGAGTCCCCATTGGGCGAGTCGTGACATATGAAGCCCCAACCACGTGACCACCACCAACCACGACTAGGGCCACGCCCATACAGTACACGCACCACCTGTGAACACTGAACGTCGGGTTGTCTCGGGCCCGTTCGGCGATTGGTACCGAGCCGCGAGCGCGAATGGCGGCCTTTCCAAGGGGAAAATTCGGATCAGGAATGCTTCACGCCCACTTCTCCATCCAATTGGCGAGCACGGGGCGGTTTGGCCCGCCTCCAAGCGTGTATGTGAAGTCCGTATATGCAAATTTTAGGATCAGGAGAGGGTCACGCCCATTTTTGCCCGACCAATGGCTGACCGGGGGGGGGGGGGCGGCGTGGCCCCGCGTCCAATCGCGTTCTGATCCTAAAATTTGCATATTGGCTGCTCCTGCCGCCTATAAAACGGCGAGCGCAAGGCGAATCGAAAGAAAAAGTTGGGTTTTGGAGTTGCTTAAAGAGTTGGGTTTTGGAGTTGCTTGGAGAGTGTCGTCAAGAGGTTGCTCTTGGGGACAAGGAGCGTTGCGTTGGTGGAGTTGAGTGCACGCGGTGGAACTGCAAGCGAGGGAGCTCGGGTCCGAGGCAAGGACGGCGGTCGGCGACGAGGTTGCGGTGTGGGGGATCGCTCGTCTCGTCGCGGGACCCAAGCCAGCCAGCCACTCCCCTGCCCCAGGGCATCAATAATTCCCCCTTTCCCCCGCGTTGAGATAGTGCAAAAGGGGGCCCCGTTCCCACCCCAAACGTCGTGCCAACGAAACCCGCCAAGGGGCACAGCGGCGTGGCCACATTTTGCAACTTGCCTGCCAACGTGTCAAGAGGACGCGGGTAAGACCTCCCCGGTCTCTCGGACCTGGCCGCTCCTCCAGGTCACGCGCACATTTGGCCTACGGGCCCGTCTGCCTCCTTGTCTGTGAGGGTGGCTTCTTTCCTTTGCCTTTGTGTAAATGTGTGTTGGCGCCGTCTGTGAAGTAAAACTATATAAGTGTTGCCGTGTGTGCGCGTAGTCAGTTTTAGCTCTTGCATCTGCTTTATGTGCATTTTGATTCTGTATGGCTGTATAGACGTGCTTTCCATGTGCCGGGAAATAAAATGCTTGCTTGTTGAACTGTGCCCGTTTCGCTTTGTCTTTTCTCTATTGACTCTCCATCCTGCTTCACGTAAGGGGTTCGTAGCGGGTGCAAGAACCCGGTAATTAATCTGAACCGTCCAGGTCGACGATAACCGCTCGGTTATCCCGATAGTACGGAACGGGCTGCCCAAGCGGCTCGTGTCCGGAGTCGACCTGCGGCGAGGTACGATCGCCCGGTCGACCATTCGCGCAGGTACTTGGGTTGATCAAATTTGGCGAGCAACCCTATCCTGCGCGGGTGGGCAATTGGCACGGTCGTGGTGGGGTTAAACCCCCACCCGTGACTAGCTCCCGGCGTTGTTCCGAGAGGCTCACGACAGAATTGTCCGTCCGGTGGGCGACGTGCCGCGATTCGAGTTACGTGGCTGTCCGCACGCCGGCGGGCACGAATTCGCAAATATATATATATTTATATTGTATTGTATTATATTGTATTGTATTATATTGTATTGTTGCGAATTTTGGAATTCGATTGCACACAACATACAGGTTCCTTTAGTCAGCTATGTTGATAAGTGCTTGTTCCCTAAATAGCTCGCCTTCCATTGTTTAAATGTTCAGAAATCGATTACATGCGCTGCGGATCGGTTTAATAGTTGGGGAACGAACGGTGGAGACATCCCTCCCCCTCTTCTGCGAAGAGCAAGAAGAACCCTGCCGTCCCGTGACTCATGATGTCAACAACTCCCTCCCACCCGTGGTTGAGCAGGGGGATGGATCACGAGGGCATGAGTCACGCCGGGCGTGGAGGAGGGGGGGGGGTGCGGAGAAGGATAAGAGGAGATCGTTTTCTTTTGTTCGTGGGCAGTAAGCTTTTTGCTTCGGCAGAGAGTAGTCGTTAGGAGAGGGCAGAGTTTGAGGAGGGAGTTGAGGGGAGTCATTCAGCAGACCGTCAGGTCCTGCTTGGCTTGCGTTTGGGTTGAGGCCTTCGGAAGCTTTTTTCTTCGGCTGAGGCCTGGCTCGGGAGGACGCTTTTTGCTTTGATGGTTCCGTGAGCTTCGGCTTCTGCTTGGCTCGGGAGAGCTTTTTGCTTCAAGCTACCCTGTTTTGGAAGGAAGTTGAGCTGGTTGCTCGGCTCGAGCTGCGAATGGTGGCTTCTTCTTCTTCTTGGTTTGTGGAGCTCTTTTTTTTTTTTTTCTCCATTTTGGTTCCTGGCTTGGTGCGACTCATCGACCTCTTCGTTGAGGTGGTCCCTCACGGAAGCGATGGATCGGCGCCTTGTCTAACCAGCAGGTGTTGAGGCGCGGGAGGGTTCGCGGTAGCCCGGGTCAGAACAACTTGACCACACGAGGTGGAGAGGTTCGAGATAGGTTCTGGGTTTCAGCTCACCTGTCCTCCGAGCTGGAGCCCGTTATTAAAGGCCTCTGCCACCATTTCTTGGGTGTGTGCGTACGTGTGTCCGTGGGCCCGTCTAAGTAGGAACTGCTGTTAAGTGCAAGTGACTGTACATAATAAGACGGTTGTAGTTCTTTTGTCGTGCTTTTGTTGCTTGTATAATTGCATACGTGTTTTGCCTTGTTTAATTGCATACGTGCTTTATTATAATAAATGTCCTTGTGTGAATGTAAACCTGTTCATTGTGTCCATTCCCTCATTGAACTGCTCCATCTTGCACTTGGAATATAGTTGCTTTTTAAATAGAATCGGGTCCGGCGAGGTCTGGCGATTAATACCCGCTCGGTTATCCCAAAATGGAACGGACCGCTTAAGCAGGTTCGTGTCCAAGCAGGCCTTCGAGGTACGGTCCCTCGGTAGGTTACCCGCGCGGTTACTTAGGTATATCGATATTCGGCGATTGACCCTATTTTGCGCGGGTAGAATATGGACTGGGCCGTGGTGGGATTAAAAACCCACCCATGACTGGTTTCTGGCGTTGTTCCAGAAAGTCACGACTGGATTGTCCGTTCGGTGGGCGAAGCAACCGCTATTGGTTAGACGCGGTCGTTCGAACGCCGGGCGGGCGGGAAACCGTAACTATATATATATATATAGTTCCGCCGCGGCGCGTCGTCGTGCGGTTCTCCCGGCGCTCCCCGGCCCGGCACGTGTGCCGACGTGCCGTGGTCTTTACGGCGGCGGCTCCTCACGCGAAGCCTGGTGTTGGCTTAGTGGTTAGGGTGGTGGCTTGGGATCCCAGAGTCCTGAGTTCAGCCCCGTTGGCTGCTGAATTAACACCAGGGGGTTGACTCAGCCTGTCATCCTTCCGAGGTCGGCGAAATGAGTGCCAGTGTACTGGTCCCGGTGTATGCCCCGGTTAGAATAGGTGTACCATATCCCTGTGTGTCGTAAGAGGCGACCAGGGTTGGGGTCAGGAAGGGCATCCGGCCATAAAACATTGCCTCAAGAAAAAGCCAAACCCCTGCACAGCAGGGAAAAATGGCTGTAAAAACGGTCATTTTTATATATATATATTAATACCAAGCTTGCACACTAAAAACTCGGCTCGCCGTCACACGATCCCTATGAAATTGTTGTGGCACTTTGCGGACATGCCGACAATGTTTGGGAAGTCTTGGTGTTCCATAGTACCACTTGCATTTTGCACAATGCGTATTTTTGTCATTCCCTGTGTACGGTCTGTCGTCTGCTACCAGCTATGTTGTACTGCTATCCTGTGCATGTGCATGGGTATCGCTAGTGTGTGTATGTGTATATATATATATATATATATATATATATATATATATATATATATATATATATATATATATATATATATATATATATATATACAGTATATATATATTGTTTCGGGGTCGAGCATGACCGCTAGATGGAGCAGTGGAGTCGGTTCCACCGAACACCCGGAATCTAGATCTCTGAGAGGCACGGGTCCCTTACAGGACCGTGGCCGCCAATACTTCGATGGCGTGAGGTAGGGTCCACTTGTCTAACTCCAATTTACCGAAGTACTCACGCCGTCCAACTACCGGGGAAACCACACCCTCGGCCGACTGTCTGGTCCGAGTCGTGGTAACGGCTCGGATCCGGCGTAACCGAGCGGAGTTACCAGAGCCGCGGCGGACCGAATTCACGATTTGCCGCTTCCCAATTTCCCAACACGCACCATGCTAAACCAATGAAAGAAACACAGAAACGAGCTGAAACATTTAACAGGGGATTTATTTATAATGGGTTGGGGGGGGGGGGTGGAAGGGAACACACAAAGAGCAGAGTTATCCGACTCTAAGAAATGCAGTCAATGTACAAGTCACTTAAACAATTCTACTTGAAGACGGGGCCCAAAGACGCACGCACGCACGCACGCACACACACACACACAAAAACACACACACAATAAGATTGACCCCAATGGTCTTTATTGAAGGTTCCCAGCTCGAGGGAAGATGAGTTGTAAACCAGAGCTATCTTGGACCTTCCCACCCCTTGCGGCCCTTGACAGTCCGGCTCGGCAGGACTTGAACCCGCAACTCGATGCTGCTGCAAGCACCGGGTATGGAAGGCAGCGTCTGGCTCCGGCACGCGACGAGACCAGAGCCAGCGACAAGACGAGACCAGAAAAACCAGAGACGAGATGAGACCAGATGACCACGCCGTCCCATCTATTTCTTCCCTCTCTGGTGTCGGGGGCGGGGGGAACGTGTCTCACCTCTCTGCACACATCGATCGTCTCTCCATGATTGTTCGGCGGGTGTGTCGGGGCGTCTCGACCCCCCCCCCCCCGAGAGGCTCTGCTTCTCTTGGAGCTCGCTCTGCGCCCATTGGCTGACCGACTGCAAACTTGCTCGCATCTCCCTGATTGGTCGAGAGCCACCGCAAAATCCCTCCTTGAAATCCTCCTTTCCTCCGCGGACGCTATGGCGTCGGGTTGAGGAAGCTTGGTGAAGGCGTGTAGTTATAAGTGTAAAAATCCTATCCATAAAATAACTTCGCAGCACATGCACACTTAATTCCCATTAGACATAGGGGAAAGGGAGCTATCTATCCACATTTACTTATCGAAATAACTGAGCTATGGGGACCTGAATGTTGAGTGCTCATGGCTGCCAGATCCGTAACGATATATGATGGATAGTTCTTTTTATTTTTAAAATTAGTGATTCTTCTCCGTTGAGAGATGGGGCCAAAATAATATATGAGGGGTAGTCAATAAGTAACCTTAAAATGGTGATATAAATTTGAGAATGTAATGTGTGTAGTTGTAGATGACGTGTTATATCTATGGGTAAGAGTCAGGTTTTGCCTGTTTTAGATCTGGCAACATTATGCGTATGACGTCAGTAGAGCAGTTCCAAGATGGCGGCTCCCTTCGAAGCATGCACCAGGGAGGAGCAATGTTCTGTCATCAGTTTCTTGAGAAGTGAGGGTGTGAATCCCAGTGAAATCTATCACAGAATGAAAATGCAATATGGCGACGCATATTAATCGCTGCAGCAGGTGTACGACTGCGACAGGAAGTTTAAAAGTGGAGTGTCCAGTGTGGCAGACGCTGCTCGTGTGTGGTACAAGAGTGGTGTGTGGTCAACATGGATTTTGGGAGCTTAACCAGGAGGGGAAGGCGGGGTTATTAGAAGAACGTGTTGATCGTAGAGAGTCGAGGAAGCTATACCGAAGGAGAGGCAAAACAGAAGTTATTGACCTCTGATTGAGCAGCTACTCAGCTTGTCTTGTTGGATTGAATGCTGCTACTTCTGCCTCTTGTACGTCATAAAGGCTCTACTGTTGTCATTAGTGGTTGTATATTAGACCGGATTTAATTACAAATTCAGTCTGCTGGTTTGAATCATTTGTGGCAGCTGTGCCACTTCTTCATTTCCCCTACATATTCGAGAAATAATTTTCAACTTTAGGTTGCGAGCATCAACTCGCCTTATCTTTATCAAAAGACAACGTGCGACCTTTAACGTCCACCAGGTAATGTCAGCAGATAGGTCTTTAGATTAATATTCATCTGAGCGTTGGCATAGCACACTCATTGCTGCAACATGCTCTGCCGTAGTCCGACACGTCCAACAGTTTGGCAACTGGTCGAGTGTGGGACCCAGATTTGGTAGTTTGGAGGCAAGTGAGCTGCTTCTACACACACACACACACACACACACACACACACACACACACACACACACACACACACACACACACACACACACACACACACACACACACACACACACACGCACACACACACACACACACACGCACACACACACACACACACACACACACACACACACACACACACACACACACACACACACACACACACACACACACACACACACACACACACGCTCTCCTGTCCAACAAGGCTTCACTGTATTATGATGAGGAATTTGTTTGCTGATGTGAAGGCAGTTCCACAATTCCAGAAATGAATTATCAGGTTATTTGAAAGAGGCCTTTCTTGCATATGGCATCTGCCTTTCTTTCTTCAATCAAACTGACTTGTTATTTTGTTTGTTTGTTTTCTCTCCCACCCTCCATCCACCTGAACTAACATATGATAGGTATAGAGCTGCTGTACCTCCGTCTGCATGCTGTGCACAAAAATTCCGCAGATTTACGTCATGCTGTGGAGTTATCACAGCGCTCTTTGCGCTCACTCCGTGCACGCCGCTTCTCATTCCTTTGTGGAGATGCTGGCCCTCTGGCACTGGGTGCCGTTGCATTTCTTGCTGCTGGCGAGTTGGAGGAGAGCCAAAGCTGTGTGAATAAGTGAGTTTGAATGTTCCTCCTTATGTTTAAAAAAAAAAAAGTATTATTATTATTAGAGATATATATATATATATATATATATATATATATATATATATATATATATATATATATATATATATATATATATATATATATTTTTTTTTTTTTCCACCTTATAGCTGTTTCATTATTTTGACCGAGTGTGCTTGTTCGATCTGCCTGGTTTCAATTTTTTTGATGATCGTATAAAAACTGCAGAATAACATACTTTGGCCATTTGATTGAATGCAAACCCTTTTATAAATTTTCTATAAAAAAAGAAAGTTTGTTAACTTCATAACACAACTACTGAAGATGTTGTCTTTCTTTTCGTTTTTTTTTTTTTTCTTTAAGTGGTGGTTTTTAAATCCATCTGTGCTTGGTTACTAGACTGCTGCAGCTTCAGCCTGCAGTGATGCGTCTCGACTCTGACATACCGGACGAGCTTCTGTATGGCCGTGCCGGGTACCTTTATGCCCTGTTGTTTGTTCAAACGAAGCTTGGACCAGACACCATACCAAAGGACAAGATCATTGAGGTGATCCGTTTATAGGGTTCTTTCCCGAGTGTGCTATCACACTAGAGCCATAATGATGTACTTGCATAACAATGGTTTTATTTGCAAGTTGCATTGTAATATTATTTACCGAACTAGAAGGGCACTCAGTGGAGCGCATACCTCCGCCACACAATGCCTGATCCATGAGAACATTTCGGGCCCCTTACATTTTTTACATATCATGCCATACAGTACTATATCGTTTTTGGCCCTATCTCTCAATGGTGAAGAATCGCTTTCATAATTTAATAATTTTCGGATCTTCACCAAAATGGAATAAATTCGCCCTTGCCACACACCCAACTTGTCGACCAAGTTTCATCTGAATCCATCCCCAACGTTTTGACATGTACATTAGTTTGACAATACATTAGTTTAGCCATATCTCTCAAAGGTGAAGAATCACTTGAAAAATTTTCAGATCTTCACCAAAATTGAATCAATTCTTCCTTGCCACACACCCAATATGTCCACCAGATTTCGTCTGAATCCGTCCAAAACTTTGAGATATTGTGCTATATATAATTTTTGGCTCCATCTCTCAATGGTGAATAATCTCTTAAAAAAATTGAGTAGTCACATCCGGATCCGGATCTTCACCAGTCTAATCAGTTCGTCCTTGTCACACACCCAACCTGTCCACAAAATTTCATCCGGATCTGTCCACAACTTTTTGAGATATCCTGCACACAAACAAACAGACAGAAAGAGTTGAAAACCTAACCACCTCCATCTTCTGTGGCAGAAGTAATAATAAAGACAATAACACAAAAATGAAGTTAATTTAGTCCATTGGGACAATACTCTGTACAGAGCATCAGTGCTGCAGAAGCAGTCTCCTGGGCTATGGGTCACCACTTCGCCGCACGATACTCTAATGGCTAAATCATTCCAGAAAGAAACACTCATTTTGCTGACCTCGGAAGGATGACAAGCTGAGTCAACCCCACCTGGTATTAATTCAACAGCAGAGCAGAATTTGAACTCGGGACCCTCGGATCCCAAGCCCACCACTCTAACTATTAAGCCAACACTGGGCATGGGCATTGGAATGGGTGAAAATAATACAAATAAATGGGCTGGCCTGATCTCTTAATAAATGCTTCATTTAGCGTAGTTATTTCCTTAATGAGTGTTTAGAATGATAGTAATTAAATGTGATATTGGATATGTGTCGCTATTATGTTGAGGTAGATGATGTCCACCTCCCTCATGTCTGTGTCTAAAAATCACCATTCCTTCTGACCATTCATTTGATGTTTAAACCTCTTATCTGTCTTAAATGTTTCTTTTTATCATTTGGGTCGGCCTTCAAGCGCGAGTTTAGGCATGGAATCACACCGAGCAGATTGGACTGAAAGGCAGCTGCGAGTTGGGACTTGGAGGGGTCGCTCCGCCCACCGGGCCGAGCGGCTGAGCAGGGAGGGGCCAAGTGTGTCATGGCTGCCAGTGGGGACTGAGGCTATAAAGGAGTGTCATGAGCAGTGGGGTTGTATATGCCGTGACTTATTGCCCCAAGAGGGTGTGCAAATTTGCAGAGCTGCTGAGCGATGCCATGCTTCCAGAGGCACTGAGTGCCCTTCTAGTTATCCTTGCCAAAGGAGAGGGTATTGCATTTGGGTCCATTTGTTTGTGTTTTTTTTTTTGTCCACACAGAACATGCATATGTGTGTGAATTACATTAGACCTTTAAGAGCCCCAAAGACTGCAAGGACCCATCTGACTGTGAGGACCCAAAAAACCCCTAAGACTCTTCAGACCCCCTAATGCCTTTTAAAACCCTATATACTCCCATTACACCCTTTAGAACCCTTAGATCTCCAAGACCCTTCAGATCCTCTTGAACCCTTTTAGAATGCCAAAGACCCTTACTCTTTCTTACCCTTTCGACCTCTAGACCTTCACACCTTTCAGACCTTTCAATATCCTGTTGACCCTTTTTAGACATTTTAAGACCATTTTCACCCATGAGAACTTTTCAAACTTTTGATTTAGTACATCCTTCCATTTATTTTGCCACACAAAACAAGTCCTGGTGAGGGTCTGCAATCTCTGATTGTTCTTTCTTCTTTGGTTTGTATTGCCTCTTGTAAATTCCCTATCCATGTGCCATTTCCTTATTAAATTGCACTTTGTCTCGGGTGAGTTCTGGTTGTCCTGATGGCTTCAGCTTGTGGTTTTTAACGTCCCGTTAATGGTTGATTGGTTGTGGTCTCCATCCCTCGAAATGACAGTCACATGGCCTTCAAGTTTGCTTGGCCTAATTAGGTTAAGACACATGACGCCTATCGAGGTGACACTTGCCCGATTTGGAGACCCTAATCTATACGGGCAGGCAGCTGTGGACGCAAGGATAACCGAATAATTTACTCCTGCTTGGAGTCTTTGAAGTGGTCGACTGTCACAGTTGCTTTGACTTGACTTGCTGGATTCAAACCAGGCAATGGAACAACCGGCGACTGTTACACCATCTTGTGTTGTACAGTTTGTGGGTTCTGTGGCATACTGTTCTTGTTCTTTATCTGTACAAATAAATAAATAACTCGTCACATTGCCCACAAAACAGTTGAGGAAACAATAAAGTGGGCCCGTCATTTTCCCTGCATGGTGGCAACAACCTTGCTTAAGGCGCTGTCACACCTTGACGATTGAGCCAGCGTATGCCGACTTATGAAAAATTTGTCTAAAACGCTGGCACGCGTCGAATACGTTATGGGTAAGTTTTGTCGACGTTAAGAGCACGCTGAAAAACACTGCCATACGTCGTAGTACGCTGGCTTTCATCGTTGTACTTTGCGGTTGTTCTCAAATTTTAGCATGCTTGAAATTTTACGACGTATGCCAGCGTATGACTCACACGTTCCGCTACGCTGGCCATAAGTTGTAGGCACGTTATGCGATCGTTGACACATGTCGACACACGTTACTTGTAAGTTACTCATAAGTCTATACACGTCGAGGTAATGATTAGCGTACCCGAAACTTATTTATAACCTATGAGTAACGTGTTGTAGGCACGTTACACGATCGTTGCACACACGTCGAGGCACGTTATGCGATCGTTGACGCACGTCGAGGCACGTTACTTGTAAGTTACTCATCAGTCGAAACACATCTAGGTAATGCTTAGCGTACCCAAAACTTATTTCTAACCTATGAGTAACGTGCTTTGAACCTATGTGTAACGTACCTCCAACGTATATTGACGTATTTGATTGACGGACGACCACAGAACTTGCTGAACACGTTTCTAATTGGCAACGTTAAAAAAAAAACAACAATAATAACTTCCGATATTTCGTCACGTGCCGTCACGTCACGTCCGATTGCCTCCTCAGTTTGCTCATGTCTTATTCTTAGTTCCTCCTCTGTGAATATTTTCTGTTTGAGGATATTGTCACGTCGACGTCGAAACTTAAATGCAAATGTCCGAATATATTTTAAAATTCGTTACAAACTAAAAAAAACAACTTCAGATATTTTGTCACGTGCCTTCACGGAGAAAATAAGTTTCGGGTCCGCTAAACATTACCTCGACGTGTTTCGACTTATGAGTAACTTACAAGAAACTTGTGTCAACGATCGCATATCGTGCCTACAACTTATTCCCAGCGTAGCGGAACGTGTGAGCCATACGGCGAGTATGTCGTAAAATTTTCAGCATGCTTGAAATTTGACGACGTACGAGACGTACCACGAAATATGACAGCATACTTCATCGTTTTTCAGCGTGCTCTTAACGTATACACAACTTACCCATAACGTATTCGACGTGTGCCAGCTTGGTTCGACAAATTTTTCATAGGTCGGCATACGCTGGCTAAATCGTCAAGGTGTGACTGCGATGTTGACACTTCCAATTCTCAGGCGGTTATGATTTAAATCGGCGTGCGGCAGGTTTTTAACAGGCTACGCCACGAGTTTGTTGGCGATACGTGCAGCGCGCTATGCCCAAGTTAAACTATGGTTGGGCATAGGTTGTGAACGCCGACAACACGCTAAACATTCATTGGTATAAGTTATCTATAAGACAACGAAACGTTCTGGGCCCGTTACTAATATGTTATGAATACGACCAAAACTTTAAAAAACCATCAAAACTTCAGCGTACGCCAACGTTTTACAGACATTTTTATACGTTGCCATTGCTGGCTAAATCGTCAAGGTGTGACAGCACCTTTACAAGTAGCAACAACCTTACTTATTGCGAAGTGACTGGTTCTTTGCGCTGACTGGAATCCACACGGAGTATGCAAATTCCATTCCGGACCAGACCATCTCTTTATATGCTGTTGCTCGTTGATTGATTCAGTGAAAGAATGGTGCAGATTGAGCCACTTGACCGGTGCTTTAGATTATCTGTGCAACATGATGTAGGGTCAAAAACAAGAGTCCGTCGTTGAAGCGCAATTTGCTCTATTTCAGCAAGTTGGCTTTGTTTAAAAAAAAATATTGAGGCGATGATGTCAACTCGCATCCTTGCTTTTGAGAGACTGTCAAGGTGTTTGCATATTTATCGTTGACCTTCAACTTTGTTTTTAAAACCTCACTTCACAATTGAGTGCACAACAAGTTGAAATGTGAATGGCTTCCAATTAGTAGAATCTCAATATGTTTAAGTACTTGGTATCTACGAACCTAAGTATGGCAAAAAGGAAATGCAGATGTGCAGGACAATAGTATTTTTTTGTTCGTCTTTTCGAGACATCACGTTGATTGTGTATAATACATGCATTCGTCTGTCTACGGTACCCTGGCGTTTGGAAACCAAATGAACTTGCATCTGGTTGACTGCATGCTTGTTCTACTGGAATTTGATCATGAATCCAGCCTGCTGCTTGCATCCTTATTTAGAGGGGGCTGTGCTGCTGATCTAGTGCCCCCATAGATCCCTCTGCTAATTTCCCTGGATTTTAACTTCCTTGTTTGTTTGTTCATTGTTATCTTCCTGTATTTTTGACACAGCTTACTGTGTCCAACCCACTGAGGGTTATATGTCTGAAGAGTTGAAAAGAAAATTAGGTTTCCCTTCATTAACCTGAGTGGTTTGTTCCTTCCTCTTAAGCATTCTAAGCAATTGACTGGCTTTGTGATCTCAAGCCTCATCAAATGGATGCCTTTGCTGTTCCATCCATATTTTGAGCGTTTCATTGGATTTATTTGCTGACGGGGATGCCCCACAGGTGAGCAACGCGATGCTCGATTCAGGCCAAGCGCTGGCACGGACTGAGCGGCGCAGCGACCGCTGCCCATTGATGTATGCGTGGCATGGAAAGCAATACGTGGGTGCAGCACATGGCCTGGCAGGAATATACTACATGCTCATGCAGGTGTGGTCTGCATTCCACGCTCTAGTCATGTGAACACATTGCGTATTTTGTGCCCAGTGGCGGGAGCCTTTCCTTTTTTTTTATGCCCCGTCTCCCCCGCCCCCTCTCTCTATGCCCACCTCACACCCACCTCCCCTTCTCTACTCCCCCCACTATCTCCCCCCTCTCTGTCTCACTCACTCACTTTCCCCCTCTCCCAGACCCCCCCCCACCCTTTCTCTCCACTCTTCCCTCTTTTTGCTTCTTTTCAAGTTCATCCCACCTCTATTGTCTACATTATATTTAAACATCCCCTTTTCTACCAACCAAGCTCCATGGTTAATCACATCTTAATACAGTTCTATGCACTTGTCTGCTTGGCACAATCATGGGAAATAAAGAGTTCTATACTGCTAGACTGCTGCAGCTAAAGCTGCTGCATTAATCAAGAGTTAATGCAGTTCTATGCACTTGTCTGCTTTGTCCATGCTGTTCACCTTTTGTTTTTAAAAACTCGTTTGCCTGCCAATTGGTTTAAGAACAAACAATTTGTGCAAACCAGAGATCCAAATGAATGTGAGAATATGAAAAAGTCAAGTTGCTCAATTGTAATAGACCACTGGCATATTTTCCCTGAAATAAACTGCTGAAACTGTGAAGATAAACTTGGATGAAAGTAATAGAAAAACTTTGTACGATCAAGTAACTAATACGTGACTTTTGAAATAACATAATCCATCCCAAGATGCTCTGTGCACATACGCAGAAAGCTGCCGAGTTTGGCGTGAAATAAAATGTATTGTGCGTTTTGGATAAGGATTGTTACTTGGAATTACTCACAAAGCCTCTGGAAAAAAAAAAGCCAAAATTTCTTGCAAAATGACCTGAGAGAAAGGGCTGTGCCTTTGCACAACAAAAGACCTAGAGAACTTTCTGAGCTCACCGAATGGGCACTTGCTTGTACTTTTGAAATTACGATATTTACTAAGATTCATGTTGGGGGAGGAGGAGTTGTGAGGGATATTATAAATGTATTGTTGTACAAGAAATACGAGCTCAACACCTCTCATTCACGGATATTTCCTCTATTTGTGTGTCGGATTCATTCAGGAACAGAACAATTATGATTAACCATAAATATATTTCCACTCTTTTGTTGAAATGATTATTGGAATTGCACATTTCCCACGAGCAACTGCAGGATAAAAGTGCCCGGTGAGCAGAACCGTGTCGCTGGAAATGCGCGCGCACACAGCGCTTGCGCAAAAGGCCTCATTTAGCATTCATCCGTCAGTTTTTAAAGTCGTTTATTCCTCACAATCATTTCCTGCATAGGACATTGTATTGTAATGCGAGCATTGCTGTGGACAGCTGTACCTGTCAATGCAGCTTAGATTGAGGCCTTGCATCCCCCATGTGATCAATTTACATCCTCTTGAGCCAATGCCTTGCAAACGTATACGATCTGATCTGAGACGCGGCAAATACTTTTGGCAAAATTGCTGAGCTGGATCTGAATTGAGTTTTTGTTGCCGAGTCGCTGCCCTGATCAAATGGAAGTCATTGTCATATGCACATCCATTGGTGTTTTATAGAGCTGTGTACATTTAAGACGGTTTGCTTATTGCTATCCTGATTATATGTTGGATGCGAACTTAAAGTTTACTGTTGATCACCGTAGGTGCTTTTGGGTATCACTCCTGCATTGGTACCTCGTTGTTGTTGAATTTTCTCCGTAGGATTCAAATAGTTGTTTGTTTTTTTTTCTTGTTGTTTGCAGCCTGGTGCGGGTGTAAGCGAGGAGTCTCTCACAGAACTCGTGAGACCCAGCCTGGACTATCTGAGGCATCGGCGCATGCGCTCCGGAAACTTTCCTTCGTCACTGGGAAACGATACTGACCGTCTGGTGCATTGGTGTCACGGTGCGCCCGGGGTCATCCACACCTTGCTACTGGCACGCACTGTAAGTACATCTCTGTGACACACCTGTCCACTGCTACCTGTGCACCAGTAGCGGATCATCAAAATAATTGCAGCTTATGCAAAACAGCTTTGTGAAAACGATTTCTGGCCTTTTGATAATTTCTGGTTGTCCAGCTTGGTATTGCTGTGGGCCGGGGGGTCGGGTGAGAAGACCAATAGGTGGGGGAAGCTATCTCGGTTCCCACCAGACTCCCCGGAATTTTAAGCCGTCACACACGGATAATTCCGTGACGCGGCGGGTCGCTTAACCGACCGTGGATGCCAATAACTCAATCGCGTGACCTCGGGTCCTCCCATCTCTGGGTTAATCGGGTTACCTAATTAATCACGTGGTTTAATTACCGGGGAACACGCCCTCAGTATGCCTTGTCCGAACTGGATCGGATGCGGCCGAGCGACACTGCCAAGGACGTACCGGCTAAAAGGAATGGATCGTTGGGAATAAAGTCCTGGCTAAACTAGGATTCGGACTATGCTGGATCAATGAAAGAAACCACAAAGATGAGCTGGGAACATTCTTAATGATTTATTAACAGTGGCCGAGGAAAGGTATGTGGTATGATAAAGATTTATTGGGGTGTGTTGTGCAGAGATGGGGGAGAGGTCTGGTGCAGCAAATAAACAGGCAACTTACAAAAGGCGATACAGAGCAGACTTAAGGTGAAATTAATGACAATAATAATGATAACGATCTTCTGCAGTCTTACTTAAGCAGGCAGGTGCCAGGACACACACACAGACACAGAAAACCCGATGAAGAGAAAGTTTTGCAACAGGAAGGGAAAAGAGTTGAGGCTATGATCTTGATGCCTTTGTGCTTGATAGCATGACTCGCCACCAATAAGTTTCAGGAGGGCGGGGGGGGGGGAATGCTCTGTGGTGCGGTACCAGACTGGGCGCGTTGTCTCTGGCTTTAGCCGCCTGTGTGGAGACCGTGTTCGTGAAGGAGGAGCTTGAGTGGAGAAGGGGTGGAGTCCAGAGTGCGAGGATGGAGTGGCAGGTGGGACCAGGTAGGCGGGTGGGGTTGACGTCGTGTGGGCAGAGACGAGGATGCGGAGTCCGGGCAGCAGGAGGTGGGTCATGGCGGTGTCAACAAGACGAGGCGACAGCGGGAGAGAGGCGGAGAAAGAGAAAGAGAGAAGCGGAGGGACTGCTCCTGCCGACCTTTATAGGAGGGACGACCTTTATAGGACCTGCCGTGCGGGGCAGGGGCCACCCCGAATCGAAACATCATCACCTGAATCGGGCGCTCCGATTGGCCCCGACCCCTCACGTGGCCCGCCAACTTTGGCCGGAAACCGCCTCACTTCGTTTCCGGCAAGGCTGTCTCAAACAGCTACAATATTCTGCTCCGACCCCACGACATGACATGATTTGCCCACACCAAAATTGGCACGTGAATCGTCCTGCAAAAAACCACGGGCCATGCCCTGGCAACTGGACGAGGGTCCCGCATGCCCACCCGGAAGCCCGACCAGCGCCGATGAACGTGCACGCCAACACGGCCCGCACTGTACATTCGCTGGCCATAGAGACGAGAAGTCGTTCACCATCCGTGGAGAATCCGCTGCTGCCAGTGAGGCCCGAAGGTACATCATTGTGGATAAATCCATGCACGTTTCGCTAGTGGCGTTTCTTGTCTGCCTTTGAGCATATTCCATACAGTGCGCGCGGTTCAGCCATTACGCACGTGGTCAGCGCTCGCGTTCGCATGACTCCGCTAGCGTGTGCGCGGGGCGAACGCCAATATGTGTCGGATATTGAAGTTGAAAAGGAACGTGCCACTTCTACTCCGCACACTCTTATCCCACCAAACATGGCGTGGAGGAGTCTTTATCGGCCTCCGTACGCGTTTTGTGCAGCGTGGGCGTCGTGCTGGCTGTGTTTCCTGTGTAGTAAAAAACACCATTCGTGCAGCCTCTTAAGAGATATTCATTCGCATGCCTTTTTAATGCAACCGGCAATCTTCCCCAGATCATCGGAAGCTCGAGTCGTTAATCCTGCACTGCCAAGCGCACTACATGACTCGCCACACACGCCAGACCCAGGGCTCGCACAGGAACGAGGATCTCTGTGCAGCAGTTCCCTCACAGCGGCGCCGACGCGCTGGCCTCCATGAGGCCCACCTTACAGCGAAGGCGCATGTGGCTGATTCACCTCAGGAATAATCAGACGAAAAGAAGAGTAGTGACGAAATGAAGGAGAAAATGATTTAAGCAACCCTTGCTATTGGATCATCGCAACGCACTCCCTTGTTGTCCCGCTAAACAAAAGTAAAGGGACTATCGACACGTTTAATAATGGAATAACTGTGTTGGGTCACCTATCTGTTGTATGCATGCAGTTCCGAGAACCGCAACAGTATATTCTGTCACCTTTCCCTTCCTGATCCAAGCCTCGCACTGTCCCATTATGTTTCATGCAGGTCTTTAAAGAGGAGAAATACCTTCGTGAGGCAGTGGAATGCGGAGACTTGATATGGCAGCGAGGGTTGCTGTATAAAGGGTATGGCCTGTGCCATGGCACTGCTGGAAATGGCTACGCCTTCTTGGCATTGTACCGTGCCACGGGTGATCAACGCCATCTATACCATGCCTGCAAGGTGCATACGCTCAACTTTGGAGTTTGGTTGTTTTTTGTTTTTTGTTTTGAACATGCAAAAGCTAATTGATTGAAACCATTGGCTAAACATGTTTGTTGTTTTACAAAATAGATTTGCATGTATGAATGGGGAAACAGAGTTTAAACAACCTTATCATCCACCTGATGACTGATACTTGGTTTCATGATGCCCGACCAAACGAGGACGCTGCATGGTACAATCCTGTTGGAACAAATGTTGCTTTTGTTTGATAATCCCATTTTGATGAACAAATTTCAACTCCATGTAAAATGTGGAGCGAGGTTAATCGCTTCTTTTTTTTGCCATTGTGAAAATTTTACAACAGCCCAGGTTAAGCTTTATTCTGATAAAAATTGGAACTGCTGCTCGACTATTCATTTGGGTAAAGTATCACAAAAACAAAAAATAGGTGTGAGAATTTTGTTTGGGGCTGTGGGGAGAAGGGGGTGGGCGGTAGTGTCTCGGTATAACCTTTCGAGCAGCCCACACAATGCCAATCAGTAAAAACAATACTGTACGCTCACAAACCCTGCTGTGCTCATAAAAAATCTCTATCTCGACGAGCTGTTCACCCACCCTACAGGTCGGTATGGAGTGCGCATTTGAAGTGGAGTTCAACTTTTATGTTGAAAGCAAAGGTAAATATCATAGGCAGGTAATAATTTAATGTCTTGAAGCATTTCCGAAATTTTTGAGTGGATTTGGCATTTGCATCATTCATGCAAAGAAAATAAAACTTTGAGGGGGTGTGTGTGGGGGGGGGGATTTAAAGATGCAATTAACCCAAGTAGTCTTCATTACTTCTGGCCGCCCCAAATTATCTTGCTGGAAGGGGTGGAGCTTTCCGTGCCCCCTTTCTGAGTTGAGGGGTGTAGCTTGCATCAAGCAAGCAAACTCGGTTTTGTATCTTAAAATCCGTGAATTGCCCCTGTTGACTGCGGAGAGAAAAGCGGTGTCACGAGATTGTGTCACTGGAACCCACAACACTCCGTTGAACCGACAAGTTGCATCACCTTCCCCAATGTCAACGATTGTTTGTGGACAGTGAAGTCCAGTGTTGTCAAATGTGTGATTTGCGTCACAACTCCTCCACGAGCCTTCGACCCTGTAATAAAAAAAAATCTGATTTGTTCCATAAACGAACAAAGAAATTGACATCCAACCAAACTCAAACAAATATGCATGCTGATTTGACCATTGATTCTGACTATAGACCCCAACCTCTTATTTAGCCAAAAAATATATTGTTGCGAATTCTGGCGTGCGATCGGCCACGTAACTTGAATCGCGACACGTCGCCCACTGGAACGGACAATTCAGTCATGACCCTCCGAGAAACTACCGCCCGGAGCCAGTCACGGGTGGGGGTTTAACCTCACCACGATCGTGCCAATTGCCCACCGCGCAGGATAGGGTTGCTCGCCAAATTCGACCTACCTAAGTACCTGTGCGAGTGGTCGACCAGTCGATCGTACCACGCCACAGGCCGACTCCGGACACGAACCGCTTAAGCGGTTCGTTCCGTATTACAGGGATAACCGAGCGGAGTAATCGTCGGCCTTGACGGTTCCGATTTAATTACCGGGCGTTTTAAACCCACTATCGATCCCTTACGTGATGCAAGATGGAGATTCAATAAAAGGAAGGAGACGAAGCAAAGCGGGAAAACAGTTCAACAAGCAATGCACTTTATTTACACACACACAAGCACGTATATACAGCCATACAAGATGCAACAAAAGCAAATGCAATACGATGCAGAGCTACAACCAAATAAAAAGGGCAACCAAATAAAAGTTCTACTTGTCGGATTGGCGCCACACACACACATTTACACAAAACCCCAAAGAAAAGAAAGTCGTGACTTCCCTGCGCGCGGTCGAGTCCCCCTCCCGCGACCTCAGCGTGGTCGCACCTGGTTCCAATTTCTCACGCGGCCGGCGAACCCTCTCCGGCACTCCTCGTCCGGACGCGTAGGCTCACGCCCCACAGCCAGCTCTGCCGCGTCTCATGTCCGCGCCTCCCGCGTGGCAGGCGAGAATTCTACCACTGAGCCACCAAGGACGACCTCACAACTAACTCACGACCACCCCAATTCCAACTGCTCTCTCTCTCTCTTCGACCTCTCTCCACCTTTTTGTCGGGCGGGCTCCGCCCCGTTTTCGGCCCCGCCTTCCTTCGAGCTTCTGCAAGAAGCCTCTCGAAGGGGGGCGTGCCCTCTTGTTCTCCCTCCACCCCGCGCCATACGGGGGCCGGGGGAGTCAGTTTTGGCTCGGGGCCAGGGAATTATTCCCCCAAAATGAGACCCTTCCCTTACATGACCTCTGACTTTTGACCTGCATCGCCCTTCCTCCACTCCAAAGCGCGGGGAAGATCAGGCGGGAAAAGTCCGCAAGAGCTTTTCTTCTGGCAATCCTGCGTGTGTTCCTGGACGTTTTCCACCACGGAAATCATCGTCGCGTGGTCCGTGGTGGACGGCGTTCATAAGTGCGGGTAGTGGCGAAGATGGTGGTGGTCGTTGTGGTGAGGGTTGGACATGGTTGTTTGGTGGTTGGCGGGCATTGTTGATGGTGGCTTAATGGTCGAAAATAACAATAGAGAAAGAAAAATGGCTAACTCAAAGCTTCGCAGCCCGGATGAATCGCACATATTCCCTCTATACAACGGGTTTGGGCTATCTACACATGGACTTACCGATATTTCTCACCTGAGGATGCTTTATGGTGTAATGCGAATTTCCACAACCGTAACAATATTGTGCTTCAAGTTTCAAACTCTTTATTCTATTTTATTATTTGTTATTTTTTTTTCCCAATCTCAAGCACAAACTTTTCCCCAATTGTTTTACTTGTTCTTTACAGTGTATTCCATCATCATGCTTGTTCCTCATTTTTATTTGTTTATTTGAGCGCAGAGATGTGCAAGCTACAATATCTGCCTTGCTGCCAAGGCTTTTTATTTTTAATTTAACTTTGCTGAGCAATAACTGCCATCTTTCCCCCTCGCAGTTTGCTGAGTGGTGTTTGGACTATGGCACCCATGGTTGCAGGATTGCTGACCGCCCATTCTCCTTGTTCGAAGGTGTGTGCGTACGTGCCTTTCTTTCTTTTTTCTAGCTTTGATAATTCGTTTCTGAACCCATTTCATCTGGATGGGGTGCAATGCCAACGCAATGACGCATCGTGACCACGATTATGTGAATTGCTCCCACGGTAGTTTTTTATTATGAACCGTTTTTGTAGAAGTTACCCGGGTACAAAAGTTTGCAAGTGCGTTACCGCGATTAGACATCCGCTAGGCAGGAGATCATGTGTGTACGTCGGTGTTGCGCATCCGCTTTTATTCACCGGCAAATCCATCTACTGGTTAGCACGTTGGAATGGCATTTCCCCATGTTTACATCGCGAGTGTTTGTTAACATTGTATTTTGTGATATTAATCGTGTAGTATTAATTTGTCATTGGAATGATGACGTTTGGAATGAAAATCTATGGAGATTAAGTTTAAAGAAGACAGAGGGACTGGGAAAAGGAAAAGGCGGGGATGCGGGGTTTCCCCGATCGGAATGGACGGCTGTGACATTCATTCATCCCACGTGGGTGATTCATAATAGCTGCAGAAGACTGATAGAGTTATCACTGAGAAGGGAGTTACTATTTATCATTCCATATAATTCTTTAGTACAGTCAAAATGTCGGATGACCTCCCACAAATTGCAACAAAAGCAAACTCAACAGATTTTGATTCCTGGATATGTCCTTGGTGACAGAAAAAAAGTCCTAAGGGATCCTCCGGGGGGAAAGTCCTGAAATCATGGAAATCCAATATGGCCGCCACCCGGCTTCAGGGAAAATGAGAAAATTGTAAAGATTGATATTTTAATATGTAAATATATGTTTTTTTCTGCATTCTGATTGTTTCTAGTTGTGGTCAGTATATTGATATACAATGATAATTATAAAAAAGTGAAATGTATTGAGGGTAAAATAAAAAAATTATGGCTTTTTTGTCCAAAAATGTCTTTTTCATCCCCCCCAATTTTTTTTTTTAATCTGATACTGATTTTGGCTCCTGGACAAAAAAAAAAAAGAAATATTGAAGACACAAGATGAAATCAGGTCTATGGCAATACAATATAATTATGTAAATCATTGAAACATGACAAAATTCACAATTCCACTCGGGGCAATCACATCTGCCTGACGAAGGTTTCAAAATGAAAATGAAAATTCGCATTAAACTCAGAAACTACATCCATTATAAAGTTACTATACATGTTGAGAAAAATCAAGCGTATTAAAGTTAGAACTCGACAATGTCGTCATCATCCTCATCATTGTCACATGGAGTGTTTGTGCAGCCAGAGCCCCTACAGTTTCCACAAGCTGGAGTGCACTCAATGTTGTGCATCTCATGGTGCTACATTAAGCCTGGCAGTTGCACCTCATGACACGTAACATCTTTTCAGGAGCTGGACCTATTGATGTCTGAAGTGGCACAAAACCCTCATCACACTTCTGCCAACCCCAGTCTGTCAGAAGAAGTTCATCTACACATCCCTTCCATTCTTGGACTTGCAGATACACGCACAGGCTGTAATACATTGCTGCTTCTGATGTTGGTGGTAACGTCTGTGGTTGCACGTCAGAGGAGCTCCAAGCCACCTTGTCCCAGTACCGCTGATACCGGAGGGTGTCCAGGGTGTCAGTTGACTTTCCGTTGTAGATTATCACCAATGTTTTTTTTCTCCTGCATCTGCCACATCACATACGGAAGCTGGATATGTATCAAAAACCTTGGCCTGCTCACGGAATGTGTTGTTTGCTTTGAACTTTTGGAGGGAAGCTCCCTTTCCAATCCCATGAAGACGAGATGTCATGTCACACCCAAGAACTGCATGTAGAAACAGTATGTGCTTGCATATGTCTGTACCAATCATTTTCTTTGTGGCCTTGATGTTCCAGATGCGAGGCTTCTTCGTGTTCTTCTTTGGCTCGGGACAAAAGAAGAGGTCATGGGATTCGAAGCTTGCATGGTAGCATAGGAGGACGAGGAGGTCTGTGTCATCACCAACTAACACAGTGTTGGTGACAGTAGCAGACTGCACGGCCTTCAGTACAATCAGGAGATCAGCATCCCCTGAGGCATGGTGTGTCTCACAGTTCTTCTTCTGAAGCTCTTCACTCAACATAAAAATGAATCGCTGTTTATTCTGCTTATTGGCAAGATACTGTTCCTTCTTCATTGTGAGACGCATGTCAGTTGTAAATGTCACAGTTGTGCCAGCATTCCCTTTAGACCATCTCTGGTGTGTCATGTCCTTCGTGTTGGTACTCTCATAACCATCAAACACGACTATGGCATCTCCGTACTTCTTCGTTACATAATCAGTGTACTGGTGGCATATGACTCTGTATGTAGATCCACGAGACCATGGAATGCATTGAACAAGTGCCCCGCCATCCAAAACATACTGTTGCCCATCATTGGAGATATCGGATCCACGAAGATCCCAGATGGCATCAGCAAAGACTGGCTTGTATGCTTCTTGGAGCTGAAGAGAGGAATCAAAGAGGGCTGGTGGATAGCTACACAGTTCATATTTGAAGGCAGACTCCAGTTCTTCTGCTGTCTGTGCAACAGTGATCAGTCTCTGGAAGAGGAGTTGTGGGTCAACCTGGACTTGCTCTCCATTAATCTTGACGGATGACTTAATGCCGAGGATGACAACTTGGTCTTTCCTCTTAAATGTTTACTCGGCAGGTGTTTTCCCATCCATAGATTTCAATATTTTGGCTCCTACAGCATGTGCTGTATCGACGTTGACGGTGGGGTGTGCATGAACTCCATTGGCAATGTTCCTCAGACGTGGATCACTACTGAATGGATTTCGTTCCTGTAAATACTGAAGAGCTGATAGTGTGTCCTTCCAGTCACGAGATTGTCTTGCCTTGGTCATGTCCTTCTGCTCTCCAGTGTTGTTGTTCACACCTGTGAGCTCTTGCATTGCCTGGTTTATTTCTGCACAGGCAGGCATTGATAGTAGCCATACCAGCCATTGTTGCTCTGTCATTCCTTGCCCTTGTGTGAGCCCCTCGCTGGTCTTCAAACTTCTCATCAGGAGATCAACATCAGAACTGGTCTAACATCAGGTCAGATGAAAGACCTGCCCACAGGTGATCACTTTGTCAAACCACATGGAACCCTTCATCAAAACGTTGTTGGACAATGGGATGTTGAGTTTTGAGGTTGGACATCTGCTGCAGATACACCCTCGCAGATTTGGCATGCAGGTTGTGGCCCGAGGCTGCCAGGTAAGGCAGCATTTCCTGGATGGCCTGTAGATGTAGTGCCAAGATGTAGTGCCTGTAGATGTAGTGCCAGTTCCCAGTGCGCTTTGCCCGGATGTATTTGCGTAGAATGTCGAGCATGTCCATATACTGAACCCAGAGCGCTGAAGTTCTAGAAGATATCTTTGCAGACTCGGCATGCTTCTGAAGGTGGTCTTTGATTTGTTTCAAGACATCAGACTTGCATACTTCTTCCACAGACTGGGGTTGACAGAAGTGTGACGAGGGTTTTGTGCCACTTCAGACATCAATAGCTCCAGCTCCTGAAAAGATGTTACGTGTCATTAGGTGCAACTGCCAGGCTGAATGTAGCACCATGAGATGTTGCACAACATCGAGTGCACTCCAGCTTGTGGAAACTGCAGGGGCTCTGGCTGCACAAACAATCCATGTGACAATGATGAGGATGATGACGACATTGTCGAGTTCTAACTTTAATACGCTTGATTTTTCTCAACATGTATAGTAACTTTATAATGGATGTAGTTTCTGAGTTTAATGCGAATTTTCATTTTCATTTCGAAACCTTCTTCAGGCAGATGTGATTGCCCCGAGTGGAATTGTGAATTTTGTCATGTTTCAATGATTTACATAATTATATTGTATTGCCGTAAACTTGATTTCATCTTGTGTCTTCAACGTTTCTTTTTTTGTCCAGGAGCCAAAATCAGTATCAGGTAAATATTTTTTTTTTTTCGGAACAAAAAATTGACTTTTTGACAAAAAAGCTATAATTTTTTATTTTACCCTCTTTTACTATTTTTACCCCAAGCCGGGTGGTTGCCATATTGCATTTCCATGATTTCAGGACTTTCCCCCCAGAGGATCCCTTAGAACTTTTTTTTTTCTCTCACTGAGGACATATCCAGGAATCAAAATCTGTTGAGTTTGCTTTTGTTACAATTTGTGGGAGGTTGACCAAATATTTCTGCTAAAATGCCTGTACTATTCTTCAATAGTCTCACAAAAGGTCAAGGAGAACTTGCGTGCCATTGTGATCTGTCGCGGCGGCATTTTGCGTTTCATGTTGTATGTAAATATTCTCGAGCTCGGGTTGATCGGGGATTTTCCAGAACCGGGTGCAACCCCAAGAAACACCAGCAGGTTTGTCGGTCATGGTTGGAATAAAGGATGGATTTGCATTCCGAATACCGTGGACGTCTTTTCCTTCCACCCTGAAGATCCACCTGCTTGGCATTTTAGACACGAACAACCACCATTTGTTGGTGTCTATCAGACGCATTCCTTTCTATGGAGATCTGTGCCTGGTGTGCTGAAAAGGGCAACCCTTATCATGGAGTTTCGCTGGTAAGGATTCTTCACCTGATATTGGCGGCACCTTGTCGCTCGTGTGTAAAGAGCTCTTCTTTGCCTTGGTGGTACCTTGCACGTCTCGTGTTGCCTTGCACGGCAGGTTGGTGTAGCTTTTCTGAAGAGTCCAGAGTCAATTTCTCCTTTGATCCTTCATAAACATTCCTTCCTTCAGCCCTGCCGGGTTCCAGAGGGCTACTCAGCTAAGTACCTCGGCAACATACCATTCCCTTGTGGCATTTTTACTCCTTTCGGATGTATTCCCGTCACATATACCTTCACGACTCCGACCGCTGGCCAATGCTGATGCAGTGCTCACTGTTACTCATTTTACTAACCTCGGAAGGATGATGGGCTGAGTCAACCCGCCTGGTGTTGATTCAACAGCAGGAGAGGGGCTCAAATCCAAGAGCCTAACATCTTAAGCCAGCCACCCTAACCGTGAAGCCAATACTAGGCTCCAGCAATGAATATTGAGGGGAAATTAAAAAAAAATTCTTTCCCAAATATCACTTTCACTTGCGTCGTTTTTTTTTTTTGCTACAATATGGATAGGATCACAATTTTTCAAAATTTTCTGGGGGAGCATATCCCCAGACCCCCTCCCCGAGGAAAATCTCGTTCCTTTTTTTCAAAAGTTGTGCAGTTTCACCCATGCATTCATCTATTCATTAATTACACACTATTGCAATTTACCTTTTGACCCTTTAGATTGCTGAGACCCCTTCGAACTTTGATAACCTTTGAAGAGCCTCGAGGACCCACAAGGCTCTGTAGACCCTTTAAGGAAAACGTGTGTGTGTGTTGGAGATGTCTTTTCTGGAGTTCTGCTAGAGCATTCTGATGTGCAATTGAATGCACCAAAATCATCGGCACGACCTCCTGAATTGATTAGGTTCAGTAACTAAAAAAAAAAAATCCCGTTAGAATTCCCATGTTTTAAACGCACACCATGTTAAGGTATATTTAGCATCTTAATATGTCCTTGCCATGCATGGCATGGCATTCAAATTACAAAATAAATAACAAAAAACAATGACAACATTGTAGCATTGCATATATTAATATTTACAACAATAATAATAATGAATATTTAATCCTCATGCTGGCCCCAAGCACATGTGGGCTTGGTGAAAGGCAATTGCTCATGCTCAATCAGTGCAGAAGGCTGGTATGCAAAAAGGCTGTGAAGACCAATGAAAACTTGGTCCATCAGACCAACGAGCCCACGAGTTGCTTTGAAATGATCCCTCCAAGCCATTCGTGATTTGCATCTACAGGCATGGGATTCTTTAACATCAAGTGAATGCTAGCATTTGGTACAGCCGGTTTAGCTCCCACTTCGAAACATGTCCTCACTGATCCAACAGCATCCCGGCAAAGCATCAAGATAACTGTTTTATAGTCAGGTCGGGAATCAAACCGAGACCAGACGATACGAGATAGCTCCGAAAGCAAGTGTGCGAGTTTGAAGATCCTATCTGCATGTTGTTCCTTCGACCTTCCAAAAATCGGAATGTTTTTGGACGGTCTTGCAAAAATTGTCACGTGTATCGTCAAGTCGTGCACGCAGGCAAATAATTACAATTAAAGCTATTTAAGGACCCATCGACATAAGTGCCATGGCATGGGAATGTGGAATAAAAGGGAGGGGTGGGTTATAAGAGTGGATGGGAGGGGGCAAGGGTGGTGAAGGGAACAGGTAGTCATGGGGAGAGGTGGTTGGGGTTGTTAAAATAGCTATTGTTTATGGCTCTTGGAGGATGAGCAGAATTTAAACAAACTTGCTAATGTATCTTAAAACCAGTTGTTTGACCGTCAGTGTGTGGAGGTGTGCATGGGCATGTATGAATGCACTGAGGGTTGTGGAAGAGAAAATGGAGGATGTGGAAGTATGAAAAACAGAGGTATGTCGTCGGTGTTGACATCGTCCATCCCTAATCGAAAACAATGAGAGTTACCCTCCTCGATTCAAGCACTCATCTCGTTACGGCCTCGGGGTTCGAGGTTTGATACGAGGGGAAGCCCTTGCGTTCCTTCCGAACGCCCGGTCCTGAGGCCACCAGCTGTGGATAACTCTGCGGTCTGGTGGGTTGCTCAGCATCCGCAAACGTCACTTAACCTCGTCAACTCTAAAGGATTGAAAATTGACCTTCGTTTACCTGAGGAGGTGAGAAAAGAAAAATGAAATCATGGAGTAGACTCCTTCCCTCACCTCACAGCCTAACAGGGCTGTGCCCATCCAAATTATACTGGAGGGGGGGGGGGATGGGGAAGATTGGCAGTGGAGTGGTGATGCGGTGCGATGGGACGCTAGCCGTATTATCCCTGAGGTGTCCAGCACCTGTAAGCAAGTCCTCTCCGGCATCCCAGATATGCCAACAGCACGCTGCTCCGTTCCTGCAATGCACCCGGGACAAACAGCTCCACGCGCACCAAGCTGTGTTCTGGCCTTTCTCCTTGCTCTCCTCCGCACTATGAGCTCCTTCCTTCTCTCCGCTCCTTTCTATTCCTCGCAGGACGAGCTTTTATGACGAGGACAAGCTCTGAGCTCTTTTCTCCTCACAGGACATTGCTTTTTCTGTCTCGTCTCCTGGGAGACTCTTTCTCATTGGTGCGCATCCGATGTGGGCAGGTCCACGATGCAGCTTGTGGAAAATCCCACTGTCCGAGGGAGCCTTGTAACGGAGCCCTCACCCCACCCCTTGCATGTGAAAGACTCGTCAGGCGTCCCCAGTCCCTCCCTGCATGTGCAAATGTCGTTTGCACTGCACGTACCATTCTCATGCGAGAAGCACAGTACTTTATTGTGTATGGGAAGAGTGTTGTACTCTGACGAATGCAGCAAGCATTGTGCTTTATAGATGGAACAAAGACTGATGCGGTGAAGGTATTAATGACCACAGATGGACCGAATATACTTGATAAAATAATGTGCGGATAGAGTGGTAATGGAGAGGGATGCAGACGGACTGAGGGATGACCGACTGACTGTGGGGTTGAAGGTAAGACCAATGGGGTATTGAAAGGAGCAGTGGGGGATGGGGGGGAAAGACATCACACCAGAGATACACAAACTAAGCTCGATGCATGTCCCCCCCCCCACCCCCAAACCCTTAGACATGGGGCAGAGGTCTACCTACACATATACTAATGAAATAACTCATCCTCTAGTCTCCAACGTGTCCATGTTTGCTCTGCCCTGGGGTACATTTCCAAAACCATAATATCATTCATTCAATACTTGACCTGATAATCTGGCTGATTGTAGTTTTGTTTTTACTCTCCCTGCCACACAACTTGGTTCTTGTGTGTAGTTTTGAAAAACCAACATTCGAGTAACGGTTGTTCAAACTTTGTGACTTGAAAAGCACACTGTGTTTATTAATATTGCTCTTGGAACTGTTTGCCAGACGATTGGATTCTTTATGCACGGTGATGTCATTCCACAGGTATGGCAGGAACCATCCACTTCCTGCTGGACATGCTCGACCCAAACACTGCAAAGTTCCCAGCCTTTGAACTCTGAGCCTTTTTCCTGCTTCCTCTGCCAACATCTGTTCCATCGTCTGACTTAAATGTGTTCATATGGTCATCTTTTTTTTTGTTGTTGTTGTTATTGTTTTGACTGGTTGGGGATTGGGAAGTTTTTGATTTATTTTGAATCCCAAGCATGCTGTGGAATCTGCTACAAGCAGTATTTTCAGGACCGCACTATGCACTTTACTTGGATAAAGATACTTATTTGCCGGTGTTAGGTGCATGTGTGCCAGTAGTGTGGGACGGTTTGCCTGGAATTCCATTTTAACCTTCCTGGCTATTGCCAGGAGCTCTCCAGCTTTAGAGCAATTAATTATCTTATGGATATGCTTACTGAAGTTACAAATAATTATGAACTGGTTAACTTTAATGAATGCTTCATCATTTGAGGAACTGCCTGATGATTACTTTTTCTTCATAAGCAATTGAGTTGAATGAAAGGTGCAGCTTCTTCCAGATGCAAGCCTGGTGGCTGGCTTATGTTCTTAGGGTCTTGAGTTTGAGCCCCTGTTGTGCTGTTAAATAACACCAAGGTAGGTTGATTCAGCCTGGCATTATTCCAAGGTCAGCAAAATGAGTGCCAGCTTATTGGAAAGAATAGTTTAGGCCGTAAAGTCCGGGGCGAAAGGTCAATAATAACGCCCCACAGGCACTGGCATCGTCAGGAATTTCTGTTGTAGGAGGGGGGAGGGGGGCCTATGAAAGGGCTTTGAGCTTCCCCAGCGGGCTCAGCAGCAAAGCCCTGAAAACTGTTCAAAATGAGAATATATTTAGATTTAGTGATGCTCTCCTGAGTTGATTTGGCTAATTAACTACAAAGAATCTGGAAGAATTCCTGTGTTTCTCCTACTCCTTCATCAGCCATTGTCTTCCTGTCTCATGTGGCTTTTTTTTTTTTGTATACCTTGGTTGAGGCTCGTATGAGAGCTAACACACAACTCACAGCAAGGAGGCATGAGACAAGAGGGGCGGGAGTGGAAAGGACAAAACAGTGGGGAACAGACACATTAGGTGAACTGTGGAAGGGAGAGGGATAGGGATGGGGATGGGACGGGGAACATTGTGAAGAGAAGATGGACATTTCAGGGACTTTCAGGAAGGAAAGCAGGAGAAATGAAGGAAGTGGGCTTGGGTGGATTATCGGGGGTAGAAAAGATCGAGGATTTGGATGGGGGAAAATAAGAGGTGGTGGTGAACAGCTGTTTTGAAAGCCTGGAGGGAAGAATGGGAAAGAATAGAGTGAGGAAGTTTATTCCAAAGGCGGGAAAAAAGAGGAATGAAAGAGTGAAGATGAGCAGTGATTCGTGATTTTGGTAGTTTTACCAGAAGGGGGTTGTTGGCGGACCTTGAGCGTCCTGTGGAAATGTGGTGGGGACAAATCACAGAGAGAGCAGGGGGGGCAAGGCTGGAGGAGTCGGTAGAAGACAGAAAGACCACCGACCAACCTGCGGTGATTGAGTGAGAGGCCCAAAGACTCAGCTTCATTGCGGGAAATGCCGATGATCTTAAATGCCCTGGTTTCGACAGCGTGAAGCCGAGAAAGGTGGGAGGCAGGAGCACCAGGCCAGAGGGGAGAGCAGTACTCCATCAGGCTACGGACAAAAGCTTTGTAAGTGGTCAGGAGCTCAAGAGGGCCGAGGAAGGACTTAGCACGACGGAGGATTCCCAGTCGGCGACCTGCTTTTGAGGCGAGGTTGGAAATGTGACTTTCCCAGGAAAGGTCATGGCAGATAGTGAGACCCAGAAGCTTGAAAGAAAAGACTTCTTCCAGAGGATTGTTGAGAAAGTGGATGTGGGGTTTTGTAAACGGTCCTTTCGAAGAGACATAGTGAGAGTGTGAGATTTGTCTGGATTGAAAGACATGTTCCACGTGTTGGACCAGTTTGTGATTTTATCCAGATCTGCAATGAGCGAAGAAGCTGCTGCTTGCCGGTCTGAGGATGACAGATGGTACGGCAGAGGGTGGAGTCGTCAGCAAAGAGAAATAGAGGATTTTCCAGAGAGTCCGAGAGATCATTGATGAAAACCAGAAAAAGAACAGGGCCCAGAACGCTACCTTGAGGAACTCCAGCCTGCACAGGAAGAGGGGATGAAAGAACTCCATTTAGGGCCACACGTTGATTGCGACAGGAGAGGAAGTCTGCGAGCCATGAGTGGAGATGGCCTTGAATACCATGGGAAGAGAGTTTGGTGAGTAGGGCAGGGTGCCAGACTGTGTCAAAAGCACATGATATGTCCAGGGATACGGCTCGGATTTCCTGTCTGGCATTGAGGACCTCCATCCATTGATGGGAGAGCAGAAGCAGCATATCCAGGGTAGAGTGACCTGGTCTGAAACCAAATTGATGATTGGAAATCAAGCCATTGGAGAAGAGGAAGGATTTCATGTCTGAAGCGATGATGGATTCCATCACCTTGCTGATGATTGGGAGAAGGCTGATTGGTCTGAAGTTACAGGGATCTGTTTTTGCACCTTTTTTATGCAGGGCAGTGATGTTCGCAGATTTCCAAGCAGATGGCAGATGACCTTGGGCAAATGAGAGGGTGAATAGAACAGAGAGAGGGTGAGCAAGAGCAGAAGAGCAGGCTTTGAGGACACGTGGGCTGATGCCGTCTGGACCGGTTGCAGAATCTGACTCGAGGTTTGAAAGCAAGCTCTCCACCTTGTCAGGAGAAAAGGATACAGAGTCCAGGGACAGTTGGGTGCGACTGGGTAAAGTGGGTAGAAATAGTGATGGGTTTAGGACACAAGATTTAGCTGCAAACACCGAGTTTAGACATTCAGCTTTATCACGTGTGGAATCAGCAGTGCGGCCATTTGAGGTAAGGGAGGGGATGGAGGGGGAACATACACCAGAAACAGATTTGATTAAATGCCACCAGGATTTTGAGGAGGGAGAGAGGTTTGAGAGTTCAGACTTGAGATGAGAAAGATGTTGTTTTCTGGCTCTCCTGGAGGGTAGATACACACTTGTTCCGAGCTTTGTGGAAAGAACTGAGATTGCCCTCAGTTGGGTTTGCTTTCCATGAGGCAAAGGCAAGTTGTTTCAGGACAACTGCCTCGCCACAAGTTTCAGTAAACCAAGGGCGGGAGGAAGGGTAAGACAACTGAACACGAGAGCGGATAAATCTGTGCATGAGGGAGAGCAAGTTTCTTTGAAAGAATTCCCAGGATGAGTTGATGTTTGAGAAAGTAGTGATAGGAGACCAGTCTAAGTTTGATGGCTGCTCGGAGACCCTGCCAGTCGGCTTGAGTGAAATGCCAGACTCGACGGCGGTGAGGTTGAGCGGCGTTCTGTTGAAACATCCATTTTTGCAGAATTTGTTGGCCTTGGCATCAGCCCTGGTGATTAGTGCATCTCGTTCCTCATGAAAGAAGAGGGTTTCCATCTTCAATGCACACTGGTCTAATCCAAGGCCAGGCGTTTGCAGGTGTTTTTGGGCGTGATCAATCTCCTTCAGCACAGGGCTCCAAAAGTAAAGGTGTATGACAAGATGCTGATGAGAAGACTTCCACAATCACCTTTTGTATCCATTGTTTCCATGTTCCTCTCTCGCAGTTCTTCAACAGCTTCAGTTATTTTTCAAGATGGGAATCGAGTCCAGTGACTGAATTATGCCTTGCACTCCATCGTGGGTGAGACTTGTTTAATATTGATCGAGACATGCTTCTTGAGCACATCCCACCTGTGAGTTGAAGCAGAAAAGGTGTATTTCTCCCCCCCCCCTCCATTGTACCGACAAAGGTCACACAATTTGTTGTGGTTCCTGCAGAATTTACACCTGCAAGGTTTAGACGGTGGTTATTACAGGGAACAAATGTAGCTTTTGGATTCAAACTCAGAATGCACTTCGGTACACCATGACGGACCGCAGCTATCTTTACAGTGTTATCATATCTCTGACCATAGCAATGCTGCATGTCCAAGTCATATTTTTGAAGCTTGGCAAGTATCTGGTTTGTTATGGATTCAGCAGTTTATCCATCGAGAGGAATGGAATCGATAAACGATTCCATTATTTTTACTTCATCAGCATCAATGAGCACATAACAAATCATTTGTGAAAGCTGGTCATCAAATGACATGTCCGGTTATGCTGTCAAACATGATCGGAAAATATTTAGCCGTATGGATGTTGGTGAGGATAGTTGATCGTCCGCTTCCGCCAAGCAAATCAAACTCGTTTTGTATTTGTGGTGATGGGTAAGAGATGACTGTGCTTTGCCTGTTGAATTTTGATAACGTGTTGATGAGCAACTGAGTTGTACTTTGCCAAAAGCTTCACCGTTTCAAGGAAATTCCCAGAGTTCATGCTGTTGCTGAGATTTTTCTGAAAGGGAGATTTTGTGTAGCGAGGAACACAATGCAATTGAGTATTCATTTGAGAATTTCGTTCAACTTTGTGACTGCTTGGTTTATTTCACATTTGAGTTTTTGATCGAGCATAACTCCTTTGAAGCCTGAAAAGAGTTCCTTCCACTGATTGAAAGCCTTGATGTGCAGGGCTATTCTCATGTTCTTCGAAGACTGAGACATTCTATCTTTTGACAGAGACCGATAGTTTTTGTCAAAAGGGAAAGGTCCATCTTTGTTTTGTAGATTGGAAGGACCACACCAAACTAATTCGGTTCTCAAACGCTCTTTCGTAGGATAATAAGGCCAACTTCCAACATCATGAAAGACAATGGTATTTGTTTGCTGCTGTCCAGCTTGCTCACTGTCTGTTTCACCTCTTTGCTGCTCTGGCTCACCCTCTTGTCCAATATTGTCATCCATTTGTTCATCAGTTTCATCACGTCTTCCATATTGTTCAAACCTATATCCAGCTTGTATGCCCTCATTTACTTCATTGACTGTCTTCATTTATTTACTTATTTTCACTTTTTCTTTGTTCAACCAGTTAGAAAGTGTTCCAGCATTTGATTCTGCTTCCTGTGTGAGTATCTCTTTTCTTACAAGCTGATCAATTTGGCTTTGAACTCTTTCATAGTGTATATCTTTATGAAAAAAGTCTGTTCAAAATTATTGAAATATTAATTTGAAAATGAATTTTTTTTTAACATCTTGGGTATAT
>NC_140973.1:37833612-38018612 GCF_056783735.1 Eptatretus burgeri | reverse complement strand
GACACACAGACTGAGACACAGACAAAGAGACACAGAGACACAATGACAGACACACACAGAGACAGAGAGAGAAAGCCAGAGAGACACACACAGACACAAAGCCAGAGAGACAAAGACACAGAGACAGACAGAGAGATACGGAGAGACACAGACACACAGAGAGAGAGAGAGAGACACAGACAGAGACACAGACAGACACAGAGAGAGACACAGACAGAGAGACAGACTCAGAGAACGACACAGAGACACAGACAGACACAGGATGATAGGCTGAGTCAACCCCTTGGTGTTATACGACTTGATTATATATATATATATATATATATATATATATATATATATATATATATATATATATATATATATATATATATATATATATATATATATATATATATATATATATATATATATATATATTCAGTGGCTCAACGGGGCTTGAACTCAGGACCTTTTGGGTCCCAAACCACTGCCCTCATCACTGTGCCAACACCAGGCTCTGAATACAGACATAAATAGTTCTCCGAACTCGGAAATCTTTGGAAGTAATAACAGTTCTACTGTTCCCTGGCCTCATATAACATCTCCGAACTCCGAAAAGAATGTTCGGAGAAGTTAGCAAACAGAACTATTTATGTCTTCGTGTATTTCCGATCGTTTCAGTGCAATATGAGCTTGTAGTTTTTCCGAGTTTACTGGTTCAACTGGGCTTGCCCCCCAAAATAGGTATTTGCTTTCTTCTCAGAAACTTCACATGCAACTCTGATGAAACTTGACAACAACCTTCATCACCAGTGATGTTCCACAGTTGTTCATGGCATTGAAAGAAAATCGTGGTCTGAGGGGTCGAGAGAGGGAGTTTACATAGGGCTTGCTCCCAAAAATAGGTATTTGCTCTCTTCTCAGAAACGACACACAATTTCGATGAAACTTGATCACAACCTTCATTAAGGCCCGGTCACACCTTGACGTTTTAGCCAACGTATGCCGATTTTTGAATTTTTTTTCTAAAACCCTGGCAAACGTTGAATACGTTATGGGTAAGTTTTGATAACATTAAGAGCACGCTGGCATACGTCGTAGTACGTCGCCATACGTCGTCGTACGTTGGCTTTAAACGTTGTACTTTTCGGTTGTCCTCAAATTTTTTCATGCTTGAAATTTCACGACGTATGCCGGCGTATGACTCACACGTTCCGCTACGCTGGCCACAAGTTGTAGGCACGGTCTGCGATCGTTGACAGACGTCAACACATGCTACTTGTAAGTTAATCATAAGTTGAGACACGCCGAGGTAAAGTTTAGCGTACCCGAAACTTATTTCTAACCTATGATTAACGTGTTGTTGGCACGTTACGCGATCGTTGCCACACGTCGACAGACGTTACTTTTAAGTTACTCATAGGCTGAAAGACGTCGGTATAATGGATCGTCCTTGCGTCAGCGTCCACGGCCACGGCCAGGACACTTATTTGCAGCATTCTTCAAACTTTTCTTCGGCATGACGAGGATGTTCACACTTCGATGTCTAGCTTGGCTATGATTCCAATTGTCCATCGGCAGCGTCTATTTAAAATAGTCGAGTTTGAGCGTTTTAACACGTTCAGAAGAAACGCTTCAAATTTCCAAACCCCAGCGTCAAAAAAAAAAAAATAAAAAAAAAAAGGCGAGTGACAGCAATTTAAATCGTTCATTGTAAACAATGAAACTAGCTGAGTGGTACCATTTCAAAGTCGTTGAGTGTAAAAAAAAATCCAATTGTTGAGCGCAAGCGTCTACTTTCAATAGTGGAGATGCAGCCATTTAAATCGTTGAGTGGCAGCCTATGAACCGACCCGTGGACACGCGGACGCAAGGACGATCCATCATAACCCACACCCTCCCCCTCACACCCACCTACTACTGCCAACATGAACAAACTACTACGAATACTCATACTAACACTGATACTGTTACTGCTGACATGGACATCAACTCAAAAAGGAACTCAAACACTGTTGGGTTCCCCTTTTATGAACACCATTTTTATATACCAATTCCCAAAACCGCTGGGAACACGTCTTTATATGGCAGTTGTAAGCGAGAAACACATTCATTTTTTTTTTTTTTTGTCGACCGGAAGACGTCATTGGAATACGTCTACATACGTCGATGTGTGTTGGGACTACGTAAAGAATTGGTTCAAAGCACGTCAAACATAAGTTAGAAATAAGTTTCGCGTAAAAAAGACATTACCGCGACGTGTTTTGACTTATGAGTAGCTTATAAGTAGCCTTTGTGGACGTGTGTAAGCGTCCACATATCGTGTGTAAAACGTATCCCCATCGCATGTGGAACGTGTGTCATACGCAGAGTACGTCGTAAAATTTTGAACATGTTCAAAATTTTACGACGTACTCTACTTACTACGACTTATGATAGCGTATTTAGCGTTGTATTCACGTATACCAAACTTACTCATACCGTATTCGACGTGCCCCAACGTTTTAGACACACTTTTTGTTACGTCGGCATACGCTGGCAAGATCGCCAAGGTGTGACCGCGATTTTGACCCTTCCATTTCTACGGCAGTTATGATTTGAATCGTTGTGCGTCAGCCTTTTAATAGGCTACGTCACGACATCGTCGGCGATGCGTGCAACGCGCTATGCCTGAGTTAGACTATCGTTGGGCATAGGTTGTGTAGGCCAACAACAGGTTCAGCATTCGTTGGTATAAGTTATCTATAACACAACGAAACGTTCTGTGTAGTTACCAATGCGTCACACATAAGACCAAGTCGCTATGAATACGTCCGAATCTTTAAAAAAACATCAAAAGTTCAACGTAAGCCAGCGTTTTATATACATTTTAATACGTTGCCATCGCTGGCTAAAACGTCAAGGTGTGACCGGGCCTTTACCCATGAAGTATTAAAGTTTGTTTACAGTGTTTACTTTCTTCTCCGTCATATTTTGTGGGTCATGCACACCTTCCAGTGGTTCCCTGGTTTTCTTATCAAGCTGCCACCAGGTGAGCAGCCAACGGTATTTGCACCTTTATTATTTTTTTTTTTTTTGTTGGCCATGGACAAACTTTGGTGCAACACAGTTGATGAAGTCTGTGGTCAAGTTTCATCAAAATTATTTGTTTGTGTAAAATACCTATTTTTGGGGGTCAAACCTGGACCTCCTTTGACTCCCCATAGACCCCCTCAGACCAAGATTTTTATGTTATTTCTCTGAGATAAGCTCAGTCGGTCCCGGTGTCTAGCTGTATGTCCGTTAACATTTGCCTGAAATATCTTCTCAAACTCTTCTTCTTTCGGCTGCTCCCGTGAGGGGTCGCCACAGCGGATCATCCGTATGATCCGCATAGTGATTTGGCACATGTTTTATGCCGGATGCCCTTCCTGACGCAACCCTGGTCGCCTCTTCCGACACAGGGATATGGTACACCTATTTTAACCGGGGTATACACTGGCCCAGTATACTGGTACTCATTTCACCGACCTCGGAAGGATGACAGGCTGAGTCAACCCCCTGGTGTATTAATTCAGTGGCCCAACGGGGTTTGAACTCAGGACCTCTTGGATCCCAAGCCGCTGCCCTAACCACGGTGCCAACACCAGGCTCTTTTCTTCTCATCTTCTCAAACTATCTGACCAATAGCTTGGTGGTGGCTTTGGATCCTAGGGTCCTGAGTTCAAGCTCTGTTGACCACTGATTTAACACCAGGGGGTTGGCTCAGCCTGTCATCCTTCCAAGGTCAGTGAAATGAGCATCAGTATACTGGTAATCAGGGCACTGCATCAGTGGCATAGCTGCACCCCTTACCAATGATGCAACCAGCAGCCAAAAAGGCAGCATACGATGGGAACCTGAACAATGAATGAGCAAATTTGGTATGATAAATCAGGACAGCTTTGGCAGTTATTTATTTATTCATGTGCAGCCTATGGCTGCATAATTTTCTGGGGGTGCAGCTGTATGGCTGATGCAATGCCCCTGTAAGCAGTAAGCTGGCTTACCTCAGAAGGATTACAAGCTGAGTCAATCCACCTGGTGTTAATTCAACGAAGAGAGGAGCTTGAACTCAAGACCCTTGGATCTTAAGCCAACACCAGGCTTTTTGTAGGTTATGAAAAGTTAAGATTTATTATTTTATGGAGGATGTCCAGTCGCTGACTTTGGAAAAGAGCTACGAGGTGTCTGCACTGTGCAGGTCAAAGCCGATGGTAAAGCAGAGTTGGAGAGTAAACTTCTCGTGGTTGAACTGTAGAAATCAGTGGACCTCCTCTCTCATTTACCATGCACCACCCCAACCCACCCATTTTACAACTACTGTAGCTCAATACATTTCACTTTTATTAGTTTAAAACAAAAACATTCCCATTATGGCCTGTACATGTAACAAATACATTTCAAGTTTTGCAATTTTCTCTGAACATGATCACTTAGTCGATAACGGTGTCAACATTGGTTCATGACTAAAATTTCACATTGGACATCAAATATTCCATTATACCTTTTCCATTTCTCAAATATTTCCCCCACCCCTTTCTCCTGTTAAAAAAAAAAAAAACATTCCAAGTCTTGCTGTACCTTCATCATAAGGAACAAACCATGGACAATGTTCACTCATCCCAGTTACAAAACATTTATCAATATTAAAAAGCTTTTAAAATGCTGCGTCTGCATGTTGCTCCATCCAATAACAAGGCACAGGTTCAAAAACCACATCCATTGTTGCATTAGTGAAGCAGACTCATTGGCATTGCAGTTATCACATCCGCTCGGAGTCTGGTGGATGGGCAATTTGATTCTGATCCTGGCCTTGCTTGATGCTCAAAATTTAGAAAAGAGAGCATGGATAAGCCACGTGGGTTGGCATCCATTGTTGAAGGAGATTTCTCCTTAAAAGTGCCACACAAACCAGAGAGAAAAGCAACACGAGCACACAGTGTTCCAGGAAGTGACTTCCCCCCCAAGGTTTTCAACTGTTTGTTTGACAAGTCTGATGTTGTCTACACATGATGTGTGTTAGCTCTCGCATTCACCTTAAAATGTAGAAGTAAAAAGACCAAGCTCCCACAACATTAAAAAAATATATAAATTAAACATTTATTTACAGCATACAGGATTCTTTCACTGCACATAAACAATCTTTTATAACTTATCACTAAGCTGAACTGGTAATACAATTTGGTTAAAATTCATGTCCAACTGCTCTATGTACAGGCCACAGTGCTGGTAGAACTCTGCATGTTCAAGGAAGACCATCAATTTGTAATGCAATGGTTTGTTGTAATGCCGGGTGGCAGTTTTACTGTGCCACTGCTGTGGTTTCTGATGTAACCACACCTTCTGTGGAGGCGAGAGGAAGCTGAATTCCATCTGGAAACCAAAACAATTTTTTTTTTTTTTTTTTACATATTACACAAAAAAAATCATCAAACCCCACTGTTCACGGGGGATACATTCCTGAGAAATGCCACAAATGTCGGCATTGTTCTTGTTTTTTTAACCTGGTCTCGGGGAAGAGTGGTTCCACAGAACAAATCAGGACAGCATAATAAAGGGAGCAGCAGGAGAAAGGAGAAATGCAAACACCAGGGCGGAGGGAAAAAAGTAGACAGATGGACAAACAAGGAATGCAGGTAATGATTGGGGGGCGGGGGGGGGGGAGGAAGAACACAAAGGTGGATACATAAAATTGTGCTTGAGCAGTTTGTGATTTTGTCAAGGTATGAGGAGAGGGAAGAGGCTGCTGCCTGTCTGCCAGGAGGACGAGAGATGTCACGGCAGAGAGTGGAGTCATCAGCAAAGAGATAAAATAGAATTTTCCAGAGTCAGTGAGATCATTGATGAAGATTAGGAATAATATGGGGCCAAGAACACAGCCTTGGGGTACTCTGGCCTTGGCAAGGAGAGGAGGTGAAAGGGTTCCATTGAGAGCCACACCTTATCTACGAGAGTAGAGGAAAGTCAGCAATCCAAGAATGGAATTGGCCTTGGATTCCATCGGCGGACAGTTTGGAGAACATGTCGGGATGCCAGACTGTATCAAAAGTTCAAGAGATAGCCCTGATCTCATGTCTGTTATTGAGGGCCTCCACCATTGTTGGGAGAGTGGAAGCAGCATGTCCACGGTAGAGTGACCAGGTCTGAATCCAAATTGATGATCTTAGATGAGGCTGCTGGAGAAAAGGAATGATTTTATGTCAACTGCAATGATTTTTTTTTTTACACCTTCATAGCTCATGCTGTAATGTTGGCTGATTTCCAATTTCCCAGATGTATGTCAGAGACCAGTCCTGAAATGTTAAAAAATAATAATAATAATTAAAAACTATGAAACATGAATGTCGAAGCAGGTCACACTTTATGACCTGTGAAAACAGGGTGCGCGAATCGCGAGGTCCGACAGTATATATATATATACATATATATACATATATATACATATATATACATATATATACATATATATACATATATATACATATATATACACATATATATACATATATATACATATATATACATATATATACATATATATACATATATATACATATATATACATATATACATATATATACATATATATATATACATATATATATATACATATATACAGATATATACATATGTATATACATATATATATACATACATAAATATATATATATATATATATACATATATATATATACATATATATATATATATATACATATATATATACATATATATATATATACATATATATACATATATATATACATATATATACACATACATATATATACATATATATATATATACATATATATATATACATATACATATATATATACATATATATATACATATGTATATACATATATATATACATATACATATATATATATATATATACATATATATATACATATATATATATATACATATATATATATATACATATATATATATATATATATATATATATATATATATATATATATATATATATATACATATAAATATTTTTCTTTTGAGACAGACAAACAAGAGATGCAGGTAACGATGAGGAGTAAAAGAATGCAAAGTATGGACAATACGGATAAATAAGCAAAAATGTATTTGACCAGTTTATTTGTACAAACACCGTCGGTTTATATTTGACAAAATTGTATTCAGTTTATATGTAGGAGCCTGCATATTCATGGGTCAAAGCGCGAGCTGCTTCTAAATTCACGGAGTGGGGCGGGGGGGGGGGGTTCACTTCAGGACTGGTCTCCTATATCCACCTGGAAAATTGGAAATCAGCCAACATCAAAGCATTACATGAAAAAGGTGCAAAAACAGAACCCCTTAACTACAGCCCAATTGGCTTACTGTACCTCCAATCATCAACAAGGTCATGGAATCCATCACAGTTGACATAAAATCATTCCTTTTCTCCAGCAGCCTCATCTAAAAATCATCGATTCAGATTCAGACCTGGTTACTCTGTCTTGGACATGCTGCTTCTACTCTCCCAACAACGATGGAGGCCCTCAATATCAGACATGAGATCAGGGCCGTATCTCTGGACATATCTCTAGCTTTTCATACAGCCTGGCATCCTGCCCTGCCATCCAAGCTGTCTGCCTAAGTTAAACAAGGCTAACTCCACTCTTGGATTACTGACTTCCTCCCATCTCATGGACAACGTGTGGCTCTCAAAAGAACCTTTTCATCTCCTCTCCCCGTCAATTCTGGATTACCCCAAGGCAGTGTTCGAGGCCCCATCATATTCCTAATCTTCATCAATGATCTCACTCACTGAAAAATTCTCTTTATCTCTCAGTTGATGATTCCACTCTCTGCTGTGACGTCTCTCATCCTTCTGACAGACAGGCAGCAGCCTCTTCCCTCTCCTCAGACCTTGACAAAGTCACAAACTGGTCAAACACAATTTTCCTTATGTATCCATATTGTCCACCCTTTGCATTCTCCCTTACCCCTCATCGTTAACTGCATCCCTCGTTTGTCTGACCACGTCTACTTTCTCCCTCCACCCTGCCGTCGTTGTTTCCCCTTTCTCTTCCTGTTCCCTTTGTGATGTTGTGTCCTGATGTGTTCTATGTAATTGCTCTTCCACAAGATTCGACCATGTAAAATAAAAATCATTTTTATTTTTTTTAAACAATGCGTCGACATTCACGGCATTTTTCAGGAGCATGGTCCCCGCGAATAGCGGGTACCCACATTATATATGTGCGTGCTAAGCAGGAATAACCCAGAAGGCAGGTATTGATGGCCATTGCTAACAGCTTATCTTTCTGAGATAGATATGAATGGGTGCAAGCATTGGGCACAGCCAGATTTACAGCTCCATAAAGCAGCACCATTTGAAATACATAGCACTGGAGAAGATGATTATCTGCAATCATTTGACCCAATTCTACCAACTGTGCTCCCCTCTAAATGCCGATAGATGTGAAACAGTTTATACAAACTAAATTAGCTTTTCAAGTGTTTTTTCAGGAGCAATGGCAGGATTTGTTCAGGGGGATGATGATGATGATGATCATGAGAATGCAAGGAGAGGATGGGGTGCCATACCTTTGGTGTGATTCAAGCGATCAGAAGGTGAGGTCTGTGATGAACGGAGCTGAGCCAAGCGCATCTGCTCACTGTGGAAGGTATCCCTGTCAGAAAGCAGCTGATGGCGCTGGAATTCCAGCTACAAGGAGAATAAAGCAAAGGAATGTGGAGGAGGTGGAAAGGGAGATAAAAAGTTGCGATTTTTGAATGTCAAAGTAAAGGGAAATATAATATTTTGGTTTGTATCTAATCTCTTTATTTCAGATTTTAATTATGAAGAATTGTTTTCCCAATCAACTACAAATCTTTACTGGCTTGCCTGGGTTCAAATCCCACCCCAGCTATTAAAAACCTCATCCTGGTGTTTCGCGTGCAGGGGCGGTATGTCAATGTGGGTGCCGTCCCTCGGATGGATGTTAAGCTGGAGAACCCGTCTGCCAGCCCGAGGTCTGTTTGTGAACAATAAAGATCTAACATGGTGTCTTTCACGAAAATTTGAAATTTCTGCCTGAATGTGCGAGGGCACTGCATCAGTGGCACGGCTGTGCCTCAGCAATGATGCAACCACAGCAGGGCGAACTGAATGCTCGTTTGGAAGCGGAGATCATGTTTTCACCCCTATTTGGCCGTTTCTTTGTCTGTGAGCAGGGCATCTCAAAAAGTTGTGGGTGGATTCAGAATGAAGTTGGTGGATAGTTTGGGTGTGTGACAAGGACAAATTGATTTGATTTTGGTGAACATCTGAATACTAAAATTTTAAAGTGATTCTTCACCATTGATGAGAGGGAGAGCCAAAAATGATATACTACTTCCTGTATAGCACCATATTTTAAAAAGTTGTGGACGGATTACGACAAAACTTGGTGGATGAGTTGGGTTGGTGATGAGAACGAGCCAATTAGAATTTGATGTGTGACAAGGACAAATGGCCCTTTTGCAGATTTGGCCTATCAGTGGGATAGAAAACGTAATCTGTTCAGCTTGGCGGGGGTATTCACTCTACCGAATGCCGTTCGAGTTCAACGTATATTTGCAAACAATAAAGTGTCGGATTTGGGCGTTTTCTGCCCATCGTTTCAATTTGATTCCTCTTCCATTCTTGTTCTCCTTCCCCCTGCCAATTGTTGTTTATACACATATTTGAAGTTTGCTTCGTCACGACTTCCCTTTATATCGGTTTTTATCGCAGCAATTTCAAAAGTTGTTGATTGATGCACGCAACTTAACGTTCCGTCACTTTCTGTATTTTTGCTTTTGTCCTTTTATTTTTGATACACACTCAATTGCAAGTGATTTGATTCCTGTCATTCGTCAAAGATGACATTTAGTGGTCGTTAAGGAGTAGCTGGAAGGTGAAAACTGAGTGTAAAAGACCAAAAAGTAGAGCAAGGAAAAAGCAAACGGAAAGGAAGAAGAGATGTACGGAACGAGTGAATAGAGGAGTGGAAAGGTTCGATCAGTGTGAAAAGACATCGTACCGATTCACGCTCACGGTCCATTATGGTCTCCAGTTCCTCAAAGTGGCGCAGCTTGATCTCCAGCTTCTTCATCTGTGTCTCCACCAGCAATGCAACCAGGGTTTTCATCCTCTGCTCCTCACACAATGCTACCAGCTGTTTGCGCACATGCAAATGATTCTTTAAAATCAGCAAATTGATATAACCAATAACCATTCCTTTCACGCCGTGAGGCACATGGGACTGCCGAGGCAGTTTAATTTGGCAAAGGAGTACAATCCTGGATGGGTCACCCCTCCGACACAGGATATTCAAATGGCTTATTAGCCCCAGTAAGCTGGTACTCGTTTTGCTGACCTCAGAGGGATGACAAGCTGAGTCAACCCACCTGGTGTTGTTTCAACGACTCGACAGGGGCTCACACTCAAGACCCTAAGATCTTAAGCCAGCCACCTTAACCGTGAAGCCAACACGAGGCATTAATATTGACGCACACACACACACAATTTCATTCTTTAGCCATTGACCTTTTAACCCCACCTCAGGACCCTTGGGGGCAGAGCCTAAAATGATACTGCTCTTGCACCTTCTTGCCATGTGGTAATAACTACTAAGTTTAGTGGTCATATTAGGTCATAACAACCGTTTAGGAGGAAATAGCTTGACGGACAGACAGGAGCAGATTACAATATCCCCCCCATTTTTTTGTTTTTGTTTTTAAAGTGTGGGGATAATCAACCTCAAAACTAAAGCAAAATTAATTACTTGGAAGGAACCCAACATGCTTGTGTAAGACTAGTTTCCTTAACAATCTGTTATTTACCTCGTCTCCTCAAATACTTTTAAATAATAAATACAGCCGACAGTTATAAGCAATTGGTGAAGCCTGCTAGCCATGCTCCTTACATTCACTGTGCATCTTCAAGTGACCTTTTGTTTAGGAATTTTTTTTTTTGTTCAGTCAGAAATGAAAAATAGTGGAGATGATGACGAAAGAAGACAAACGAGGTAATAAAATCAACGTAATAACAGCAGCAGTTAAACACGATGCACAAGCACATTCTAGAAACTACAGCCAAGAAATTTCAGCTCAATTAAGAGGGCAAAATACAGGCAAATAAATAATTATTGCGTAACGAGCAAGCAGGAGGAACAGAAAGGAGAAACAGTGGCAAAACCCAGTGTGAATGGCAAACAATGTCTGCAGGTTCAAGTACAGGGATGCGAGGGTATGGTTAGAGGAATATGTCAAAGCTGTGCACCACAGACATGGGAAAGCAGACATGGGAGGCCGGTGGTGGCACGGACATGAGTTAAAGGAATTTTATTAAGGCGAGTAATCATAGTACATTCGTGGTGTGTGTGTGTGTGTGTGTGTGTGTGTGTGTGTGTGTGTGTGTGTGTGTGTGTGTGTGTGTGTGTGTGTGTGTGTGTGTGTGTGTGTGTGTGTGTGTGTGTGTGTGTCTCGCCACCTGCGTGCATGCACTCCTGAACCTCTGGACAGATTGGTGGTCGTACTTGGCTGGGGATGGGGGGCGGGGGGTTCGAGGTTGCATGGGAAGGTTTTAAGCCTCAATGGATAAAAAAAAACCCATCATACTTCTGGGGGTTCAATGTGAGGATAGGACCTCAATTCTCTCACATGTTAATATGTGTGGAATATCGCCGCAAACCCGTCCGTAATTCTGGAGGTGGGGGGGGGGAGGGGGAGTTTTTGTTCACTTGTGACAGCTTCTGACATATAATTACATTTAACACCACAATAATTTGTTCTGAGAGATGTTCTCTTCCAGAGTCGCAGACATAGCTCTGTGTCGTGACGGTGATGTCACGGTGTTTGGCTTAGGTCGGAGAACGGGTTTCACATCATATAATATACAATACACACATATATATATATATATATATATATATATATATATATATATATATATATATATATATATATATATATATATATACATATATATACATATATATACATATATATACATATATATACATATATATACATATATATACATATATATACATATATATACATATATATACATATATATATATATATATACATATACATATATACATATATACATATATACATATATACATATATACATATATACACATATACATATATACATATATACATATATATATATATAAGATGGGAGAACCTTTAAGGCAAGGATAAACCGCATGTTTAATCTCTCCAAATGGCTTTAACCATGTGTATTTAGACCAACCTTGGCCTTAACTGCTGCTGCTGCTAGTGCAGCCGTCGCTGCTGTCGCAATGGCCTCAGGGGGCATGGAACAATCACCCTTTGATGCATGAAGACCTCCATTCATTCCCTTTGACTGCCAATTGTCATCTGCCAGTGCTTAAACAGATAAAAAGAATAAATAAACTTTTACAGCCTTCATTCCTTCACGTTAAATTGATGTGCTGAATTTGTCAAAAGATACATCACTATTCATCAGTGCAGGGGGGGGGGGGGGGGATGAAAGGGAGGTGATGGGAACAAACAAAAAATAATATACCCATCATAGATGGGGAATCCCCCACCATTGAAACTTTTTTTTTCAAGATGGCCACCCCAGTCAGCCATCTTGGACCCGGCCACGCCCAAAATCAATAGGGTTCTTCCTTTTCAGGTGGTACATGTGTGACCCAATTTTCAAATCGATATGGCGACATCGTTTTTTTCAACATGGCTGCCTGGCGGCCATATTGGATGTCCGAGCGGGCCGAAACCATGTTGCAAAAAGTTACCCAGGGGAGAGGAACGTAGTAACCAAAAATAATTGAAATCAGATAAGCGGTTTTCCATTTATTACAAAAAACACTTTTTCAAGATGGCCGCCCCAGTCGGCCATCTTGGATCCTGCCATGCCCAAAATCAATAGGGTTCTTCCTTTTCAGGTGGTACATGTGTGACCCAAATTTGAAATCGATATGGCAAACAGTTTATGAGTTATCGCACTCACAGCTATAAATGTTGACGCCCAGCCAGCCGGACGGACGACCCGGGTGACAACAATATCCCCCTTTCCAATAAACCAAACAATAGCAGCAACAGGTTCCAGCTTTACCCTTTACTCCCATCACTGCCCAATCTCAGCAAGGTGTTGCTGTACACATGTGCACGCACACCACCTCACCTGAATCTTTCCCTTCTTCCACCGACTCCTCAGAATCGCCCCTCTGTTCTTTTACACCAGGACTTGCAGTACTCTGCCACATGCAAATTTGGACAAAATTAAGTTTTGCAACATAAATGCAAAAGCAACTGGAAGAAAAATAAAAAAGAATGAAAAAGAGCAATATATAGGAGAACATGGTGATTAAAAGGAAAAAGTTTCAATTTATTTCCAGAGTTAAAAAAACAAACAAAAAAAAAACCTTCCACAATCATTAAACAACAAGGATTACACGAGGATAAAATGGTTAAAGTTATCCACAATGAAGGATCACAAAGCACTGACATTTCGGGCCCAAAAAGGGTTAGAAGGGTAAGGCCCAAAAAGGTCAGCCCTTTATGACCTCTTACGGAGAATAAGTTTAACTATTTTTGCCTCTGTCACTGAAGATGGACGGAGGTTATGTTTTCACCCGTCTGTCTGTCTGTCAAGAGGATATCTCAAAAAGTTGACGGATTCAGGCCAAATTTGTTGGAAAGGTTGGGTGTGTGACGAGGACAAATCAATCCGGTTTTGGTGAAGATCCGGATCAGATAATTTTTTTCAGTGATTCTTCACCATTAAGTAATAGGCCAAAAACAATATATAGCACAATATTTCAAAAAGTTTTGAATGCATTCTGACAAAACTAGATGGGTGGGTCGGTGACCAGAACAAGCAGATTAGATTTTGGTTAAGGTGGGATGCCGATCCACCCTATCAATGGGATACAAAACGTAAGCTGTTCAGCCTGGCAGAGGTATGCACTCGACCAAGTGACGTCCTAGTATTCTTATATTTAAATTTCTTGTTTTGTGCCGCCAATGCAGACCGTTAGTTATTTGCTAGAATTCGCAACTATTTTGTATTCTCAACAAGAATTACAAACTGGCAGTTGAGAGAAGGCTCTAGGAGGAATAGAGGTAGACCAACAATCAAATTGAAAAAATTACTGTGATGGAGTACAATGACCTCAAATTACATTGAACATTACCAGAATGGACCGCTGTGAGGAGAGGCCTTCATCCCACAGTGGACCAAATAGGCTGGTGAAGTGAAGTCACCATTTAAAAATAAAACATTCTGGAAATAAAAACATTTTCCAAACACTGTTGCAAGTGAACCAAATAGGCTAAATAAGCAATTATCATTTACAATTTCATGTCAAAACCCCCAATGCCACTTGTGGAGGTCAATGTTTGAACTTGCTTCCCATATCACAAAAATAAGTGTGCCCATTTGGCAACAGATGAAACTTGAAACATTTACCTGATTGTGACCCTCATGATGCTCTTTCTCCATTTCAACTTGTTGGTGTGCTTCTTCTACAAAATGAAATCAGGACAACAAGGCCACATTATAAAAGGTTACAGCCATTTAAACTATCATTCTTACTCTCCAGATGTACAAAGTAAGATACATAAAAATCATATCGCTACCAATGTTTACAATGGTCAGGTGTGTGGGCAGACACATGCCTGGCTGGTCTCCATCCACTTGATGACCTTGAGTCACCGATGCATTGTCTCCTCCCAAAACCGTACTCGCAACCTCCTGATCTGCATTACGGATGTCAGACGTCGGTATAGTCCCAGCATGCTGCGAGAATTCCTCTTTTTAAAGGAAATTTTGGCAAGGAGTTAGGGATAAGAAAATAGATTTGCTTCCTAAAAATGGACAGCATGTTAAACATTGAATTTTCAGTTCAGATTCAAAAGAAAAACGAGAATGAAAATGAGGGAGGTGCTGCCTCACAGCATTTTGTTTACACAAGGATGCACAAAAAAATGAGATGCAGGAAGAGGCCATTCAGCCCATCATATATACACCACATCGACAACAGACCAACTTTATTAAAAAATGGAAAATGTTTTTTTTCTTTCTGGAGGGGGGGGAAGGGAATGGGTGAAGGTGATTCTTCAGTGAGAACCACACATCAACCACACATCACTCTTGATAAGACCACAACAGACAACACCACCGAGATGCACACATTCACCCATCCATACTCAAGCTACCTAAAAGTCCTGCCAACATCCCTATAATCCCTCCATTTCCAATACTTCCAGGTACATATCTAAATACAATTTAAACTTATCTACTTTTTTCTGCTGCCACTACCTTTCCAGGGAGACCATTCCATACATTAACTACTCTCTGAGTGAAAGCCCCCTACCTTACTACCATCTCAACTCTTCTCTTCTTTACTCTCAGGCTACGGCCCCTGGTGCTATCACTGTCCACTCTGTTGAATAATTAAGCTTCACTTATTTTTATCTCTGCCTTTCATTATCTTAAACATCTCCATCATATCTCCTCATAACCACCTCCTTTCGAATGTATAAAGCCCCATGGATAATGTATAAAGCTTTCTAATGGATAATGCTCTCATGTTCTAATGCATAATGTTCTCATGTATAATGTAATGTCCTTTCTAATGTATAATGTATAAAGCTCCTTCAGCCGCTCCTCATAGCTAAGTCTAGGCCAGGCCCAGAATCAAATTGAGTAGCCCTGTGCTGAACCCTCTCTATGGTATCTATGTCCTTCCGAAGTTGTGGTGACCAAAACTGCACACAATATTGTAAATGTGGCCCTCACTAAATTCCTGTACAATGTTAACAGCACCTCTTGATTTATAAGTGATCCCGCTACGGATACAGCCTAAAACCCTATTTGCTTTACCTATAGCTGCCTGGCATTGTGCTGCCTGCTTACCTTCCATATCTATTACCACCCCCAGATCCTTCTCCTGTGTGACACGCTCCAAAATTACCCCTTGCATCCTGCAATCTCTATTTTCATTGTTCTTTCCCATCCCCAACACCTTACATTTGCTCCAGGTGAAATTCCATCTGCCAGTCTTTTGCCCAATCTATGCAAGTATCAATACTCTCCTGAATCTGATCACAAACTACCTCCAAGCTTTGAGTCATCTGCAAATTTGGAAAGCCTACTCTTTACCCCATTATCCAAATCGTTGATGTAAATAATGAATAATAATGGTCTGAGTACTGATCCCTGAAGTATTGAATTACATCACAGTCATTCAATACATCTAAAAGTTATGTATACAATATGTGCAATGTCTCCCCTGTCCTCGGACTGCAAATCTTATATGTACAAGTTCTTCAGTGAGCCTGAGACCCACATTTAAATATAAATAAAATAAAAATATACATTCTAAAAAGGCACACACAAGACATACGTAGAGCAGCACAAGCAGCAGCTGAGGCCACCCTGGGGTCCACAACTTACATCCTCCCACTCACAATCACTCTTTGCTTGCAATCACTTAGCCAGTTTGCAATCCAATTAGCTTCCTGACCAGCCACTCCACAAGCCCTCACTTGAGCTAACAACCTCCGATGTGATGCCTTATACTTTGTGAACTGCCTTTCCCTCATCCACCCAATCAGACACTGCCTCACAGAACTCGAAAAGATTTGTTAAACAGGAACAACCTTTGGTAAACCCATGCTGACTCCCTTTAATTAGGTTGTATTTGTTTAAATGGTTCCTCATCAGGTCTTTAATTAATGTCTCAAACACCTTCCCCACAACTGAAGTCAAACTAACAGGTCCTATAGTTTCCCAATTCTTCGCTGGATCCTTTCTTAAATAATGGTGTTACATTTGCTACTCTCCAATCCTTTAAATAATGGTGTACCTGTCCTGACTCCAGTGAGCTATTGGAAATATCCGTTAACATCTCGCTTACCTAATCAGCCACCTCCATCAATACTCTCGGGTGCATATTGTTGCGGTCTTCGCGCCCGCCGGCGTGCGACGGCCACGTAACTCGAATCGCGGCACGTCGCCCACCGGACGGACAATCCAGTCGTGACCCTCTCGGACTAACGCCGGGAACCAGTCACGGGTGGACCTTTCGGTCTCACCGCGATCGAGCCAATCAGCCCCCACGTGGGATAGGGTTGCTCGCCAAATTCGAACTACCTAAGTACCCACGCGGAGGGTAGACCGGGCGATCGCACCTCGCCGCAGGTCGACTTCGGACACGGGCCACTTAAGCGACCCGTTCCGTACTATCAGAATAACCGAGCGGTGTTATCGTCGACCTCGACGGTTCGATTAATTATCGGGCGTATTCAGCCCACTACCAACCCTTTACGTGAAGCAAGATGGGGATTCAATGGAGGAAAAAGACGAAGCGAAGCGGGAAACAGTTCAACAATAAAGCACATTTATTCGCGGCACACGGGAAGCACACAAATACAATTCCACCAAATGCACACAAAAAAGAAAACACAATTCCATTTACACAAAAAGCAAACATAAAAGTGAAAACACAGTGCAGAGCTAATACCGACTACCGAGCACACGGCAACACTTATACAATTCTACTTCACAGACGGCGCCGACAACACATACCCAAAACCAAGGAAAAGAAATACCCTCAAGAATGAGGCAGGCCTGAGGCCGAGACCGGGTCGGGCCTACCCGTCTGGTGATGAGACGCGGAGCGGCGATGGCCCCGCAACCCGCGGGCCTCGTGGACAGTGCCTGGCAGGGGGTGGGAACGGGGCCCCCTTGGTCGCACTATCTCAGCGCGGGGGGAAACAGGAGGGGGTTGCTGATGCTCGGGGTATAGAGGATCTTTATTATCCCTGGTGTGCGTCTCCACCTCGGCCAGGTCGCGCTGCCGGCCTCCCTCGGGCGTGCAGCTCCTGGCACCGACGCGAGCACCCCCTCGTCCGACTCTCTTCAGCTTCTCCAGCCACTGCAGGCTTCGGGCTCCAGTCTTCCACACTCGTCCCCTCCGTTCCGACTCCTTCTCGTTCTCGACTCCTCGTTCTCGACTCCCTCTCGTTCTCGTTTGCGACTCTCTCTTGACTGACGAACACCGTCCTTTTATCCCCCCGTAACTTCGCCTTTGACCCCCTCCCTTTGACCTTTCACCTCGCTCCCCATTGGCCCGAGAAAAAGTGGGCGTGAAGGCTTCTTGATCCACAAATTTGCATATATCGATCGTTCTGGAGGCGGGGCCAAATCGCCCCTCGCTCACCGATTGGACGGCAAAAAGTGGGCGTGTGTCGTTTTTGATCCGTTTTTGAAGCACAAAATCCGTGATTTTGTACACGCTGTTCGACGCGCGTTCTGCATGAGTCCAACACCGGTACCCACAGCGGGGCAAGAACGGTGGCGATGCTACGGTTGTGAGGTGTGCGTGAAGGTCGTGGCGGTTGTGGTGAAGCGGTGGTTGTGGTCGGTGGTTGATGTTGTGGTTGTGATCATGGCGGTTGGTCCAAAATAAAGATAGTAAAAGAAAAACGGCTATCCTGAAGAGTCGCAGCTCGCATAAATGACATGTATTCCCACTAGACAACGGGTTTGGGCCTAACTACACATGCACTTACCGAGATACCTCACCTAAGGGACCTGAATGGTGGTTTGCGAATCTGGTAACCACAACACTATTATCTGTACCCGGAGCCTTATCTACTCTTGGATTTCCGAGCTGTTTCTTTACTTCCTCCACTCCAACCTGGATCTTCTGTAAAAGCCCTTCCTCACCTCCTCGATAGATACTCTCAGCTCATGACTGTTCTTGTGTAAAAGTTGAAGAAAAATACCTGTTTAATAAGCCTGCCATCTCACTTTCATCACTCACCACTCTCCCAGTGTGATTCCTCAATGGGCCCACACTGGTTCTAACCTGTTCTTTTCCCCTGATATACTTAAAGAAAGCCTTGCTCTTGTGTTTAATATTCTTAGCCATGTCCTTCTCATTCTCTCTTTTGGATTGATGAGTTATTTTAACTTGCCTCTGTTTACTTCAATAGTGATATAAATGTAACTCCAGTCCTGTTATTTTAAACCTAATAAATACCTTTTGCTTCTGCTTAATAACATTCCTTATCTCACTGCTCAACCACCCTAACAGCTCTTTCTGTTTCTTGTTTTCCACCTCATTGGAATGTACTTACTCTGCACTCTACACATTTGGTCCTTGAAGGTTTCCCATTTCTCTGATGCTGATTGTCCTGTTGTTGGAGCCTCCCAATCTACATCACCCAATTCTCTCCTCATACGCTCAAGGTTTGCATTCCTGAAATCTAGCAGCCTTACTCTACAATTCTGAACTCTAACCCATAACAGAATCTTTGCACACACAATGTTATGGTCACTTGCTCCTAAATGCTCCCCAACATCCACCTCCTCCACCATATTGGGATCGTTACTTAAAAGGAGGTCGGACACTGCACTCCCCCTCGTGGGCTTATCTACAAACTGGGTTAAAAAAGCAATCTTGGAATAAAACTAGGAAATCCTCATCTGCTCTGTCTTTTCCCTGTTCCTCCACCCAATCTATCCCTGAAAATTAAAATCCCCCATAATCAATACCCTTTCCTTACCACATGCCCTTTTGAATTCTTCATCTATTCCTCCTTCCTCCTCTTTCTTCACACCCGGAGCCTTACAAAAGCATCCTCCCACTACCTTACTGTTTTTACAATCTCTAATCTCTACTCATACAGAATCCTCAACATTTATTCCTTCCTTAATGTCACCCCTTTCTCTTAATGCAATGCTGTCCTTGACCCAGATTGCTGCTCCTCCTCCTATTCTCTTTTTCCTTTTACACCGATACACCTTGTAACCTTCTAAGGCCAAAAAAAAAAAAAAATGTTGCATTGGCGTAACGGGTCACTGAAAAATAGGGTAGGTCGGTCGGGATCCTTTTTTATTTTTTTTTTTTATTTTTCCTAATAAATCCCTCCCAAAATCTCCCCCGGCTCGAGTACCACCCTTTTTGTCGGCGGGTTCTGTCCGAAACACTTCCGGGTTTTTGCGATCGCAATCAACAAGATACTTGAAAACGATAGCAAAACAACAAAATAGCAATAAAATAGGGTCGGCAAAATTTTTCGATAGCAAAAAAACAAAAAAAAAAAACAAAAAAACGTAGGGTCGGCGGAATTTTTAGGGTCAGGCGGGTTACGCCAATGCAACATTTTTTTTTTGGCCTAATCCTGTCCTCCAGTTACTCTCCTCCTTAAACCATGTCTCATTCACTGCAACTATATCGTACTCCTCGCTATCCACTCGGACTTTGACCTCAAGCTCTTCTGTGTCATTATTTCCACTCCTGCCATTGGTATACAATATGTTTAACTTATCCCTTCCTGAAATTCTATTTCTCTTCTAAGAAGTCATGGTTGATCTGTGATTTGATTTGCTACATTGTATTAAACAAACATTTTAAAAGCGACCCAACTTTCTGCATGCATGTTCCCAGTAAGCAAAGAGAAAATTTCTTCCATTCTATTCACCACTTGCAGTTTTAGTACCCAATGCAGTTTTAGAATGTGTTGTTTTGGGTATTCGTGTTTTATTTTACGATGAATGTAATTTTATGGTATGGGCTTGACTGACTTTCTTTCCCTGGTTAATGTCAGCTGTTTCTGCTCCTTGGTCATGGCTGCTATTGATCTGAATAGACATCACCTGACCTTTGAAAATCATTCTGTCTGTCTGTCTCTTGATAAACGCGTCTGCTCCAGAATAACTTGACAATATGAGCAGTTAGAATCGCTAAGTTTTGCACAGAGCTTTGCGATCAACGTGTCTCAACTCTGCTCGTTTGGATATTCTTTTTTTTTTTCCTGCAGCATTATTTTAATATCGTTATCACCTTTGCGTTGGCCTTCCCATTCTATCCAATAGGTGCAAGCTGTTCTAGATCGATCAATCGCAGTCTGACTCAACACTCAACGTGGTTATTTTATCAACTCGAGCTGCACTCCGTAGTCACAGCAAGAAGCAATATCATGTCGTGAAGGAAAACGGCATAATCTGATGGGATCTTCAAATTAAAGCTGACCGTTTATCGCGACGAATGAGGCAGCTAAGGAAGTTTAAACAAGAAGGACCAGGGTCCCATTGAGAAAAGTTACACATACTCATCAAAGACGATGAATGCAAAAGTAGGTCAACATATTGGCCAAAAAGATATGCATTTTAGAAATCTGGAGAGAAGAAAAAAAAATATATTGCTAAACAGGTGGAGTAATATTTCCATTCTCATTTTTCCCACATCCTTGTTCTCCCTTACCTGAGCACTTATCCCCATTTCTCAATTTAAATTTCCTTCGACATCACCCCCAAACCTCTTCCACCCCCATATTCCCTTTTGTGAACAGAATATGTAGATCGACCCCTTTGCTAAGACAAATTACATACGTCACTGGAATGGCACTCGGTAGAAAGCACACACACCTCCACCAGGCTGAACAGTTTACGTTTTGTATCCCACCGACAGGCCGGATCCGGATCTGGACCTGAACAAAAATCGAATCGGCTTGTTGTCGTCACCGAACCAATTAATCCATGGAGTTTTGTCACAACTCATCCACAACTTTTTGAAATATCGTGCCATATGTCGTTTTTTGTCCCCCATCTCTCATTTAATGGAGAAGCATCACTTATAAAATTAAAAACTTCTCATTCACATCCAGATTCGGATTTGCAGCTTCACCAAAATTGAATCGATTCTTCCTTGTTGCACACCCAAACATGTCCACCAAGTTTCGTCCAAATGCGTCTACAACTTTTTGAGATGTCGTGCGATATATCGTTTTTTTGGCCCTATCTCTCAATCATGAAGAATCATTTAAAAAATTCTCGTATCCGGATCCGAATCTTCACCAAAATCTAATCATTTTGTCCTCGTCACGCAACCAACCTCTCCAGCAAATTTTGTCCGAATCCATAAACAACTTTTTGAGATATCCTGTACACAGACAAACAAGAGTGAAAACATAACCTCTGTCTATCATTGGCGGTGGAGTTAAATATGCATATCATGCCAGAAACTATGAAACGATGACAATGATTTTTCTTTATGACATGTTGGTTTGGTTGGTCAAAAGTCAAAAGATTTTTGTAACAAAGGACAAGGGGACTTCATTTAGGAATCCATTTTCTGAGTTTTTTTTTTAAGCCTATAGATCTCATGAATGTGAACAAATAAATAGAGGTATCAGTGTTTATTAAGCATTCCCATCTTAGCACATCGCTCATTCATGATCCCAAGTTCAAATCCCCAATTATAGCTCTGTGGCAGTTAATCCATCTACCACTCTTTTAGTATTTTATGTATACAGTATGTGCATGGTCTCCCCTGTCCTCAGACTGCAAATCTTGTATGTACAAGTTCTTCAGTGAGCCTGAGACTCACATTTAAATATTTCAATATAAATAAAATAAAAATATACATTCGAAAAGGCACACACACAAGACTTACGGAGAGCAGCACAAGCAGCAGCTGAGGCCACCCTGGGGTCCACGACTGCAGCTAGGAACGCCACGGTACTCATGACTGGGTTCCCCGATCGGCCAAAAGGAAATGGCTGGAAAGATGGACTTTCACTGTAGCAAGAGACACCTCCCGCACTGATATTTGCCGACGCACCAAAAGAACCGCCAGAACCCTCATCCAAGTATGGGTCCTCGATGGGTAAACGTAGGAAGTGCAGGATGCACTCATCCTGAGTGCGGGTTCCCACATGCTCCGACACCTTGTTCCAGTCATCTTTGTACAGCTCCAATGCCTTGGGTCAACAAACAGAAACACCTGGGAAATGAAACATTTTGCAACTGGGAAGGTTTGAATCCTTAACTCCTTTACGTGAAATTCGGCAATATTTGAGAAACAAACATTACTTATCATGAAAAGGTTGGGTTTTTTTGTAGAAATAGTCAAGGCTCATGGAAGAGCTAGTACTAGTACACTGAACGGATCAGGACACAACATGACAAAAGGAACAGTAGAGAGAGGGTCAAAGGCCAACACAGAGGCAAACTTCGACAAACAGTGGGTGTGGGGAGGAATTGGGGGCAGGAGAGAATGCATGGGGTGAACATGATAATGCATGGGGTGGACAAGATGGATACAGAGGGAAACTTCAAGGAGGGAAAACTAGAAATTTAGAAGGAAGAGGGATTAGGGTGGTTGGGGGGGGGAGGGGGGTAACAAGGGTAGAAAAGATCATGATTTTGGATTGGGGATGATCTAAGATGGTGTTGAAACAGCTGTCTGAAAACCTGGAGGGAAGAATGACATTGAAGAGAATGTGAAAGTTGGTTCCACAGGCAGAAAAAAGGGGAATGAATGAGTGGAGTTGAGCAGTGATCCTGGATTTAGGTAGTTTTGATGGTGGACCGTATGTTCCCTGCAGAATCCTAGAGGGTGTGATGAGGTGCAAAGCACAGAGGGTGCAAAGACCAGAAAAGGGATGGTAAAAGAGAGAGAGAGACCACCGACCTGTCTGCAATGATGACGTGGTTGGCCCAAAGACTCAGCTTTATCATGGGAGATTCCAATAATTTTGAAGGCCTTGATTTCCATGATGTGAGGCAGGTGAGCCAGCCCAGAGGGGAGAGCAGTACTCCATCAAGCAGCGGATGAAGGCTTTATAGGTGGATAAGAGTTCAGGTAAGCTACGAAGGACTTTGTACGACGGAGGATGCTCGGAGTCGGCAGATGGCTTTGAAGGCAAACATTGAAATGTAGTTTGCCCAAGAAAGATCGTGGCTGAAAGTGAGACCCAGGAGTCTGAACAGCTGAGGATTGCTTAAAAAAGGTTGGGTTGGGGAAAGCCGCTGTCACACCTTGACGTTTTAGCCAGCGTATGGCAACGTATCAAAATGTATGTAAAACGCTGAACTATTGATGTTTTTTTAATTTTTGGGCGTACAATAACGTGTTGGACGTATGCATAACGTATTAGTAACGTACACAGAACGTTTTAAATCACATAGAGATAACGTATACCAACGAATGCTGGCACACGTCGAATACGTTATGGGTAAGTTTGTATGCGTTAAGAGCACGCTGGCATACGTCGTAGTACGCTGGCATACGTCATTGTACGCAGAGTACGTCGAGAAATTTTCAGCATGTTGAAAATTTCTCGATGTATGACACACATTCCGCCTACGCTGGCATAAGTTGTCGGCACGCTACGCGATCGTCCACACACGTTACTTTATGTTACTCATAAGTCAAAACACATCAAGGTAATGGTTAGCGTCAGTGTTCCAGACTCCCTGGTTTTTTTTTTTTGGTTTTTTTTTCTTCGGTATGACAGTTATGATTTAAATCGTTGAGCGGCAGCCTTTTAATTATATTATATTATAACCGCACTAGAAATCGAAGTGTCAACATCACCGTCATACGGAATAAAAAAAAAATTAAAAAACCCCAAAAAACAGGGAGTCTGGAACACTAACGCTAACCATTACATTGACGTGTTTGACTTATGAGTAACTTACAAGTAACGTGTGTCGTGTGTCAACGATCGCGTAACGTGCCTGCAACACGTTACTCATAGGTTAGAAATAAGTTTCGGGTACGTTAAACATTACCTCGACGTGTTTCGACTTATGAGTAACTTACAAGTAACGTGTGTCAACGATCGCGTAACGTGCCGACAACTTATGCCAGCGTTATGCGGAATGTTTGAGTCATACGCTGGCATACGTCGGGAAATTTCAAGCATGGAAAATTTGTCTGTCAGGTCAGGTCAGGTATGGGAGCATGTGCCAGAACAGCGCGTCGCTGCGTCTACTTTCCGCCGGTACTCCAGGGGCCTCCGTCTGGCCATCCCCCAGGCTCATGCCAGGCCCATCCCCATCTCCTTGAGATGATGGTCAACCTGCTGCAACCACGAGGCACGCGGTCAGCCCACTGGCCTCCTCCACTCATGAGACTCTGGTGAGAATCTGGTGAGCAGGATCAGCGTCAGGAAAACGAGCCACGTGTCCATACAGCCGCAACTGACGCTCACGGATTATGCAGGTAACAAATCTCATCCGAGTCTCTCTCAGCAACCGCTCGTTGGACACAAAATCCGACCAGCGATAGCCAAGGATTCTCCGAAGTGACCTGGTACCAAAGGAATTAAGTCTCCGTCTCAGATCCTTGGTCAGAGTCCAATTCTCGCATCCACAGAGCAAGACTGGAGGTACCAAGGACCTGAAGACTCGGACTTTCGTCCTCCCGCACAGGTACCGGCAGCGCCACACCCCATGATCCAGTGAATCCATGATTCCCCAAGCCCGACCCAGACGTCTATTGACCTCTGACTCGCAGCCAGCAGAGACATGAATATCACTGCCAAGGTAAGTGAATCTCTCCACGACCTCAACATCCTCACCACAAACAGACAGGACAGCAGCATCCAAGATGTCACCGAAAGCCTGGATCTTAGTTTTGACCCAAGAAACCCGTAATCCCAGCGGCTCCGACTCCTCATTCAGCACCTCGAGGGCCCCCAAAAGGATGTCTAAAGTCTCCGCAAAGATGACTGCATCATCTGCAAAATCAAGGTCCGAGATCTTGACATTCCCAAACGATGCACCGCAGCTTGATCTCTCCGACATCCTCCCTAAAATCCAGTCCATACAAGTGCTGAAAAGTGTGGGGGCCAGTACACACCCCTGACAAACTCCAGTAACAACTGGAAATAAGTCAGAGATGGTACCACCACACTTCACAGCACTCTCAGTACCAGAGTAGAGTTCAGACATCAGATCGATCCGTTTTGGTGGCACCCCACGAAGACCAAGAATCCTCCAGAGGACATCCCGATTCACTGAATCGAACACCTTACAGAGATCAACATAGGCTGCAAGCAGCCCCTGCCGAAACTCTCGTCGACATTCGGTGAAGACACGAAGAGCAAGGATACGGTCAATCGTTGACCTCTTTGGTGTAAAGCCTGACTGCTCTGGACGCTGGTGCTCAAGCAGATGGTGGCGAACCCTATCAAGAATTATCTGAGCAAAGACCTTGCCCGGCACTGAGAGCAGCGTCACCCCTCGGTAGTTGTTGCAGTCTTGGCGATCACCCTTCCCTTTCCAGAGAGGAACAACGCGGCCCCTCTTCCAATCAGTTGGGATGACGCCTGTGTTCCAGGCAGAGCACAGAACTGCATGCAACGACACGAGTACAGCATTTCCACCAGCCTTGAGAAGTTCAGCATGGATGCCACAGATCCCTGGAGCTTTGCCCCGTTTCAACTGGTTCACCGCAGCCCGTGTTTCCACAAGCGAAGGTGGACCACAGTTGATTCGAGGGTCAGCAACAGGGATTGTAACACCCTTGACGTCCAACTCGACAGCTGGGGGATCAGCCTGGTACAACCGCTCAAAGTAACCGGCCCAGCGGGCCTTCACTTCAGACTCCTCTGTCAAGAGCCTACCACTCTCTGCTCTAACTGCAGTGCTCCGAGCAATGGGCTTGGATGAACGCAATGCGCGAATTCCCCTGTAAGCGGGACGAGAATCACCTGTCCACAGGTGATGCTCTACCCCCTCACAGATTCCTCGCACATAGGCCTCCTTGTCCACCCTCAGTGCACGTACAGTTTTACGCCTCAGCTCCCTGAACAGCTCAGCTCTGCCATTCAGCCTGGCCCTGCGACTCTGGTCAATGGTGTTCAGTGTCCCTTGAGACAAAATTCTTCTTTGCCCTGCGGTGAGTTCTAAGACATCCACTGGCAACATCAAGGACGGTGGTCTTGAAGGCACTCCACAACTCTTCAGGACCCCCCAAAGCACACAGACCCCCCAAGTGTCCACTCAGACTGTTCGCAAACTCCTCAGCTACTCTCTCATCCCTGAGCTTGCCAACATCCAGCCTAGGCTGGGATAGTACCATTCTCCAGGATTTAAGGTGCAGCTTTAGAGTTGCTTCAACAAGCCTGTGGTCAGTATTGAGGAACTGAGCACTCCGGTAGACCCTGCAGTTCTGGATCATACTCCAACGACCATCAATGAGGACATGGTCAATCTCTGCCACACTGCCAGCGTTGGAATACCAAGTCCAGCGATGAGCTTGTGGGCGCTGAAACCATGAACCAACCACCCTAAGTCCATGACTTCTTGCAAAGTCAAGGAACTTAGTGCTATTCTGGTTCATAGTTCCTGACCCATGGGGACCAACACACACCTCATAACCATCCCTATCAGTTCCAGTCGATGCATTGAAATCCCCCAAGACTAAAAATGTATCTCGTCTGGGGCACTGATCAACCACAGACTCGAACGTGGCGTAGAATGCTTCCTTCACGGTGAGATCACTCTCCTCAGTCGGAGCATAAACAGAGACCAGGGAAATGACACCTAAGGAGTGACGAATCCTTAATCTCATAATACGCTCATTGACCGGTGTTACCTCAATTATCATTGGGGTCAGTTTATTGGACACAGCTACAGCAACTCCTTGGGTATGGTAACCATCAGAGTGACCAGACCAATAGTCGGTGTAACCACCCACCATTATCTCGCCGCAATCCGGTCTCCGAACCTCAGAGAGAGCTGCAATCCCGATGTCCAAACGCTTGAGCTCAGATGATAACAGAAACAGGTGATCATCCTCTCTTAGGGATAGAACATTCCAGGCACCCACCCGAAGGGACCGCCTCAGGTTAACCCAAGGAGACCGCCGTCTGGTGGACGACACCTCAGCACCACTCCGACACACTCTCCCGCAATCTGACCCAGGGATGTTACCCCGTGGTTTCCCTCCTATCATCAAAGATTGGGGGTCCCGAAGGCTTTGCCCCAATCCCGTCATCCAGTGAGCTGCCCTGCGAAGGGAAGCTGCACAGGAGGTACTCCCACGGAGTGGGTTTTCAGATTTTTTTGCGTTTTTATTTGCGGAATGAAGGGTTTTACGGTGGCCGGAGTGCAAATCCTGCCACTAACCTCCTGATAAAAAAGTAACCCAACTGCAGGAGGATGTCCGCAGACACAGTTCTCTAACAGTTCGGCGAAATCCGACATTTGCCAGCATACTACGACGTATGCCAGCATGCTCTTAACGCATACAAACTTACCCATAACGTATTCGACGTGTGCCAGCGTATTAGCCCAATTTTGCACGTCAGGCATACGTTGGCAAAATCGTCAAGGTGTGACAGGGCCTGAAGGGTGGGGGGGGGGGTTGCCAGACAGTCCTTATGGAGAGAGATAGTGAGTGTGAAATTTGTCAGGATTGAAAGACATATTCCAAGCATTTGACCAGCTTGTGATTTTGTCAAAGTATGAAGAGAGGGAAGAGGTTGCAGTCTGCCTGTCTAAAGGATGAGGGATGGAGTCCTCAGCAAATAGATAAAGAGGGTTTTCCAGAAAGTCAGAGAGATCATTTATGAAGATCAGGACTCAGACTGGGCCCAGAACACTGCCTTGAGGCACTCCATCCTTGACAGGGAGAGGAGAAAAAAGGATTCCGTTGAGAGCCACACGTTGGCTACGAGAGTAGAAGTCCGTAAGCCATGTGTGCAGTTGGCTTTGGATGCAATTGGCAGAGAATTTGGAGAGTAAGGCAGGGAGGGTGCCAGACTTTATCAAAAGCACGACATATGTCCAGAGAGACGGCCCTGATCTCATTACGATACACTTATCTTAGCAAAAGTCAAGGGACACTTTTCATATGCAAGACTGATTTTCATTACCTTGAATGTTTCCCAACCAATTATGCTGTTTTTGATTTCAGTCTCATTGCTCAATTTCAGATAATATTGTGCCAAGGTGAAGGAATTAATGGATTTCCTAAAAAGAAACAATAATCATTGTCATCGGGTGCCTCTATCAGGACTCCAAAATTCCAAAATCCATGGTGGGCTGAATTAACGTGTCGGCAACAAAACTTGACCATTCATCCGACAGACCATCGAGAACGATTGTTAAAAAGAATGTTCCAATGCGACTCTTTCATCACATAAAACCACCATGATGTGACAAAAGGGTTTGGAGAGTCAATGCGAAGTAAGCATTGTCATCCTGAAAAATCATTGTCATCAAAGTAATCAAGTAAGCACCATTACAGGATTGTTCAGCCTTGCATTCAATGGGATACCACGGAAGAGCAGTTCCACACGAGCCTTTGATCAGCCAGATGAAATCAATGAGTTGAAATGGCGTGGTGCAATTAAGGAGTATATTGGAGCCTCAAAATGTGAAAACAGGTTTTCCAGAGCGATGAGTCCAGGTACACAGGTTGTTTAACATTGAAGTTTTCAAGTTTGTTTAACATTGATGTTCGTTTGTGGGATGTGCTGAAACAATAATTAAGGACTCGACAATAACCACAAAATTTTAAAGACCTATGTGATGCACTTTATGAGGATGTGTGGAAAATTCCACCTCATCCAATCAAAAACTAATAGCAGACATTGTCAAGGGTGTAATTGGGGCTCATGAAGGCCGTAAAATACATTATGGCTGCACATAGTGTTGTTATGCACTCTCAATACAAATTGTGTATATTCCATGACTTCAGGATGGTCTGTTTCTACAACGACAAAAATTCAGACTGATCTGAAACAAGTTTTTTTTTTTTTTTTTAAACACAAAAGAAGAAAAACTTACAAAGCTTTCGCTAAGCAAGAGTTTGATTGTACCTCAAGCAGTAATAAGGTCTCGTGGTCTGTCCAATCTCGGGATGCACTTGCAGCCGCTTTACTCTGAAAGATAATAAACCATCAAGTTTTCAACATTCACAAAATGAAATAACTCCACAAAAGCCTTCGAAATCCCCCCCCCCCAAAAAAAAACTCCATCACCCAAACCTCAGCTACACTCAGAGAGGATATGGACACCACTAGGTTCTATTCCCACTAAAAAGCAATCATTGTACTCCACCCCTCCATATTCCATCGCCAGGCACTGCATGAACATCATCATCAGGTGCCGAACGCTTCACGCCCAACGATGACACGCACCAAAAGGGCATACTCGGGTTTCACTCCGTTTGTTTTCTTGTTTATCTGAGCGATATCTCAGCCACTCTTTGAGCGAGGAAGCTGAAATTTGGGGACAATAGTGAACAAGAGCTTTGGCAAAAATGATCTTTTTATTTTATGGTTAATCAATTGATTGATTATTATCGATTTATTAATTACTTATTTATTTTCTTTCTCATCTGGGAAATATCTCAGGCACCTTTTGAGTGAGGAAGCTGATATTTGGACACAACATTGACCAAGTGATTTGGCTATAAAAGGTATTTTTTAATTTGTTAATTATTTTTTCAATCAATTGCTTAATTTTCAAAAAGCTACAGATTTGGATAAAACTGGTGGATTAGGTATGCTATTAACCAATTTATTAATAAATTTATTATTTTACGATTACATCATCTTATTTTAATTACACAATTAGTCAATTATTGTACACCACTCCCAATGTCATCTTCCATGTGCTGCACGATGGCAATGCCGGGCACCGAAAGTGCCTGTCAATGTCGTGCATTGGAGGATATGTTGTTTATTTAGTTGGCATGGGGAGGTGTGCTTTTAATGTATCTCTACTTGTTGCTTCTGCCTTCGGGACGTTAATGGCCATCGAGACTAGATTAACAATGTCCCAAGCTCATGAGCAAAAGGCAGAATATTAGTTATCAAATTCCCATGACTCCATCTTCCTGAGAGAAGACTGTAGGATTTAAATAGCAAGAGAAAGGAGCTTGGTGTTTGTTGATTTGAAAATGGAAGTTTGAGATTCTTTATGAGATTTTTTCTTCCCCCCTACCCCTCTTAAATTTTGTTTTCAGTTCTCCTTCTGATACATATTTTCAACTGTATCTACAAATGTCACATTTCATTGAAATGAAAAAAAACGTTTTCGATAGATGTCTCAAAAATGAGGGGATTTTAAAACATTAGACACCAGAATAGGAGGAAAATTCCAAACCAAACCGAGTGGGCTTCAGGGTAAGAAAACTCAAAGAACAAGGGATGAAGTGAGACCTTGGCAGAGACATTGCGCTTGGTGTAGAGTTCTGTACGGAGACCATAAGCCACCTGACCCTCAGTTCCACGTTCCTTAATTCGCTCTGGAAAATGAAGCATCAATTGTGATGCAGGAGCCTGAAGGATGAAGAATGAAAGGAGGCAGGCAAATAAGAATCCATTACATGAGATTGACGTGAGAAGGGTGAACATGGGTGCTCAATCAACACAGCAAACAAGGGTCCTACAGGTAAAAAGCATGGAAAAAAAAAACAAAGAGAAGAGAAAGAAGAGTGGTGTAACCACAAGGGGCCAAGAAGCAGGACCTGCGGTGAACGAGGCTGGTATGGCACTAAATTCGAGCCAAGAGAATTACTGAGGATGTGGAAGTGAGCAGTGGGAGGTGGTGTTCCTTGGCCTGGTCCACGTGTCTCGGGCTCTACCTGGTAGTTGATGATACCCCATTGCTCAAGCAGGGCATGCACCCTGTGCAGAATGTGGTGGTGGTGTTAGTGGGGTGGTGATACTTGCTTTCCCACAAAGTAAACAGGTCATGACAAACACAAGAATGAGAAGACAAGTGAAAATAAATTAACAAATTAAGAGAAACAGAACATTAAATAATTATGTGGAAAATGAAAGGATTAACACTTGAAATGGCTCTGTGTTTTACTGCTCAGGAACACAAATCAGAGAAAAGAATAAAAAGAACCAGTCTGACCTGATAATGGAAGTAATGTCTCCAGCTAAGCTTCTGCGGCAGGCTGTACTTCCAAGATACTCTTGGGGTGATAATCTATAAGTATCCACCATGAAGTTACGATATGCCATGTAGCTAGATGAAAAATGTGAGGGCAGAAATCAAGGAACAAGTATTTTGATATGACATAGAAAAAAAAATAGCATGATCATAAAACAAAACAAAACATATTTATAAACAAAACAAAACATACTTATAAAGAAAATGAAATGCAATTCACAATTATTAACAAAACGCATGATTATAAACAAAACAAAATGCACAATTATAAACAAAACAAACTGCACGATTATAAACAAAACATAATGCAATGCACTATTATAAACAAAACAAAATGCATGATTATAAACAAAACAAACTGCACGATTATAAACAAAAGAAAATGCATGATTATAAACTAAACAAAATGCAATGCACTATTATAAACAAAACAAATGCATGATTATAAACAAAACAAACTGCATGATTATAAACAAAACAAAATGTACAATTATAAACAAAAAAATGCACGATTATAAACAAAACAAACTGCACGATTATAAACAAAACAAAATTCACGATTATAAACAAAACAAAATTCACGATTATAAACAAAACAAAATGCAATGCACAATTATAAACAAAACAAAATGCAATGCACAATTATAAACAAAACAAAATGCATGATTATAAACAAAACAAAATGCCCGACTATAAACAAAAAAATGCAATGCACAATTATAAACAAAACAAAATGCATGATTATAAGCAAAACAAAACTGCACGATTATAAACAAAACAAAATTCAATGCACAATTATAAACAAAGCAAACTGCAAGATTATAAACAAAACAAAATGCACGATTATAAACAAAACAAAATGCAATGCACAATTATAAACAAAACAAAATGCAGGATTATAAACAAAACAAAATGCAGGATTATAAACAAAACAAAATGCACGATTATAAACAAAACAAAATGCACAATTATAAACAAAACAAAATGCACAATTAAAAACAAAACAAAATGCACAATTAAAAACAAAACAAAATGCACTATTATAAACAAAGCAAATGCATGATTATAAACAAAACAAACTGCATGATTATAAACAAAACAAAATGCACAATTATAAACAAAAGAAAATGCATGATTATAAACAAAACAAAATGCAATGCACTATTATAAACAAAGCAAATGCATGATTATAAACAAAACAAACTGCATGATTATAAACAAAACAAAATGCAATGCACAATTATAAACAAAACAAAATGCAGGATTATAAACAAAACAAAATGCACAATTATAACCAAAACAAACTGCACGATTATAAACAAAACAAAATGCAATGCACAATTATAAACAAAACAAAATGCAGGATTATAAACAAAACAAAATGCACAATTATAACCAAAACAAACTGCACGATTATAAACAAAACAAAATGCACAATTATAGACAAAACAAAATGCACAATTATAAACAAAACAAAATGCAATGCACTATTATAAACAAAGCAAATGCATGATTATAAACAAAACAAACTGCATGATTATAAACAAAACAAAATGCACGATTATAAACAAAACAAAATGCACAATTATAACCAAAACAAACTGCACGATTATAAACAAAACAAAATGCACAATTATAAACAAAACAAAATGCATGATTATAAACAAAACAAAATGCAATGCACTATTATAAACAAAGCAAATGCATGATTATAAACAAAACAAACTGCATGATTATAAACAAAACAAACTGCATGATTATAAACAAAACAAACTGCATGATTATAAACAAAATGCATGATTATAAACAAAACAAACTGCATGATTATAAACAAAACAAAATGCACGATTATAAACAAAACAAAATGCAATGCACAATTATAAACAAAACAAAATGCAGGATTATAAACAAAACAAAATGCACAATTATAACCAAAACAAACTGCACGATTATAAACAAAACAAAATGCACGATTATAAACAAAACAAAATGCAATGCACAATTATAAACAAAACAAAATGCAGGATTATAAACAAAAAAAATGCACAATTATAACCAAAACAAACTGCACGATTATAAACAAAACAAAATGCACAATTATAAACAAAACAAAATGCACAATTATAAACAAAACAAAATGCAATGCACTATTATAAACAAAGCAAATGCATGATTATAAACAAAACAAACTGCATGATTATAAACAAAACAAAATGCACAATTATAAACAAAAGAAAATGCATGATTATAAACAAAACAAAATGCAATGCACTATTATAAACAAAGCAAATGCATGATTATAAACAAAACAAATTGCATGATTATAAACAAAACAAAATGCACGATTATAAACAAAACAAAATGCACAATTATAACCAAAACAAACTGCACGATTATAAACAAAACAAAATGCACAATTATAAACAAAAGAAAATGCATGATTATAAACAAAACAAAATGCAATGCACTATTATAAACAAAGCAAATGCATGATTATAAACAAAACAATATGCACAATTATAAACAAAATGCACGATTATAAACAAAAGAAACTGCACGATTATAAACAAAACAAAATACAATGCACAATTATACACAAAACAAAATGCATGATTATAAACAAAAAAAATAATTATAAATGAAATAAAATGAATAATTTAAACAAAAAATAAAAATTCACAATTATAAATAAAACAAAACAAAATGCATAATTGTAATAGTACTGCAGCATAGCAAACCAATTGTTCAAATTTGTATAAAAGCACCAAAATTGGTGCAAAATGCAAATTTGAACAATTGATCTGAAATATCAGACTACGCTGCTGGACTATAAAGACCGTAACCATGCATGATTTTTAAACCAGTTTGGGTGTTGGTGTCACCGTCTGAACCCCCAGCTCATGGTGAAAGAATCTTGATTAAAATGTCATATATTAATTAAAATTTTAAAACCTGGGCTTGTCCATTGCCTACTTATGTTCTTGTAATTCATATTAAAGTGATAGCATTATATAGAGATGCATGAACCTTTATAAATGTTTTGAATACGTTTCAGTTTACATCATTAGGACAATAAAAACGAGATTTTTATCATGGGCTGCAGAGAAATTGCCCTCTGGCACGTAACGTCATCTCAGGCCAACATCGACAAGCCTAACCTATGACTCGACTCAGTTCGGAAGATGACGTCTCATGACACATCTTCGAGGGTGGAAAATTTGAATGATGATGGATGCGTATTAGACTCGAGTTTGAACCCTCTACCAAAGAAGACACCGACCTCAGCTTCAGATAGGAAATGTTGGAGGACATGGGAATAAGGCCACACGCATACAGATCAGAGCCTTCTAATGACGAGAACACAGACATTACCGAACTGGTTGATGAGGATGAGGATGATGATGATGATGAACAAGCTTGTCTCAATTTGATGCAAAGTTTGAATTGGTGAGCTGTTTATTATTTATTTCAGTGAATTTTGATATTTGCAATCAGATCAGTGACCTCTCTTTCTTCCGCTCATTCAGTTCACAATGCTCATCTTGGGGCACTAAGCCGTGAGTATGGCTGAGTGTTTTAACCAATTTCCCTTGTATAATAGAAATGTCAAAAATATCTGCATTTCTTGTGGTTCAAGGTACTAGTCATGGCAAGTTCAAGCCAACATCGACTAAAAACTGGTGCTGTTGGGACATCGAGCATGCGAAGGCAAAGGCGATGTCACATGATCACAAACTTCTCCACATCAGAGATGGTTCATGAGATGGCACTGGCATGCAATTTCCATAGAAAAACATTGGCAGATGGAAGGCCCATACTGAAGAGCTCAGTGACTATCAACGTGGCACCATCGTCCATCATAGATGGCACCATCAACGTGGCACCATCAACATGGCACCACCACCACTTTTCTAACAAAAGTTTGTCAAATTTCTGCCCTGCTAGAGCTGCCGCGGTCAACTGTAAGTGCTGTTATTGGGGCGTTCCATGTCAAGTGTACACATTTTTCAGCAAAATTGACACATCGTCTCAGATTTCACTCTTTTTTTTTGTGCAAGTGTTTGTATCCACGGTAAAACATTGTGTCAATTTTCAGACCTGGGGGCCCATTTTAGCCCCCCCCCTAAATTTGGACACCCCCGGTTGACCCACAATCTTCCAGTGGCCATATCACAGGTTGCAGTGGTCCGATTTGGCTGATCTTGGTATCAAAATGCTCGTAAAAGCGAGATCTTTCGAGTCGCGTAAAGTAAAATCACTCCAAAACAGTGATTCTAAAAGTTATAGCTTGGGGTACCCTTTGACCTTGGGCCCCTGCCCCCCAGCCAAACCGATGATCCAGATTTATTCGTGTGAGAATACCCCTTCATATACTCCAACACCTCAGCATAAATGAAAATGGGATCTCAATGGGTTCAAGTGTGATGATGGTTTTATTGTTCGGAGTCCACATATCACTAATTCTTGATTCGACATTGGGCGACGTTTGCCGTCATCGTTCCAATGATGTCACCTGCTGGCAGGCGACTTTATGTCTGAAATTGACAATCATCATCTCTGGACTATTATATATATATATATATATATATATATATATATATATATATATATATATATATATATATATATATATATATATATATATATATATATATAGCATCATTTGGGAAAAATTATTCTGCCTATTGTGTCTATTGATTTTTAAGTGTACATTTTTGTATAACCATCATCGAATTAAGTTATAAATGGGCTAATCTCAGTTTTTGCACATTTTGCAGTAAGCATGGCGACTGAAGATCGAAAGGAGTTCCGAAAATACTGTTGCAATACGTTCAGCTGCCATAAAACGAAACAACGAAAAGATCTTCGCAATGTGTCAAAAGATATGTTGATGAAATTTTCTTCAAAGGTGAAAAAAGATGACAGACTTTGTACTTCGTGCAGAAAAAAAAAAAACTCAGTTGTCACAAGAGCGTATTGAAGAATCATCTTCGACCAGTTCAAAATTATCATCAGAAGGTACTATCGAAGGCATTGCAGAATCAATTTCGACAGATGAGGACGAGGAGGTTTTTGAGCGAGAATCAGAAGTTGACCTATTAAACCAGTCGTTATCGATGATAGGCGAAAGCCCATTCGACAAACGAAAGGCAGAAAGAAACCCAGGGTACGTTCCTGAAAAGCAAAGTAAAGTGGAAGCTTCTGTGCGAAAGAAATCATAACTAGTTGCTGGACCAAGCACTGTGGAGAAAACAAAAAAATACAGCATCAAAATGTGATGAAAACTGCATGCCAGAGGTGATCAAAACCTGAAAGAAAAATACGTTGTTTCGAGCCGTTCAGAGGAAATACGTATAACTGACAATATTTGCTAGGAATATGAGCATCAGAGGGATGATGAGTGAATTCAGGTGCTCCCAAAGAAAGGATGTGCAAGCCAAAAATTTAGAGAAAGAAAATGGGATGCTATCGTCTCCAAATCCCAAACGGTAAAATATTGCCTGACGAAGTGAAATCCGCCGCAACCGAATCTTACCGAAGTGATGAAGTCAGCCGAATAATGCCGGGAAAAAAAGGACTGTGTGGTGGTCAGGAATGAACATGGAAAAGACAAAATTCAAAAGTGCCTGGTACTAAACAATCTGAAGGAGCTGTTCCAGAAATTCAAAGAGAAGAACCCTATCTTGAAAGTTAGATTCGCGAAGTTCGCCATGCTCCGTTCCGCAGAGTGTGTCCTGGCCGGTTCAGGCGGTACACACAGTGTATGTGCATGTATGACACATCAAAATGTGAAACTCATGATGTTTGGTTCCAAAATGCCAGAGAGAGCCAAACTTCCTAGCTATCATCATGTGATAGCACACATAGTTTGTAACCCAGCACAACCGGAATGTTATTTCAGAACTTGGGAAAGTTGCCCATCAATTGAAGACTTCAAAACCGAGCTACTGAGTGCTTATGAACTGGAGGATATTGATGAAATTCAGTTTAAACGGTGGACATCCACCAACAGATCAGAACCGAGCTCCATGGTCCTGCCTTTGGAAGAATTCATTAATCAATTCTGTGAATGCGTGGTGAAATTGGTGAGACACGACTTCATTGCCAAGGCCCAATCTCAGCTTCTGAAAAATAAGAAAGACGAAATCAGTGAAGGAGAATTTTTTCATTATTGGAGACTTCTCAGAGAACTATTCATTTGTCGTACAGGATGCGGCCCAAGGATTCCATTGGAACTGCTCTCAAGCGACAACTCACCCCTGGATTTACAATTTTAAATCGGACGATGGCAAATTAAACCACGATTCGTTCACGATTATATCAGAATGCAATACTCACGACGTTGTCTCAGTCCACCTCTTCCAAAGAATGCTCATTGAACACTTGAAATCTAGCTTTAGAAATGTAAAGAAACTTTACTATTTCTCAGACGGTTGCGCTGACCAATAAAATAATTGGAAAGCCTTCATAAACCTATGTCGTCACAAATCAGAGTGTGGTATTGACGCAGAATGGCATTCTTTTGCCACAAGTCATGGCAAGGGCCCTTCAGATGGCGTGGGAGGTACAGTCAAACGAGAAGCAACACGTGAGAGTCTGCGTAGACCTTACGACAGTCAAATTATTTCTCCAAAAGATCTTTTCGCCTTTGCTGAAAATGGTTTGAATGAAATGAAGTTCGGTTACGGGACCCAAGAGGTGTATGACGAGGAAGAACGAAATCTGGAAGAAAGGTTAAAAAATGGCCAAAACTAGAGGTGGAACTCAAAAACTTCATGCTTTCATCCCTATTTCTGAAACTGCTCTTCAAGTACGCGAATTCAGCCTTAAGGCGCTGTCACACCTTGACGATTTAGCCAGCGTATGCCGACTTTTGAAAAATTTGTCGAAAACACTGGCACACGTCGAATACGTTATGGGTAAGTTTTATCGACGTTAAGAGCACGCTGAAAAACACTGCCATACGTTGTAGTACGCTGGGTTTCATCGTTGTACTTTGCGGTTGTCCTCAAATTTTAGCATTCTTGAAATTTTACCACGTATGCCAGCGTATGACTCACACGTTCCGCTACGCTGGCCATAAGTTGTAGGCACGTTATGCGATCGTTGACACGTCGACAGAAGTTACTCATAAGTCGAAACACATCGAGGTAATGATTAGCGTACCCGAAACTTATTTATAACCTATGAGTAACATGTTGTAGGCACATTACACGATCGTTGACACACGTCGAGGCACGTTATGCGATCGTTGACACACGTTACTTGTAAGTTACTCATAAGTCGAAACACGTCGAGGTAATGCTTAGCGTACCCAAAACTTATTTCTAACCGATGAGTAACGTGCTTTGAACCTATGTGTAACGTACCTTCAAGGCATATTGACGTATTTGATTGACATCTTCCGGACGACCACAGAACTTACTGAACGTGTTTCTAATTTACAGCTACCGTATAATGGCGTATTGGCAGCGTTTTAAAAAAACAACAAAAAAAAACAATAACTTCCGATATTTCGTCACGTGCCGTCACGTCACGTCCGATTCCCTCCTCAGTTTGCTCATGTCTTATTCATGGTTCCTCCTCTGTGAATATTTTCTGTTTGAGGATATTGTCACGTCGACGTCGAAACTTAAAAGCAAATGTCCGAATATATTTTAAAATTCGTGATAGTCTAAAAAAAAAAAAACAACAACAACAACAACTTCAGATATTTCGTCACGTACCTTCACAGAGCCAAGGAGAAAAAAAGAAAATAAGTTTCGGGTATGGTAAACATTACCTCGACGCGTTTCGACTTATGAGTAACTTACAAGGAACTTGTGTCGACGTGTGTCAACGATCGCATATCGTGCCTACAACTTATTCCCAGCGTAGCGGAACGTGTGAGCCATACGGCGAGTAAGTCGTAAAATTTTCAGCATGCTTGAAATTTCACGACGTACGAAACGTACCACAAAATATGACAGCATACTTCATCGTTTTTCAGCGTGCTCTTAACGTATACACAACTTATCCATACCGTATTCGACGTGTGCCAGCGTTTGACACATTTTTCATAGGTCGGCATACGCTGGCTAAATCGGCAAGGTGTGACTGCGTGGTTGACACTTTCAATTTTCAGGCGGTTATGATTTAAATCGGCGTGCGGCAGGTTTTTAACAGGCTACGCCATGAGTTCGTCGGCGATACATGCAGCGCGCTATGCCTAAGTTAAACTATCATTGGGCATAGGTTGTGAACGCCGACAACAGGCTAAGCATTCGTTGGTACAAGTTATCTATAAGACAACGAAACGTTCTGCGCCCATTACTAATATGTTATGCATACGACCAACACGTTATGAATACGACCAAAACTTAAAAAAAACATCAAAATTTCAGCGTACGCCAACGTTTTACATACATTTTTATACGTTGCCATTGCTGGCTAAATCGTCAAGGTGTGACAGCGCCTTTAGCGAGGAACACCGTATCGAGTCAGCTATTTCAAAACCTACACCAACTTTTAACGGGAAACTCTCAGGTTATGTCACAGTGCACTATGATGGAAAATGGTGGCTTGCCTGCATCATGGAAGCCTTTCAGGACACTCATGAAGTGAAAGTGAATTTTCTTCATCCAAACGGACCCGCAAATAGTTTCTTTTTTCCTGACATTGAAGATCACTGCATTTTAGACATTTCTGATATACTTCTTTCCGTAGAACCAAAAACTGCTACAGGTAGAACCTACACAATCAGTAAAAAAGAAACACAGCTGTCAAATAAAACATTGGTTGGCAAAAAATCTTGACTATAATATGCTAGGAAAAACTCTTACTCATACTAGTATCGCTTCCAGTTCCTGCATGTGCATGTGGAAAATGTATGTACGATATACTGATGTAGTGTATTGGAAATCTTGTGTTCAAATATTGTGCTATGTATTGTGGCGTATTGTGTGTCCAGCACCCGAGTCCCCGAACAATAAAACCATCATCACACTTGAACCCATTGAGATCCCATTTTCATTCATGCTGAGGTGTTGGAGTATATGAAGGGGTATTCTCACACGAAAAAAAAAAATTGGGACCATCGGTTTGGCTGGGGAGCGGGGGCCTAAGGTCAAAGGGTGCCCCAAACTATAACTTTTTGAATTACTGTTTCGGAGTGATAGTACTCGAAACATCTCGCTTTTACGAGCATTTTGATACCAAGAACAGCCAAATCGGACCACTACAACCTGTGATATGGCCTCTGGAAGATTGTGGGGCAGCCTGGGGTGCCCAAATTTGGGGGGCCCCTAAAATGGGTCCCGATGGGCCCACAGGTCTAAAAGTTGGTATTTTGAGTTTTTTCACCCAAGTGAATAAATGACCAACATATGGGGAGAAAATGAGGTATTAGTGTCAGGAGGGTGTGTACACTTGACATGGAATGCCCCTATTGTGATGTGGAAAAGTCTTGGAGCAACAACAGCTCAGTCGCGAAGTGGTAGGCCACACAAGCTCATAGAACGGGACCGCCGAGTGCTGTAGCGCGGAGTAATCCTCTGTCGTCGGTTGCAACACTCACTACTGAGTTCCAAACTGACTCTGGAAGCAACATCAGCACAAGCACTGTTCGTCGAGAGCTTGATAAAATGGGTTTCCATGGCTGAGCAGCCGCACACAAGCCGAAGATCACCATGCGCAATGCCAAGCGCCAGCTGGAGTGGTGTGATGCTCACCGCCATTGGACTCTTGAGCAATGGAAACGCGTACTCTGGAGTGATGAATCACACTTCACCATCTGGCAATCCAACGGATGAATCTGGGTTTTGCGGATGCCAGGAGAACGCTACCTGCCCGAAAGCATAATGCCAACTGTAATGTTTGATGGAGGAGGAATAATGGTCTGAGGCTGTTTTTCATGGTTTGGGCTAGGCCTCTTCGTTCCAGTGAAGGGAAATATTAATGCTACAGCATACAATGACATTCTAGAAGATTCTGTGCTTCCAACTTGGTGGCAATAGTTTGGGGAAGGCCCTTTCCTGTTTCAGCATGACAATGTCCCATACAGAAATGGTTTGTCGAGGTCAGTGTGGAAGAACTTGCCTGGCCAACACAGAGCCCTGACCTCAACCCCATCGAACACCTTTGGGATGAATTGGAACACTGACTGTGAGCCTGACCTAATCGCCCAACATCAGTGCCTGACCTCACTTATGTTCTTGTGGCTGAATGGAAGCAAATCTCTGTAACAATGTTCCAACATCTAGTGGAAAGCCTTCCCAGAACAGTGGAGACTGTTGTAGCAGCAAAGGGGGGGACCAACTCCAAATTAATGCCCATGATTTTGGAATGAGATGTTGGACAAGCAGGTGTCCACATACTTTTTGCCATGTAGTGTGTGTGTATGTGTGTTTTACATATATATATATATATATATATATATATATATATATATATATATATATATATATATATATATACACACACATATACATGTTATGTTTGTGTGGTAGATGGAGGAACTTCATGGTAAAGGTTGGATTGTATTAGAGTAGCAAGGTCCATGGATGAGCAAGAGACATTTCAATGTAAATCAAGTATGGAAGCTGTCAGCTTAAGTTGATACGTGTCACCGCAGAGAGGGCGGTACTGTGTTAATTACGTTGGGTTGAAGGATAATTTCTCCCAGTATGTGATTGCCCTTTGTGACCTTTTCCTGCGTTTTTGCATTTCAAGACCGGCGATGAAAAGGAATCACGTCCTTTGAACAACAACCTCCGAGCGATTTTCCTGTGCAGTGATGACATGGTTTGGTGAAAGTCAAGCTCCAGAAACTCATCTCTGGGTACAGAGCTCAGTGCCGGGAGAAATCCAGATGGGCAGCTCTGTTTGATGTTTAGCTGATGTTGACCATGTAATCTTTGTCTCCTTGACAGAGTCGCCAGGCCAAGACCTCTGGATTGGAGGTGACGCTTTGATGAAGGACTGTATGTCCATTGAACATCGGGGGAATGCTTGTCATGCTCCACATATTTCAATTTACCCACCAATCACACCACGTGCCTTCTGGTTGATTTGGTTTGCATTAGCGGGAACAATCGTCTGGGTGGCAGACAGATGGTTGTTCTTTGTGGATTATGCCTGCCATTTTACCATGCGAGACATAATCCGCGGCGATGCTCACCATTACAGCCAGGTGTGATTGTTGATTATATATATATATATATATATATATATATATATATATATATATATATATATATATATATATATACATATACATATACATATACATATACATATACATATACATATACATATACATATACATACACATATACATATACATATACATACACATATACATGAGGTGTGTTCGAAAAGTATCCAACCTTAATTTTTCGTGTGTAAACAAATGAAGCTCAGGAGGCGTGGTTTGGTGCACTATGTAGGCGATCCTAATCTGTATGCGTGAATATTTTCCCGCCTGCAGAAGGTATCAGTCGCCGACAGACCGCTGATGAGTGAGGAAGTGCAAGTGAGCACTGTAGGATTTTCGTTTTTGACAAAATGACGGAAAAACTTGAACAATGCTACTGTATCAAATTTTGTGTAAAGCTTGGCGATTCCCAAGTGGAAACGATCCGCAAGATTCAACAGGCCTTCGGGAACGAAGCAATGGGCACCACACAGATAAAAGAGTGGTGCAACCGCTTCAAAGATGGTCGCACATCAGTGGAAAGTGAAGCACGTTCTGGTAGGCCCTCAACATCCCGAAATGAGATCGTCATTGACCAAGTGAGGACCCTGCTGATGCAGGATCGTCGAATCACGATCAGAGAACTTGCAGACGAGGCAGGCGTCAGCATTGGATCCATTCATTCCATTGTGACTGAGGATTTGGGCTTAAGGAGAATCTCAGCGAAGTTCGTGCTAAAGCTGCTAACGATCGAGCAGAAGCAACTCCGTTTGGAGATCGCACAGGACATGCTGGAGACTGTGAACAGCGATCCCAACTTCTTCAACACAGTGATCACTGGCGATGAGACCACAGTGATCTGTCATTTTGTCAAAAACGAAAATCCGACGGCGCTCACTTACACTTCCTCACTCATCAGCGGTCTGTCGGCGATTGACAGCTTCTGCAGGCAGGAAAATATTCACGCATACGGATAAGGATCGCCTACATACGTGCACCAAACCACGCCTCCCTAGCTTCATTTGTTTCGCACGAAAAATTAAGGTTGGATACTTTTTGAACACACCTCATATATACATATATATATATATATACATATACATATATATACATATATATATATATATATATATATATATATATACATATATACATATATACATATATACATATATATATATATATATATATATATATACACATACATACATACATACATATACATTAGGTCTGTCCTTATTATATTTATTTCAGAAATTTAAAGGGGCTAACCCGAATTTAGGTTGATATTTATGAGAAAATATATATATATTGTTGTGGTTACCAAATTCGCAAACCACCATTCAGGTCCCTTAGGTGAGATATCTCGGTAAGTATATGTGTAGTTAGGCCCAAACCCGTTGTCTAGTGGGAATACGTCATTTATGCGTGCTGCGACTCTTCAGGATAGCCGTTTTTCTTTTACTATCTTTATTTTGGACCAACCGCCATGATTACCACCGCCAACCGCGTCTCAACAGTCATCACAACATCAACCACCCACCGCGGCGCCGCTTCACCACAACAGCCACGACCTTGACCGTCAACCCTCGCAACCGTCGCATCGCCACCGTTCTTGCGCCGCTTGTGGGTACCGGTATTGGACTCGTGCAGGGCGCGCGCCGAACAGCGTGTACAAAACCACGGACTTTCCGCTCCAAAAACGGATCAAAAACGACACACGCCCACTTTTGTTCCGTCCAATCGGTGAGCGAGGGGTGATTTGGCCCCGCCTCCAGGGCGTTGGAGGGCGGTCGCTATATGCAAATTCATGGATCAAAATGCATTCACGCCCACTTTTTCTCGGGCCAATGGGGAGCGAGGTGAAAGGTCGAAGGCAGGGGGTCAAAGGCGAAGCCACGGGGCTTATATAAGCGGCCGCGTTCGTCAGTCGAGTCAGTTAAGAAATCAAGTCGTCGTCGTCGTGTGCGTTGGAGTTGTGTGTGCGTTGGAAGGAGTTCGCAGGAGAAAGAGTTCGGAGTTGGAGTCGGAGCGAAGAGGACGGAGCTGTGGAGAGGCGGCGGCGGCGAGGGCAGACGAGGGGGTGCTCGCGTCGGTGCCGGGAGCTGCACACCAGGGAGGCCGACGGCGCGACCTGGTCGAGGTGGAGACGCTCGTCGCGGGACCCGAGACGGAGTAAAAATCCTCCTTTCCCTGAGCATCAGCAACCCCCTCCTGTTTCCCCCCGCGCTGAGATAGTGCGACCAAGGGGGCCCCCTTCCCACCCCCTACCAGACTGTCCGCGAGGCCCGCGGAGTTGGGGCACCATCGCCGCTTCGCGCCTCATCATCAGACGGGTAGGCCCGACCCGGTCTCGGCCTCAGGCCCGCCTCATCCTTGAGGGTGGTTCTCTTTTCTTTTGTTTTGGGAATGTGTGTTGTCGGCGCTGTCTGTGAAGTAGAATTGTATAAGTGTTGCCGTGTGCTCGGTAGTCGGTATTAGCTCTGCATTGTCGCATTTGCTTTTTGTGTAAAATTGCATTGTGTTTCTTCTCCTTTTCTATGTGCTTTTGGTGGAATTGTATATGTGTGCTTTCTGTTCATCGCGAATAAATGTGCTTTGTGTTGAACTGTTTTTCCCGCTTCGCTTCGTCATTTCTCTCATTGAATCCTCATCTTGCTTCACGTAAAGGGTTGGTAGTGGGCTGAATACGCCCGATAATTAATCGAACCGTCGAGGCCGACGATAACACCGCTCGGTTATCCCGATAGTACGGAACGGGTCGCTTCAGTGGCCCGTGTCCGAAGTCGACCTGCGGCGAGGTGCGATCGCCCGGTCTACCCTCCGTGTGGGTACTTAGGTAGGTCGAATTTGGCGAGCAACCCTATCCCACGCGGGGGCCGATTGGCTCGATCGCGGTGAGACCGAAAGGTCCACCCGTGACTGGTTCCCGGCGTTAGTCCGAGAGGGTCACGACTGGATTGTCCGTCCGATGGGCGACGTGCCGCGATTCGAGTTACGTGGCCGTTCGCACGCCGGCGGGCGCGAATCCGTAACAATATATATATATATATATATATATATATATATATATATATATATATATATATATATATATATATATATATATATATATATATTTCTTCTTTCTTCTTCTTTCGGCTGCTCCCGTTAAGGGTCGCCACAGCGGATCATCCGCATGATCCGCATATTGATTTGGCAGATGTTTTACGCCGGATGCCCTTCCTGATGCAACCCTGGTCGCCTCTTACGACACAAGGATATGGTACACCTATTTTAACCGGGGTATACACCGGCCCAGTACACTGGTACTCACTTCGCCGACCTCGGAAGGATGACAGGCTGAGTCAACCCCCTGGTGTATTAATTCAGTGGCCCAACGGGGTTTGAACTCAGGACCTTTTGGATCCCAAGCCGCTGCGCCAACACCAGGCATATATATATATATATATACATATATATATATATATACATAAATAAAATATGGACCTGAAAAAAAATTGTCTTGGGGTTGCTACCAGCTGTCAAAAATTGTAAAAAATGTGAATTTTTATGTCAGAGATATTTTTCATGAAATTTTTGCGTGCTTACTGGTTGGTTCGAACGTGAATAACACGAAAAAAAATGTTATTGATCCCAAAAAAAGTGTTACATATGTCCCGAAACGTGGCTCAAAAATGGGAAAATTTTCCATTTTCAACATTAAATTGTGTCTTTTGTTCTCGTACTGACACGGCTTGTTGTACATACGAGATATTTATTGTTTAGATCTGTTGTATTGTCTGCTCATTACTCCATTGAATGGGGTCAGTGTCAGTCAGTCACATCAGTTTGGGGCTGTCAGTCAGTGACTGACTGAGTGCCGTCAATTTCAGGTCTGGTAACCAGCCATTCAGGCATTTAGCGAAATTGCCTTTCGTGAACTAATGATAACTATTCTGTCGTTTCAGAATATGTACTGAATTCAGACCTGACATTGTTAAAGCGAATGGATAAATATTCCGAAGTGAGTGTTGATATATCTAAGGCAACGGTGAAAAAGTTGCTGGGACAGCTGTGGTATTTATTGGTAGAACTGATACCATTATGTCTATTTGACCGAAACGTATCAATTGAGACAAAAAGAAAAATATCTCAAACTCTAAAAGAACAAGACGATGATGATGATGAAGCACCGAAAAGAGTTGTTGTTCACCAGAAAGATATCATGCGCCGAAAACTGGAAGATTTCGCATCTCCGAGAAGCAGAAGTTTTTTTGATGTATTGCATTTGAACTCTGACTTTCTGCACAAAGACCCAGATAAATGGGAAACTGAAGATAGTTTCGTAAAGAGCCGTAGTATCATCAGCAAGCTGAAAGTTGTGAATGACTGTGCAGAGCATGGTGAAGCCCTGACGACTGAGTACAACAGTCTTATTACGTTGGATAAGGAGCAAAAGCAGTACCTATTACAAGTGGTAACTGATCACCGAAAACGATTCCTGGACTGTAAGAAATCAACTTTGAACAAGTAAACTATAGCTCTTGTCCGAACTGTTCAAAGACTTTGTCTGCAAACTGCGGAGTTCGAAAAATGCGAAAAATACATAAAATCTTGATTTTTTTTAGACTTTTCAAGTTTCACTGAGATGGACTGGAAAAAGCTTGCCAAGTTAAACAATATTTTTCTGCAGTATTTCAGATTCTAATGCACCAGAAAACATCATACATTACATGTTAATGCCATTTTGGCACAAGATTAAAAAAAAAGAAAAATATAAAATGTATTTCTTTTTTTCAATTTCGATGGACGGTAGCAACCCCTAAAATATTTTTTTTCATAAATATCAACCTAAATTCGGGTTAGCCCCTTGAAATTTTCGAAAAAAATAAAACAAGGACAGCCCTAATATACATATACACACATACATACTGTATATAACATCAACACAGTATTGATTAGATAATGAGTTTTACTGGCCAACACTTCATGGACTACTCAAACCAAAATGACCTTGTTCGGTCAATAACATCCACCTTTGTTTGCCTTTGATCAAAAACAAGAACACACACAAAAAAAAATAATCTCAAAGACCAACTGGGACCAGAGTACACCACAACCAAACATAATCATCTCGCCTCAAAAGTCCCACTCCTTCCTCACATCTCAAGGGTCTTCGACTTGTTCCCCAAGGGTCGAAAAAACTCAGGAAGAGTTCTTCGCTCAATGTTGTGGACACTGCAATAGAAAGAGGGATATCTCTGATGTTTTCTCAACACCACCACCACCAACAGCAGCAGCCCATCATCCAACAACCTCAACAAACATGCAATTCATACCCTGATCCAATGTTTTGTGATGAGACACCATGCACATACATGCATAAAAGATGCAAACAATTTTCTTGTACAACACAGACTTCCTTTCACTGAATAAGGAATAACAGCCAATTATCTCAACAACACACTGACGAGCTTCCACCAGTGAACAAGCAGATGGCATTTTTCACAAACCTAGAGAAAAAAATGGAAGGGTTGCATGACATTGGGAGATGTGATTGATGACAGATTATGGGTAAGCAGAAGGATATATGCAACTTTGTTAAGGGCATAATAATGGGAGCTCATACAACTTAGCTGGCCTTCATGGAAGCTGCTGGAAAGCTGATAAATTGGTCCACAGAGAGACCCACTCAATAGTCTCCACAATAGAACCACCTGAGCCTAACAAATGTCAACTTGGATCATTTCCTATGGAATAGTTTGTACAAGGCAAAAACTCCCGAGAGACCTCACACCATAAAACAGAATATTCCAGAAGTAACATACATAGGCCTATACAATATATATATATATATATATATATATATATATATATATATATATACATACATATATATACACATACACACATCTTCTTCTTCTTCTTCTTCTTCTTCTTTCAGCTGCTCCCGTTAGGGGTCGCCACAGCGGATCATCCATTATGATCTGCATAATGATTTGGCACAGGTTTTACGCCGGATGCCCTTCCTGAAAGCAACCCTGGTCATCTCTTACGACACAGGGATATGGTACACCTATTCTAACCGGGGCATACACCGGGCCCAGTACACTGGTACTCACTTCGCCGACCTCGGAAGGATGACAGGCTGAGTCAACCTCCTCGTGTGTATCAATTCAAGCAGCCAACGGGGCTTGAACTCAGGACCTTTTGGATCCCAAGCCGCTACCCTAACCACGACGCCAACACCAGGCTATATATATATATATATATATATATATATATATATATATATATATATATATATATATATATATATATATATATATACACACACACACATATATACATCAGGCTGCCTGTCTGACCCTAAAACACTAAAACACTCTTCGGAAAGAAAAAAAATATGAAGTAAAAGTCGTTTCAAATTAATCCAAACTTAAGTGAAAAGTATAATTTTTTTCAAACAGCCAAACAAATTGAACCTAGGCAGTGTATAAGGCAACAGACCACTGCCTCGATGACTCCCGATTTTATTTTTCCTGTGAAGAAATATGCCAAGGTATGAGGTGTTTGCAACCCCTTTTGTACCTGCGCAGCCGACAGACCCACACTTTCCAGTCACTTAGGAGAGGGAGGAGGGGAGGAAAACAGAGGATGTCAAAAGCGTGTGGTCGGAAGAGGTGCAATGCGGAGAGGAAGGTGTGAAGACGTGGGTCAGGGGGTGGGACATAGAGCAAAGAACATGTAAGAGAACAGACTTAATGGTGAGTGTAAGAGGTCTGTTCGTGTAAGTGTTTAATGAGTAAGACGGTGCTTGATCTGATGTCTACAGCTTGCAGGTGGACTCCATTGCGTTCCACCACTCCGTGATCCCAGGAACAAGAAGACAGGGTGGGCCAGATGCGAGAGAGGAGAAAGCGGGGGGGAGGCAGAGAACAGAGCCCTCTTTTATAATCCCACAGCAAAGGGGGGGACACTTGAGGATGAAACAAGTGGAGCAATGGGTGTTCTACAGCACCCTCATTGGTATATGGACCATTACCCCGGCACCATCTCCACCCATGGTAGGCCTTGGCGACGGAATTTGCCCTCACTCGCCCCAAACTCTATCATGTGACGGAGCTCCGAGGTTAACATGGCACTGGGGTATTTGGTGGTGCTCTCCGGCCACGAACACGTGCCGGACACCCAATGAGGGCCATAATTGAGAGGAACGCTCGGGCTATCCACATGACGTTGAATAGAATTTGGCACACTTGTGCTCCAAGCTCGACACCAGACTGTGCAGACCTGAGTATCTATAATGGTACGGGCCCACTACCTTGTTCCATTGGTCCCAAAAGTGAGGTGGTGGCATCGGTGATGATGGTGGTCGAGCGATAGGAGCAGTGGTGTCACATGGCAGTTGGTCATAGCATTGTGGTTGAGGAGTCAATGGTGAGTGTAGGCGAGCTTGAGTTGGGGTTCGATGGTGTGATAATTTTTATAAAGGCATTGTGGTGGTCGTATGAAGGTTGTAGTGTTGCGGTTTGAAACTGTGAAGGCTTGAGGTGAGCGTCCTTTGGGCAACGGCATGAGGTTTGAATGTGAAAGGGCACGAATTTGCAAATGAGCTGCTTGCGTACAGACGTGTGTGAAGGAGGGGTCGTGTATGCGAAGTAAAGTAAATAAAGAATGGGAATAAAGACCTGCCTAAAAGCCCACACAACACATTCTGTCCCATAAACCCACAAAACACAAGGGAGGGGCTATCTAAAATGAATACTAATGAAATAAGTGTCTCTGGACCGCTATATTTTGTGTACCATTGTCTCGGGGGAGTACCGGCTTCACAGAACCGCAACAATAATATCTTGTGTGCTCCTTCCATGTCCATCACACTTAAGTCTGAAGGGTTCCCGCGATCACATTGATGGAACCGGTACATTAAAGGTCCAAGTCCTGCTTCTTGCTCCCCCTTCCCAGAAAGGCAGGCTCTTAAAACAAGCATTTTGATGATTAAACAGACACTAATTTTTGTTCGAAGGAAATTGATTAGCTTTCCAACCAAGTGAATCGATCATTAGCTTTCCAACAGTCCCATTCTCATTATTCTACGACAGCAGGAACCCTTTAGAATCAAGGTGACGGACACACGGATGGATAGTTCTCCTTTTAAGTTGGAGACGAGATAGACTGCAAATCTCCAGAGATCAATCGAACTGCGAATCTTTGCCATGTCTTCGTCCATCACAACAGGACCTATTTACATATATCACATCACATTCACATCTGATCTGTCCAGCCTTGGATTCACATATAGGCCTAGATATAAACTGTCATCCTGGTATTTTTCAGGCAGGGTGTTGCATCAATGTATGTGCCATCACTCAGATGGACGTTAAACCTGGTGTCCTTTATGCCAGCATTGGTTGGTGGACGTTAATTATCCCACGGTGTCTTTCGTGAAGAGTAGGCGAGCTATCGCCGACACTATGACCAAATTCTTGCCCCGACTTCCTGTGTCGGAGTGGCAACCTGTCCAGAATTGTAACCCTGGCCAAGAAACTGCTTCGGCAGAGCTGACGCTCTGTATAGAGAATGACAGTGCATGATGATTATAAGACATATTGTAATAAGCCAAACAAGTTCACCCATGCTGTTTTTTTATATGTTATAAATACAGAAGGGGGGGGGGAGACCCACAGCCATTCATATCAACTTCCTGTAGCAAGACAAGGGAATAATGGTGAACTACAGTGAGCTACAGTGGTTGTCAGGTCAGGTTCGATCTGTGACCTGCTACAGGTACCATGTAAACCTGTACTAACCTGTTCCATGGTCGGGTTGTCGGCGACTAAACCGTCTCCCCCACCAGGTTTTCTGGTGAGGAGGGTGTTTGGATATGGACACCCAGCAGGATTAAAAACAAAACCTGTCAAAGGGCGGAGGAGCTCCTTGTGAGCCAACGGCCATCCATATCTAGTGCCCAACTGTGTCTGCGGACGTCCTCCTGCAGTTGGGTTACTTCTTATTAGGAGGTTGGTGGCAGGATTTGCACTCCAGCCACCGTAAAACGCTTCATTCCGCAAAACGAAAAAACGCAAAAAAATCTGAAAACCCACTCCGTGGGAGTACCTCCTGTGCAGCTTACCTTCGCAGGGCAGCTCACCGGATGACGGGATTGGGGCAAAGCCTTCGGGACCCCCAATCTTTGATAGGAGGGAAACCACGGGGTAACATCCCTGGGTCAGATTGCGGGAGAGTGTGTCGGAGTGGTGCTGAGGTGTCGTCCACCAGACGGCGGTCTCCTTGGGTTAACCTTGAGGCGGTCCCTTCGGGTGGGTGCCTGGAATGTCCTATCCCTAAGAGAGGATGATCACCTGTCTCTGTTATCATCTGAGCTCAAGCGTTTGGACATCGGGATTGCAGCTCTCTCTGAGGTTCGGAGACCGGATTGCGGCGAGATAATGGTGGGTGGTTACACCTACTATTGGTCTGGTCGCTCTGATGGTTACCATACCCAAGGAGTTGCTGTAGCTGTGTCCAATAAGCTGACCCCAATGATAATTGAGGTAACACCGGTCAACGAGCGTATTATGAGATTAAGGATTCGTCACTCCTTAGGTGTCATTTCCCTGGTCTCTATTTATGCTCCGACTGAGGCGAGTGATCTTACCGTGAAGGATGCATTCTACGCCACACTCGAGTCTGTGGTTGATCAGTGCCCCAGACGAGATACACTTCTAGTCTTGGGGGATTTCAATGCATCGACTGGAACTGATAGGGATGGTTATGAGGTGTGTGTTGGTCCCCATGGGTCAGGAACTATGAACCAGAATAGCACTAAGTTCCTTGACTTTGCAAGAAGTCATGGACTTAGGGTGGCTGGTTCATGGTTTCAGCGCCCGCAAGCTCATCGCTGGACTTGGTATTCCAACGCTGGCGGTGTGACAAAGGAGATTGACCACGTCCTCATTGACGGTCGTTGGAGGATGATCCAGAACTGCAGGGTCTACCGGAGTGCTCAGTTCCTCAATACTGACCACAGGCTTGTTGTAGCAACTCTAAAGCTGCACCTTAAATCCTGGAGAATGGTACCATCCCAGCCTAGGCTGGATGTTGCCAAGCTCAGGGATGAGAGAGTAGCTGAGGAGTTTGCGAACAGGCTGAGTGGACACTTGGGGGGTCTGGGTGTTTGGGGGGTCCTGAAGAGTTGTTGAGCACCTTCAAGACCACCGTCCTTGATGTTGCCGGTGGATGCCTTGGAGTTCACCGCAGGGCAAAGAAGAATTTTGTCTCTCAAGGGACACTGGATACCATTGACCAGAGTCGCAGGGCCAGGCTGAATGGCAGAGCTGAGCTGTTCAGGGAGCTGAGGCGTAAAACTGTACGTGCACTGAGGGTGGACAAGGAGGCCTATGTGCGAGGAATCTGTGAGGGGGTAGAGCATCACCTGTGGACAGGTGATTCTCGTCCAGCTTACAGGGGAATTCGCGCATTACGTTCATCCAAGCCCATCCCTCGGAGCACTGCAGTTCGAGCAGAGAGTGGTAGGCTCTTGACAGAGGAGTCTGAAGTGAAGGCCCGCTGGGCCGGTTACTTTGAGCGGTTGTACCAGGCTGATCCCCCAGCTGTCGAGTTGGACGTCAAGGGTGTTATAATCCCTGTTGCTGACCCTCGAATCAACTGTGGTCCACCATCGCTTGTGGAAACACGGGCTGCGGTGAACCAGTTGAAACGGGGCAAAGCTCCAGGGATCTGTGGCATCCATGCTGAACTTCTCAAGGCTGGTGGAAATGCTGCACTCGCGTCGTTGCATGCAGTTTTGTGCTCTGCCTGGAACACAGGCATCATCCCAACTGACTGGAAGAGGGGCCTTGTTGTCCCTCTCTGGAAAGGAAGGGTGATCGCCAAGACTGCAACAACTACCGAGGGGTGACGCTGCTCTCAGTGCCGGGCAAGGTCTTTGCTCGGATAATTCTTGATAGGGTTCGCCACCATCTGCTTGAGCACCAGCGTCCAGAGCAGTCAGGCTTTACACCAAAGAGGTCAACGATTGACCGTATCCTTGCTCTTCGTGTCCTCACTGAACGCAGACGAGAGTTTCGGCAGGGGCTGCTTGCAGCCTATGTTGATCTCTGTAAAGCGTTCGATTCAGTGAATCGGGATGTCCTCTGGAGGATTCTTGGTCTTCGTGGGGTGCCACCGAGACTGATCGATCTGATGTCTGAACTCTACTCTGGTACTGAGAGTGCTGTGAAGTGTGGTGGTACCGCCTCTGACTTATTTCCAGTTGTTACTGGAGTTCGTCAGGGATGTGTACTTGCCCCCACACTTTTCAGCACTTGTATCAGACTGGATTTTTGGGAGGATGTCGGAGAGATCAAGTTGCGGTGCATCGTTTGGCAAATGTCAAGATCTCGGACCTTGATTTTGCAGATGATGCAGTCATCTTTGCGGAGACTTTAGACATCCTCTTGGGGGCCCTCGAGGTGCTGAATGAGGAGTCGGAGCCGTTGGGATTACGGATTTCTTGGGTCAAAACAAAGATCCAGGCTTTCGGTGACATCTTGGATGCTGCTGTCCTGTCTGCGTCTGTTTGTGGTGAGGATGTTGAGGTCGTGGATAGATTCACTTACCTTGGCAGTGATATTCATGTCTCCGCAGGTTGTGAGCCGGAGGTCAATGAAGACGTCTGGGTCGGGCCTGGGGAGTCATGGATTCACTGGATCATGGGGTGTGGCGCTGCCGGTACCTGTGCGGGAGGACGAAAGTCCGAGTCTTCAGGTCCTTGGTACTTCCAGTCTTGCTCTATGGGTGCGAGACTTGGACTTTGACCAAGGATCTGAGACGGAGACTTAATTCCTTTGGTACCAGGTCTCTTCGGAGAATCCTTGGCTATCGCTGGTCGGATTTTGTGTCCAACGAGCGGTTGCTGAGAGAGACTCGGATGAGATTTGTTACCTGCATAGTCCGTGAGCGTCAGCTGCGGCTGTATGGACATGTGGCTCGTTTTCCTGACGCTGATCCTGCTCACCAGATTCTCTCAGCGAGGGAGTCTCATGAGTGGAGGAGGCCAGTGGGCCGACCACGTGCCTCATGGTTGCAGCAGGTTGACCATCATCTCAAGGAGATGGGGATGGGCCTGGCATCTGCCTGGGGGATGGCCAGACGGAGGCCCCTGGAGTACCGGCGGAAAGTGGACGCAGCGACGCGCTGTTCTGGCACATGCTCCCATACCTGACCCTGACAGTGAGCAGACATCAAATGTAGCAAATTATTCCACCCTGGAAGTTGTTAATGAGCTAGCTTGGCTCTTACTGAATCCAATTGTGATGTGGCAATTATCCTGAAACCAACTCCCGTCTTAAACAAACTCCTAATACTACAGTCTTAAGCTGGATTTTAACCACAACCTCTGTAATGCCAGTCCAGTGTCCTCAAAACGAAGTCACCACCTTGTGTAATTGATGTTTCAGCTTGCTGCTGCTGTTATTCTTGGCATTGTCTTTATAATCAAATGGAAGACGGAATACTGCATTGGATTCATCAGAAGGAACCAGAATAAGTAAAGTGCAAAGGTGGAGTCATCAGGAGGAACCTCGAGAGGATTCGGGTTTCAGCCGCTACTCCACTAAACTCAAACCCGTCCAGGCACAGCCAAGTGAGTCTTGCAGAAACATTTCTGCAATAATTCACTTCTCCCTCGACAGATAGATAACGAAAGAGAAATAAAGAGCAACGGAGAAAAAAGAAAAGAAAAGGCAAGAATCAGAATGAATAAAGAGAAATGTGAAAGGAACAAAGAACAAAGATGTCGGGAAGAACCCAGCCACATAGATTTCAGCAGTTACTCCCCAGGCTCAAACACAGCAACAGGTCCACACTATCAGGGGTATTTACAGCTTTTCTGTTCAGTGGTGCTTGAACTTAAAAACTGAAGACCGTGAACTGAACTTGGGGGGGGGGGGGCAACTTCCCTGTCAATTCAATTTTGGGGGGGGGATAGGGAGGGGGAGGGTTGGGAGAAGACAAGCAATTTCAGAAGATTTTACTATGTTTGGCTGACAATAAGAAAAAAAAAGCATGACTAGCCTGTTGTAATCAAACCACGAGGCAATCGTGGGAATGATAAGATGGCTGCCTTCCTCTCCCGCACTATCATCAGCCTCAAAGCGTAGTCCTGGAACACCCTCTTCATCTTCCTAGAGTGAAAGAACCGGTGGTCAAAAATATAAAGATAATCATGACTTACCCTCACGACACAATTAAGTGAATCGAGTGTCCGCCGCCAACATTTACAAAGACTCTCCCAACATCAAATGTTACATTACACAAACTCTCAAACTGAAATTATAAAGCTGAACTCCTGGTATTTTTTTTTCATAAAGATCTGACGATCTGGAGTGAACCAATTTTTGTGGTTATTCCTTTTATTTGTCCAAAAGAAGCAATTTGAAGCTCATATGCAAGAGATTAAAACAGCACTAAAGCATAACATCTCAAGAGTGTGCACATGTAGGGAAAAGGAAAGAGTGGGGAATGGGGCAGGTTTAGAGGGCAAGAATGAAATGCCTCATGGGACAACCAGGAACTTGTTTTATTGTTTACAGGGTGCACCTTATCATATGATAATAACACACCTTATCATATGTACCAAGCACAAACAAAAGGAAGAAAGAAATATCGCACTATAGGTACAAATAAAAACAAAACTAAACTAATCACACGATAAAACAATTAGGCTTGTGGGTAGGTGTGCTACTTTGTTTGTTTGACTTGTATGTACTCCAAAACCACTGGACAGAAAGAGTTGAAATTTGGTGGAAGGTTTGAGGGGTTAATGAAAAATTAATAGTCACAGGGGGTTCAGACGACGCAGATTCTCCATGTAAATGTGTATCGTGTAGCTCCGCTCCCGGTGGCAGAGTTTATTGCGAGCCTCATTGGTTTACAGTGTTATAATGGTATCTCTGTGTGAAACCCTCATCGAATCGAAAACTACTTGGACAACTTGCATACGTGCTCTGCATTTAATGCAGTCCTAAAATGTCGGATGAAATAAGTTGAAAAGTGCTGGTCGTACTGTACACTCTGGATGTGCATGGGAAGATCCATTAAGTTGGGATGGAGACCTGCAACTTCGATTCAACTCTTATGTGAAAGTGGGGAATCATCAGAAGAAGTGGGTGAATTATCATACCTGCTAATGCACTCCTCCTCCATGAAAACTGAATGTTATCGCTGAAAAATAAATCAAACTCCCGGAATTTGTCTTATTATTACACCTCCCGTATTCTAAAATACGTACACCAATAATTATCTGTGTTACAGTATAATGAAAACTAGTCATCATAGATGTGGGGAAATGTGTTAAAACATACATGCCTGTTCATTTGTGGGATGAAATGCATTTAAATGTTGTGGTTGTACTCAAGGAATGTATGGGACCATTCCACAACTTAAAGTTGCCCCCCCCCACCTCTTCCCCACTTGCTGCTCCCATCGAGAACAGGTGTTTCTCGTGAATCCTGATAAACAAAAGTGAAGGCCTACAGAGGAAATAAACTTAAATCGAGCTGTAATAATAAAGACTGAAATTGAAGAATGCATCACAAAGTTGCACCAATATAAATAAATGAGAGGGGCACTCTTTCACGTCACCAGATATGCCTCCGCCCACATAAAAAAAAAAAAATATATATATATATATATATATGGCTGCCGAACCACATGACTGATGACATCAATTTCACCACTCCCCCCCCCAATACAATTTAGCCCGAGATGACCCTCAATTTTCATACTGATCAGATAAAGCATTCAATGGCTTCGTTATGACACCATAATTTCATACATCTACGACATCAAAAAAAAAAAAAAAAATCAATCACTCATTCCTCATGAGGAGTACTTGACATGTGCCAAGTTTCAATTTTTTCCATGGAGCGGTTTCATAGATACAGAGATCAAAAGTTTTTCCATTTTTCCAACATGGCTGCCACACCATGTGACCGATGACACAATTATCATGAAAGCATTCTGCATGAGTAGTCGCATGAAATATGTTGAAAGTTTCGTGTCAATCAGATAAGTGGTTGCAGAGAAAACAGAAAATTGGCACAGACGTCCGTGCACGTGCTCTGTATTTTACGGACGTGCGGATGGACGGACAGACAATCCAAAAACATAACGCCTCCGGCGACTTCATCAGCGGAGGCACAAAAATATTAAAACCCCATACATTTATACATGGTGTAATCATGTAATGTCACATGATGGAATCGAGATCACATGATTATGAAGCATACAGCATCACACATTTATATAATACATACATCAATGGCATATGACAACAATATTTGCTGTTGTGAGGTATCGAGCACATCATGAATGAAAACGTGCCAACAAATGTTTATATATATATATATATATATATATATATATATATATATATATATATATATATATATATATATATATATATATATATATATATATATTTATTTATTTCTTTTTAAACAATTTGATATGGACAAAAATAATAATAATAATAAAAATAACTTATTCAGTTCATAAATTGATTTAAAAGTTCAGCTGATCGTTCATATGAATCTTGGCCTAAACATCCCCAGGTGATGGTGGAATGGTGTCAGCGAAGATTATTAAAGCAGAAATCCAACTCTTCAACATGTGCTCAGTCAAATTACATAGAATTAATGGATATACCCATCACTCCATCAGTGACAGGATTTGATAGAAAGGGAGGGTTATCAAAGAACAACAATCTCATGACAGGATGGCACCAGAAGTGCTGCCCTTCAGATTTCATTTATACCATCCAGTATGGCAAACATGAAGAAAAGTCTATTTTTGAGTGGGATGAATGGAATAAATGATGGTGTTGCAAGGAAATGTAGATTGCACAAGTGGAAATGGAAGACATTGTTAATTAGGCTGACAAAGTTTGATGACTGTGCACAAAGCGGTGAGAGAACATGGGAAACGAAGAGAGACAAACACTATCCTATGATTTATATAGATGTATTCTTGCCCAAGTTTACAACACCTTTAGGACTTTGCACACACCTTGCCTGAAGCATCCACAATATCATCTTCCATGTCATCTAAACAAAGAGCAGCAGGAAGAGCCATCAGCCAACATCCACAAGTAATCAATATGAATGTGCCTCTCTGCCCTAGATACAAACTCTGTGAAAGAAAAACAGTAAATCAAGGTTCCTGCTTATCCCACCAGGGATTTTAATGTTACCATCTCCAAAAAAACAGCCCCTGCCCCTGTAAAACATTCCCCCTTTAGTTTCCCTACACCACACTGCATCCGCAACAAGGCTCCGTTACAGGTACAGCATCGACCTTACCCAAGTCTGTGACGGTCCCTCCACGAATAGGTGCCACCTCCGTGTCTTTCTTGGTGTTAACTACAGAACCACCACATATAGAGAAGATAATGTCAAAGAAATGAGGACACAGTGGTTTTGTAAAAACTAAGGTTGGATGGTTAAATAAAGCAGCTAGGGACACCAGTCAGCAGGAACAGTTGCAGTGGCACATTCCAAGACGGAGACCAAAGTCCGGGTCAGTTTCATGCAAAGACCTTATGCAGATAAATTTCACTTTGAACAGAGAAAAGAAACTGTCAAAATGCATCGTCAATAAACTGAGACCAAAAATGTTCAAACTGGAGAGTTCATAGAACACCTTACCCCACGCAGTCTTAAGAAAAAGGACATGGGAAGGGTTTTTTTCAATTCTTACTTTATTTCCAAACACGATCTACATTTACTATGGGCCGCCTTTTTGTCTGAATCTCGATATTCCCCAACACTGAGAGCGCGAGCGGCAAATTTGATTGGTCGAAATGGTGTAAAATTTTGTTCAAGTACTGCTAAACTGGAGGTTTATAGAAGTGCCAACAAGGTGATTTGTGTTCTCCAGTGTTCAAGTGTATAATTCAATTTAAATAAAATAAAGATTTTAAAGGCTGTAGAAATTTTTTTTATGTAGTTCACCGCCGTTGATGCTCTGTCTTTTACACCACCTAATTTAACATGTTAAATTAGTCATTCATGCCTGTTTACATCCTCTTTGACTTCCCTAACTCAAAGGGCACTTTGTAGAGCACGTACTTCCACCAGGCTGATTAGTTTACGTTTTGTATCCCAATGATGAGCCGGATCTGGATTCGGACCTGAACTAAAATTTAATCGGCTTGTTCTTGTTACCTAACCAATTAATCCACCAAGTTTCATCCAAATACATCCCAAACTTTTTGAGATATCACGCTGTATATCGTTTTAGCCATATCACTCAATGGTGAAGAATCACTTCAAAAATTCTCACATCCTGAATCGGATCTTCACCAAAATCGATTCAGTTCCTCATTGCTACGTACCCAATCTGCGCAACAAGTTTCGTCCGCATCCATCCAAAACTTTTTGAGATATGCTACTATATGTCGTTTTTGGCCACTTCAATGGTGAAAAATCACTTTTAAAATTCTCAGATCCAGATCCGGATTCCGATCTTCACCAAAATCGAATCGTTTTGTCCTTGTCACATACCCAAGCTCTCCACTAAATTTCGTCCAAATGCGTCCACAACTTTGAGATATTTTGTTCAAAAACAAAAAAATGAAAAAAAAAATCACTCAGAGAGCGACACTTGGCGAAACGGAACAGCATTCAGTAGAGCGCACACCTCCGCCAGGCTGGACATCTAAATAAAATAAATTGCCTCACACCTCTGTGCGCATGTGCACTCAGGACGAGACGCCATACAATTTGCCAAATTCAGAGCCAAAGTTCTGCTAAACTGCAGGTTTGTGTTCCGATTCATGTTCTACAGTGTTCAAAATATAAAATTCAATTGAGATCAAGTTGTTCCTCGATCATTGACTGATGTCTGTAGACAAACACACAGGAGTTAAATAATTGCTTAACCACACTTTACGCTTCACACGTGGGGTAATAAGGAAGCATCCACTGACTAAAATTGGCATGGAAGCTGATCTCCTGAGCAAATCAGTTGAGCACAAACATCATACGGACATTTCTGGAAGAGTAAGTGGTTTAGATAGTCCTGATAGTTGTTTAGATAGCTCGTAACATTGTCTGGAGGACAGTATCACGACAAAGGATACCCAAAATACCTACTGTCGTGTCTTGTAGTCTGGGGCAGGCTGCCATCTGTTGGTCAATTTGGAGAATAATGCCAAATATAATTGTCCTGTTCTCTTATTGGCTGGTACAGGTCATATGATTGAAGGGTCAGAGTGCAGATGCTCCATTTTGAAAGGCTGCCTTCATTTAGAGTTGAAGATAAATGTCAGACACTGCAATCTTTCTCCATCTGCTCCTATTTGTGCCTTGGAGAGCTTCGTTTTTTAAGTTGCCTTTGTTTATGTTAATCCGTGGACTTCATCGATAATAATATTGATAGTTAAGCTATTTGGGAACCCTTTTGTTCACCCGTGTAGCATAAGAAGCTAATCTGTATGCAAAGCTCATGCTGCTACACTAGTGTGCTATAAATGTTATTCCATTACTGAGAAGTTATTGTGTTTCCAATATGTGCGATATGTTCGGCCCTTTATATACGAGTCACGTCAAATAGCTTTATTAGGTAGCATTATTGGTAGAAGATGCATAACATGCCGAGCATTGTTTTATAGCAGGCCTTGTCTGTGTATTTTCAGTTTCACATAATGAATTGATGAATGAATGGTTCAAAAACACTCCAGCGAAGAAATCTACACTTACAACCTGGCTCTGGTTCTTCATTCAAGTTCTTGTTTAGCTATCTGTGTACCTGTGTGGAGCTACGCACATACAGGGTAGAATACCTAACAAAGGTAACCCATGACTGTGGACCTGTGCACATTGGATTCTACAAAACGATATCTAATTGTATGCAAACTGTAGCCTTTTACATAAACGACTTTCCAAAATTTCTGAAACATGCTTTGTCAATAGGCACCACCTGCTTAAGAGTGACATTCATTCTCCATTTCATGGAATCTACAAGCAAACATGCACCAAACACTAATGGCACACCATTTTTGGGCAGCTGGACTTCAACAAGGTGTGGAATGGGTAAGGGATTTTCCATGTCCTTTGTAAGATCTTCCTCCTCCTCCTCCTCTCTGATGCCACGCTTTTTCACAAATGAGGTGCCTAAAGAGCGCCTGAGTGGAAAAGGTCACAAAGGAAACAATGTATTTGAATTTGTTATCATGAATGTTCATCAATACAAATGCTCCATGGAACCAATATGTTCATATTATGGGACTTTAATGGAATTTACAAAGAACTCTTTTGTCATAATGACAAAGACAAAATAAATGAATGCGTGAAACCCTCTTTTCTTTTTCTAATGAGATGTAGGAAGATTATTTCCTCAAATAAAATCCATAAGCTTGGCAATAAAATTTCACAGCAAGGCAGGAAGCATCGAGAAGCAAGATGCAGCTGCAGAAGTTATAGTGCACTATGATATGTAACAACCAGAGTTGGTGTCAAAGCCACCCAATGTTCGCCTGTTTATACATTTATCGTTTTTAAAAGACTAGTCTAATAATTAATATTTTTTTTATAAAGCATTGCAGTGAAGTCTGATCCAAATAATTTTAAAGCAATACATGTATTTGTATATTGTAATCAGTAACAAGAGCGCAAGTGAGCACAATATACGCCCGAACAATAAGGTAAATACAGAATTGTGCTACTACATGGAAAACAGCATCCTGATAGCCAGGGCAACCTCTTTAGATGACGAACGTATGTCACGACACACCGTCTCCACAGTCTGTACCGATGTACCAAATATGAAACGTGAAAGTTGAAAACTTTGGGAGTTAGAGTGCGGACATGAACGGATGGAAAACAGCATCCTGGTTGCCATGGCAACCACTTTAGATGACGAACATATGTCACGCACACAGTCTGCACCTATGTACCAAATATGAAACGTGAAAGTTGAAAACTTTGGAGTTCGAGTGCGGACAGGAATGGACGGATGACCGGTATCACATAATACGCCCCGATATATTATATATATATATATATATATATATATATATATATATATATATATATATATATATATATATATATATATATATATATATATATATATATATATATATCAGGCGTATAAAAAAGTGTGGTAGATAAAAACATTAGAAAGGAAAAAATAAGTTGCACCAAAAACTTTTAACATTTTCACGCTCACGCCGGGGGTATCGCTATAGCTCTCTGTTCTTCGAACAGGCGAAGTAAAAATGACTTTCGTAGGATTTTTGTGCCAAAATTGATTCTTTTGCAGTTTTGACAACTATAAGGGGTAAATTAACAGAAAAATTCGGGGTTGAATTTTTTCGTGAACTTTTATGGTATTTTGGGGGGCCCTTTAGGAGGGTGACCCCCCAAATATTGCTCTGCCTATATCTTCGCTCCTAGACATGCTAGCTTCATAATTTTGGTGCCTGGGATAGGGTTTATGGGGACTCTGAGTTCAATTATGATGGTTATGAGGTGATCTGAGGTCAAGGTCACCACAGGGTCATAAATGGCCTCAAAAGGTCAATCGGCCAAAATAATTGAACTATATTGGGTAATACCACTTTATAAAAGTTTTTGTGGGTGAGGAATTCAATGGTGACATTCTTTTTTTTATTGTGGGTCATGATCAGGTTATAAAGTTCATGGTCAAGGTCATTTGGGTAGGTAAAAATATGCTGAAAACAAAATATGGCACATCTCATGATATAACGTGCAAGTATAAAACCTTAATTTTGGCAAAAAAAAAAATCCAGAGCAATTGCATACTATAATGCATCACATTCTTGATCTCATGACCAAAACTATAAACTTGTAAATTTATAAAACCAGAAATCTGTACATTATACATCTTCATCCTTAATATCATCATGTCTGACATTTTGACATTCGTGGTCATGACATTTGCAAAGCAGCGTGCAGGGGAGGTTGTTTTTTGCACAAGAACAGTTTCGTGCACAGGCAGAGGATTTACAGCTGCATTTGATCAGCTCTAGAACTGCTTGTGGAGCAGGTAGTGCAAGACACCGTAGAGGGAAGATTGCACCATCCTCGAGGACCCAACCGCTGTCTTCCAAACTAGGAAGTTGGGGATGTGTAATGACATAAGCTTTGTTCACCATGCATACAAAGTTTTCCCGTTGAATATGAGGCAGCATCTCAGACTCCATGTTTTTCAACTTGAAGAGCTCCCAGCGAAGTTGGGGGAGCGTTTGTGGGCCATTGGCAGAGTAGACTCTGCACACAAAGTGTTCCAGAGACTGCATCTCCTCAGGGAGTGTTCTGTCTATAAGTTCAGTCGATGAGAGAGGGTCATCTCCCAATCTCTGGAAGGCATCAATGATGGGATCAGTGGGGTCCAATTTAAAGTACTCTGTGATCCACCGCTTCTTTGTCACACCCACAAACAAACTACCCCAGTCAGCACCAGTGAAGTCTGGTGACGAAGTGAAGTGAAGTCTACCCCGACGAGACCTTGACAATTCTGATGGCCGATGCTCCTCACTCTCTCCACCACATCGATCTTTCTGAACTTGTTGCCCTTTCCTGTGTGAAATTCCAGTGAGGTCAAAGTTTCCAAACGTCCATGTGCTACGAAGTCAATAAGGAGGACCAACACATCAATGTCTGGAGATGCAACAACAATATATCTGAATGCACAGTCCTTTATGCAATGAAGAACATGAAGGGGGATCTGTGAGTCAGCCTCCTCATGATTATAGGTAAGTAAGTCCTCATAGGATCATAGGATAAACCTCATAGGATAATCCTTTGACCCATAGGATCTGATACTACTCTGTGCAGCCCTTGTAATGATTTTGTACAAAAAAAGAACATGTATAGAATATACATTTCTTTTCCTTCAGAAGCACTTTAGCACCTTTCTGCCTTATAAGAGGCCTTGCTGCCTCAGATTTATCTCTCTTTGATGGCCTTCCACGTTTTGGAATCACTGGCAATACATCAGAGATAGAGGATGCATCAGAAAGAGTTGGTGTTTGGGGAAGAGCACGTTTTCTACACATCTCTAAGTTGGCCTTGTTTGCAAGAGGTTTGCGATACTCGCTGTGATAACAGACATTATGTAAATCTGACTCAGACAGGCTAATGAAATGATCTGCCAGTGATTTGAGGTTCACATCACCTTGATTAGCCTGCTCCACTACCTTTTCTTTTAGATCTTTCACGAGTGATACATCATGTTTATCAACAAGCTTCTTATTGACAGTCTCCCTCCTTGCAAATGATGCAAGTCCTCACTTCTGCAGCTATTTGTTGAGACATTTTTTCAGGTAGGTTAAAGTGTTCAGAGCTTGACTGCATGGGCACGTTCACAGTGATACAGGGAAACACCTGAAAATAAAGAAGAAAATAATGGGCAAGATGTACAGACCACTAGGTTCATATTCAGTTATTCTGCCAACACAGATTTGATAATTTTTACCTTTTGCATTTTTAAAATTATTTGATATCATATAATCATAGTCTACCTTAATATTACATTACATAGAATGTTATTTTCATTGGACTTGAATATATGTATCATTCTGTTTTAATGCTATAATTTTAGTCAGAAATGAATTGCACTTATAGGCCACCATACACAAACTAGTTAATATAATGAAAGTTTAAATTTAAATAGAATATTTGACCAAATAACATAATAATTTAGAGACTATGGTATAGGTGGAAGTTTTAGCATACATACCTCTCAAGAGAGCCACTTTTCTAGAGTTATTTTCCAAAACATGGCATGATGGATTTGGCACCAGCATGGTTCAATGGTTCAATGGGGAAATCCCAGGGAAATCTCCAGACGTACATGGTGTCCCATAAGGGACATAACACATCAAGATACATGTATAATGACTATTTTTTATTGATCAACACATTATGTAGATCCTTAATCATTTGATTTGAAAGTTTATAATGGTAAAGTTAAATGTTATGTTTGATGAACAGAAATTTATCCTAAAGGAAGTTTTAATGGAAATGTTATTAGATACTGCATTTTTAGGGGGAAATGACAATTTGGCTCTGTTAATTGGAATTTATTTCCATCAACAAATATGATCTGTAAGTACCTTATCATACTTGATTAATGATATTAAACTTATCATTATAATTATGGGTATACCCAGATAGTTTCATATATATTCCTTGAAATACATTACAATTGCCCACCCAAATGACCATGACCTTTATAACCTGATCATGACCTCAAATTAAAAAAAGAATGTCACCATTGAATTCCACACCCACAAAAACCCATATAAAAGTTGTACTACATGATATAGTTCAATTATTTTGGCTAATTGACCGTTTGAGGCCATTTATGACCCTGTGGTGAACTTGGACCTATGACCTTGAGCTCAGATCACGTCATAACCATCATAATTGAACTCAGACCCCCCATAAACCCTATCCTAGACACCAAGATTATGAAGCTAGCATGTCTAGGAGCGAAGATATACGCCAAGCAATATTTGGGGGGTCACCCCCCTAAATGGCTGCCCCAAATACCCTAAGTTCACGAAAAAAATTCAACCCCGAATTTTTCTGTTTACTTACCCCCTATAGTTTACAAAAAAAAATCTATTTTGGCACAAAAATCCTACGAAATTACATATCATAGTGCACTAATAGCAGAGGTGAAGTGTTTCGAAATCTTGGAAGAATAAATAAAAGACCAAATTTACCCTTTCTTGGCAGGCAAACGGCGGCGAAAGTCTCCACACGAGGGTGAGGCCGGGCGAACACGCTTCTTAGGTGGGTTCTTCCGTTCCCGTCGGTCCCAGATTGTACTCCCAGCGCCAATTCCTTCAAAACTTCCAGTTTGTGCCTCCACTCCACCAGCACCCCAATCAGCCATTACTGTTGCCATCTCCTCCGTATCCTGTGGATAAGCATGGCTTCAGCCATTTGTGTGCAAGATCACAAAGGAAAAAAAGAAGAAGAAAAAACTATGATGCTTAAGAAAAGAAGTGTTGAAGGAAAGGTGTCAGGATAAGCACAGACCGTGCTTTGTTTTGCGTTCAATTCTGCACCAAGGGACTGGACAGGGACCTGTCGGCGCCAGACGCACGGGCGGCCCATATCATCAACTGTGTAATCTTCCTCATCGCCCCACTCATTGAAGGTAGCAGAATCTAGCAGCCATCTTGCAGAAACCTGCATTAGAAAGTAGAACTATCAAAACAATCAGCACAATCCCGAATTTGTATGTACAGTCAGTTGTTGCAAAGCATAAAACGACCAATAAAACTAGGAATGTTATCTACGATTGGAATATGTCAGTCACCTTATATGGACTCTCAAGGCAAGGTGGGTCTTCCACAGGCAGGTTCACTTCACTCATAGGGACCCAGACATCATAACTGAGCATACACATAAGGTCATATTGGGTTATATTTGGATTATAATTTATCAGGGCAAAGGCAAGTGAGTAATACGAGTCAAAATTTTCAGGGTGGCAGGCGGGGAAGGGCAAGAGGCAACAGGGGAAAAGGTAAGAGCAATGCAGAACGGGAGAAGACGTAGGTGGAGAAGGCGAAGAAAGAGGAAGGGGAGAGGGAGGGCAGGTCAGAGTGAGGATGAAATGAGTAATGAGCATTCAATCTTTTCATCTGATGGTAAAGATAACAATAGGACAACTGTACCTGCAGCTTATCTGGGCCCTGACCTAATATTGTAACCTAAATTTGGTAGCATTCTGACTGGTTGTTCTGGTGAGGAAGTTTAGGAAGATGTTTGAAGGAATTTACACGATTTTCCCAAAAATTTACAAAGTATGCCATTTTGACATACTTCCAGTCACGTGATTGGCAAGACCGTGATTTAACATCACGACCCTATCTTAATGTTGTACCCTGTCTTAATGTTTAATCCCTGGTGTTGGCTTAGCAGTGAGGGTGGCGGCTTGGGATCCTAGGTTCCTGAGTTCAATCCCCGCTGGCCGCTGAATTAACACCGGGGGTTGACTCAACTTGTCATCCTTCTGAGGTCGGCGAAATGAGTCCCATTGTAGCAGCCAAAAAGGCTGTACATGAAGGGAAAGGGTATCGACGGATTGATTAAATCTGGTATTGGTATGGCACAGGCATGATGGACCGAATGGCCTCTTCCTGTGCCTTAATTCCTTATAAATCCTTGCACCCCAAATTTGGTAGCATTCTGACTGGTGGGTCTGAAGAGGAAGATTTTTGAAGAAATTTACACGATTTTCCCAAAAATGTACAAAGTCAGCCATTTAGACAAACTTCTGATCATGTGATCAGCATGGCCTCCGCAATTTAACATCAGGACCCTGTCCTAATGTTGTAACCCAAATTTGGTAGCATTCTGAAAGGTGGGTCTCGAGAAGAAAAATTTTGAAGAAATTTACTAAGTCAGCCATTTTGACCTACTTAAAGTCACGTGACCGGAACTAGCTTTGTATCTCCGTTACCAGTCAGGAGCAGAACATTGCTGCCAAATATCAGCCAGATCGGCACAGTGGTTTGGCCTGAGAAGTCGAAAGAGGAGACGGAGATGGACAGACAGACTTTGTAATCTCTGTTACCAGTCAGTACAGATAAAAATACAAATTTTCCTGACACTAATATTTTCATGCTAAAACATGTGTTGAATACAACTTGTGGCAAAACAATTTTCACATACAGTACTTCATGAGTGCCAAGAACCTTTTACCCCAACCTTCCCTCCCGCACGATTCCATGGAAACGATTCAATGGGAAAGAGAGTCAAGAAAAAAAAAAAATCACTTCGCAGATAGCTAGTTAACATTGGAAGCATGACTCACCTGGCTGGCATAAACCCCCAATGCAGCAACACTTGCTCACCATCACACTGCACCGGCCTAACCCAATCTGCAACACAAATATCAGAAAATGCTACAAACGTTTTCATCTATCCATATTGAATAGGCCAGATTGCATAGAGCAGAAAAATGGAAAGCAGTATGTCATTGTGCTTGAAACCATAGCCACAAATGGTTTCTCAGTTGACATTAACATGACAAAGTGGTTTCACCTGTTGACTTGCTTTCGCCTGTGTTGGCTGGAGTTGAGTAGACAATGTGTGTGGCCAGCTTCCTGCTATCGGTCACTGTCACCTGCCAAACAGCACAGACACTTACACAGCACACTCCCTACTGTGGTTCACAAGTTTTTATCACCACACTTTTTGAAAAAAATACAGGGGGATATTGTAATCGGCTCAGTCTCTGTCTGTCGGTCAGTCAGTCAGTCAGTCCATCCGTCGAGCTATCTCCGCCTAAAAAGTTGTGCAGAAATTCACCAAACTTGGTAGTTTATGATAATCACGTGGCAAGAATGTGCAAGAGCAGTATCATTTTTGGTCCCGCCCCCTGGGGCAGGGTCAAAAGGTCAAGTACCAAAAAAAAAAAAAATGCAATGACGAAACTTTTTATATGCAATCAGCACTGGGGGACGTATGAAATATATGAAGATTTTTTTGGATTTGACCACCGATTCATTGTAGGGACTTAAGGTAAAAAGGGGAAAACATTTTTTCACTCAAACTTTGATTTTGGGTCATTCCTAATGGAACTTTTTACCGTTTTTCAACTTTGCTTTCGGTTTTGAAACGTGGGGACTTGCAGTGGTGCGCCATCAACTTCGCTCTAGTTGTGGTTAAAAAAAAATTAATTGATGGTCACATGACCATAAACCTCTTGACCCCAAAATCTAATCAGTTCATCTTTGTATCTTAGCACATACTTGTACCAAGTTTGGTCAAAATCCTATAAGCAGGTCACAAGTTATCACGGTAAGGAAAAATCTGCGATGCACGCACGGACAACCCTAAAACACAACGCCTTGGCACCTTCGGCCACGGAGGCATTAAAAAGATTCTGCAAAAGCCAATGACTGGAACTACGATGTACATTGCATGAGACATGTTAAACATCCTCAAAATGACACAATTTGCTCTTCCGACAAGACTAATTATCTGATGTACAGCACAAAGATCCGAGTTACCCTCATCCTCTGCGCCATCTCTCGCAGGCGCAGAACCAGCTGCTCCTCAAGATCCTGGGTCAGGAAAAGTGTTGGCTGAATCATAAAGCCATGCTGTCCACAACAATGGAAGAGAGACAAAGAAAAGAGAAGAGGTTATGTGGTTCTTGTCCATTTATTCATAACTACATTTAGAAATCTCCCACAGAAATGAAAACCTCAACCAATGTATGGGGAATTGACAATGCAGTTGAACCACAGCATAATAATGTACAACACGTTACTGTATATAAAGCAGCAAGCACAACTTCACCTGGATCAATGCCTTCTCCATTATGGAAAACATCTCCACATGCTTCTCACTGCGTGATGGGTTTCCAAAATCGAACCTCCTCCTGTATTTCATTAAGGAAAGGGTTTAAATAACTGGGGTACTTCAAGCTGATAGCACCACAAAGTATCTCGCAGAGAATCAGCAATCTCAACCCCTCCCTGAGGAACTAGCTATGTACCAGGTCTGTTCGCTGCGAAACTTGAAGGCAGATAGGATTACGTGGCAGAGCGCACCTCCAGGCTTCACGTCCTGAAAGCATTTCATCTGTCCATGCAAACATGCAGCACACAAAGGAGCAGGCTTTATTTTCCCCTGGATAACATCAGAGAATATTTAGAGAACATAAGCACAGATATATGGAGATGTCTGGAATAGGGATAGCACATTGTGCATTTAATTAAATCAGCCATGAGAGTAGATGTTGACAAGATGTAGGTAATGGGATGTGGGATACACCACCACAAGCAAATCAAATGAATATACCAGAAAGCACTTCCAACTCACTTAAAAGCTTTAAAAATATAAAAATAAAAAACCCCTACACAAGTTTGTGATGCAAGTAATGAACATGCTCGATGGATTGAGTCATGGACATACTTTTCCGAAGTGGTGACGGGGGTGTGGGGAGAAGGTAGCGATTTGCCAGAACTCAACACCTGTAGAACGCTTCAAGACGGAGAAGCAAGCGCTTCAAGACTGAGGATTATAACAGAGATAAAAAGATAAAGATGAACAAAAGAAAGCAGTGAAAGACTTGACATGGAAGGATGGATTGCTTGCGAAGTGTCAAGTCCTTTAAACTCTTCATTATTTACAAGGAAGCAACTTCGACATAGGTGGATGCCATTCGTCCCATCAAAGCCTGCGCTAGTATTGGCAACCTATGGTTGTTTGTCCGTGCTCTCTCTTTAAATGAGCGTTAAGCAAGGCCAAAGATAAACTGTAGTGTTTTAATGGTAGATCAGGTGAACTGTTGGGATCTTTGCACATGAAAAGGGTACAGCGGACAAAATAATTGTCATGTCCTCAAAGGAATGAGGGAAGTTCTTGGAAACATCTCAACTTCGAAATGCAATGCCTATATAAAACTAGAGAGTAGAATTTGATACGAATATGTCGATGGATACGCCTCCGCCCACGTTAGATGCCAACCCATTTATGTCAGATCGCAATTAAAAAGGTCACATGAAAAATTAAAGGTTCCTTCACAGAGACAGCGAGAGTGAAAAAGACACATATTGTAAAGAGAAGAGACAACATCAGATCATTCTAACTCGAGTTATGGTCTGCAAAATGATTTTCAAATGGCACATGTCCATGACTTGTTTGTACTGGTTTCTGTTAAAGCGTAGCTCAGAGCAAACAATAGCTCCAATTTCACCAGCACGTGTCAACCATTATATAAAGAAATATCACGTGCAGGCACAGAGATGGCATCCTGTAACTGCTTCCTTTAATACAACGGTGACCGCAAACACAAAACAGACGAGAAGGGCACTCGGTAGAGTGTATACCTCTGCCCGGATTCGGATCTTCACCAAAATCAAATCAATTAGTCCTTGTCACACACCCAAACTGTCCATCAGATTTCATCAGAATCAGTGCACAACTGTTTTTTGAGATATTCAGCTCACAGACAGACAGACTGGGGTAAAGCACAACCTCCATCGTCCTTTGGTGGCAGAGGTAATGATGTGTTTCTTTCAGCTGTTCCACAAACAAAACATGCAGTACAAACTAGAGACAGTAACATATTCAGATACACATCCACCTCTTGAGGTGTACCAAACTTACAAGTACGATTTATTTTTGGTCAAGGACGTTAGGAAACTGAAAATTATTGCATTCCTGCGAAAATAAATACCATCTTTTCAAAATTTCACCAATCTAAATGTCATTAAATACATGCATACATGCTTAGTAGCTGACATTTAACACATGTGATGTGAACACCTGAAAGTGTAAGCGTTGCTGCCTGCACAGCCACTACACTACAAGATAGCAAGCAGTGCAATCTGGTGCCAAGGGACACCAGAGAACAAGCACGCCACTTGCTACTTGCAGTTTCGGATGGAATATGCAATTTGTTCAGGGTGTCGGCAATAACTCACCTACTCTTCCTGAAAGACACCGAGTGATCTATAACGTCCACCGACAAGCAGTGCGGACAGACGAGTCTGCCGGCTTAACGTCCTTTCTAAGGACGGCACACATATGAATGTCTCGCCCTGCATTTGAAACACCAGGGTGGCGGTTAATAGCTAGGTCGAGATTCAAAGCCAGGCTAGACAGCACAATGATGAATGTACATGCCTCCAAGACCTAAGCTATCCTACCAGGTATGTGCCTAGACATAGACAGAAAACACACACAAACACACACACTCTCTCTCTTACAGGAATCTTCACAAATGGCGTCAAGCGGGCATCACGACCACAGGTGTCCTCCTGGAACTGCAGGAGTTGGATGAGGAGTGCTGCCAGAGAGCGCACCGGCGGAGGTTCACTTTGCATCTGCTGCCAAATCTGTTGCTGCAATAAAATAAATTATATTGTGTGAATGGATCACATAACTGTGCAAGTAAGACTGAGATATTTAACTTCCACTTCGGACCACATAATAACAATGATAGGAGAGAGGGGGCTAAAAAGGTACAAGCACATTCACATTATAACATTATCATGTATAGTGTTCGAGAAAATGGAATATCAGAATCTCTATTAATATTAAAGTGGTTGATATTGTACACCAATGTATGATCCTTTATGTGGTCTCGTTCAGCACGAGTCACATTTGCTCTACGGCGAGGATACGGCGGCCGTACCCCCCCTGAATTGACAGAAATGTGAGGCGGCCGCAGAGTTTCTGAGGTGGCCTCAGGGTGGCCCTACGCCGTATGGCTATCTTTTACAGGCCGTAGGGGTCTCCGTGGAATTAAAGCGCGGATTTATAACTTTTTTCATTTCTAGGTTGGCCGGAGCAATTCAACAAGCTGTAGCCATGACATAGATGTGTTCCACGTCGACCGTACGTAGGGCGTACGGTGGGCTTGCGATATTCGTGCGGCTGCCGTAGGCTGTTACAGGCATGACAGTGAGTCTAAAAAAAATTAGCTGAAAAAAAAAACGACGGGCCGAGGCGAAAAAATTTTTAGGCCGGGGTTCGGGGGCCGCCGACGCTAAAGGTTCCAGGTGTTCTCACCTGCATTCTACTGCATTTCCTGGTCCCTTTTAAGAGGATTGTGTATAGTGTTGTACTTGTTAACAGGGTAAAAGCACTGAAGACAATCATTGAAGACATGAAATTCATCTTGCAAATTATTAATCAATGTTGTAATGTAAATTGTTGTCAAAATTCATTGTACAAATCATGAATCAATCTGTAGGATAATATTCTTTCATTGTCTTTATAGCAAATTAAACAAAGTTGACAATAATTGATACCAAGTTGCATAATAAGTGGACAATTGATAACAAGTTGCACTAAAAGTTTGCATAATAAGTTCACAATTGGTAACACTGTTGCATCCACTAGTTGTTGAGTTCTTGAGTCGATAATGTCGACAGGCGCCTAACCACCGAACATTGTTCACTTCTTTGTCTTTTGGTTCAGGTTGTGCTTTTTCTTGCTTGCACGTTGGTGGGAAAGTCTTGCCTTCTTTGCAGCCTTCTCAGTCAGTTCTTTGGTCTTGCACTTGGTCAACTTACTGAGAGCAGCTGCACCCACTTCTTTCTTCTTCTTTCTTCTTCCTGGCTGGGCTTCTTCAGAACTGTCTGCCAGTTCTGCCTTGTATGTTTTGTAAGCTCCCCTCATGTTCTTGCACAGGTCTAGGTCTATGGGACTGTGCAGTTTGTCAGTCCTACTGTAGTACTCCACTGCAGTTCTTCCTGATGATCGAAGATTGTACTTGACACCCATCACTGCGCTGTAGGTCTCCATGTTTAGTCGGTGTGATCTGACATCCAAGACATCTCCCATGAGATTGAAGGCACTCTCAACTTGTGGCCCATGGAAGCGGGACAGCAAAGCCTTCACCATTCTTGAGAGAAGGGGGTACTTTCCACCTTCAAAGACCTTGGTCCACCAGTCGTCGATGCGAGCAGACTCATCTCCCTGAGCTGGTGGCAGGCAAGAGTCGATCTGGAAACTCCGAACCTCCAGTTCAAAGGCAGCACATTCCTCTGGTGCAAGGACATTTGTCACCAGGCGTGGCAAGTTCAGGAGCTGCTCCTGGCTGACAGTGTGCCCTCTGCTGAGTGAATGAATTGCTGAGGCACTTCTGAGGACAGCATTATGCAGGGGCATTTTCTTCTGGAGGTACTTTCCACATGTCACATAGGCCTTCTCCACACTCTGCAAGAAGTCATGCACTTCTCCATCTCCACTACGGGCAGTGTTGACAATCTTAGACACACCAACTCCAAGAAACATCTTCACTTGTAGCAGGTTGGCTTTCTCATCCAGGTCGAGGGTCTGAAGTCTCTTGCCTGAGGATGGCAGCTTCTCAGGTTTGACAAAGCAGGCCATGAACTCTCGGACAAGGTCCACCTGCTGGTCATTGAGCTTGTGGATCAGTGGGGCCTTCATCTCAAACAGGAGGACGTACTTCTTCAGCAGCGGGAACACTGATGTATAGAACATCAATATCAGTCTCATCAATTTCTTCTTGTGGAAGACTCACTGCAGTATATGCTCCTTTCGTGCCTTGCCATCTTTGGTCATATTCTTCTTCTTCAGAACATCATGGATCTGGCGTATTCTCTCCTTGGCTTTTGTGTCTACGTGCCTGCGATGGTAGACCTCCACAACCTGTGACAAGTAGTGTGTGCAATCAGCTTGAGAGAGGAATCCAGAGTAGAAGACAACAAAGGCATCCCACAGCCGCAGAGTGTCAACACTGACATCATACACAGAGAGCCACCTGTGACTGACAGACCGCTCTGGCATGGTATACCTCACACCAATCAGCCCACAGATTTCCTGCAAGAACTGCTTTAAGTCAGGTGACCACTTGAAGTCATTGTAGATGTCAGAGAGCATGCGCTCTGCGAAGTTGTCGAATGGGTCGCTCAGCTTCTTGGACGCATTGTGAGCATGGTGACAGGAGTCCCCATCTATGTCCAACATGTGTGGGGCATTGTTTTCCCTGATGCGAACTTCGACTCCTGACTTGGATCCCCGCATGACTGAGCAGGAGTCCATGAGGATGGATATGCAGTTCTTCCACGGAAGCTCATACTTCTTCAACAAGTCAACTAGTTCCTGGTGCAACGAGGCACTGTCCACTTTGATCACAACAAGGGACTCTAGATGCTGCACTATGACCTGCTTATGCAGTGGGTTGTAGTAACTGGCCAGGACACATAAGACCCTCTGATGGTTTGTGCATGTTGACTCATCAATGTTCAGAGAGAAGTATTCCCTCTGCAGTGCTGATATCAACTGTATGATGTACGGTATGTCCTATTCCAAACCAAAGCTTGTAGGAAGCAGATGTCCTGTCCATTGTGAGCTGACCAAGGGCCTTTGCATCCAGGTTGAGTGCTTTGGCCAGGCTCATCAGTTCAGGGGCAAGGCTGAATGGTAGGGAATGCTGTGCAAGGAAGGCAAGGACCATGGCTTGAGCATTGGATACCCTGTCACCTATTGGTACAGCAGGCATCGGTGTACAGGGGATGGGGGCAGTAGAAGCAGCAGTGCAAGAGGTAGCAGAAGGTGAGGAAACACCTGGAGAAAAAGCAAAACCCAAAGCCAATGCAGAGTAAAAAAGAAAAGCCAATCACCATTTATAATACGTGCTTCAGAAAGTGAATACAGTGACCGGTACAGTGATTACACTAAGCCTCAGACTATTAGTCATTGCCAGGTGCTATTAGTGGTAAAAAGGATTGACCCAATTCTGAGTTGTGGCTTGCTTGCCAATTAACATAATTTATTACTGTAGTGAAAGTGCACCACACCACACTACACTACATTGACAGCATAGATGTCTACTGTGTACATGTATACTGATAACTGAACATGTATAAAGCCCAAGGCTATATTTACCAGGAAGACTGTAATTGGATGCCCGGATTCTCGGAATATCACGATACTTCTTGCTCTCCGCATGGGATTCCAATGACTTGTACCCACGTCCTCCATAAACAATCTCCTTTGAGCACCATGTGCATACAGCCTTTCCTGGCTGGGCTATCTTTTGAATGAAAGACCCACAAGCCACCATACCGCATGGCATACGCTCCAGCCATTCCCACTTCCAGGAATTCTTGCAAGTCTTGTCAATTAGTGCAGCCAAACAAGCATCACAATCCCGGGACAGCCTGCGGCTACTGAATGCGGCCATGTTTTAGAAACGACCTTGGCCTTGCACACTCGGAACACCACGCCTCTAGCTCGATTAATGCTGCTGTGACAGTTTCAGGAGTAATGTGGCGAGGTGGTCCGAATGTCATGTTAATGAATCTGGCAATGACGTCAGTGCAGAGTGCTGGGAATCTGTATTAGGGACCTCGGAATACTTTTTTAAAAAAAGATCGTCGGTGGCGTGAAATCACTCCCAACAATTGACTTAACCCCTCCTCCCCCCTATACCCCCAATTTTTTCTCAATAGATTTGTGCTTAACTCAGGAACGTTCCTGGGTGAATAAATTCGCGGAATTTTCTCATGCCGGTCTTATCAATGAAAAATAAATTTGCCAACACCCCAAAAATTACGGTGGCCACACCATTTCCACGGTCACCGTAGGGTAGTCCTAAGGCGTCCCTGTGTTCAACGTACGGTGGCCTTGCGGTCTGTGTGACTACCTGCGGGCAACGCAGGGTTGACGCACATTTCCTCTACGCCCCCGTGCGTCCTACGTACGGCCTCTGTGGCAGTCTGCGTCGACCGTGCGTCTCGCTCTCGATGCACCCGCCTCAGCTGCATATAACCTGGTCCACAATCTATATGACATACATATGAAAAGAACTGGTATATATACCCACTCATTACCGTCCGTCTGGCCGCACGTTCGCCTTAGGCCCCCCCCCCCTGCAGTCGCCCTGCAGTCGCCTTGCGGGCACCTTGAGGCTACCTTGCGTCTGCCTTGAAAATTCTATGGCCGCCGCAGGGACGCCCTAAGGTCACCGTGCAACATCAAATCAAAGACCGTACGGCACCCCCACGTTTTCGGTCTCCACAATTTCTAAATACACCGTGCGGCTCCCCGAAAAATAAAAACATATGTGACTTCCACATTGTGTGACTGGAAATACTGCGGCCGCCCTATAATTGCTAGTGGCCATAGATTTTTTAGACCCTATGGCCACCGAGCCAAATGTGACTGAAGCATTAGCTTCATGGAAAGGTTTGTGCCAATTCTTCTTTTGAGAATTAAAAATTGAATAAAGAACCTACAGTAATTTATATGTACACCAAATGCCATATTGGACTATGGCTGCCTTCTTGGGTGAGATACTTGAACGGTATGGAGTTTATACATTCAGGTGGCAGGTGGGGCCTTTCTTCCCTTTAGAATGTTCCAAATCACGGCAAGACTTTGACCTGAGTATTAGCCAAAACTCGGCCGAATGCCGAACCCAATGCTTTTGAAAATCCCCAAAAATAGAAGAAAAAAAAGGCCCCACCCAGATTTATACATCTACATGCTTAACTGGTATGAAGGTGACCTTGACGTGGGTACCAGCCCATGTTGGACAGCTTGGGAATGAGATGCCTGATAACCTGGACTGTACAGGTTATGATGTGGTGTCCTTGAATGTGTTGAACATTTAATTTTTTTTTTCTTCACTGCCAAAACCTCAATCAGGTGACATTTAAAGGACTCCACTCACATAGGACATCAAAATCCCTCCTGACCTAAGGATCTCAGGTCAGTAGAGTACCTATGGACTCCACAGGTCAGGGCCCCTCCACTCTGCAAAACACCACCCTCTGACTCATGGGGTGTGTTCAGTTAGCAAGCAGCTTTCTATCACTTACCAAGCCAACCGTTCTGTAAGCTGCTTGTCAAGCTGCTTGCTAACGGAACGCACCTAAAAAAAAATGTCCGTGGTCGTCGCATTCAAAACGATTGGTGGCTATTTCTTCAATTCTACTGTCATTGAACGATCATTGCTTCTACTTTTCATCCTAATTATTTTAGACGGGCGATCTTGTTCCAAGCTTCTGACGGATACCTTTATTTGGGCGGTGTATAGGCAACTGACAGCTCTGTACACGTAACATACATATATATATTATATATATATATATATATATATATATATATATATATATATATATATATATATATATATATATATATATATATATATATATATATATATATATATTGGCTACTCTGCCTGTTTATATAATCTCCGCCAGTTGTTCCGTCCGTCCGTCGGTGTGGGGAAGGGCTTCTCAGTTCAGAGTGACACCCCCCCCCCCGCCCCCCATTCAAAATCAAGTCGCCACCATTTTGTAAAGTTTGCACTTTATTACACTCTCATGGCTGTTATCTTATAACTCGAATTCGATATCTAATTTCATTTTTTGTAATAGTTAAGATGGTTCAAGTTTCCGTTTCAGCAAAATGTGAGGAAATCAGACAAATATTGGCATTTTTAGAAAGAAAAAAAAATACATTCTAGTGACCGTTTTGAGGGTATCTGGTCGGACACGATGTGGGAACAAGGAAAACCAACACAGGTGGAGGCCATTCAGCTCGTCATGCCTGCGCGAACACCACACCAACCCAACTACACAAGATCCAAGGAAGAAAATGCAAAAAAAAAAGTTTTAATTAATTAATGATAGAATAAAAAATTGTATTTTTTTGTTGTAATTTTTTATTTTTTATTCTCTTCCCCTCGAAGAGGGGTCATGGGCTTGGTTAAAAACACAGAACATCAACCACACAGCCCCCCTTAACAAGACCCCCACCAACAGCACTCCATACACAATCACCCATCAATACTCAAACTACCTAAAAGTCTTATCAACATCCCCATACCCCTCTGTCCCCATAACTTCCAGGTACCTATCTAATTGGTTTGTGGGCGCCAGCAGTGACCACTATTTTCGTTGTGTCTGTGTGTCTGTTTGTAACTCCCCCCAGAGCATAGCTCCATGACGTTTGATGTGATCTTGATGAAACTTGGACACAAGCAAGATATCATGGTCGAGTTGTGTCTTTTTGTATGAGGGGCGTCCCACGCCCCTTGTGGGCGGAGCCACGCCCACTTGAACTTTTTATTTATTTTTCTCGATTTTTTTTCTCGCAATTTCATTTCCTAGAAGCATGTTATAAGTGATTTCCAACAAAAAAAACATGCCAAAATTATAATTGCGGCTGATTTTGGAACTTCAGGTGGATATACTCACGTAAAAATCAATTTCTGTCTCAAGGAATCTAGTTATGACGAATGAATTGAGTATGTAAAAGTTAAAAGTAAAAGGGAAAGTTGCAAACTATAACTCTGTGAGCACTGTTGACGTCAAATTGAATGAATAGGATATCAGGTTCACTTGAGTGACCTAGCAGTATTGGCGGCGGAGGTTTTGCACTCTTCCGAGTGCTCCCCCTCTAGTTTTGATCACGTATTACTTTGAACTACTATGTCTGGGAAGAGTAGTATATGTATCACAATGACTTTCCAACAAAATGTACTTGAAAGATATTATCATATTGTTTGTCACCATGTCAATTTAATGTTATTCTTGCTATTGTGATCTTTGGTTTACTGAAGGCAACTATAGGAAAGATTTAGCTCTGTAATTATCAAATTTGTGTCCTGAATATAAATAAGTCATGTACATGAAATATGTGAGGAAATGTGTGAATGAAAATAGCAAGTATGAAAACTGTTGTGCTGTTTGCATCAATAATAGAATAATCAGTTAATTATGGTTCAAATCTCTGAGAAAACTTCAGAATGTATATTAGTTTGAGGTCTAACATGTTTTGAAAACTACATTTTATAATGATGAACAATGAGTCTCAGAAACAATTTTAAATGGTCTGATAAAGTTTGTACTTTTAAACCTGTTCCTCTTAGTCTTTTTTCTGGTTTTCTACCCCTCTCTCCCACATTTAGCTGTACAGAAACTAAGCTACTCTCCAGAAATGTCCATCATGCTGTTTTGAGTTACAGATACATTTAGGTAACAGAAAAAAACTAAAAAAATATGGTGCCCTCTCATGGTAGCAATTTCCAGAATTTGGCCATGTAGCTCATGGACTAAGAGTGTTTTCTGTCTGAAAGTACAACAGGGTTGATTTAAAGATGAAACACAAATGGGATAAAGACAGAATGCACAAGGATAAAGGGTGACAGATAATGGAACTATACACATGATTCTGGTAGAGGATAATAATCGGGGTTTCGACGCAGGTGGAGGCCAATCGGCCCATCATGCCTGCGCCACATTAACACCAGACCAACTTATCAACATCCATTGGGACCGTACTCTGTGCAGAGCGTTGGTGCTGCCGAAGCAGACTCCTTGGCTATTGGACACAATCCTGGACGAGTCGCCACTCCTACACAGGACACCAGCAAGCTGGCACTCATTTTTGCCGAACTCGGAAGGATTCCAGGCAGAGTCAACCCCACCTGGTATTAATTCAACAGTAGAGTGGGATTTGAACTCAGGATCCTTGGATCTCAAGCCCACCACCTGAACCATTAAGCCAACACCAGACAAATTTATCAACACCAAACCAAAAAGAAACAAACAAAAAAAACTCCAGCGTTATTTTTGTTTGATTCTTTTTTTTTTTTCTTTCCAGGAGAGGGGGTACGGGTGAAGATGGTTCTTCGGTTAAAAACAAACAAAAATAGGACAAACACACAACACCCCTTGACGAGACCCCCCCCAAACAGCACTCTGAACAGATACACATAATCACCCATCCATACTCAAGCTACCAAAAAGTCCTGCCAACATCCCTATACCCCCTGTATCCAATACTTCCAGGAAACTATCCAATTCCAATTTAAACTTATCCCCGGTTTCTGCTGCCACTACCTTTCCAGAGAGACCATTCGGTGCACCAACTACTCTCTGAGTAAAAGAGCCCTGCACCCTGACTTACTGCCATCTTAACTCTCAGGCTATGGCTCCAGGTCCTATCGCTGTCAGGCCAGTTCAGGTATGGAAGCATGAGCTGGAGCAGTGCGTTACTGCGTCCACTTTCCGCCAGTACTCCAGGGGCCTCCGTCCAGCCATATGCCTGGCCCATCCCCATCTCCTTGAGATGGTCAACCTTCTGCAACCACGAGGCACTTGGACGGACCATTGGCCTACTCCACTCACAAGACTCCCTCGCTGAGAGAATCTGGTGAGCAGGATCAGCGTCAAGAAACCGAGCCACATGTCCATACAGCCGCAGCTGACGCTCACGGACTATGCAGGTAACAAATCTCATTTGAGACTCTCTCAGCAACCGTTCATTGGGCACAAAGTCCGACCAGCGAAAGCCAAGGATTCTCCGAAGAGACGTGATAGCAAAGGAATTAGGTCTCCGTCTCAGCTCCCTGGTCAGAGTCCAAGTCTCACATCCGTACAGCAAGACTGGAAGCATCAAGGACCTGAGGACTTCAGACTTTCATTCTCCTGCACAGGTACCAACAGCACCACACCCCATGATCCAGTGAATCCATGACTCCCCAGGCCTGAACCAGACGTCAATTGACCTCTGGCTCACAGCCAGCGGAGCCATGGATATCACTCCAAAGGAAAGTGAATCTCTCCATGACCTCAACATCCTCACCATCCTCACCATAAACAGACACAGACAAAATAGCAGCATCCAAAATGTCAATGAAAGCCTGGATCTTAGTTTTGACCCAGAAAACCCGTAATCCCAGCGACTCCGACTCCTCATTCACCACCTCGATGGGCCCCAAAAGGATATCCAGAGTTTCTGCAAAGACGACTGCATAATCTGCAAAATTAAGGTCAGAGATCTTGACATTCCCAAAAGATGCACTGCAACTTGATCTCTCTGACATCCTCTGCAGAATCCAGTCCATACAAGCGCTGAAAAGTGTGGGGGCCAGTACACACCCCTGACGAACTCCAGTAACAACTGGAAATACATCGGAGATGGTATCACCATACCTCACAGCATTCTATTCAGTTTTGGTGGCACCCCACAAAGACCAAGAATCCTCCAGAGGGCATCCCGATTCAATGAATCGAACGCTTTGCAGAGATCAACATAGGCTGCAAGCAGCCCCTGCTGAAACTCTCGTCTGCGTTCAGTGAGGACCCGAAGGGCAAAGAAACAGTCAATTGTTGACCTCTTTGGTGTAAAGCCCAACTGCTCTGGTCGCTGCTGCTCAAGCAGATGGTGGCGAACCCTATCGAGAATTAGCCGAGCAAAGACCTTGCTCGGCACTGAGAACAGTGTCACCCCTCAGTAGTTGTTGCAGTCCTGGCAATCACCCTTCTCTTTCCAGAGAGGGACAACAAGGACCCTCTTCCAGTCAGTTGGGATGATGCCCATGTTCCAGGTGGAGCAAAGAACTGCTTGCAACGACATCAGTGCAGCATTTCCACCAGCCTTGAGAAGTTCAGCATGGATGCCACAAATCCCAGGAGCTTTTCCTCATTTCAACCGGTTTACCACAGCCTGTGTTTCCCCAAACGAAGGTGGACCACAGTTGATTGGAAGGTCAGCAACAGTGATTGTAACACTTCTGACGTCCAACTCGACAGCTGGTGGATCAGCCGAGTACAACCGCTCAAAGTAACCGGCCCAGCGGGCCTTCACTTCGGACTCCTCTGTCAAGAGCCTACCACCCTCTGTGCACCGAGGGACGGGCTTGGAGGAACGCAATGCATGAATTCCCCTGTAAGCAGGACGAGAATCACCTGACCACAGGTGATGCTCTACCCCCACAGATTCCTCACACATAGGCCTCCTTGTCCACCCTTAGTGCACGTACAGTTTTATGCCTCAGCTCCCTGAACAGCTCAGCTCTGCCATTCAGCCTCACCCTGCGACTCTGGTCAATGTTATCCAGTGTCCCTTGAGAGATAAAATTCTTCTTTCCCCAATGGTGAGTTCCAAGATATCCACCGGCAACATAAAAGTTGATACTCTGCTGAATCATTCTTCTATTTTATCTTTTCCTTTCATTATCTTAAACATCTCCATCTTATCTCCTCGTAACCGCCTCCTTTCTATTGAATAAAGCCCTGTCTCCTTCAGCTGCTCCTCATAGCTGAGTCTTGCTAGGCCTGGAATCAATCGAGTACCCTGCATTGAACCCTCTCTTTGGCATCTATGTCCTTCCTGAATTGTGATGACCAAAACTGCACACAATATTCTAGATGTGGCACTCACTAAATTCCTGTACAATGTTAACACCACCTCTTTTGATGTATAAATGATACTACTCTTTACCCCACTATCCAAATCATTGATACAATTAATGAAATAATAATGGTCCGAGTACTGATTCCCGAGGTACCCAATTTACTTTACCTGTAGCTGCTCGGCACTGTCCTGTCCGTTTACTCCCCCCACCACCACAAACGCCCAAATATATTACCACCCCTCAGATCCTTCTCCTGTGTGACACACTCCAAAATTACCCCTTGCACCCTGTAATCTCTATTTTCATTGTTCTTTCCCATCCCCAACACCTTACATTTGCTCAGGTTAAATTACATCCGCCAATCTTTTGCCCAATCTCTGCAAGTATCAATACTTTGCTGAATCTGATCACCACCCCCTCTGCTATCCACCTTACCTCCAAGCTTTGTGTCATCTGCAAATTTGGAAATCCTACTCTTTACCCCACTATCCAAATCATTGTTACAATTAATGAAATAATAATGGTCCGAGTACTGATCCCCGAGGTACCCAGCTACTTACATCATCCCACTCATAGCCACTCTTTGCTTCCTATCACTAAGCCGGTTTGCAATCAAATTAGCTACCTGACCAGCCACTCCACAAGCCCTCACTTTAGCTAACAACCTCCGATGTGGTACCTTATCAAATGCCTTCTTAAAGTCTAGATATACGATGTGCACTGCCTTTCCCTCATCCACCCAATCAGACACTGCTTCATAGAATTCTCAACGATTTGTTGGACAGGAACTACCTTTGGTAAACCCATGCTGACTACCTTTCATTAGTTTGTTCTTCACCCTAACCTAGATCTTCTGTAAAAGGGTTGACATATACTTATGCCAACACTCATTAAGACAGAACTATTGAATAATTAACACCTTGCCTTATGAACTCCCAAGCAATTTCTTTAATCACCCCAACCCCCACTCCTCTCCTTCTTCAGTCACCCCCCCCGACCCCCACTCCTCCCCTTCTTCAGTCACCCCTCCCCAACCCTCACTTCTACCTTTCTTCAGTCACCCCTCTCCCGACCCCCACTCCTCCCTATCTTCAGTCACCCCTCTCCTGACCCCCACTCCTCCCTATCTTTAGTCACCCCCCCGACCCCCACTCCTCCCTTTAGTCACCCCTCCCCCAACCCTCACTTCTACCTTTCTTTAGTCATCCCTCTCCCGACCCCCACTCCTCCCTATCTTTAGTCACCCTGACCCCCACATCTTTATTCACCCCCCAACACCCCCACCCGCCTACACCCCCCACCCGGCGACCACCTACACCCCGCACCCGCCTACCACCTCCACCCCCCACCCGCCTACCACCTCCACCCCCACCCGCCTACCACCTCCACCCCCACCCGCCTACCACCTCCACCCCCCACCCGCCTACCACCTCCACCCCCACCCGCCTACCACCTCCACCCACCCGCCTACCACCTCCACCCCCCACCCGCCTACCACCTCCACCCCGCACCCGCCTACCATCTCCACCCCCCACCCGCCTACCACCTCCACCCCCCACCCGCCTACCACCTCCACCCCCCACCCGCCTACCACCTCCACCCCCACCCGCCTACCACCTCCACCCCCCACCCGCCTACCACCTCCACCCCCCACCCGCCTACCACCTCCACCCCCCACCCGCCTACCACCTCCACCCCCACCCGCCTACCACCTCCACCCCCACCCGCCTACCACCTCCACCCCCACCCGCCTACCACCTCCACCCCCCACCCGCCTACCACCTCCACCCCCCACCCACACCCCCTCCCCTACCACCTACACCCCCACCCACACCCCCTCCCCTACCACCTACACCCCTCCCTCTCATCGTCAGTCATCCCCGACACCCACCCCTCCCCCATCTTTAACCCCTCTCCCCACTCGTTGCCTTGGTTCTCTCCTTCCCCCAATCCTCCCCTCCATTTCATTAGCCCCACCCCTGCTCCTGCTCCACTTCATTTCACGACACATCACCCCCAACGTTACCGTCGTGGTTCGTTGCACTCACTCACACACTCACACTCACACTCACACTCACTCACACTCACTCACTCCCAACACGCCGATTAGTGCTCACCTTGTTTCCATGCCGAGACAGCCAGGGCCTCATTCCCTCCAACCTCTCAGGCCGATCCAAAGCAGCAGGTCCCGGCCCACCCCGCTGGGGCCTCTCGGGTATCATCTTTCCTCCAGTTTTGGTTTTACCCGATTCGGAACCCGCACGCCGCCCTCTTGGAATGAGGGTATCTTTATTGTCTCCACAACACAACCAGAGAGAGAGACAATAACTCGAGATCTTCAACGCTAGATCGGATAGTCGGGCCTAGAGTTAACAAGGCCCCGCAAACCTCGACTTGTCGGTCACAGCGCGCGGAGTGTCCGAGTAATGAATGCTCGGACATACCAGAAACAGGAACCACGACGAGCGCCGGGTACTCCTAATCATTCGGAGATATATATATATATATATATATATATATATATATATATATATATATATATATATATATATATATATATATATATATATATATATATATATATACATATATATATATATATATATAAAATATAACAGATAATAAAGGTAAAGGAAAACAATGTTTGATTATTTTCTGTACGCTCGGTATTTTATTAAAGACCCGAACAGAAAAAAAAGTAAGTCTGCTTGTTCACAAACGCAGATTCTCCATAAACAAACGATATGTTTAAATCTCTTAATTTTCACGACGTTTTATGTTGTGGTGAAGTTCAAGGCTGTACGAGGCTCATTGCAAAATCTACAAAGAACACGGGTTGGCCACGCTGCAAATAAACAACAACAATCAGGGCGGGTCCCTTCGCGCGGAATGGGCGGCCCCGACTCGCGGAGTGGGCGGTCCCTACGCGCGGAGTGGGCGGTCCTTACGCGCATTGTGGGCGGTCTCTCCGCGCGGAGTGGGCGGTCCTTACGCGCATTGTGGGCGGTCCCTTCGCGCGGAATGGGCGGCCCCGACTCGCGGAGTGGGCGGTCCTTACGCGCATTGTGGGCGGTCTCTCCGCGCGGAGTGGGCGGTCCTTACTCGCGGAGTGGGCGGTCCCTACGCGCGTAGTGGGCGGTCTCTCCGCACGGAGTGGGCGTTTCTTACGCGCAGAGTGGGCGGTCCCTACGCGCGGAGTGGGCGGTCCCTACGCGCATTGTGGGCGGTCTCTCCGCACGGAGTGGGCGGTTCTTACGCGCAGAGTGGGCGGTCCCTACACGCTGAGTGGGCGGTCCCTACGCGCGGAGTGGGCGGTCCCTACACGCTGAGTAGGCGGTCCCTACGCGCTGAGTGGGCGGTCCCTACGCGCGGAGTGGGCGGCCCCGACTCGCACATTGGCGCTCTCTGCACGTGGAATGGGCAGTGTCTGCGCGGCAGCTGGGCGTTGTCCGTGGTTTCCAAGCCTGTGAATGATGCAGGTGCTCTTTGGATTGACGTCCGAGTATCCGACATGACTGATATAACTGTGAGCGATCTTAAGCAGCTGCTGCTGCCGAACGCGCGTGGCTTGTACTCGGTTCCTGACACGAACTTTAACGAAGTGTACTCGCGAATATATCTCGGAGATGCGTGACTACGTTGTTTAATTGACTGAGATCTCCTTCCTTGCCTTCGCATTTACCCACCTCCTCAATTACGACATACAATTATATATATAATTATTATATAATGAACCACAGAGAGCCATCACCCCCATTTTATTTTCCCCATTGTGATTGATCTTCCATCAATGCCACCTCCAGATCCAGTATATTGTATTTTTAAATACATTATTAGTTTTAATTACCTCTGTTACTGAAGGTGGATGGAGGTTATGTTTTCACCAATTTGTTTGTTTGTTTGTTTGTTTGTCTGTGAGCAGGATATCTCATAAAGTTATTGACGGATTAGGATGAAATTTGGTGGACAGGTTAGGTGTGTGACAAGGACAAACTGATTCGATTTTGGTGAAAAATCCAGATACAGATAACATAATTTATTAAAGTAATTCTTCACCATTGAGAGACAGGCGAAGGTGTCCAACATTCAAGGCAACGCCGGGTCCCTTCCTCCTCCTACCCCTTCCTCTGCCTCCTCACCCCACCCCACCCCACCCAACCCCACCCAACCCCACCCAACCCCTCGCTCCAGACATATAATAGTTGAGGCATCCCCTCCTTGCTTCCTTCCACCCCAACCATTCCCCTCCACCCTCCCACCTCGATGCTTTCCCTCTCTCCTCCCACAAAGGGACCTGGCATTGCCCGGAATCTAACGTACGTCTATCTATTGGACTACCCCAATTAAGCACATATTTAGAGACAAACATTTTATTTGTGAAGCCTCAACATACTGAACAGAAATATCAACAAAATTGAACGTATTATTGTATGTTTTGGGGTAGACAATCTTGAATGTTTTTAGCCTGGTGTGTTGGTGCAGTGGTTAGGGCAGCGGCTTGGGATCCAAAAGGTCCTGAGTTCAAGCCCCGTTGGGCCACTGAATTAATTCACCAGGGGGTTGACTCAGCCTGTCATCCTTCCGAGGTCGGCGAAATGAGTACCAGTGTACTGGGCCGGTGTATACCCCGGTTAAAATAGGTGTACCATATCCCTGTGTCGTAAGAGGCGACCAGGGTTGCGTCAGGAAGGGCATCCGGCGTAAAACATGTGCCAAATCACTATGCGGATCGGATGATCCGCTGTAGCGACCCCTAACGGGAGCAGCCGAAAGGAGAAGAAGAAGAAGAATCTTGAATGTTTTTCCATCAAAGGCCAGAACATGTACAGCTCTGGAAAGAATTAAGAGACCACTGGAAAATTTTCAGTTTTTCTGGTTTTACTATTTATAGGTTTGTGTTTGAGTAAAATGAACATTTTTGTTTTATTCAATAAACTACTGACAACATTTCTCCCAAATTCCGAATAAAAATATTGTCATTTGGAGCATTTATTTGCAGAAAATGGCAACTAGTCAAAATAACAACAAAGATTCAGTGTTTTCAGACCTCAAATAATACAAACAAAACAAGATCATATTCATTTTTAAACAACACAATACTAATGTTTTAACGTAGGAAGAGTTCAGAAAACAATATTTTGTGGAATAACCCTGATTTTCAATCACAGCTTTCATGCGTCCTGGCATGCTCTCCACCAGTCTTTCATATTGCTGTTGGGTGACTTTATGCCACTCCTGGCACAAAAATTCAAGCAGCTCGGCTTTGTTTGATGGCTTGTGACCATCCATCTTCCTCTTGATCACATTCCAGTGGTTTTCCATGGGGTTCAGGTCTGGAGATTGGGCTGGCCATGACAGGGTCTTGATCTGATGGTCCTCCATCCACACCTTGATTGACCTGGCTGTGTGGAATGGAGCATTGTCCTGCTGGAAAAACCAATCCTCAGAGTTGGGGAACATTGTCAGAGCAGAATGAAGCAAGTGTTCTTCCAGGACAACCTTGTACGTAGCTTGATTCATGAGTCCTTCACAAAGACAAATCTGCCCGATTCCAGCCTTGCTGAAGCACCCCCAGATCATCACCGATCCTCCACCAAATTTCACAGTGGGTGCGAGACACTGGCTTGTCGGCCTCTCCAGGTTTCCGTCTAACCATTAGACAACCAGGTGTTGGGCAAAGCTGAAAATTGGACTCATCAGAGAAGATGACCATACTCCAGTCCTCTATGGTCCAATCCTTATGGTCTTTTGCAAACCTCAGCCTGGTCTTCTTTGCTTCTCATTGATGAAGGGCTTTTTTCTAGCTTTGCACGACTTCAGCCCTGCCCCTAGGAGCCTGTTTCGAACCGTCCTCACCATACACTTCACCCCCGCTGCCGTTTGCCATTCTTTTTGTTGGTCACTTGATGTCATCCTACGGTTGTTGAGTGATATTCGAATGAGTTGGCGGTCATCCCGGCCAGTGGAAAGTCGTTTTTGCCCTCTGCCAGTCTGTAGCTTTGTTGTCCCCAATATCTGCTGCTTGACCTTGTTCTTATGAACCGCCATCTTTGAAATTTTAAGGATGGAAGCAACATGACGCTAACTGTATCCCTCTGCCAGTAAAGCCAGAATTGAACCCTTCTTTTCCTCACTCAAAACTTTTCTTTTCAACTCTTTTGGCATGGTCAATGGTTACTTTTTTGATTCCAATTACTTTTGAGGTACTACTAGCACTGTTTTTGCCATCCAGTTGGTCCTATTGCAAGAGGATAGTGATGACCACAGCAGTGGTTTTTATACTTTTCCTTGATAAATAAGATTCGGTTCAGGTGATCACCTAATCAGTACCTCACTAAGTACAATGAGGTGTGCCTGTGTTGGAATTCAACAGACACTGGAATGGAATGGCTGCCATACATGTAGAGATGCTGATTTAAATTTTTTTTGGAGTGGTCTCTTATTTTTTTACAGAGATGTATATTGTTTGGTGTTCCAACTCCAGAGCAGCTCATAAAAAGTTGACCATGTGAAAAAATATATTCAAAATCTATTTTATTGTCAGACAATCAGAACGCACTCTCTGAACAACTACAGAGGAAAACAGATCAAAATTGCTTGTTTGAAACAAAAGGATGTACATTTAGAGGGTGTTTATTTGGAGGTGTATATTTGGTGAAGTTAACAAAGGTGGTAACCTTTTTTTTTCTTCAAACTCTTTTTCTCACACTTCAGAGATGGATGAGCAGGAAAATCACCTTGAAATCGATGTATATATGATGTGTTTGTACCATTTTCGGTTATTGAATGATTAGCGCATTTGAGAAGTCATGTGACTCCTTTTCCGATCTCACCGATCATGGTAACGTCTTAATTACCAGTTATTTTTCACATTCTATGTCATATTTGATGTTCGGAGCTCACCATCTGACCAATTATATCGGTATCCGGGTTGAAATCTGAAAAAAATTGGTCTTTTTACGAAGATATATATTGTCGCGGCACTGGCGGCCAATCTCCCTGACCCCAAATTGTGATGACGGGCGATTAACACCGCCAGCACCGGATGGTCAAACTTCTCCCTTGGAGGCCGACAGCAGAGACTCTCAGAGATTAATGCGTGCACGTGGGAAAACAGTTAAGCGCTGCACCAGGATGGCACAAGGGGGTTTATACTCGAACCCCACAACAAATACGCAGATACAACCACTTAAAATGAACACATTTCATGAAAATAGACAAATATTTACAAGGGACAATAATCGGAATAAAATAATATGTGAGTTAAACTAATCCTAAAATCTTAATTGAGGTGCCTCTACACACTGACTTAAATGCAGACAAGGGGAAAACGAAACAAAAGAAAACCCTTCCTTTATCCTGGCACTTAGCTTGGCCCAGAGATGGTCTTTGTGGAATTTGGAATCGAGGGGCTTCTATTTGCATGCGCAGATGCGCTCAAAATGGTGCCAAGTCACTTTCACACAGCGGGACAAACGTACATCGGGCAATTTGTCAGCGGTATTCAACACCAAGGCTCAGAGACCCCGTGCAGCTGCTTCGTGCGTCGATCATCCTCATCGACCCACTATTTGACAAACACGAGGTCCGTTCCTCATGACCCAAGCAAGAGCCAAAGGCCAGCGTCTTGTCTATTTGGTGATATGGGGTGTGGGGGGGGGGGGTTTGCCCCCAAAATATGTATTTGTTTTCTTCTCCGAGACTGCATGCAAATTTCGATGAAACTTGACCAAAACCTTCATCACCCGTCATGTACCAAAGTTTCTTCATGACAGTACAAAATCGGGGTCTAAGGGTGATATGGGGGGTGGGGGGAGGTTCGTCACCCAAAATATTATTTTCTCTCATCTCAAAAACTACACACACATTTTGATGAAACTTGAACACAGCCTTCATCAACCCATGATGTACCAATGTTTGTTCACGGCAAAAGAAAAAGTGCTGTCTCGGGGGTTCTACGGAGGATTGCCCCCTAAAATAGGTATTTTCTCTCTTCTCAGAAACTACACACACATTTTGATGAAACTTGAACATCAAAAACTTGAACTCTGACCTCGTGCGTGCGCTCTCCCGATCTCTCGCCTCTGACAGACATCACACCGAAACCCCGTTTCCTCCTCCGGGGCTGGCTTGCTCGCCCGAAGCCGGGGAAGGTGGATTCTCTACCCGCTCGGCACATTTGGCTAGCTTCTGACCATGCCCATCAATCACCAGCCTCGGGGGCGAAACTTCACCCGCCGTCACCCTTGGAGGCGGGGCTTCTGCCTGCTCAGCATGTTTGCTTGTTTGGTTTCGTGTTTTGGTTGTAGAAACATGGGGAAAAGTCACAGGGCAGCAATTACATACTGGGGAAGTTATCCATGATCCCTACCTAATTAACACTGCACCAACCCCCGTGTGGTGAAACGTCACACTCAAGCTCACAGTTTCCCCACTCAATTACATTGAGATGTCTCCTACACATCCACGGACCAAACAACTCCATTCAATCCTAACTTTCCTATTAAATTCCTCCATCCACCCCCACAACCGTAACAATATAAATATATATATATATATATATATATATATATATATATATACATACATATATATATATATATATATATATATATACATATATACATACATACATACATATATACATACATACATACATATATATATATATACATACATACATACATATATATATATATATATATATATATATATATATACATACATACATATATATATACTAGTAAAGGTGCCCGTCTTCGACGGGCATCACTGGCAACATATGGTAAAAGAATGTATTTTAGCATGGAGCATAAAAGACAGATAGCATGAATGTATTTTAAACAATATATTATATCATTTTTATCCATTGATAATCATTCAAGTTTTCCACTTCGATGACATTACCACATAGTTTAGTGACTACACAACGTGCACCACTCGTGAGTTCCGGAGGATCCATAGAGCGCATTAAAATTACAGGGCACCCTACTTTAAAGTGATCCAAAAGGCTGGATCAGTTTCGACTACATATTCATATCTTGTACATTTTATCTGGTCAGAAAGTCATGGTTTTGTGAAGAAACCACGGCACATGGAAAGTGCAAATTAGTCAGGTATGAACTCAACTGTTTTCTCCCCAAATGGAGCGTGATTCTATGAGTCAAACTCATCTTAGTGGTCCTCTAAAAAATGGGAAACATTTTTATGTCTTTTTTGTGCAATAATTCCTCCCATTTTGCAAATGGAAAACATGAATTGTTTAACTACCATAATCATCAAAACGAATTTTGAGGGGCCTCTTAAGGAAGACAATAATATCATTATTATATATGTCAAAGCTTGTTTCATTTCATGCAGTCACAAAAATCTGATGGTGGAACAAAAAAAGGGGCGTGCCGAAATATATATATATATATATATATATATATATATATATATATATATATATATATATATATATATATATATATATACACATACAGTCATCCCCCGTTTATCGCGGGGGTTACGTTCCAAACCCCCCCGCGAGAAGTGAAAATCCGCGATGAATGGACGCCTCCCCAAAAAATGCCTAAAAATGCCTATTTTTTTCTAAATGCGGTGTGTAAACACGATTGGGTTTTATTTATATCGAGTGAATATTAAACGCTGGGTGGTGTATTAACACGATTGGGTTTTATTTATATCGAGTGATTATAATCACTCGTTTAATAATTATTAAACGCTGGGTGGTGTATAAACACGATTCGGTTTGATTTATATCGAGTGATTATTAAACGCTGGGCGGTGTATAAACACGATTGGGTTTGATTTATATCGAGTGAATATAAACCTTCCTCTGGCGCTTCGGTTCCTTGCCAGAAGCCTTAGAAGGTGCAGGGCGTTTGGGCGGCATCGTGGGGCTTGGAGAAAAAACGTAGAAAATATTCGAAGTTCACAAGCGAAACTTTGTCTCGTGCATTGTGTGACTGGTCGAGCACCACGCCTTATAAATTATTGCTGAAATAATTTATATTTTATATATTATTACCGCGATATACCGGGGGAATCCGCAGAAAAAAATAGTTAGGTTCCAAGGGAAAAACCGCGATGAAGCGGGGGCGCGATAGGTGAACCGCGATATAGCGGGGATTACTGTGTGTATGTATATATATATATATATATATATATATATATATATATATATATATATATATATATATATATATATATATATATATATATATATATATATATATATATATATATATACATACATACTGCCAAATCACTATGCGGATCATACGGATGATCCGCTGTGGCGACCCCGAACGGGAGCAGCCGAAAGAAGAAGAAGAAGATATATATATATATATATATATATATATATATATATATATACATATATATATATATATATATATATATTTATATATATATATATATTTATATATATATATATATATTTATATATATTTTTTTTTTAATATATATATATATATATATATATATATATATATATATATACATATACATACAAAGACAACCCGTCGCTTTGCTGACGGGAATAATAAGGGGGGGAGGGAAGAGGGAGAGAGGAAGGAGGCGAAGGAGAGATGGAAGGGAGGGAGAGAGAGTAGTGGGAGAGTGAGGAATAGGGGTGGGAGAGAGGCAGAGGGGTGGGATGAGGGGGTGAGAGAGGGAGTGGGGAGTGAGAAGAGGGGGGAATGAAGGGAGGGAGAGGAGAAGGGGGGATTCCGGCAGATGTGATGCCCAGCTGAACGTCCATCCGAGAGATGGCACACACACTGATGAATCCCCCTGCCTGTGAAACACCAGGATGACAGTTTATAGCCGAGTCGGGATACGAACCCAGGCGAGACAGCTAAGAGCAAGCATGCATACATCTCGGCTATCCTGCCATGATGTGGCGATTCATTGCTTTATGAAAACTGAATTGATCCGAGCAGCAGTTCCAACTGCAAAAAAAAATAAACAATGCTTTCATTTGGCCAATTGACACATTCTTTGACACTCTATCTTCTCCTCGACCTCTGGAGAGTTGTATGGTGGAGGAGGATAGCGTGAGAGAAGGGAAGGGAAGACAGCACGAGGAGGGGGGGGAGGCAGCACGGTGACGTGGGGGGGGAGGCAGCATGACAACGCAGGAAGGGGGCAGCGTGGCGACTGGGGGGGAGGCAGCACGGCAGTGGGGAGGAAGCATGGCGGTGAGGAGGCAGTGCGGCGGGGGGAAGGCAGCGTGGCAGGGCGGAAGGTTGCACAGCGGGGGAGGGAGGCAATGTAGTAAGGGGGAGGTAGCACGGCAGGGGGAGGCAGCGAGGCGGTGGGGGGTGAAGGCAGCGAGGCGGTGGGGGGTGAAGGCAGCGAGGCGGTGGGGGTGAAGGCAGCGTGGTGAGGGGTGGGAGGCAGTGCGGCGGGGGGAGGCAGCACGGTGGGGTGGGGGAGGCAGCATGGGGGGGGTAGCACAGGGGAGGGGCAGGAATCATGTGAGAAGGGGAAACCGTGCGAGGAGAGGGAATGGGAAGGTGAGTGGAGGGATGGAATGGGAAGACAGCATACCAGGGCATTTCCGGGGCGATAAAACACGTCCAAACAGCAGCGTTTTCCTTCTAACCACCGTGTTCAAGATATTCTTACGGTTGTGGAAATTCACAGGACACCATAAAGGTATCCCAGAGATCAGTTATGTCGATAAATCTGTGTTCAGATAGATTTCCCCACCGATGTTTAACGGGAAATTATTCGTGTGCAGGGCTGTGAATCTTGAGTTTGCCATTTTCTTTTGCTATCTTTATTTTGGACCAACTGCTTCACAACAACCACCTCCAGCACCAACATCGCTCTCATCAACCATCTCCACAATGCCAACCACGACATCTCCTCACCACAACGACCACCACGACATCCCCTCACCACCTACGCTACAACAAACATCGCCTCACCTTCATCTTCACGAACGCCGCCATCTTGTTACCGGCAACAGCGTCCTGAACGAACAACATCTCTGCCACCAGACGCGGGGACTCCTTCGTTGGAGCGAGGGTCGATGATTTCACCCACGTCCGCTCTCTCCGAGCTTCGTGACAATTCGGATCAAAAGATAAAAAGGGGCGGAGCCAGCGGGGGGTCAGAGGTGAGAGATTGCAGATCAAAACCTCACCTCACGGATCCAATATAAGGGTGCGCAGAGACGCCAAACGAGGAGTTGTGTGGAGTTGCGTTGGGAGCTGGGTCAGTCTGGAGTCTGCAGTCGGTGAGGAGCTGGAGAGAGCGGAGAAGACTGGAGCTAGGAGCGCGGCCTGCCGTGCCGTGCCGTGCCGAACAGTGGGTCGCTGAAGAGAGGCCGGAGAGGAGTCGCCAACCAGCGGCATAACGGTCCGAGGTGATCGGGCCCCAGGACAATCCAAACGACGCTGAGGAACGGGCGGGCTCTTAAGAGAGCATCAACTCTGAAAGAGCAAAGGCCCGTTCGTTCCTCTGAGGCGTTGTCGACTAGGCCCAATCGACCGGACCGCACGACGAGGCCTGGGCCGAGCCGCGGTCACGCCAGCTGCCGTGTGGACGGGACGTCGAGGAGCGCCCTAGCGAGTCGCCACGAAGGTGACGGGTAACCAGCGCGGTCTCTCGGAGCTTTTGCGGTCTCCACAGCTCCGTGACATATAAAGACCCACGAGGTCCAGTTCTGCCCCCTTGCCTTTTCTGGGGTTTTTCTTTGCATGAATGATGTGGCGCCAAGTCCGTTAAGTAGAACTCTTAAGTGCATGTGTGTACATAATAAATAGACGGTTGTAGTTCTCTTTCTGCTCTTGTTTTGTCCCATACGTGCATTGGTTGCATACATGACTGCATGATTGCATACGTGCATTGATTGCATTTGTGCATTGGTTGCATACATGACTGCATGACCAAGCTGTTGCACACCCGCTTACGGGTGTGAAATAAATGTCCTTGTTTAAATGTTCACCCGTTCGTTGCGTCCTCTCCCTCATTGAACTGCCATAATTCAGTTCGGAATACTCACTGGCTTTTTAATAACCGATAAAAGAATCGAGTCCAACGGGGCTTCACGATAATACCCCGCTTGGTTATCATAAAACGGAGCGAGCTGCTTAAGCGGCTCATTTCCAAGCAGGCCCTGTTGAGGTACAGTCTCTCGGTAGTCTGCCCGCGCGATTAATTAGGTAAATCGACTATTCGGCGATCGGACCCTGTAGCGCGGGTAGAGTATTGACAAGGCTGTGGTGTGCTTAAAAACACACCCGTAGCTGGAGTTCGGCGTTGTTCCGAAACCTGCGACTAGGTTTGTCCATTTGGTGGGCGAGAGCGGCCGCCATTGGCTAGAAGCGGTTGCCCGCATGCCGACGGGTGGGAAGCCACAACAATATATATCCAGGCAGTAACATTTAAAAATCAAAACTAATGCTATTTGGTAAAGGCCTGCTTGCATGCAGTCGCCCCACCCCCCCCCCCCCACACACACACACATTCCTCCCTACGATCCCCCCGCCTCCACACATTCCTCCCCACACAATTTGAACGGAAAATGGTGTGCATATGCAAATTAACTTCTCTGTGTCTCCTCGCACTCTCGGCATCATTACTTTTCTGCATGCATGCTTTGTGTTTGAGATTAAGTAAAGGGATGAAATAAAAGAAAGAATAGAGGATTGAAGACCAAACTGGAAGCCCTATGCAACACATCTTTCCCATTTACCCACTAGACATATGGAAAGGGCTAACTACACAGATACTTATGAAATAACTGTCTTAGGATCGCTATATGTCGGGTGCCATTGCCTCGGAGGAGTGCTGGTTTTTCCAAACCGCAACAATATATGTTTGTGTGTGTGTGTATATGTATATATATATATATATATATATATATATATATATATATATATATATATATATATATATATATATATATATATATATATATATATATATATATATATGGATCTACCTTCACAGATATAGTGACAGGTGGTGGCTCGTGTGTTTACAAGTTATGAATTGTGAGAAAATGACTGTTTAAAACCTCCATTTAGGTGCATCATTGTAAAAAATGTGATTCTATAAAGTTGTGTCGTGATTAACCTTCGGAGTTCAGAGGAATAGTGTCACAAACAAACAAACAATCAAACAATTCGCTTTTATATACACTATATAGATAGGTACACATAGTAAGTCTCAATCACATCTTTCACCTCTTAATTGGAGGGAACAAACAATCAGCTCCCCTAATCAATTATCCCCAACTGTGGTTAGGATTTCCAGCTAAACAAAGCTGCGTAAAGCAACCAAGAAAAGTGACACATGGTCAGCCTTTTGCTGTTTCAAATACTACCTGAGTTCCTCTATAGTTGCAGACATTTCCAAGTGGCACATACATGAGAATCCCAACACTACACGCCCCCATCAGCTTCCAGACCGGTTTTGTGGCTTATTGGCGAGTCGTCAGCAACAGTGCAAGTAAGAACACCTACCAGCAAGGCTCCCAAGCATACACCACATGCAATCCCAATGGCAGTCATCATATAAATATCATGCTGATGGACTGGGGAGACATCTAGTAATTTTCCGTTCACGCACCCTTCTTGCTGCTGGCAGATTACGAGAGCTCCAATCTGATCGCACTGCATTCTTTATAACATTTCTGCTTATGCTGTGAGGAGATTGGGTAAACAAATGGACGGATTACATGAGGAACATTGCAGAATGTATGGAAGGAAAACATGGGGCTTAGACACAAAGACTGAGGAAAAGGAGACAAGATAAGAAAGAACAGTCCACTTCACACTTATTTGATGTTCAATATTTAAATTATGTTCAAGAGAGGACAAGTGGTGGCTGAAAGAAGGTCATGCTAAGGAGAACATCACACTGTGTGGCGATCATACTGTGCTCCATGATTCTGAGTGGAGATCAAACTGAAGAGAACCGGTCATGGGGAGATCCCACGCTGAAGAGACTATTGCTGTGGTATGGAGATCCCATGGACAGGTTCCAACAGTCTCTAATCTGTTTCATCAAACACCTGCAGTGTCCCTTGTTTCCTGTATGAGTGAGACCAACCAATAAGGTTAAATAACACTGGTCTGCGTCATTTTAGAGGTCTAGGTTTTCTCAACGGTACTTGTATGCTTTTTGCATGCTGATTTAGAAATGTATCTCATTTCGCTCAATCAGGTCAAGTTTTTATGCTATCTCAATTTTAAGGAAAAAAAATTAATCAAAATTTTTGTTTTTTAATTAGCATTTTTAAAATTCAAAATCAGACTTACATTGACAGAAAATGTACAAACTATATATAAAATAATGCACAAGTACCGTTAATGTGAAATTCAACATTAAAAAGACGAAGGAAAACAGCGACTGCTGGAGCGACTGAAGTTGGGTGTTAACAGAAACGATTTATCTATATTTTTCTGAAATTGAAATGAAAGTAATTGAGAAGGCACTTTCTTCCACATTAAGTGTACTTGTGTGTCATTATATGTATAGTTTGTACATTTTCTGTCAATGCAAGTCTGATTTTGAATTTTAAAAATGCTAATTAAAAAAACAAAAATTTTGATTTTTTTTTTGCTTAAAATTCAGATAGCATAAAAACTTGACCTTATTGAGCGAAATTAGATACATTTCTGAATTCAGCATGCAAAAAATATATAAGAACCGTTGAGAAAACCTAGACCAATGAAAAAAATATTTCAAATGCAGCCCAGTGCAAATTAAGTTGTTGAGATACCGTAGATGTGAGGGATTTATATTAACATTTCGTAGTTTGATCGCCGCTTGCAGCCATTTTTCTTCTCTTCTCCCCCGCCCCATTTGTTATTATAATAAAAACATGTTGATTAGAACATGTTTTGTGACCATTGGTGGGAGAAAGTGGGAGGGGGGAAGTGGAACTCCAAGTGCATTTAGTTAATTTGGGCAATTTAACCCGTACCGGAAACAATTGGTGTGTGATAAATAAAGATACGAAGGGGGATATATGCATGACGCGGATCTAAAGAGCAAGAATTTGTCTCCAAACGTGATAACCATGAGCTATGGTCGGGTTAGGGATGGGGTTGGGGTTTGAATTTCAGGGTCATGGATGGGATTAGGGATGTGGTTTGAATGCGAGGGTGAGGGATTGTTTAGGGTTTTGAATGTGAGGGTTATGGGGATGGGTTTAGGTTATAATAACCAATGCCTCAGCATATGCCCCCTGTTGTCTTTTAATAGGTCCTAAAATTACTTTAATCTGAATAGGTGCTAAAATTGCTTTCATCTTTAAATTGATGCTAAAATTGCTTTCATCTTTAATTTAATCGGTGCTAAAATTACTTTAATCTTTGAATATGTGACAAAATTACTTTAATCTTTGAATAGGTGCTAAAATTGCTTTCATCTTTAGGAGGAGGAGGAGGAGATTGGGACCATATTCTGTGCAGAGCGTTGGTGCTGCCTAAGCAGTGTCCTTGGCTTTTGGGCACAATCCTGGACGGGTCGCCACTCCGACACAAGAAACCAGCGAGCTGGCACTCATTTTTGCCGACCTCGGAAGGATTCCAGGCAGAGTCAACCCCACCTGGTATTAATTCAACAGTCGAATGGGATTTTAACTCAGGACCCTAGGATCCAAAGCCCACCACCCTAACCATTAAGCCAACACCAGGCATTTTCATCTTTAAATAGGTGCTAAAATTGCTTTAATCTTTAAATAGGTGCTGAAATTACTTTAATGTTTCAATGCCATTTTTCATTAATCTAAGTCAGTGGTTCTTGTTATATGCGTGCAATTATACCATACTCCCTGAAGATGCAAATCTAGAAAGCGATTGTGAATGCACAACCTTTCACGATAACGTTGGTCGACAATGGAGCATGTTGGGTGTTCAAAATGTTTTACCAATGAGGGTCTCAGAACAGTCCAATACATCGGGTTTTTTATTTTTTAAATATAGAAGTTCACGTAATTAATAATAATAAAAAAAAAAATTCTGCCTCATTATACATAAAGTACTTGTCTATTGAAAAATCAGAAATTCACATTCTTGCACTGTCACTGTCATGAGTACTTTGGTCATAGAACCTTTTTGTTTATTTGTTTTGTATACAATGTCGAGGCTCGTATAAGAGCTAACACACAGAACGTACAACAAGGGGAGCAGGAGACGAGGCGTGGGGAGGGACGAACAACACAGTGGGAACAGACATGAGAGCTGTGGAAGGGTGAGGGATAGGATGGGAGAGACACAGTGAGAGTAAACAATATGGACACAACAGGGACTTTCTGGTCCTTACACGACGGGAACGTTCAGGAAATAAAGCAGGGAATTTGGAGGTGGGTTTTAGGTGAATTAATGGGGGTTGAAAACATTGTGGTTTTGGATGGGGGGAAATAAGAAATGGTGGTGAACAGCTGTTTTGAAGACCTGGAGGGAAGTTTGGGATTGAAGAGAGTGTGGTAGTTTGTTCCAAAGGTGGAAAAAAAGAGGAATGAAAGAGAGAAGGTGAGCAGTGATTCTTGATTTTGGTAGATTTACCAGAAGGGGGTTGCTGGCAGATCTTAAGCGCCCTGTGGAAATATGGGGGGGGGATATATCTCAGACAGAGTGGGGGGGCGAGGCTGGAGAGGAGGTGGTAGAAAACAGAAAGACCACCAACCTGCCTGCAGTGAGAGAGAGTGAGAGACCCAAAGACTCAGCCTCATCGCGGGAGGTACCAATGATCCCAAATGCTTTGGTTTCTACAGCATGAAGCTGAGAAAGGTGAGAGGCAGGAGCACCAGCCAAGAGGGGAGAGCAGTACTCCATCAGACTGTGGACAAAAGCTTTGTAAGTGGTCAGGAGCTCAGGTGTGCCAAGGAAGGACTTTGCACGATGTAGGATGCCCAGTCAGCAACTGGCTTTGGAGGCCAGCTTGGAAATATGGCTTTCCCAGGAAAGATCATGGCAGATAGGGAGACCCAGAAGCTGGAACGAAAGGACTTCGTCAAGAGGATTGTTGAGAAAGTAGATGGGGGGGGGAGGGTTCCAGACGGTCCTTTTTGAGAGACACAGTAAGAATGTGAGATTTGTCAGGGTTGAAAGACATGTTCCAAGTGTTGGACCAGCTTATGATTTTATCCAGATCTGCAGAGAGTGAAGAGGCTGCTGCTTGCTGACTGAGGGATGACAGATGGTACGGTAGAGGATGGAGTCATCAGCAAAGAGATCAATGGGATTTTCCAGAAAGCCAGAGAGATCATTGGTGAAAACCAGAAAAAGAACAGGACACAGAACACTGCCTTGAGGAACTCCAGCTGGACAGGAAGAGGGGATGAAAGAACTCCATTTGGTGAGCAGGGCAAGATGCCAAACCGCATCAAAAGCACACGACATGTCTCGGGATATGGCTCTGATTTAATGTTTGGGTTGAATGGCTTTCACACTTTTACACAAATTGTAATGATGTGAAGAGATTATGGACAAATCACACAAAACGGAATTTTAACCTTGGTCTATTGTAAACTGTGGGATGACATGGGAATACTAAACAGGTCAACCAAAATATTTCACTTTATACTTGAGGATTCCAATTTAAGGTGTGACAAAAGATGACAAACTTGTGCTTTTGAATCTCCTTGCTGAATTTCTTAGATTGTTGTGAATTCCAGTCATTCATCAATTCTTCTTGATGAAACACTCGCAGTATGATCCAGAAGTTGGTGGTCATATGAATTTTGTGATTTGTTGAAGATGTTTTGTGCTCTGAGACTGTGCACAATGACGAAACAAAAACAGATTGACAATTATGTAACAATGGGAGAACTCTACTTCCACAGCATCAACTTTGGTTCATTGCCATTTTTTGGTACCAGTTCACATCCAGGTGTTAAGGCAAAGCTTAATTTAATGATTGAACATTTCCCTCTTTTACTCTGATGAAGGGTTAATACCCCAAACATCAGCTTCTCCTCATTTACCCTGTTGATTTCATCCATTACTCATTTGAATATTTTAATTTTGAGTCTTGGTTTTCAAGGTCACCATAAACCATGCGTTCAAGCAAGGCAGTATTGTTTCCCATGACTTTCCCATGTGCCCACACACATGGAGCTTTTGCCTGGTATAGCCAGAGCCAGGCCCACAGAAGCACACACAGGGCTTTGCGTATGTATCGGAATGCAAGCTGCGCTATAAACGGCTCTGATCGGCCTTACTGAGGTGGGGAATTCGACAACATGGGTGAGCTCTCTGTGCAAGCTCTAAACGATCTTCTGGCTGATGAGAATGGTCTCTTCTCCATACCCGAGGTGAATGTGAATGAGGTTTGGCCAAGAATCTTCGTAGGAGATGCGTGAGTGACTCATTCTATCCATTTGCCGTTCTCGTATAAGTGTATTGTGTCATTTTGAGTATCTCGATGACAATACTTTTTGGCACAATTTCTCGAGTAGACTAACAGGCTATAGGACGCACAAAACACGAGTGCCATGAGTAGATATCACTTGTATTGTATTTGTAACCAAATATGGAAATTAAGATTGATATTTGAACTTTCTTCTAGAAAGAAGGAGATTAAATCCAAAAACAGGGTGATTAGGATAAATTGTTACGAATCTGGAAACCATTCGCCTTCACACATACAGTTGACCCAGAGTTTAGTTATTTCGTTAAGTATATGTGGATAGTTAGAATCTCTCCCCTATGTCTAATGGGAATTTCATGTGTGCGCTGCGAGTTTCTTTCTAGTTAGTCTTCTGCATTAAATCCCCCTCCACTCCTTCAGCGGCATTACGCACGTGTTTGAGGCCACGAACATAGGCGGGGGTGAGATGACCTCAGAGCCGACCCTGCCCAGCCAGATGGAATGTTCCCCTCGTCCAATCGAGGGTGAGATCACCTCAGAGCTGACCCTGCCCCAGCCAGATGGAATGTTCGCCTCGTCCAATCGGGGGTGAGATCACCTCAGGGCCGACTCCGCCCCAGCAAGATGGAATGTTCCCCTCGTCAAATCGGGGGTGAGATCACCTCAGAGCCGACCTCGCCCCAGCCAGATGGAATGTTCGCCTCGTCCAATGAGGGGAGGACACCGATCACCCGACGCCCCCCAGACCAATCCGGAGGCAAGTTACCTCAGAACGGATCCCTCCACCCGCCCGGGGGAAGGATAAGAAGGGTGGTGACCTGTCTCAGCGGCGGTCTTTTTCGGGGTTCCTTGGTGGTCGGTGGTCGTGTTGGTGCTCGTGGTGGTGGTGGTGGTCATGGCGGTCATGGCGGAGGTGTTTCGTGGTGCTCGTGTCGTCGATCATCGTTCGTGGCTAGCCGGATCATTCATGGGATCCTAGCTGCGCTTGTGGGATTCTAGGTCATGGGTTCGAGTCCCACTGTGGTGGGTTGTGTTGGAGCGCTCGAGCTGGGGATCCCCGTTCCCATCCATGGACTCCGAGCTCCACAAGTGCGAGTCGGTAAAACCACACGAGGCGGCCAGGTACCCGGCCAGACTCTGACCCTCAGCTCGCCTTCCATCCCAAGCTGAAGGGCCGAATAAAGACCCACGAGGTCCATTTATTTTTCGGTGTGTGTGTCTGTCTGTGGCCAGTCTGATAAGTAGAAATCGTTTAAGTGATTGCCATTGTACATTTGCCTACATCTATATTTGTGATTAAGTCTGCTCTGTGTTTCCCTCCCTCTTACATTGTAAATAAATAACTTAAATGTTCCAGTTCGTTGTCTGTGCTTTCTTTCATTGACCCAGTATGGTTCGGGTTTGAAAATTAGGGAGGCCGATTGTGCCGTAAGTTCTTATTTGGACGGGCGCGGCTTTGGTAATTCCCGCTCGGTTACGCCAGATCCGAGTCGGTAACAGCGACTCGGTTCGGACAAAGCCGGCCAAGGGTGTGGATTCCCCGGTTGCGAGACCGCGCGGCTAATTCGGTAAATTGGAATCAAATAAAAAGATCCCAACCGCGCGGTCGAAATATTGGCGTCCACGGTCCATTAAGCGACCCGTCGACTTTGGAGTTATCCGGAGTGACGACCTTCCAACCCCCCCCCCCCCTCTTGTTCATTACCATGTGCGCCAGGATCCTCGTGCAAATTGCAGGGACTGCCCTGATGGCAGCTGCAACACGGGACTGCACCGGCGGCCCGTGCACCGTTTGTTTGTTCACTGCATTCATTTTAAGAAGGGGGAGGCCTTGGACTGCGCTTTAGCAGCCTGGCTCCCTGCTTGTGACTGTTGCTCTTTTTTCCACAGAGTCCATAGATCCTGAGCCATGGGGTAGTGTAAATTATAAGGTTAAGTTAAGGTGTACAATGTAAATGTGTTTTGCGCCCCCGGCATGTATGTCTTAGCTCCAGCAATTTATTTAAGTCGGCTGTATGAGTGGGTTTGTTTAGTTAGTTACTCAGCCCGTAGGTTATTTATTTTGGGGACACGAATACACTGAATGTCGCACTCAGGGATCTGAAGGTAAAACGTACTAGGGGACAACTTACACATGATGGCACACGAAAATTTGACGACTCGGGACGAGTCCGTAAAAAAGGGAGGGGGTAGTGTTACGGCTGTGGAAATTCGCAATACACCATAAAGGGTCCTTAGATCAGTTATGACGCTAAGTTTATGTTCAGATAGGTCCCCACCGTTGTTTAAAGGGAATTATTTATGTTCACCGGGCTGCGACTCTGAGATAGCCGTTTTTCTTTTTCTATTGTTATTTTGAACAAACCTCCATGCAAGCAACAAGCCGCGTTGAAAACCGTCGAACGCAAAAGGAAACCAGAGGAGTTCCGATGGGCGCGCGGATTTTTCTCACCTGTTTCTCCGAGGAGTGTGACGGAGGCAGGGGGAGGCAGCTCGCCACCGATTGGTGGATGAACAGCGTGAGGCGGTCGGGATGAGGGAACGCCCTTTTCGGGAACCTTCTCGAAGGGAGGTAGAGCCAGAAGCGGGGTGGGGCGAAGGGCGGAGCCTCGGATTATAAAGGGCGGACGCGCACGAGGCTCTCTCTCTCTCTCTGGTCCATGAGCTCTCGCCCTGTGGACCATCATCCATTCTCTCTCTGGTCCTGAAGCCCCTTCTGCCCTTCAGTCTTTTCTTGTTTGGTCGTGAGTCGTGAAAGCACCAGCAGCAACGCCGGAGAGAGCTCGCTGACCACGCCAGGGACCTGAGGTCAGGCGCGGCTACGCAAGGCCGTGGGGAGTCGACGTCGCGACCTGCTCACCGTCGTGCCACGAGGGCGCGGGTAAGACCCTTCGGTCTCGTGGGCCTGGCTGATCCACCAGGTTCCACACCATTCGGTCCAAGGACCCTGTCTGCCACCCTTGTCTGTGAGGGTGGCCATTTCTTGCTTTTGGATGACTGCTGTGGCGCCGTGTCTCTGTGAAGTAAATGTGTGTAAGTGACTGTGCTTGTAAATAATAATTATAGTTGGTAGTAGTACTTTCTATTTGTTGCTTGAACATTGCATGACTGCCTTACTTGTGTTGTGTGTGTAATAATAAATGTCCTTGTGTGCAACGTATCCTGTTCGTCGCGTCCTCCTTTCACCACATTGAAAGTGCCATCTTGCATTGTGGAATGAGTAGTGGGTTTTGAACACCCGAGTAAAGAAGAATCGGAACCGTCGAGGTCGGCGATAACACCACTTGGTTATCCCTGTAGAATGGAACGAACCGCTTAAGCGGTTCGTGCCCTAAGCCGACCTGCGACGTGGTGCAACCCCTCGGTAGGTTACCCGCGCAGGTATTTAGGTATATCAACATTCGGCGATTCACCCTGTTTTGCGCGGGTAGAATGCGGACTGGGTTGTGGTGAGGTTTAACCCCCACCCGTGACTGGCTCCTGGCGGTAGTTACAGGAGGGCCACAACTGAATTGTCCGTCCGGTGGGCGACGCGGTTGCGATTGGAGTTACGCAATCGCTCGCACGCCAGGCGGGCCAGAATTCGTAACAATATATAATTATATATATATATATATATATATATATATATATATATATATATATATATATATATATATATATATATATATATATATATATATTGTTGCAGTATTCGCGCCTGCCGGCGTGCTGACGGCCACGTAACTCGAATCGCGGCACGTCGCCCACCGGACGGACAATCCAGTCGTGACCCTCTCGGACTAACGCCGGGAACCAGTCACGGGTGGACCTTTCGGTCTCACCGCGATCGAGCCAATCAGCCCCCGCGTGGGATAGGGTTGCTCGCCAAATTCGACCTACCTAAGTACCCACGCGGAGGGTAGACCGGGCGATCGCACCTCGCCGCAGGTCGACTTCGGACACGGGCCACTTAAGCGACCCGTTCCGTACTATCAGAATAACCGAGCGGTGTTATCGTCGACCTCGACGGTTCGATTAATTATCGGGCGTATTCAGCCCACTACCAACCCTTTACGTGAAGCAAGATGGGGATTCAATAGAGGAAAAGACGAAGCGAAGCGGGAAACAGTTCAACACAAAGCACATTTATTCGCGGCACACGGGAGCACACATATTCAATTCCACCAAAAGCACACAGAAAAGACACAATGCAATTTACACAAAAAGCAAATGTAAAAGCGAAAACACAATGCAGAGTTAATACCGACTACCGAGCACACGGCAACACTTATACAATTCTACTTCACAGACGGCGCCGACAACACATACCCAAAACCAAGGAAAAGAATACCCTCAAGGATGAGGCGGGCCTGAGGCCGAGACCGGGTCGCGCCTACCCGTCTGGTGATGAGACGCGGAGCGGCGATGGCGCCTCAACTCCGCGGGCCTCGCGGACAGTGTCTGGTAGGGGGTGGGAAAGGGGCCCCCTTGGTCGCACTATCTCAGCGCGGGGGGAAACAGGAGGGGGTTGCTGATGCTCGGGGTATAGAGGATTTTTATTATCCCGCGACGAGCGTCTCCACCTCGGCCAGGTCGCGCTGTCGGCCTCCCTGGGGTGCAGCTCCCGACGCGAGCACCGCCTCGTCTGGTGTCGCTGCCTTTCCACAGCTCCGTCCCCTCCGTTCCGACTCCAACGCACACGACGACCAGCTCCTTCTTGCCAACTCCACCGCCCGCGAAGTCTTGACTCTCTGTTTCCGACTCTCCTACTCTCCTACTCTCCGCCTCTGGACTCTCCTACTCTCCGCCTCTGGACTCTCCTACTCTCCTACTCTCCGCCTCTCGACTCTCTGGACTGACGAACACGGTCCTTTTATCCGCCCCGTAGCTTCGCCCTCTCATCTTTGACCCCCTCCCTTCGACCTTTCACCTCGCTCCCCATTGGCCCGAGAAAAAGTGGGCGTGAAGGCTTTTTGATCCATAAATTTGCATATATCGATCGCCCTGGGGCGGGGCCAGTCGCCCCTCGCTCACCGATTGGACGGCAAAAAGTGGGCGTGTGTCGTTTTTGATCCGTTTTTGAAGCACAAAATCCGTGATTTTGTACACGCTGTTCGGCGCGCGCCCTGCACGAGTCCAACACCGGTACCCACAGCGGGGCAAGAACGGTGGCGATGCGACGGTTGCGAGGTGTGACGGGAAGGTCGTGGCGGTTGTGGTGAAGCGGCGTTGTGGTTGGTGGTTGATGTTGTGGTTGTGGTGGTAATCATGGCGGTTGGTCCAAAATAAAGATAGCAAAAGAAAAACGGCTATCCTGAAGAGTCGCAGCACGCATAAATGACATGTATTCCCACTAGACAACGGGTTTGGGCCTAACTACACATGTACTTACCAGCAATGCCAACCCTCCCGATTTCATCGGGAGGCTTCCGAAAATTCACCCAAACTCCCGCCCTTACGATCACTATCCTTATCCTCCCGAAATTTTGATATTTTTGCACTGTTCACTAATCAGAATGTACTGGTATGAGAATTGAATGAAAAGCATCGTCTGCTACGTATAGCATGTGGTAACTCCATAACGTTCGCTGCTACCAAATTGTACGTAAAAAATTGTAAATTCAAATGAGGAGCAGCGAAACATTGGGTCTGGATCTCGCTTATGCGTCATGCACTGAGATTTAGTGCATGCGGTATGTGTGCAATACAGTGCATGCGGTATGTATGCACAGTGTATATGCATGCGATACGCTCACTGCATGCAGCTGGGCCCCGTACCAGCCCGGCGGTCGCGACCACCGTGCGGTGTTTAACAGCCGCTAGAGTTCTACGAGTCGCGCTGCAGCTGTGGAACATCGACTTCGAAGTTACCGATGCTTCAAGCCCTCGATGTTGATTACGAAATGGCAGAAAAGAAGCTTACGAAGACCAAGAAATGGTCTCAGAAGTACAAGACCGAATACAGTCTCCAATACCCGTGTATTCGAACGTCTGAAAGAGGAATTCATCATGCGTATTGTACAGTATGCAGCGTTGATATTTCAGTTGAGCACGGAGGTCGCGATGATATTCGGAAGCACGTTGGAAGCAAACGGCACACAGACATTGCAAAGGAGAGATCTTCGAGCACGAGTACCGGTACACTTCTGAATTATTTCACCAAACAAGGGACAAGCGAGGAAGAGGATGTTACTAGAGCGGAACTTCTCTTTAGTGGATTTATTGTGGAACATAACTTGCCCATATCAGTCTCAGATCATGCTGGACCTCAATTTCAAAAGATGTTTCCAGATTCAAAAGTTGCTTCAAAGTATGGATGTGCAAGAACAAAAACTTGCAAGATGTGCAAGATGTGCAAGAACAAAAAAAAAAACAAAAAAAAAAAACAAAAAAAAAAAACAAAAAAAAAAAAGAACAAAAAAAAAAATAAAAAAAGAACAAGAACAAAGAAGAAAAAAAGAACACTGGTCAACAATTTTTTACTTTCTGAATGTTGTCTAGATTTCTACAAGTGAATTAGGGTATTCTGGCACTGCTGAATCAGGAAATGGCATCCGTTTCTCTCCATCAGGTCAGGTTTTTTGTGCTAAGTTGATTTGAAAAAATCAGATCTTGTGACAAAATCAATTACATTTTTGTGGCATTATCAGCTGATTTTTGTCAACACATATCATCCTAAACATGTTTTTAAGAAAAAAAAATGTTTTGCCAACAACATTTATTGATTACACGATAGAAACATCGATTACTGTCATCTGAATGGTGGGCATTGATAAAGGTAAGTACAAGTAAATTGCATGTTGCGTCACCACTGTTCAAACTTCAGGGCTTGAACTTCCGTTTCTTCGAACTCCTGGAATGTTCAGCGGCAGGGAGGTCTCTCTTCAGATTCCAACAGTAGTCAGCCATCATGACTGCGTCCCAGCGACCCTGATACCTGGTCTCCATCTCCTTCATGTCCTGATGGAATCTCCCCCTGCTCGTCACTCATTGAACCCAGGTTCTCAGGAAACCGGTTCATATGTGAAAATAGGTAGTGCATCTTGATGCTCATGTTGCAGCCCAGGTTCCTGAAAGCAGTCAGCATGTTGTTGACAAGTTCTGCGTAGTTTCTGGCCTTATTGTTGCCAAGAAAGTTCTTCACTACCAAAACAAATGTCTTCCACGCTTCCAGTTCCACTTCGTTCATTGAGTTTTTGAACTCTGGATCTCTGATGAGCTGACGGATCTGAGAACCATCAAAGATGCCAACTTTCAACTTCTCCATGGTCAATCCTGGAAAAGCCTGGCACAAGTAAGTGAAGCAGTCACCATCTTTGTCCAGAGCCTTGGTGAACTGCTTGATTAAGCCGAGCTTGATGTGCAGCGGTGGGAAGAGTATTCTGTCTCTGTCCACCAGAGGGTCGTTGATGACGTTCCTTTCTTTGCATGGCACCAATTCCTCCCGCACAGGCCAGTCCTTCTTCGTGTAATGCTGAGCACGGTCCCTACTATCCCACATGCACAGAAAACATGGGTACTTGGTGAAGCCAGACTGTTGTCCCAACAAAAAGTTCACCATCTTCAGGTCAACACAAATAAACCACTTATGCTGATCATAACCAATTTTCTCCAGCACGTACTTCACCGCTTCATACTTCTCCTTCAGTGTAGTCGAGTGAGCGATGGGTACAGAGGCAAACTGGTTGCCGTTGTGTAGCAGAACACATTTCAGTGATCGCTTGCTGCTGTCAATGAACAGTCTCCAATCTTTGTGTTCGTACTGTGGCACTCCAAGCTTGAGCAGAAGCGCATGTCATAAATTGGCGCATGTAGGTATTGTACATTCTTCAGAGTTCGTTATTTCAAGAAATACAACTTTTTTGTATCACATTATTACAAAATCTGCCCCATTAACTTTAGTTTTGATCCACGAACTTTATGCTTTGCCTCACCAATTTTTGGAAGATTTTGAGGTTTTATGACTTCAAACTGATCCCTTTTCGACATAATCACCTAGAACTATCGTACCTGAATACTTCTTGTCATTAAAATAATTATTTCCAATTAAAACAATTATTTGACATGACATTTTACCCCCACCAACTTCTTCTAAAATGCTCCACACATGCGTACATGTGAACAAAAATGTAAAAAACGACATGTGGCCATATCTCAAAAACTTGACCTGATTGAACAAAACTAATGTGAGTTTTGGATTCAGCGCATCAGATTCGTCCTAAATCAGCTTAAAAAATGCAGACAACAAATTTGTTGTTGACCAGTGTAATTGGTGAGTTGTCAAATGTTACTGCTTCATCTATTGCCGATATTGCTAGACTAGCTCCAGTTAGCCTAGCTACAGAAGGTAGCAATGACAGTGGTGAGGCCCAGCTATATCCTGTCCTGATTTCGTACTATGACAACAGTGCTGGGATTGTGAAGCAAGGTTTGCTAAGTTTGCCTGCGTGCAAACAAGATTCCACTGGAGAAAACATTTTCAAACTGCTTGATCATGAGTTCAGTGACAGGAAAATTCCGTGGGGAAATTGTGTTTCCTTTTGTGCTGATAATGCCTCTGTCATGGTGGGCAAGCACAAAGGAGTCGCTGCTTATATCCACAAACAAAATCCAGAGTGCAACATCATGGGATGCCCTTGCCATATGATGCACAATACGGCCAAGAAGGCGGCTCAGGCCTTACCCATTGAATTAGATGACTTTCTCATCGATATTTACTACTACTTGGACAAAAGTAGTAAGCAGCGTCAAAGGAGTGAAAGCACTGCAAGAACTCTGTGATGCCCGACACAAGATTCTGAAGCATGTCGCAACAAGGTGGCTGTCCCTTGGTCAGTGCCTAGACAGGCTGATTGAACAGTGGGAGCCACTTCGCCTCTTCTTCAAAGAAGAAGTACGAAGAAAAATGCAACCAACTGTAGCCAAGACTCTAACAACGAGCAAGAAGGACGGCACTGTATCTACTGCCAGTACTGGCACTGCAGGATCAAGCACTAGTGGAGCAGCATTCACCACTACCACTGCAGTATCTGCTGCGAAGAAGACAGCAGGGACAGCACCAAAACCAATGCTGAGAGCAGGTAGCATCACCGGCCCTTCATCACGTTCATCTACAAAGCAGATTCCCTTCAGAGTCGAGAAAGTCTGCGATAGCCCCATCTACAGCCAATAAAGGACCCAAGTTAAGTTCTGCTTTTGCCAAATCACTTGATAGAAGCTCAGCAAAACCTTCGAATCAGAGGTCTTCTTCCTTGGCTGCACCTACCTCAAGCTATCTCCTCAAACGTAAAAATTGGATCTGGTACTACGAGTCTGACCTCTTCTGCTGGCAGTAAACGCAAGTGTGATCGCCCTGCGGCTAAGTGTACTACGAGTTCTACAACTAAAAGCGCATCTTCCTCAAACACTGTGCAGGAATCTAGAGAAAAACGTGTCAACAGGATGTTCTTGTCTCCACAAACAAAACTCTATTGTTTCTTCCTTCGATATGCTAACAAGCTTTTTGAGAAGGGGAATCTTCTGCTCCAAAGAGACGAACCCTGTATTCATCTCCTGCACGGAGAATTGAATGGTCTTCTGAAAGATATCTTCGTATGGTTTTTGAAACCATCGGTGTCATCGGTTGCTCTGGTAAATGTACCCTTCTCTGACAGAAATCATCAGAAGAATGATGAGGACCTCATGATTGGGAACGATGCCAAACTGTATATAAGGGAACAAAGGAGTCTCAAGAAATCCACCTTCACTCTGAGTGAGTCAGACATCCAAGGTTTCTTCAGTGCAGTTCGCTCATATTATGTGAAAGCCTGCAATTATATCTTCAAAACCTGGCCACTAGATGATGAATTAGCCAAGCATGCTCAGGTGCTGGATGTTAAGCTACACCAAGAAGTGGGGTTTGACTGTGTGGAGTTTTTCATCAAGAAATTCCCCTGTCTGTTCAGTGGCGGTGATAGTGACATAGACAGTCTTGAGAGTGAATTCGCTCACTACCAGGCAGAGACGCCTCCATAGCTACAATTGCTACTGAGACAGTGAGAGTGGATGAGCAGTGGCATCGGATTTCACAGCTCACAGATCCCTGCACTGGTGCCAAGAAGTATCCTAATTTGAGCAAAGTGATGAAGGGAATCTTGGTCATTCCTCATTCGAACGCATCATGTGAGCGGGCACTCAGTCTTGTACGGAAGAATCATACTGAATTTCGTCCCAATTTGAGTGTCAAAACCCTGGAAGCTCTCTTAATTGAAAAACTAGCTCATAACACCCCTTGCTACCAGAGAGAATACAGCAAAGACATAATCAGAAGGGCTAAAGAGCCACACAGCTGTCACTCAGCAAAGCTGCCATGGAAAAAGCAAGCAGCAGTAGTACCAGCCAGTAAGGTAAGAAAAATATTGCTTCTTTTGTGCTTTTTGTTAATCTTTGATTGTCCCCTAACTTACTAATATTAACATACATGTAACATTAAAAAGTGCACAATTTTCCCCTTTTTTTGTTCAAAAAGTGGGAATTCTTAACATGTTAAATGCTCCAAAATAGGGCTCAGAGGGCACTAGAGAGCGTCTAGAACCCCAGAGCTTCCAGGGCCCTAAGGCGGGCCCTGGACCCCACCGCAAGGGTCGAGCGCTCCGCGCTCGAGATGTGCGCTTCGCGCACATTATTTGGTGTCGGTTGAAACTCCTCCCTAATTCTGATTTCCAAAAGTTGGCATCTCTGACTTACCGAAATACCTCACCTAAGGGACCTGAATGGTGGTTTGCGAATTTGGTAACCACAACAATATATTTATGTCATTCTCTGACCTGAGCTGAACGCCGTGACACGTGACGTCACCGCCACAATGTACGTCCTGACTGTGGCTCCCCAAAAGAGCTATCTCACAGTGCTAATTGCCCCAGAAGAGCTATGTCACAAATGGAATTTCATATCCAGTTTCAAGTGCATGGAAAATGCAGTTACTGACCTGTTTCACCCTTGATAGGGCATCATCAGGACAACATAGCAAGCTACCATACACTTATGACTGAAAACTTTTCGGTTATAAGCCAGATAATGTGCAACTCCAAACTGTGAGTGGTGAAAGCGCCAGAACCGTGTCCCATATTGCCCTTGCTGCACGGTACTGGGAGCAATTTTGATCAATTCTCCCCTGAGAATCAAACCAATTGTATCTAAATATTTATATTCCGTATGCAGAATAGAAATCAATTTTCAAAGGGTCTTTCAAGGGACTATACCAAGTGTAATGAGGGGTACTGCACGACCTTAAACAAGGCAATGATGCTAATTGTCCCATAATTTCCATGTTGCACTCCTTAATTGTTTTTGTTTTAAAACTACTGTAAACCATAATCTTCTTGCTGTTTTAATTGCTGTTAAGTCAAAATAACCAGATCTTGATTTGGTGACCCAAGTTGCATAATGTAAATTCTAAAGTGAAGCATTTGTTGGTGTGCATTACCGAGTAGTAATTCTTATGTCCTCACGTTGTCACCATACAGTAGTATTGCACAGGATGTGTCTGGCCTCCAGCGCCTTGGTGTGACGCACATTCTGAACGCAGCAGAGGGACAGTCCTTCATGCATGTCGACACGGGGGCCACGTTTTACCAGGGCAGCGGAATCACGTACTTAGGCCTGCGTGCTAACGACCGTCCCCACTACAACTTGGCAAATCACTTTGAGGAGGCAGCCACTTTCATTGAAGAGGCCCTGGATCAAGAAAATGGTAATACAAGGTCACAATCTCTCTTCTACATTTATGATCATTTTCAAATCTTGCACAGTTAGTCACAGACGGATAGAAAACATGACACATGCAGATATTTCTCACCATATTAACTCCTTATCTGCTCTTCTATGTGTATATCGATGTCATACCACTCCTAAATGAGCATTCGGTCTTTAACATACGTAATTGGCCTGGAATATTTTCATGAAGCGACTCGGAATCGAGTTGGATTCAAGTCGCTTTCATGACTCGACTCGATTTGAGAGTTGGTAGACTTAAGACCCAACAAGGGCCCAATACTCAAATATTTAGGACTACATTTTGGGAACCTGTGACTTGATCAATTCATTGGAATTTTTTATTTTTTTATTTTTGCATTGATCTTAGGTTCAAGGAGAAGTTTGTGCATAAATTGTATGCAGTGCAAAGACATCAGTGTACTTGTACATAAACTGGAGAATGGAGCCGGTGAAATAGCAATTAGTAAACAGTGGATGTGTGATTGGTTGTTGAGAGACACCAAGTTTTTGATATTGACATATTTCCGACTCTGTTGGGCCTTGTCGTCAAGATGGAAGTTTCCTGGGGCCTTATTTATTGTCATGGCAAATGCTGGTCGAACTTGGACCTGGCCACGACATACTGAAATGGTATCATCGTATTTTTGGGAAACAGCTCAGAGATGATATCACAATGCAACGAATGGCTTACCATAAGAAACTTACCAAAAAGACACTCAACAAATAAGCGCACAATGCATGGTTGAAAGTGATGAATTTTGTTTTTTTATCACAATATTTGTCAAAGGTCAGCACTCACTCAAACAGTGAGAGTAAAGGATTTGCTTGTACGTGTAAAACGGATGCTGATGTAGCAAGATGACACAGAGCAGAATCACTTGATTTTTTTTTTTGATTTTTTTTTAAATTGAAGAAGAAGCAGAAGTAGGTAGACGATAGAAAGTTGGGCAGCGATCATAAATAAGCAACGATCATAAATACATGTCCATGTATGAAAATTTGTTGTGTAGCATTTACGTGAGGGGTTGGCGAGATTCACGGCGTCTCTAGAGAAAGAAATTGGGACTCTTTTAGACTAGAGATTAAGGATGCGGTTGGAGGGATGGGGTAACAGGGGATTGTTAACAGAAGAGAAAGGTTGAAGGTATTTTATACGAATGCCAGGACCTTGAATGGAAAAGCTGGAAGCTGGGATGGATGGCGAGGGGTATGACATAGTTGCTGTAAGTGAGATGTGGTTTCGTGAGAAATCCAACTGGAGGACATGAATTCAAGGCTACAAGATTTATAGGTGTGGTAGGAAAGCGAAATGGGGAGGTGTGGCAATCTGGGTGAAAGAGAGTGTTGTATTGAAAGACATGACATTAAGGAGCGAATTAATGGAGAGGATTCGGTGTGGATTGAGATTAGAGATTGGATGAACAGTAAGATGTGTTTATAGAGCTCCTGGTGTGAGGGAAGAGCAGGCGAGAAGGGTACATGAAGAATTTAGAAAGGCGTGCAATAAGGAAAGAGTATTGATTATGAATGATGTTTTTTAAAATTATTTTCCAGGGATAGATTGGTTCCAGGAACAGGGGAAAGGCAGAGCAGATGAGGGATTTCTAGATGTAGTCCAGGGTTTATTTTTAACCCAGTTGGTAGATAAGCCCATGGGGGTGGGGTGGGGGGAGGTTGGGGTGGGGGTGGGGGGAGGAAGGGATAAAGGGATAGTGTTTGACCTCTTTTTAAGTTATGATCCCAATATGGTGGAGTAGTGTAGTAGGTAGTAGAAAAATCGTGCAAATTATGATACAAGCATCAAATTTGACATTTCTGTTCTGCAGGGCTTTCTGATCAAATCTGCCCGATTGGCCATTTGAAAATCCAAATTTTGAAAAATTTGAAGAAAAAAAAACTTCAAAAAAATTTGAAGTCACAGCTGGCTGAAATTCTTGAAGCGCAAGTGAACATCCCAGACAGAGAACCAAGGGGAGATGCAGTCATCATTGATGGCTCAGCACTTATCAATGCCCTACCTCCACATACTTCAAAGATATTTGATGACTATGCTAAAGAAGACATCATCCCAAAGGTGGAATCCTATGGTGCCAGGTACGAGAGGGTGGACGTAGTGTTTTATGTGTACAAGAAGTCAAGTCTGAAGTCCGAGGCAAGATCGAAAAGGGGGCAAGGAATCAGAAGAAGAGTGACAGGAACCAGTAAGACCCCAAGTAACTGGAGAAGCTTTCTTCGAGATGACAGCAACAAAAATGAGCTGTTTCACTTCCTTGCGGAAAAGATGTGTGAAGCACAGACGACAAGCACAGTCATTGTCACAAAAGGAGAAGATGCCATTAGAAACACAAGGAAGTCACTGGATTCTGTGTCTCCATGTTGTCATGAAGAAGCTGACACTCGAATATTTGTACACGCCAGGGATGCAACGACGGATGGTAGCAAGTCCATTATCATTAAGGCTAATGACACGGACGTACTAGTCATAACAATATCTGTACTGCCATCCTTACAGGAACTTGGTCTTGAGAACATGTAGATTGCCTTTGGCCAAGGAGCCAAGGCACGATGGATTCCAGTCCATGAGGTAGTTTCTGCAATAGGGCCTGAGAAAGCTCGAGGGATCCCATACTTCCATACGTTCACTGGATGTGACATCGTGTCTGCCTTCCACGGTCAAGGGAAGAAAACTGCATGGCAGACTTGGAACGTCTTTGATGATGTTTCTGAAACATTCACCAATCTCAGCCAGCATCCAACATTGATTTGTGATCCTGACTTTTTTGAAGTTTTTTTTTTTTTCAAATTTTTCGAAATTTGGATTTTCAAATGGCCAATCAGGCAGATTTGATTAGAATCCCCTGGAGAACAAATGTGCCAAATTTGATGCTTGTATCATCATTTGTACGATTCCTCTCAAAAATTGCTGTTATCTGCCCCACTAGAGGTGGGAGTGTGATGAAACCAAGTTTGAATGTAAAACATATATTCATGCTCCATCCATGTTTGGTGTCATCTCCGCTGCAAAGGGGGGGGGGGGGGGAGACTGGCGTTACCCTGTCTGACGGGAAATGTGCATGTATCTGGAAAGGCATGGTTTGTACCGTCGCATTTGGAGTTTTTAAATTAAAGAAAAAGTGATTTAAACCTCAAAGTGTTCGTCAGCTGCCTGGAACATTCTTTATTCTAAGAATCTGGACATGTAGGCTGTTCCAGCATCTGGGGTCCAGCAAACTCATCATAGTAAGCACAACTCTACTGGGTTTTTTTTCCCATACTTTCTTGAAGCTAATATAAGTGCTAGCTCACACAACATGTAACAAAGGGAGCAGGAGACAAGAGGGGTGAGAGAGGGAAGCAGAAAACAGTGGAGAACAGAGACATTAGGAGATCTGTGCAAGGGAGAGGGATGGGGTGGAGTGCACATGGTAAACAAGATGGACACTTGAGGGACTTTCAGGAAGGAAAGCAGGGAATTTGAAGGAGGTGGGTTTGGGGTGGATTAACAGGAGTAGAAAAGATTGTGGTTTTGGATGGGGGAAGATGAGAGACTTGTGGTGAACAGCTGTTTTCAAGACCTGGCGAGAAGAGTGGGATGGAAGAGAGTGTGGGAGTTTGTTCCAGAGGTGTGCAAGAAGAGGAATGAAAGAGTGAAGGTGAGCAGTTACTCTTGATTTTGGCAGTTTCACCAGAAGGGGGTTGCTGGCGAACCTTGAGCACCCTGTAGAAGTATTCAGGGGACAGAGCACAGACAGAGCAGGAGGTGCAAGGCCGGAGAGGTCAAAATCTGCTGTAACAGATCGAATCCCTGCAATTGCTTTGAAGATGTGTTCACCTGAACTGTCTTCTGTTCTCTCAAAATTGTATTGCTTGTGTCTTGTCAAAGTCTGTGTTTCCACCTCGCTGGAAGCAGGCTTCTGTAATCCCCGTCTTTAATGGCTCCGGTGAGAAATATGATCCTTCCAACTATCGGCCTATGAGCCTTCTACCCATCAAAAGCAAAGTGTTTGAATCCTTGATCAAAAGGCAATTCATGTCTCATCTAGAAAACCACAACCTCCTTACTGATGTCTAGTTTGGCTTTCAATGTTCTCGGTTCTATCCCTAATCACTGAACATGTGAGTAGGGCTTTGGATTATCGTGGAGAAGCCAGGGTTGTTGATCTCGACATCTTGAAGGGTTTTGACAAAGTGTGGCACAAGGGCCTCATCCATTGGCTGAAATTATATTGCATCTCTGGAAAATTGCTTGATACAATTACTGACTTCCTCGCAAATCTTCAAATCTCTGTGGTACATGAGGGTCAGCCATCCCCTGTCCATAATACGAATGCTGGTGTTCTTCAGGGGGTCTGTGTTTGGTCCAATTCTGTTGTTGTTATGTATTTATGATCTTCCAGGGAGAGAGGGGTGAGAGGGGTGGAGTGAGGAGGGAGAGGTTTAGGGGGGGAGTGGGAGTGAGGATGAGTGGGGGATCTAGGAGGGGGTGAGGAAGGGGAGGAGCCAGGAAGTGGGGAAGAGCGAGGAAGGAGGGTGTGAGGAGAGCGACGCCTCACCAAACATCACTATACACTCCGGGAAGGGGCTGGGCGGAGTTGGGAGCGAGGAGGATGGGGGAGAGAGGAGGGGGGAATGGAAAGGGGATGGGGTTTGGGAAAACGTAAGCATGATGGGAGGGGTTCTCAAATTGTGTTTGGCGGTGCTATTTGTGAAGGGGTGGGGGGTAGTACAGGTTTGAACGAAATGGGGTACATTAAAACAACACATTAATACAGCATGTGGAGACTGCCAGGAGATGCCATTGGGGGTAGAGAAGAGAAGGGGTTTGGGAGGACGTAAGTGTGAGGGGATTGGGAGGAAAGGCAGAGTGATGGGAAGGGAAGGCAGCACGAGGGGGGGGGGAGAAGGCAGTGTGAGGGGGTGGGGTTAGTACAGGTTTGAACAAAATGGGGTACATTAAAACAGCACATTAATACAGCATGTGGAGACTGCCAGGAGATGCCATGGGGGGGGGGTGGGGTAGAGAAGAGAAGGGGTTTGGGAGGACGTAAGTGTGGGAAGAAAGGCAGAGTGATGGGAAGGGAAGTTGTACGAGGTTGAAGAGAAGGCAGTGTGATCGGAAGGGAAGGCAGCATGAGGGGGAGAGAAGGCAGCGCGAGGGGGGTGGGAAGCAGCATGAGGGGACGGGAGGCAGTGCAAGGGAAGTGGGAGGCCGCGCGAGGGGAGGGAGAGGCCGCGCGAGGGGAGGGAGAGGCCTCGCGAGGGGAGGGAGAGGCCACGCGAGGGGAGGGAGAGGCCGCGCGAGGGGGGGGAGAGGCGGCGGGAGGGGAGGGAGAGGCCGCGCGAGGGGAGGGAGAGGGCGCGCGAGGGGAGGGAGAGGCCGCGCGAGGGGAGGGAGAGGCCGCGCGAGGGGAGGGAGAGGATGCGCGAGTGGAGGGAGAGGCCGCGCGAGGGGAGGGAGAGGCCGCGCGAGGGGAGGGAGAGGCCGCGCGAGGGGAGGGAGAGGCCGCGCGAGGGGAGGGAGAGGCCGCGCAAGGGGAGGGAGAGGCCGCGCGAGGGGAGGGAGAGGCCGCGCGAGGGGAGGGAGAGGCCGCGCGAGGGGAGGGAAAGGCAGCATGAGGGAAAAGGAGGGGAGGGAGAGGCAGCAGCGAGAGGAGAAAGGATGGGCACCCAAACAGCAACATTTTCTTTATAACAGCCGAGTTCTAAATAAAACCAGGCGGGAGCATTTAAAACCCATGCTAGCTACCTGGCAAATTCAAAACTAAACAATCACTCCTTAACAGTTCCCTTAACAGATGGGGATAGGTGGACAAGCAGGTGGAGTGAGGGATAGGGGTGGGAGAGAGAGGGGTAGGAGAGAGAGAGAGAGAGAGAGAGAGAGAGAGAGAGAGAGAGAGAGAGAGAGAGAGAGAGAGAGAGAGAGAGAGAGAGAGAGAGAGAGAGAGAGAGAGAGAGAGAGAGAGAGAGAGAGAGAGAGAGAGACTGACTGACTGACTGACTGACTGACTGACTGACTGACTCACACACAATCTCGTGTGCAGCCTTGTTGCTGCTGGTTGCATCAATGATTGTGGACATGGCTATGCCATTGATGCAGTGCCCCTATTACCAGTACACTGGTATTCATTTCGCCAACCTCGGAAGGATGACCTCGGCTGAGTCGGGGACTAATATACCTGGCCTTTAATGCATATTCCTTCTCTCATTTACTACTTGTATTGTTGTTCACTATAACACAGGACAGGTGCTGGTCCACTGCCGAGAAGGCTACAGCCGCTCACCGACACTAGTAATGGCCTATCTGATGCTGCGACACGGAATGCGAGCATGCGAAGCCGTCTCTGTCGTGCGAGCTCGCCGTGCCGTTGGCCCCAATGATGGCTTCCTCAAGCAGCTCGTCACCCTGGACCGCTTGCTCAGGAACCAAGTAAGAGATCCGGAAGGGTCTGGGAAGGGTGTGACCCATGATGTGCCTTCAACAGACACTGCGGTACAGTGAGACACTAACTGTACAAACAAAGCCTCTGCAATGTCGACTTTACTGTCTACGATTCATTCTAGTTTGCTTCTTACCTTTATGTTATTTTATTTTGATTCTGTTCTCGAATATCTTGGCTTTGTTTCTTCATTTTTTTTTTTATCATTGGAAGTTTTCATCCTGCACTATTTAGTTTTCATCCTGCACTAATTATAGTTTGTCATCAAATCTCAACATTTCATGGAGGACCCTTGAAAGGAAATTAAACACCGAGGCCCATCTTCATCTATAACTTGATTGTAATGTGTTGTGAATTAAAATTTCACTGTCACTCTTCATCTTCTTTCCTTTTTATGCCTCTGCTAACGAAGTCGCCGGAGCTGGAGGCATTATGTTTTTGGGTTATCCGTCCGTCCGTCCGTCCGTCCATGCTAACTTTCTCTGTTTTCTCTGCAACCGCTTATCCGATTGACACAAAATTTTCACCGTCGGTGTGACTACTCATGTGGAATGTTTTAATGATAATTATGACATCATAGGCCACGTGATGTGGCAGCAATGTTGGAAAGACAGAAAAACTTTGGACCTCAGTATCTCTGAAACCGTTCCATGGGAAATATTGAAACTTGGCCGTGGAAGTACTCCGCATGGGAATTAAGTGTGATTCTTTTGATGATGTCATCGGTGGCTTCGTTATTGCTTCAGTCACATTTGGCTCGGTGGCCGCAGGGTCTAAAAAATCTACGGCTACTAGCAACTGTAGGGCGGCCGCAGTATTTCCACGGTCACACAATGTAGCAGTCACATATGTTTTTATTTTTCGGGTAGCCACACGGCGTATTTAGAAATTGTGGAGACCGAAAATGTGGGGGTGCCGTACGGTCTTTGATTTGATGTCGCACGGTGACCTTAGGGCGTCCCTGCGGCTGCCATAGAATTTTCAAGGCAGACACAAGGTGCCCGCAAGGCGACCACAGGGGGACCACAGGGGGGCCCTAAGGCGAATGTAATTTTTTTTTTTTGTAATTTTTTGGGGGTTGGCAAAATTCATTTTTCATTGATAAGAGCCTACAGCAGCCGCACGAATAATGCAAGCCCACCATATGCCCTACGTACGGTCGAAGTGGAACATCTACGGCATGGCTACGGCTTGTCGAATTGCTATGGCCAACCTAGAAATGAAAAAAGTTATAACTCCGCGCTTTAATTCCACGGAGACCCCTACGGCCTGTAAAAGATAGCCATACGGCGTAGGGCCACCCTGAGGCCACCTCAGAAACTCTGCGGCCGCCGCACGTTTCTGTCAATTTGGGGGGGGGGGGTACGGCTGCCGTATCCTAGCCGTAGAGCAAATGTGACTCATGACTATAACGTCATAATTGCATACGTCGAGCGCTTTCTCTTATCAGAATGAAAACTTTTGTGGGTCATCCAGGGCTAAATTGTATCGGAGGGGAAAAACATTGATGTGATTGGTGATGTGGTTTGGCAGCTATATTGTTTTTAACATAAAAACCTTCAAAAATCTTCTTCTCTGAAACAACTGAACAGATAGAGGCAAAACTTTACAGGTATGATCACCTATACATGAGGAACAAAAAGTTCTCCACCTATGACATCATAGGTCACATGGTTTGGCAGGTATGATTTTTTGAAGAATATACCTTTAGAAAATCCTCTTTTCCAGAACAGCTTGACAGATCGAGGGGAAACTTCACCCACATGTTCCCCAATCCTTGGGGATACTAGGGTGTTCACAAATAATTAATGTCACATGGTCTGGCAGCCATATTGGATTGAATGAAAATAATTTTTTTTTAATCTTTCTCTTGAACTGCATCATCAATCGATGCGAAACGTCACCATTATGATCTAGTAGTCATGGGGGATATATGTTTTAAATTTCAACCTGATCAGACGCATAGCATGGTCTGGCAGCCATAATTATTTAATATTTTGAATCTGGGTTCAAGGATTGAAATTAAACTTGGTACAAGTATGATAATCATGTAATAATATGGATGGAGGCACATATGGCGAAATCATGACGTCAGAGTGCCCTTCCAGTTTGAACTTGTTTTAATTACATACCCCTGAAAATACCACTGTGGCTGGTACAGTAAGTGATGCAATTCATATGGCTGAACTTGTCCATGCTTGAAAGCATTTTGGCTGTCCAGAAGATTGGCAATGGTATAAGTGTTTGTCACTTTTTAATATGGCCAAAGTTTAGTCAATTCTGCTTCGTTTTTATCTTGTACAAGTGAAATAATTTGACTTCTCAAATTTGTATGATGGTGTATTATTTCAGATTATTGATGTCGATGATAAATCTTTCTTTTTTTTTAGTTTCTCACACAATATCAATGTCATATCGCTTATGCATGATCAATGATGAGAGGGTGTATATATTGTACATGTAGCGGTGGGAAATTGGATATGGTTCTCAGGAATAGAAAAGATCGAAATATCACAGGTAAAAGACCATTTGGCCCATCATGCCAGTGCCATATCTGTACCCTGATGTGTTCTTTCTCTTGCCTTTCGCCGTATCGCTGTCTTTCTCCCTTTCTCGATAAATATATACAAATTGGGTCATCCCTTATTGGTTATTTCACGTTTTAACATCAATTTGACTAAGAATTGAAAGTATTTTTATATTGACACTCCGCATGAAAATAACGCAATGCAGCAAATCTCAGGGAAATTGTGCCAGGTGATTGTAAATGTACAAGGTTTATATATATATATATATATATATATATATATATATATATATATATATATATATATATATATATATATATATATTATCCCTGCGTCGTAAGAGGCGACCAGGGTTGCGTCAGGAAGGGCATCCGGCGTAAAACATGTGCCAAATCACTATGCGGATCATACGGATCATCCGCTGTGGCGACCCCTAACGGGAGCAGCCGAAAAAAGAAGAAGAAGAAATATATCACAGCCATGGAACCAGTATGGCAACCCTGTTCGAGTTCTACGGGTCGTGTCAAAACGATCGCAACCGCCAGCTAAGTCCACAGTCCAAGCAAGTTCCCAGACTTGTTTGTCACATTACAACACTCATTGGAATCGTATATTTAACCGAGTGATGCGCCAATAAGTGCTCGCCTCCTTCCGAATCTGATCGAGCAACCGCAGATCGCGAGCCGCTCTGAGCCGGATTGAGCCAGCTCATCTAATGGTACCGAAATCACCAAATGAGATCACCATAATGAGCAGAATCTAATCCGTGTGTGCATTAAAAAGACATGTAAACAGAACATAACAACAGGTCTATTTATTACCTTCAGAAACTTTGTTGCGAAGGTTATGTTTTGATCGCTGTGTATTTATTTATTCATTTGTGAATATGAGTGTTTGTTTGTTTGTTTGCTATTCGCATAACTCCAAAAGTATTGAACTGAATCGCAGCAAATTTGGTGGGATGATTGGTTATTATCCGAGGACCATTTGATTAGATTTTGGGAGTGATCGGGTCAAAGGTCAAGGTCATGAAAAGGTCAAAATCGTCTTTTTACCATAGCGCGGTCAATTTGTATCCAATTTGCATGCAACTAATGCCAAAATGTTCAGAATTCAATGCCCCGTCTTGTGATATGTGACATAACACAATGACGTAATAACCCTTATGAGCGGTTGGGAGTCAAAGGTCAGGGGGGGTCATGACATTGCAAAATGTGTGGTTTTAGTCATAACACGGTCAATTATTATCCGATTTGCATGGAACCAACACCAAAATGTTGACTGTTCTGTTCCCCACACTCTAATACCAATTACAAAGTTAAGAGTACAAAGGTCAAGGTCATGGAAAGGTCAAAATCGTCATTTTGCCATAGTGCAGTCGATTTTTATCCAATTTGCATGCAACCAATGCCAAAATGTTGTGAATTCAATGCCAAATCTTGTGTTGTGTAATATTTGATTTCTTATAATGTGACCAGTTGTCATCGGATTGACTTGCCACCGACACCCAAAAAGGTCAGGGAGTTCATACAGAAATTGTACAATGTGTGAATCAGTGTCAAACAGCAGGAAATTTAATGTTTTTAAGCCATCATAACACATATGAGATGGCAGATGTGGTATGGGATTAAATACCCTCACAATCAACGGTTTCTGGGGGGGGGGGGGGGTAAAATGTAGCGTTGGCGAAGGTATGAGCTCTACTGAGTGCCCGTTCTAGTTTAACAATGAAATGGTGGAGGAGAAGGATTACATGAAGCAATAACAACCAGTATGCAATAAACAAATAAAAATGAATCGGCAAATATAGCTGTTTATCCCTTACCACCCTCGAACAACCCAAATGCCCAGATTTCTTAACAGATCTTATCTTATGGCCCGTTTACTCTATTGACAAGAAGAGAGTACAGGGAATACAAATAACAAGGCCGACAGGTCCATTGCAAACCCAGAGGAAAGCTATGCAGGAGTCTGGAAGCAGAGTTATCGGGAGGTCCCTGGTATTGTGGCTCCCTCAAAGTCCTCTTTGTTCTGGGGATTGAATGTTTACAGCTCCAGCACACTCAGCTGTGCATATTCAAAGACTTTTCTTGCCGCTCTCAAGCGCTCTCCTCCAGTGTTATTCTGTTATTCTCTGTCTCTCCTGACGATCTGGCCTGATGCCGTGCTGCATGAGTGACTTCCCATGGTGAGGCAATTGCTGACTTCCTCAATGCTGTTTCCCCCAACAATCAGCTCCTGTGGTGAAGCTAAATGGCTGGCTATCTCGATGCAGATTTGCCATGCCTGCACATTCTCTTGACTTGAGCTGCAAAGCTCTCACGTGCACTTTTTAAAGACATGTAAACAGAAGATAAGAACATTAAAAACACACAGCCATAGATTTAAATTGGGGAGGACAAAACCGTTGGCAGGGGAAAACAAACATCTCACGACATATGCAACGCATATCTATTGCACAAATAGTACGTCATACTTATCTAAACAAATGCTAAGAAATAACTCTCGTTCTACTTCTTATTCTACTTCTTTAATGGCCACCATTATCCCACCTTTCTTGTGGAGTCAGCCGGGGGGTGGGGGGGGGGGAGCTTGGTCCGAGAATTCGCAAACCAGCTGGCGAGGCCTGATATTCGACTAGTTAGGGCAGGAATTTGGAATTTGGCCATGGTGCCAGCGATTGTTCACCTACTCTTTGCGAAGGCAACTATCGTTCGACTAAACAGTTTCAATAACCCCCTAAAGATGATTCCCACAACACTACCCCCACCTTCCTCCTTCAGCCTCTCCTGAGGTTGCATTCAGAAGGGGGAGTAGAATTGGGGTCTGACCATACGGTACAACCCCTCCCCTATTCTAAACCCACGTGCACAACATTTCAAAAACAGCTCATTCTTATGCTACTGCATTGCGTCACGAATCTACTCACTCATCCACTATGCACATACTTATATCTCCATATCCGGATGTAATTTAAACGTGTGGTTAGAAAAAAAGGGGGGATTCAGCAGGAGGGCCTCTTCTTCCACTTCATTTAAAGGGTGGTTGAACTTTATAAGGTCTCTATGACCCCTCCTACCCAGGATAAGACCCCTTCCCCAACATGTCAAAGTACTTGAAATGATCTGGAGGGCACAGAAAATAATTGCAGAATTAAGTGTCTTTCTTGGCCTGGAGAGCCCACAAAACGACTTCTTGGCCTGGAGAGCCCACAAAACGACTTCTTGGCATGGAGAGCCCACAAAACGACTTCTTGGCCTGGAGGGCCCACAAAACGACTTCTTGGCCTGGAGGGCCCACAAAACGACTTCTTGGCCTGGAGAGCCCACAAAACGACTTCTTGGCATGGAGAGCCCACAAAATGTCTTCTTGGCCTGGAGGGCCCACAAAACGACTTCTTGGCATGGAGAGCCCACAAAATGTCTTCTTGGCCTGGAGGGCCCACAAAACGACTTCTTGGCCTGGAGGGCCCACAAAATGTCTTCTGGCCTGGAGGGCCCACAAAACGACTTCTTGGCCTGGAGGGCCCACAAAACGACTTCTTGGCATGGAGAGCCCACAAAATGTCTTCTTGGCCTGGAGGGCCCACAAAACGACTTCTTGGCCTGGAGGGCCCACAAAATGTCTTCTGGCCTGGAGGGCCCACAAAACGACTTCTTGGCCTGGAGGGCCCACAAAACGACTTCTTGGCCTGGAGGGCCCACAAAACGACTTCTTGGCCTGGAGGGCCCACAAAATGTCTTCTGGCCTGGAGGGCCCACAAAACGACTTCTTGGCCTGGAGAGTCCACAAAATGTCTTCTTGACCCATGTGACCCACAAACAAGTGACAACGTAGCAGGTGGCATGGCAAGATTGGCAGGCAAGGTGGCAAGGCTGACTGGCAAAGGATGTGCAGGTGAATGGTATAAGCCAATAGGAGCGTGTGGTGGTCTTTGAGATTCCAAGCGGTCTTTGAGATTTTGCATTGGCAAAATTGAGTGATGACAAAAAACACGTTTTTTTCCAAACCGCCTTTTGACCTTGACCTTTAACCAGGAGAGGTATAATCAGCAGAGGTCTGCAGGCCTGATGTCTTTGGTCCACCAGAAAACCAAGATGGCAGCCATATTATTTTGTGCCATGGTGGGTGAAGTCAAGTGACAAATGTGCATGGGGTCTGACAGCTGTCCGACCAATGGGTGCACATTTCAAAAGTCGACCCCCCCCCCAAAAAAGAACTGCAACAACAACCATGCGGAGCTCTTGTGGACCTGCAACACGTCACAGTTAAAAACCCAACATGGCTGATACCACCCCTAAAAATTCCAGAAAACCGACATGATCATTGCCTCATCTGTGTAACTTCATCACCAGTACGATTGTTTCAGCACACAAAGGATAATGGCCGTACAACTCGCTTCAGACTCATCACAAAGTGAATTTAATAAATAATTTTCTGATGAAAAATCCTTAAGATTATGATGATAGTTAACATCATGATGTAGAAGGTGCTGTCAGACTGTACACTTTTGAACTTGAGGTGGAAATAAGGAGATGACATCATGCATGAAATACCTGGCGTTCACGACAATTGGGATGACGTCGAAGAAAGACTCGGCATTAACAACTGAGTAAGTGGTAAATCGTAGAGCGAGAACATGGTAAGTGTGGAGTTTAGTGGCATTTTGATGTAACACTTCTCTGTAATTTGTGTGGTAACTGGAAGGCACTCGGTCGAACGCATACCTCCGCCAGACTGAACAGGTTACGCTTTGTGTCCCACTGATGGTCCAGATCTGCATCTGGACGTTAACCAAAATCAAAATGACTTGTTTGTGTCACCTAACCAACTCATCCACCTCGTTTGTCATAATCCATCCATAACTTTTTGAGATATCATGCTATCTTTCGTTTTGGCCCCATCTCTCAAATGATGAGGAATTACACATATTCAATACATTAACGATAAAAGCAAATCGCTTTATATTTAAATTCCATCATTGCTTTTTCTACAGAAACTTAATCTCATTTGCAAACGAAAGCAATTGAACATATTTAGAAATGATTTCATCTCTCCCAGTGATTAGTCTGATGACGTCATTATAGGGATTCCGACTGCTGCCTGGTCTTAGTGATGGTGCACTGTAACCCTTTACTTTTTCAAGAAGCCTTACCAAACAATAAAGTAAGCATTCACTTACAGCAAAGCCATTACGAAGCAAATACTTACAGGCAATGCAGTGTCACACAAGAACATTCTTACCCCTTATACAACCGGCCTTAAACAAAATACAGACAGGCGCCACATTCATCCGGGGAACTTGGATAGAAAGGGGATAGAAAGAAAGACAGAAGTCGGGGTGTATTGGCGGCCCCTTCATTACCTGCACGTGAGCAACCTTGGCCCCTATGGGTCCCAATGACATGTGGAGGTGGTGGGAGGTGCGCTGTCATGCAGTGTCGTGTACTGCTTAGCTCTGAAAAGAGCTGTTGGGGGTCTTGTGCTGTTATGTTGATGCTGCACAACAGACGAGTCATGTGGTGTACGCAATGGAAGATGCAAGGTTATATGGTGCGTATGCAACAGACATGTGAGAAATCAGTTCTACCAGCTTGGTTAGCGCCCGTTCCACCTGGCAGTTTGGAGAGTGCCATATGTCACGCCTTCTGCGTCACCAGGACGTGAGGAAGACCCATGCCACCTGACGAGTTGAGCGCCTCCCTTCGCACTGCTGCTCTCCATCAGATGAGCCCGTTCTGCCTGGCGGGTTTCGTGAGCGTTCTCGCATTCCGCTGGATAGCGTGTGGAAGGGCTCGCCTCGTGCCATTGCGGTTCGCTGGATAGCGCCTCTGTAGTGTCTGGAAATGTGCTGCTTGGCGCCTTGCAAACCACCTCGTGTGCTCATTCCCAAACTGGGAGCAAACTCCCTCACGATCGGACTCGCTCTGACCCAAACGTGGACGGCTTCAGATCTTCACGTGAACTCTGGTGTGCAAACTCCCCCACAACCACTCCGTGCGGGGTTTTATAGTCGCCTGCATGGTGTCGCCCATGACGTCCTCTTTTAGCAACTGACCTGATTGGTGGAGACGTGCTGTGATTCAGCGGCTGTGATTCGTTACTGGAATGCGGGGTGTTTCAGGCAGAACTTCATTTGATTCGATTCTGTAACGGCAAAGGACCACGACCATTACAGTGCTGGAATAGTGATTATCTGGCCGAAATACTGGTGAGGTGACGCGGTTTGATGATGTGTGTTTGAGAATGAAGCGTGAAAATGGGGTTCGAGTCTGGGTGTCTGAGAATAAAGGTTTGAGAATGGCGGTTTGTGTAAGGGTGTCGGAAAATGAGGGTTTGGAAATATGGCTTGAATGAAAATGAACGTTTGGGAATGAGGAAGAGAAAAATGGGGAAGGTTCCACCTGTCATCACAACTTGTGTGCATTCCCACACTCTCTGCTGCACCAAACTTGTCCAATACAATCATTGTGATTGCCATTATTTTGAGATTATTCATCTTTCATGTTTGCCATGAAATTCTTTTTTTTCTTCTTCTTCGGAGAGTATATGTTCTCTTACAAATGCGGTAGTTATTGTAATGTATAAGTGCCTGCAATTCAGAAACAACTTCAGTGTTGTTGTTGTGCTTGTGGTTATCTCAACAGAACGAGAAAAATAAAGAAGACACGTATGGCACGATCAGGATGACCGACAAGCTGGAGTCTTGCTTATGTTACATGGTGTTAGAAGTGATCTGTAAATAACTCCGTTCAGTCGTGCCATCTGAATCTGGTATCTGAGACACATGAACTATGGCATCCGTTAACTTTGAGTAACCCACGATTGACTGGGATTCGGCTTCGTTATATCAGGAATTTGTTTGATTTCGAAATCACGTTGGATTTGTTTTTGATGGTCCATTGGCTGATCTGCCTGACAAACGCAAGGCACACTGGCTTGGAACATGGATCGGAGAACAAGGACGAGAGATATACAAGACCTTTGAATGGATTGAAGGTGAGAAGGATGATCCCAACAAAGTTCTGGATAAATTTGAATTGTATATTCGTTCCCGAAAAAAAACAAGCGCATCGCGAGGCATCGGCTGTTCAAGAGGAACCAAAGCTCCGAGGAATCGTTTGACAACTTTGTTAAGGACTTGCGACTCATTCTCTTGGACTGCGAGTATGTGCAATCTGAAGATGTGCTCGTGGATGCGATTATCCAAGGAGTGTATGAGGAGAAGGTCCAGGAGTGCCTGTGATATAGAGGTGAGGAACTTACGCTGGTCAAAGCTCTTCAAGTGGGTCATCAATATGAGCTTTCGAGGACTCAGGTTCGCATTGTCCGTGATGAGGACACGAGTGTAGCTGCTGTACACTACAAACAAGCGAGGCCGAAACCACAATCAAACCCAACACCACAACTGCCGTCATGCAGGAGATCAACCCTGAATAGACCCCACCATAAGGACAGCTGCCACCACTGTGGTAAGGATCCTAACCATGCACGGAATCATGGCGAATGCCCAGCAATTGGATCCACCTGCTCTTACTGCGAGAAACCGAACCATTGGCTTGCAGCTTGCCATCGACGTGCCAGCATACATTCGGTTGAAACTCAGTTGGACGGTGCTTGTGCAGATACAACCAGTACATGGATGAAACCAATGGGGAAATTCTGTGGATCAGTGCACTGCAGACAACGGCTGCATCACGAGGTGATAAATGGAGGTCGTCTCTTTTGGCGTCAGGAAGGCAAATGACCTTCAGAGTTGATACCGGAGCTCGCTGCAACACAATGACACTATCTGATTATGAGCATCTCATGCACACTGCTGAACGCTGTCGATCAACAAAGGAATTGTGTACCTACTTGAATCGCAGGATAAAACCCATAGCAGCCGTGGACCTTCCTATTCAGTTCCGTAGCAAGACATTCACCACAACCTTTGAAGTTGTCGCAGTCTCTTCGAAAGGACCGTTTACAAAACCCCCCCATCCACTTTCTCAACAATCCACTGGAAGAAGTCTTTTCTTTCAAGCTTCTGGGTCTCACTATCTGCCATGACCTTTCCTGGGAAAGTCACATTTCCAACCTTGCCTCAAAAGCCAGTCGCCGACTGGGAATCCTCCGTCGTGCAAAGTCCTTCCTCGGTCCTCTTGAGCTCCTGACTACTTACAAAGCTTTTGTCCGTAGCCTGATGGAGTACTGCTCTCCCCTCTGGGCTGGTGCTCCTGCCTCCCACCTTTCTCGACTTCACGCTGTCGAAACCAGGGCTTTTAAGATCATTGGCATCTCCCGCAATGAAGCTGAGTCTTTGGGCCTCTCACTCAATCACCGCAGGTTGGTCGGTGGTCTTTCTGTCTTCTACCGACTCCTCTCCAGCCTTGCCCCCCTGCTCTCTCTGCGATTTGTCCCAACCACATTTCCACAGGGCGCTCAAGGTCCGCCAACAAGCCCCTTGTGGTAAAACTACCAAAATCACGAATCACTGCTCATCTTCACTCTTTCATTCCTCTTTTTTCCCGCCTTTGGAATAAACTTCCTCACTCTATTCTTTCCCATTCTTCCCTCCAGGCTTTCAAAACAGCTGTTCACCACCACCTCTTATCTTCCCCCATCCAAATCCTCGATCTTTTCTACCCCGATAATCCACCCATGACCACTTCCTTCAATTCTCCTGTTTTCCTTCCTGAAAGTCCCTGTAATGTCCATCTTCTCCTCGCCATGTTCCCCGTCCCATCCCCATCCCTCTCCCTTCCACAGTTCACCTGTGTCTGTTCCCCAATGTTTTGTCCCTTCCACTCCCACCCCTCTTGTCTCATGCCTCCTTGCTGTGAGTTGTGTGTTAGCTCTCATACGAGCCTCGACCAAGGTATACAAAAAAAAAAAAAAAAAAAAAAAAAAAAAAAAAAGTCTCCCAGGAAAACATAATATCCGGAGATACAGCTGAATAGACATGCTATCCATTGTTCATGCCTGCAAGAATTTTCATTGTTATATATTTGAGAAACCAGTCACCATATACAATGACCATAAGCCTCTGGAAATTATTCCCAAGAATCTGTCGCTGTCTGCTCCGATGAGACTGCAGAGCATGCTACTGCGATTGCAATGGTATGACCTCAACATTCGGTGCAGAAGAGGGGAGCATATACAACTTCCAGACACTCTTTCTCGAGCCGACCTGCAAGATACTCATTTGGAAGCATATTTCAATACTGGACTTTCTATTCCTCTGACAATAGGCATGCAGGTCTTCAAAAAGCTACTCATTCAGAACTCGGTCATTTACAGTCCATGATCGTCACTCACTCAAGGATCTTCCACTATTATATCAGAATGATGAAGTCAGAATGGAGCCTCCTATGGGTTCCAAAAGGTGGATACTAGCTGTGATTGTGAAGCAGCATTGTGAGCCACGTCCGGACGTTGTTCAGTCCTGAGAAACGGGTGACACTTCTTGCCGTAACCATCGACATTTACCAAAGAGCACCAGTGTAGCCAATGAGGGTGTTACTCTCGATCGGTCTTTCGTTGATACTGATAACACTACCAGTGAGGCCCATGATGGCTCAAGCTGTTCGACAGACATGAAGTCTAAATCTGGTGACACTGCACCTACTGTAGATCTGGGTGAGCCAGACTGAGCAGTCACCCCGTCAGTGTCTACAGCTCACCCAGTCACCCCGTCAGTGTCTACAGCTCACCCAGTCACCCCGTCAGTGTCGACAGCTCGCCCAGTCACCCCGTCAGTGTCTACAGCTCACCCAGTTACCCCGTCAGTGTCTACAGCTCACCCAGTCACCCCGTCAGTGTCTCCAGCTCGCCCAGTCACCCCGTCAGTGTCTACAGCTCACCCAGTCACCCCGTCAGTGTCTACAGCTCGCCCAGTCACCCCGTCAGTGTCTACAGCTCACCCAGTCACCCCGTCAGTGTCTACAGCTCGCCCAGTCACCCCGTCAGTGTCTACAGCTCGCCCAGTTACCCCGTCATCGTCTACAGCTCACCCAGTTACCCCGTCAGTGTCTACAACTCGCCCAGTCACCCCGTCAGTGTCTACAACTCGCCCAGTCACCCCGTCAGTGTCTACAGCTCGCCCAGTCACCCCGTCAGTGTCTACAGCTCGCCCAGTCACCCCGTCAGTGTCTACAACTCGCCCAGTCACCCCGTCAGTGTCTACAGCTCGCCCAGTCACCCCGTCAGTGTCTACAGCTCGCCCAGTCACCCCGTCAGTGTCTACAGCTCGCCCAGTTACCCCGTCATCGTCTACAGCTCGCCCAGTTACCCCGTCATCGTCTACAGCTCACCCAGTTACCCCGTCAGTGTCTACAGCTCGCCCAGTTACCCCGTCAGTGTCTACAGCTCGCCCAGTTACCCCGTCAGTGTTTACAGCTCGCCCAGTTACCCCGTCAGTGTCTACAGCTCACCCAGTCACCCCGTTAGTGTCTACAGCTCGCCCAGTTACCCCGTCAGTGTCTACAGCTCGCCCAGTTACCCCGTCAGTGTCTACAGCTCGCCCAGTTACCCCGTCAGTGTTTACAGCTCACCCAGTTACCCCGTCAGTGTCTACAGCTCGCCCAGTTACCCCGTCATCGTCTACAGCTCACCCAGTTACCCCGTCAGTGTCTACAGCTCGCCCAGTTACCCCATCAGTGTCTACAGCTCGCCCAGTTACCCCATCAGTGTCTACAGCTCGCCCAGTTACCCCATGCGTTACTCGTACTCGAAGTGGTCGTATCAGTCATCGTCCAAACAGACTTGACTTGTGATGAACTGTAAATGTTACCCTCGTTAAGTTTGGATGTTTCCTCGCACTGAATTGGATTTGATTTGTTGTAAGTTAATGTCGATTGAGGTGTTTGATCTGTTGTTTCGTTTTGGGACTGAGTTGGACTTTGCAAGCGATCGATGCTTCCATTGATTTCATGATCTCTGATTCTTGTGATGGATTAAAGGATGTGACGCGCGATCACGTGTCGCGCAGTCAGATCAAACCGTGATGCCGCGCGGTCGGTGGGATCGTCCCTGGGGCATTGTCATTCACGGCGGTGGTTCACTTGGTGCTCGTTGAATGGTGGGAATTGAGAGTATACCGGACTCCGTGATTATGCTGGCTAATTATGTGTCTGTAGAATCGGCTTCAATCACGTGAAATAAAGCCTTACACTCCGAAGGTTTTTTTCCTCGCACTCACTACAATTCTATTTCTCTTACTGCATTGGTTTGAGTTCCGTACTATTTACTCATGTTACAATCACTTGTTCACTGCTCTCGTCCATCTTGAAGGGGACCACGTTGTGACGAACTCCATCGAGCAGGAAGCGGAAACTGCGTCAATTGACGCGAAGCCAATTCACTTACGTCACAAATAATCTGAACCGATAAACTACAACAACAATGTAATTAATAAACTACAACAGCAATGTAATTACTCGTCGGAGTAATACGTCACAGATATAATGTCTGTTTGAAGCGCCTGCAATTCAGAAGCAACTTTAGTTTTGTTGTTGTTGGTTATCTCAGCGCAACTGGAAAATAAAAAAGCACTTCCGGTGTGGGCCAGATGGCCGACAAACTGGAGTCTTCCTTATGTTACAGTTATTAAGGGGTCGTGCACAAAATACGTCACTTTTTGGCACCCAATGCCATAGAAATCCCCAATTGTCAGTACCACGGGTATTCTACGGAACTGCCCCCCACCCCCAAATCCCCTCCGCTCCCGCGCACGAACCCCGCCCCCCCACATCCCTCCGCTCCCGCGCACGAACCCCACCCCCAAATCCCCTCCGCTCCCGCGCACGAACCCCGCCCCCCCACATCCCTCCGCTCCCGCGCACGAACCCCACCCCCGAGACGCTCCACCCCCACAAAGTGTCACGTAGCGCCGTCTGTCGAGGCAATACTTTATCTGTGAAGGACACTAATACCCGGGAGATATTTCCTCACACTCTAAATCTATACTCCGTTTAATCGATTAATCACGTGCTTTGTGCCAATTGCGCCAGGTTGGCCAGTTTACAGCAGCCCACGTGTTATCCACAATGTGCGTGTGAAGTGCTGTGGAAAAATCGTGGGAGCAGCGGAGACATTTTACTCAGTTTTGCCTGTGCGTGTGGCCAATGGGAAAAGGCGATAAACGCCGTTGGCCAATGGGGTGGTGGAGGGGGCGGAGCTCTGGAAACGCGATAAACGCCGTTAGCCAATGGGGTGGTAGAGGGGGCGGAGCTCTGGAAACGCGATAAACGCCGTTAGCCAATGGGGTGGTAGAGGGGGCGGAGCTCATTGCGTGGTGACGCCTCTTGTTAAGTCTGCCGTCAGGGTGTGTGTACCTCCCCAAACACCATGTACCATTCCACAACATGTCAGCCAGCATTGTAATTTAATAATGAGCAATTCGAACTTCTCACGGTTAAACGTTTATATAGTTAATAGACTACGTTACGTGAATCACACATGGATGTAAATTATACATGATGGTCAGTGGGGGGGGCGGGGTTGAATCCCCCTCCCCCTCCCCCTCCCCCATTAGTTTCATTTGTCAGGATATTTAATGTATGCTCTGTTCGTAAAGAACCTCAATGTGGAACCAGAACGACCGCACCGTGACCTCATGAGACAACCGACTTGAAATTCACAATATTTTCCAATCCAGATCCAAAGTGAGTTATTCACCATTGTATAAACGATGTAAACATTATTCACCATTGTATAAACGATGTAAACATTATTCACCATTGTAAAAACGATGTAAACATTATTCACCATTGTATAAACAATGTAAACATTATTCACCATTGTAAAAACGATGTAAACATTCACCATTGTATAAACAATGTAAACATTATTCACCATTGTATAAACAATGTAAACATTATTCACCATTGTATAAACAATGTAAACATTATTCACCATTGTATAAACTATGTAAACATTATTCACCATTGTATAAACGATGTAAACATTATTCACCATTGTATAAACAATGTAAACATTATTCACCATTGTAAAAACGATGTAAACATTCACCATTGTATAAACAATGTAAACATTATTCACCATTGTATAAACAATGTAAACATTATTCACCATTGTATAAACAATGTAAACATTATTCACCATTGTATAAACTATGTAAACATTATTCACCATTGTATAAACGATGTAAACATTATTCACCATTGTATAAACAATGTAAACATTATTCACCATTGTTTAAACAATGTAAACATTATTCACCATTGTTTAAACAATGTAAACATTATTCACCATTGTATAAACTATGTAAACATTATTCACCATTGTATAAACGATGTAAACATTATTCACCATTGTATAAACAATGTAAACATTATTCACCATTGTATAAACAATGTAAACATTATTCACCATTGTTTAAACAATGTAAACATTATTCACCATTGTATAAACTATGTAAACATTATTCATCATTGTATAAACGATGTAAACATTATTCATCATTGTATAAACAATGTAAACATTATTCACCATTGTATAAACGATGTAAACATTATTCATCATTGTATAAACAATGTAAACATTATTCACCATTGTATAAACGATGTAAACATTATTCATCATTGTATAAACAATGTAAACATTATTCACCATTGTATAAACAATGTAAACATTATTCACCATTGTTTAAACAATGTAAACATTATTCACCATTGTTTAAACAATGTAAACATTATTCACCATTGTATAAACTATGTAAACATTATTCACCATTGTATAAACTATGTAAACATTATTCACCATTGTATAAACTATGTAAACATTATTCACCATTGTATAAACGATGTAAACATTATATAAACTATGTAAACATTATTCACCACAATAACGAAAGAGCGTTTTCAAATCAAATTTCAAAAATGTATATCTATATAAATATATATACAAATGTATGTCTATATAAATATATATACAAATGTATATCTATATAAATATGTATGTCTATATAAATATATATACAAATGTATATCTATATAAATATATAAATATATATACAAATGTATGTCTATATAAATATATATACAAATGTATATCTATATAAATATATAAATATATATATACAAATGTATGTCTATATAAATATATATACAAATGTATATCTATATAAATATATAAATATATATACAAATGTATGTCTATATAAATATATATACAAATGTATATCTATATAAATATATAAATATATATACAAATGTATGTCTATATAAATATATATACAAATGTATATCTATATAAATATATAAATATATATACAAATGTATGTCTATATAAATATATATACAAATGTATATCTATATAAATATATAAATGTATATATACAAATGTATGTCTATATAAATATATATACAAATGTATATCTATATAAATATACATACAAATGTATATCTATATAAATATATATATATATATATATACAAATGTATATCTATATAAATATATATATATATATATATACAAATGTATATCTATATAAATATATATATATATATATATACAAATGTATATCTATATAAATATATAAATATATATATATATATATATATATATATATATATATATATATATATATACACAAATGTATATCTATATAAATATATATATATACAAATGTATATCTATATAAATATATATATATACAAATGTATATCTATATAAATATAAAATCTTGTCTTCTTCCAAATGTTCCGTTGTGAAAGTAAATAAAAAGAATGTTACCGGTCGTCAAGCAATCAGGGGTGCGTGACGTCAGTGTCGTGGAGAAGTGACGTCACCGATTGCTAAATATGGCCGCGCCGTGACGTCGGTTAACGCTCCCCGGAATGACGTCACCGGCGCGCTCGATGACATTTTGCGCGAGGCCCGAGCGTGTTCGTTTTAAAGTCGTTTTTCCTCAGTAAACCGGGACCCCAAGGCTGCTCCGCCGATCGCCACCCGCCGCCATGGCCGTCACGCAGGATTGGGAGAAGGGTGAGGCCTCTGCCGGGCGTGTTTAACCTTAACAACGTGTCCCGTCTCCAGCGGGACACGATGACGTGACTGGATATCGCATCTTGCTCGAAAAGTTTGTGTTTAACGCCTCGTTAAACTCCGTTGATGTCGCCGTTGGTTTGTCTGTCGTTAGTGACGACGATGAACGATCGATGTCTCCGAGAGGTCGCTGGTTGTGGGTTCCGCACGTGTGGATTTGTTTTTGTTGGCGCTCCGTCCATCAATGTACGTACCTCGACCCAAAGCGGCAAGCGAACAACGAGCGCCTGAGCTCGAAGGACACCATCGGCCCTTTGGGGTGGTGTAAGGTCGGAGCCGCTGCCGTTTTATAAAGGACGGTTTGCCTGTTCGGAAGGGGCGGGAGTTGTTATGGTGATCGTGGTGTTTGGACATCGGTGACGAACTCACAAACGGTGTCGTGGGAGAGTTGAAGTTGGTGTCACAACGTCACAAGACGATGAAAAGTTCGAAACAAACTGGACAACCCAACGAGAACAAAAAAAAAACGCTTTTCTCGAACAAAAAAAAAAACTCTGGGGGAGGGGGGGACAGTCTTAAAAACATTTAAATAATAATAAAATAGTGACCCATGACCTCAGATCCCAACCCCCAAACTGTAACAATCCCACCTCCCGCCACATGACTGGGGGAGGGGGGGGGACAGTCTTAAAAACATTTAAATAATAATAAAATAGTGACCCATGACCTCAGATCCCAACCCCCAAACTGTAACCATCCCACCTCCTGCTACATGACTGGGGGAGGGAGGGGGGGGACAGTCTTAAAAACATTTAAATAATAATAAAATGGTGACCCATGACCTCAGATCCCAACCCCCAAACTGTAACAATCCCACCTCCCGCCACATGACTGGGGGAGGGGGGGGGACAGTCTTAAAAACATTTAAATAATAATAAAATGGTGACCCATGACCTCAGATCCCAACCCCCAAACTGTAACCATCCCACCTCCCGCCACATGACTGGGGGAGGGAGGGGGGGACAGTCTTAAAAATATTTAAATAATAATAAAATAGTGACCCATGACCTCAGATCCCAACCCCCAAACTGTAACCATCCCACCTCCTGCTACATGACTGGGGGAGGGGGGGGGGGACAGTCTTAAAAATATTTAAATAATAATAAAATAGTGACCCATGACCTCAGATCCCAACCCCCAAACTGTAACCATCCCACCTCCTGCTACATGACTGGGGGAGGGAGGGGGGGGACAGTCTTAAAAATATTTAAATAATAATAAAATAGTGACCCATGACCTCAGATCCTGACCCCCAAACTGTAACTATCCCACCTCCCGCCACAGGATCCCCCCAGGAATATGATCTGCGGAGCCCCCAGGGCGGCCTTCCTTTAGCCGTCGGCATGGTCATCCACCCACCCTCAGGACTACCAGGCCCACAGCACGTTTGGGATGACACAACGTGCAAGCGCGAGCTCAGATTGCTGAAAAACAGGTAACCGCACCAACCCTTGGAGCCCGAGCACGTGCAACGGCTCTTTCTCAATAGACAGGAAGCGAAGGCTCGTCGCTCGGGACACTCGGAGTCTGTCGAGGTGTGCATGGGGCCTTGTGCAATTGATGTGACATCATTTGTCTCGCGCAGGGAAGCGGCAAAGGAGTGCCGTCGGAGGAAGAAGGAATACGTGAAATGTCTCGAGAATCGAGTGAGCGTGCTCGAGAACCAGAACAAGCAGCTGATCGAGGAACTGCAAGCACTGAAGGAGGCGTACTGCTCCAAGGGAGAGTAACGTGACAGGCTGGACGAGGAACGGCTCAGCACGTCACACAAATGTCTACCCCCATTTCCCCTCTCACGTTCAAAGGCCTGCAGGACTTGCTTTCCTCCTCACTCAACCCTTGGGTACAGAAAACAGAGCATTGCAAATTATTCTTCCATAAACAATCCGGATAATAGAATGTGATATATTGTACATGACATTTTGATTTTTATTTTATTTTAATGAACTGTCATAGAACTGTTTGCACACCTTTGTCCCCTATACCCATTCCCACCCGACACGCACCACCCTTTCGGATGTCTTCATCCACCTGGCTTTAAAGCATCACCATTCGGTGTCACGGAGTCCCCGGATGATTTTGGACTTCGCTCAGATTGCACAAAAACGGTTTAATTAATCGGAGTAGTAAAGAAACTCCAAATCAAACTACTTGCTCACATGTACCCACCCTTCTTCGACCCCTGGAACGACCGTGAACTTACTTGAACTTTGCCATTTTTACATTAGTATTCCACATAGTTGATCTACTTTTATCTCGAGTGTCGATCGCTTGTGATTAAATAAAAATAAAAATAAAATAAAAAACAAATGTACATTACGTGAAGGAGATATTTACCTGGCAGTTTATCAGTTGTTTTTGTTTTCGATTAAAAGAGAAAAACCGATCAAAGTGGTAACTTTGCCTTTTTTTCCCTTCTCTTCACTGGTAATGTATCAACGGGTTGGCAGGATGGCCGAGAGGTAAACACACTCGCCTCGAAGCTGTCTCGCCGGGGTTGAATCCTGACCCAGCTATAAACTGTCGTCCTGGTGTTTCATCAATGTGTGTGCCGTCCCTCAGATGGACGTTGAATGGGTGTCCCATCGACTGGTTGACGTTGAAGATCCCATGGTGTCCTTTGCGAAGAGTCAACGAGCGATCGGCGGCACCCTGTTCAAATTGCAAATTCATGCCCAAACGACTGGTGTGAAGGCAATTGCAAACCCCCCAGTGGAATCCTTTCCAATAAACTGCTTCAACAACACCAAGACCGCAGAACCGGTGCTCCGTAAGATGACATATGTTAACTGGCTCGAGGACGGATGGACAAAGAAGCAGTTTTTGAGTTTTACTTGGGTTGTCAAGTTTAACATTTCAAGAAAGTGAAATGAGGAATTAAAACAAGTCAGACAAGTATAAAAAAAAATCCTTGATTATTGGACATGGATTAACAGCATCTCAATGAGATGGCGATGGCCGGACAGAGGCCCCTGGAGTATCGGCAGAAAGTGGATGCAGCGACACGCTGCTCCAGCACATGCTCCCACACCTGACCTGACCAACAGCGTCATCGCTTTCCATCTCAAAAACTAAACAACTCATACAATTCTCCCAAATCCAAGGTCATTGCTTTGACAACGCATCTTTAATAAAATACCCAAAATTCACACAAAAATACTTTATATCCAGGAATACTGTTATGAAGCAGGAAAATGCCAATTTTAACATCCATAATTCCTTTATAAAAAGCCAAAAACCAAACGGGACAAAAGTACAAGGAGACCAAGATGGCATTAAATTACAGGAGAGAGCTTGAATCACTGACCTCAGATGCCATCAAACCAGCAAGGGCTGGATGGGTTGTTGGAGTTAACGAATTAAAGGGATAACTACATTTCCCCTCCCTCCTTTTCCACACGACAATGAGAGAGGTCCAACCACCTGCCTCTCATTTCACCAATGATGCAATCAAGCTGTTGCACCATACAGACCGAGACTCCCAATGCAGATTCAAAACATTTGACTTTAAGACTCGTTTATAATATCTGCATCACAGCAGTGATCTAAAACAAAACAAACAAAAACAACTTTATTTCACATTATCTGTTAAAACAAAAAACCAAGACAAATGAAGCCTTTAAAGTTGAAAATTTTAAAAAATGATAAAAAAAAAACTGGTTGTGACGTAACATTGAGGTTTAATGCTCAACAACTGCCAGATTAGTGTCACCGCAACATTCATCAGTTTGAACCCTGGCAGGGGTAGCGTCGGGGTGTGGCGAGTGCAGAGAGGGGTACCAACAAAGTGGCGAATGAGGCCGTGTTTCCTTTTCGATCCACAGGACGGATGATCGCGTTTATGACGACCATGTCTGTTCAGTCAGACTCCAAACAAGGCTGACGCATGAACCAAAAAGACATCGTTTGAGCAGGTGCAATTGTATGAAGTTTGGAAAGTGTTGAATGGATCGCGAAATCTTGGCACGATGATCATACTGAGCAGAAGTGCATGAAGAGAGGTGGTCCACTCTGTGATGTTAAATGATGGTGTTTTACATAAGTGGAAGAGCACCGATCCAAGTTGCTTAACCAATGAGATGGACTAAAACAAAAATTATATTGGACATAAATAATTAAGTCACACACAAGCTTGCAGAGGTTTCACCGATGATGCTGCTCAGGATGGCTGGGCAACGTAATATCATGATCCATACGACAAATCACCAATGTTGTTGCATTGCCAAGATAACACAATCACATGTACACACACACACACCACAAACTATTTCCAGAGGAGTGGTTGAGCCAGTGATGGGTTCGCACGGCCCAATAAAAAGTAATGTTCTTAGAATACGAGTCTCCAGCATTCATTCAAGCCTTGCCTTACCATGCCAAGTGCACACTATCGATGATAGGGATGACCGACCTACCACCTACCAACCTCATAGGATGTTGGCCAAGGCAAATGTTTGACATTTTCCAAATCCACCTTTGGCTACACAGCAACCAATTACACGTTATTAATTATTGGAAACGGAGGCAAATAAAGATTTGATGCTTTGCACATCCCGGCTGCCAGCCAATCAAAGCATTCGACGCTTTGTTCATCTTTGCTGCCAGCTAATCAAAAGCTTTCGATGCTTTGATCATCCTGGCTTACTTAAATGGAATAAAAACAATGTTACTTAAAAGGAACGTTTTTCAGAGGTGAAATCAACGTCGTTCATGATGGAGAACATGAACAGAGGTCCGGCAAGTAGCAGAGGCATAAAAGCAGTCCACGTGGAGATGAGAGAGGAGCAGCGGATCCAGAACATTTAAGAAAGAACCACAGCCGTATGCCGTAATCCAATGAGGTTATCTGCGCTGACAGAGCGTCGAACCGCCACCTTGCTCAAGTCTCGGTACTTGTCCTCACAAAGGCGAGAGATAGCCTGCGGGCAGGTAGAGTTGAAAAAACAGTGTGATAGGGATGGGTTGAATGAAAAGAAGAAGAAAAAAAAAATATCTGATAATCCCATTATTGCCAGACTGCCAACAAATATGGCTCTGTGACAGGAAGAAATAGGTTGGCTTGACATCAGTGATTTTTCTGCATCAGCACATTTATCCAGACAATGTATTTGAAAACTATGATGCACAAAAAATTGGTCGGCAAGGGGGGTGGGGAGCGTCATTCACGAGTTACACCTGTTGGAAAGTGTCTCAGACAAACCCACCTCAAGCCTTTGTGCCTTTTCCTTATTCAATGGCTCAAGCGGGAAGCTCAGATTGTTGGCACCTGCGAGGGAACGCAGGTCAAAGTAGTATTTGGCGTAGACACTCGCTGGCACATTGATGTTGAACTGCAATAGCTCGAGGAACTGACGCTCAAGCTCATTCCTGTTGAATAAGAATACAAAAGGAGGATCAATGGTCATTCTCCAAAGACAAAGCAGTGTATCGTTCTTGTTGCCACCAACAGATGAATACCTGCCTGGTCCTTTGGTGGGTTGGTTATGCCTGTACCTGGAAGGTAAATCAATCACACTGCTTTCCAGTACATTAAAAGTTTTCATTATCATTGGAAAATGAAGTGGCATTGCATTCCCTGCCAGGTTGCAATTATGATCAGGACTAATTGGGGACCTTCCTGGCAAAACTATTATTGGTTACGTCCTTATCTGCAAAACATTGTACATCAAAAGCTGCTTCATTAAAGTTGTACTAGGAGTGGCAGAAAGAGTTCACCTTTAAGTTGTTTGTTCCAAGCTGGATTTCTGAGTGTCAAACACAACAAAACTACCATTATGGTTTTTTCTCACCCGTTAAACAAACGGGTGGCAGGATATAACAGTTGATAGTGTGCTTGCCAATGATGCCTCATCTCCACCAGTATGTTTGCATTGCACCCACAGTGTTGGCTCATCCTCAACTTCCCATTGTGCATCAAGTCATAAATCCCTCTGTTACATCCCTGCCAATCCATGCTGTTGGGGTTCATCCAAATGGCATCAACCAAAATGAACTTACGTTGGCTTGCGAATGCAACACATGTAGGCTGCTGCAGAATATATTAGCTATGTTATATAGACGGCACAATGATGACTACTTGGGGGTTCTTTATTGGTAGTGTGAACACAGAACCTCTGTACAGTTCACTTTGTTCCAGCAAAAAAAAAATCACTTGCCATCAAGTCGAGGCAAAGTCCAGCTAGTCCTGAATCATCTAAATAGACTGCTGCCTTTCTTTTGAGGAAGCAGCGGAGCACCGCATCGTGGCATAACCCCAGCTGGCCCTCTGCATTTAGGTTGTAGACATAAATATTGCATGGTATCTTTTGAAAAGATACCACCACTGTGTGTCGGTACCCAGGTGGAATTCTATCAATATACTGTAGATCTGACAGTCCAATAAGTGTATGAGAAAAAATGAATCAAAAGTATTTTACTTCATAGTCATCATTTCATATGCAGCCCGTGGCTGCTGGTTGCATCATTGGTCGGAGCATTGCTGTGCCGCTGTTGAAGTGCTCCCTGATTCCAGTAAGCTTGTACTCATTTTGCTGACCATGGAAGGATGACAGGCTGAGTCCTGGTGTTTTGTTAACGGCACGACAGGGACTCAAACTCAAGACCCTAAGATCTTAAGCCAGCCACCTAAACTGTCAAGCCAACACCAGACTTTATTTCATGAAAACATTTTAGACTCACTTTAAAATGTCAATTACATCATTTTGAAACAAAATGGTTGTGATCAGGCTGTTTCTATTTAAAAAAAAAAAAAGGAAAAGGATTACGAGGTGTCCTCCACACGGACATCACAAGTCTGTTATCGTTATAATGGATGGTTTTGCTGTCCCCAGTCGAGTCCATTAAATTGGACTTGTTCTTCATTGGCTTCACGATCAGAGACAAGACGTGAAAACCATGTGTCCGATGGGATAGTGTGTGGGAAGCTTGTGATGTTGGAAGAGATTTCCTCAACGACTCATAATAAGCTTCATTCTGGCTACAAGAAAACAAAGTTACCTGATGCCATGTAACACAAACAAGAGAGACTATCATACAACTAATCGAAACCAATAATATGAAAATGCTATTAAACATTCAATAATTATTGGTCATATAACCTTAGGCATTTCACTAATAAGATAATGCAACATTCCACAAACTAGAAGGGCACTTGGGAGAGCGCATACCTCAGTCAGGCTGAACAGTTTATGTTTTGTATCACACAGACACGCCGGATCTGGATCCGGACCTGAACCAAAATCAAATTGGCTTGTTCTTGTCATCTACCGAACTCATCCACCCAGTTTTGTCATAAATCGTAAACTTCTTGATATATCATGCCATATATTATTTTTGACCCCATCTCAATGGTGAAGAATCACTGTTAAAAATTCTCATATCTGGAATCGAATCTTCACCAAAATCAAATCAATTGGTCCTCGTCCCATACCCAACCTGTCCACCAAGTTTCGTCCAAATCCGTCCATAACCTTTTGAGGTATTGTGCTGGTTATCATTTTTAGCCACATTATTCAATGGTGAAGAATCACATTAAAAATTCTAGTATCCAAATCCGGATTTGGATCTTCACCAAAATCTAACCATTTTGTCCTCGTCACACACCCAACCTGTCAACCAAATTATGTCCAAATCTGTCGGCAACTTTTTGAGATATCCTCCACACAGACAGACCGATAGACGAGTGAAAACATCACCTCTGTCCACCTTTGGTGACAGAGGTAATTAAATCAGGAAGACGACACAAAACACAACAGCTCATTGCTTCACCATGGCTTTAATTTGCTACTCACTCAATAGAAAACAAGCTCAAATGAACTAAGATCCTCGTCCTCTTAATGATGACACATAAAAACGAATATGACGTCATTGTGATGTATCAGGTTTGCGATAAATTACACTGGTCTGCGTCATTTCAGAGGTCTAGGTTTTCTCAACGGTCCTCATATGTTTTTTGCATGCTGAATTTAGAAATGTATCTAATTTCGCTCAATCAGGTCAAGTTTTTCAGGTTTTTCAGGTCAACCAGGTCAAGTCAAGCTAACTCAATTATAAGGAAAAAAAATAATCAAAATTTTGGGTTTTTTTAATTAGCATTTTTTAAATTCAAAATCAGACTTACATTGACAGAAAATGTACAAAATATGTATAAAATGACGCACAAGTACCGTTAATGTGAAATTCAACATTAAAAAGACGAAGGAAAACAGCGACTGCTGGAGCGACTGAAGTTGGGAGTTGCCAGAAACAACAATTTATCTATATTTTTCTGAAAATGAAATGAAAGTAATTGAGAAAGCACTTTCTTCCACATTAAGTGTACTTGTGTGTCATTATATGTATAGTTTGTACATTTTCTGTCAATGAAAGTCTGATTTTGAATTTAAAAAACAAAAATTGATTATTTTTTTTTTCCTTAAAATTGAGATAGCTTGACTTAACCTGATTAACCTGAAAAACTTTACTTGATTGAGTGAAAATAGATACATTTCTGAATTCAGCATGCAAAAAACATATAAGAACCGTTGAGAAAACCTAGACCTCTGAAAAAATATTTCAAATGCAGCCCAGTGTTATCTGTGCTAATGCCCGGCTTGATTCCCGTAAACAAAATTCAAACAGCTTGCCGAGTTTCGTAGAGAATGGTATTGGCGATTTCCATTAGCAGCGATATGACGTCAACTTTTTTTCTAGGAAGAATTTCCAAAATCGGAGATGGTTACTGCCTGCGCGTGGGCTTTCTGCATATACATGTCAAGTTTCACGAAGATCTGATGAAAACTCTGTTGTGAAACAAAAAAAAATGTCAAAAAATAGGAATGACGTCATAAAAATTGATATGACGTCATAGTGATGCATCATATGTGCGGTAATTCATCTCTGCAAACGCCCTGTTCGATTCCCGCAAACAGAATTCAAAAACGTTGCCTAGTTTCGGAGATAATTTTTTAGGTGATTTCCATTAACGGAGATATTTTGAAGTCATAACTTTTTTTCTAGGAGGAATTTTCAAAATCGGAGATGGTTACTGTCTGCACAGGGTATTTTTACATATATAAGCCAAGTTTCAGGAAGTTTCGATGAAAACTGTAGGCTGTGAAACAAAAAAGTCCACAAGAAGAACAACAACGTGAGTAAGACTTAGAGATCCAGCACAAGGATCTAAAAATGTCAAATATACCATCAGAGATGGGGAATCTCCCGCCATTGAAAAATAATTGAAATCAAATAAGCGGTTTTCCATTTATTACAAAAAACATTTTTTTCAAGATGGCCACCCCAGTCGGCCATCTTGGATCCGGCCACGCCCAAAATCAATAGCGTTCTTCCTTTTCAGGTGGTACATGTGTGCCCCAAATTTCAAATCGATATGGCAAAAAAACATTTTTTTCAAGATGGCCATCCCAGTCGGCCATCTTGGATCTGGCCACGCCCAAAATCAATATGGTTCTTCCTTTTCAGGCGGTACATGTGTGACCCAAATTTCAAATCGATATGGCAAACAGTTTATGAGTTATCGCACTCAGCTATAAATGTTGACGCCCAGCCAGCCAGCTGGACGACCGCCCCAGTCGGCCATCTTGGATCCGGCCACGCCCAAAATCAATAGGGTTCTTCCTTTTCAGGTGGTACATGTGAGACCCAAATTTCAAATCGATATGGCAAACAGTTTATGAGTTATCGCACTCACAGCTATAAATGTTGACGACCAGCCAGCCGGACGGACGGACGGACAGCCAGACGGACGACCCGGGTGATAACAATATCCCCCTTCCGCCACGCGGCGGGGATAAAAAATAGGAATGACGTCATAAAAATTTATATGACGTCTAGTGATGTATCATATGTGCGGTAATTCATCTCTGCTAATGCCCTGTTCGATTCCTGCAAACAGAATTCAAAAAGCTTGCCTAGTTTCGGAGATAATCTTTTTAGGCGATTTCCATTAGCGGAGATATTTTGACGTCATAACTTTTTTTTCTAGGAGGAATTTTCAAAATCGGAGATCGTTACTGTCTGCGCAGGGTATTTTTACATATATACGCCAAGTTTCAGGAAGTTTTGATGAAAACTGTAGGCTGTGAAACAAAAAAGTCCACAAGAACAACCTGAGTAAGACTAAGAGATCCTCTACGAGGATCTAAAAACATGAGGTCGTCACGCACATGCAGGTGCTGTTTAAACCTTCAAAAGTGAGGGGGGGGGAAGGGGGAAAAAATTAATAAATAACCCACCACCGAGACGAGTAATTTTGCATAAAATCGACACCCACTTGTGTCGACAATGCCTTCAGAAAGTGTTCACACCCCTCCACGTTTGTCACATTTTGTTGTGTTACAGCCTCAATTTAAAATGGATTAAATTCTATTTTCTTGTCACCGATCTACACAAAATAGCCCATCATGATAAACTGAAAACATGTTTTTAGAAATTTTTACAAATTGTTCAAAAATTAAAAGCTGAAATGTCTTGCGTCAGTAAGTATTCAACCGCCCTCCCTCCCCCCCCACCCCCGAGAGTCAATTAATTGTGGAAGCGGCTTTGGCAGCGATTACAGCTTCGAGTGTTCTTGGGTTTGTCTGTATATCAGTTTTGCACATCTGGATTTGGGGATTTTCTCCCATTCTTCCTTGCAGATTTGCTCAAGCTCTGTCAAGTTGGATGGGGAGTGTCGGTGAACAGCAATCTTCAAGTCTTTTCAGATTCTCAATCGGATTCACGTCTGGGCTTTGGCTGGGCCACTCAAGGACTTTCACATTCTTGTTCCGAAGCCATTCCAGTGTTGCTTTGGCTTGGGGTCATTGTCGTGTTGGAACATAAATCTTAACCGCAGTCAAAGGTATTTTGCACTCTGAAGCAGGTTCTCAAATACTTGCCTGTATTTGGCTCCATTAATCGTTCCCTCTATCCTTACACGTCTCCGAGTCCCTGCCGCTGAAAAGCATCTTCATAGCACAATGCTGCCACCACCATGCTTCATGGAAGGGATGGTGTTAGATGGGTGATGAGCTGTGCTCAGTTTCCATCAGACATAGCACTTTGCATTCAGGCCAAAAAATTCAATTTTTGTCTCATCAGACCACAGAATCTTTTGCCTCATGCTCTCAAAGTTTTTCACGTGCCTTTTTGCAAACCCCAAGCATTCTGTCATGTGGCTTTTATGAAGGAGTAGCTTCCATTTGGGCACTCACATAAGAACTGGATTTGTAAAGTGCTCAAGAGATTTTAATACAGACATAAACAGAGACGTTTTGAAGGACATTATCATAAAATAAGAAAACCACAAAGCTTTTCGTTGTGCTCTCTTCAGGTGAAATTCGCACAAAGTGAGCGAGTAATGAAGAAGAACAGTCTCAGACACCTATCAACAGTCAATTCTGATTGGACATTCTCTACTGATGCGTCATCACCACCCAACGGTCTAGGTGGGAGGAACCTGTTCGGTGTTCCGCTCCCCAATTGGAAGTTGCAGAGTCGAAGGCAGAGCCGCTGAGGCTGTTGTAGAATCTTCTTCATAACCAGCCGTGATCGTGATAGTCCAGCAGCGTAGTCTGATATTTCAGATCAATTGTTCAAATTTGCATAAAAGCACCAAAATTGGTACACATGTAGAATAATGTACTCCGAACAATTCTAGATATGGAACCACCAGAAATTGTGCCTTGGTCAGCTTCGGCGACCATTTTCCAAAATGGCCACCGTTCTAATTTAGCGAAATTGGCTATATGCTCTTATTTTCTTATTGTATTGATGGTAGATACAAGGAAAGTGTAAAATTCAGTAAATTGACCATGAAAAGGTGTATTCGAATATTATGAGCCAGTATTTTCAGTAAAAAAGGCATTATTTGATTTGTAAATTGCTGCTGTCCTGAAACCTTTCGCTGAAAAGTACCCATTATTGCCTGGAGAACAAGTCAAATGATATTCATCACATTCAATGGGTTTGGAATCAACAAAAATTGCATTATAGATTACATACTTTACTCTATTTTGAAAAGGGAACTGATAATCGTGATAATGACAAACTCAGAAAATGTAGTCAAATTATTGCACACTTCACTTTGAAGCGGCTACGGTTTACTGTCTACTACCATTCTACCATGACACATGGGACACGCATACATCAGTCAAGTACAATATGAGTTTCTGAGCTCAAGTGTACTGGCTCTGGATCAAGAAGTCAGCACTTTTACAAGCAATGCGACTTTGCATTTTCACATTCTAAGCTCGGCCGATATCTCAGTCTGTTGTTTACTGCGTCTGTCTACTGGCATTCTCCTTCACAAGCACACAGTCCAGTGCATTGCAGATTAGCCTTCTTGCATTTGCAGCGGTTTCTACAGCCTTTTTTGCAGCCGCACGACACCAGCTCGAAGTAGCTTTTTGAAGCTTCAGGGAGTGTGGTCCCGAGCGGTTCGTAGGACGCATCCTCTGTTTGCCGCCGGACCCATCCTCTGTTTGCCGCCAGCCCCAGCTTGTTTGTGATGGAAACACAGGTTGAGGGACCAAGACCTGCCCCCAGACATAGCCACCCTGGAAGACTGATCTCTTCACATGCTGTTCCAAAGCATCGTAGGTAGGTGGGATGCGCTGGACGGAGTTCCTCTTGGCGAATAGTTTCTTTCTGGCCTCGTTGACGTCCGTATATGGACTGGTGCGGTCATAGAGGAGCACCACAAACCTTTCAATGCAGTGCATTGTGTCATCCTGGATGTTGACTGGTGTGGTGGTCAGGGTCACAAGATAATCTGTCAGTTCTGGAAACGAATTCCATGTGGCCCAGGCAGATTTCTTCCCATGCCCCACGAATGCTGATACCGTGTCACATCGGGTCATGGCATGGAAGGCAGGGAGGGCACGTGCCTTCTGTGGACCGAGGGAGGCAGCTATTTCATGGGCAGGGATGGAGCGGTAGTTCTTGCCCGTCCCAAAGTCAATCCAGAGTTCATCCACGCATGGTAGTGCCTGGGCTACCATCACCGCCAAGACGACGACGTCGGTGTCTACGGTTCAAACTTGAATCCGACGGTGGTCATGTTCTGCAGCATGGGCCACATGTAGCATGATGCGAGTGTCCGCCTCTTCTTGACCGCATGGAGCCAGAGAGCTTTCATCTTCCTGCCTTGGAAGGCAGATGACTGCTTCACCATCAGTGACTGCCAGCTCCTTTTCCTCGTCATGGAAGGACTGCACCAGCACATCGGACAGGAAGGTGAAGAGCTCCACCTTGTTTGCGTCGACACGTTGGAAACTCTGCCAGTTTCCTGGTATGGCTGCGGTGCTCACCACACGCCGTGGCACCCCTTTTCCTCGTTTCTCCCTTGTCGCCGTATTCAAGGAGCCATCTTTGTAGCTATCCCAAACGAGGTTGAGACGTGAAGCACGACGCAGCTGCCCCTCGACGTATGGGATGAAGACTTGGTGGGCATATTCTTCAAATGTCTTGGCAGTGCCAGGTTTCAACATCTGCATGATGACTGCGCCGTCAAGGACAACAGAAGTGACAGCTGGTGCATCAGACTGAGCTTCAGCAATGCCTTCAAGACACACCAGCAAGTCGCTTTTGCTACCCTGGTGTAGCTTACCTGCATCAGATAACGTGGGAGGGCATGCTTGATTTTCATGACGGAAGAACTCGTCCAGGTTCCCATCGCGGTTCTGGCAGCCTATGTAAAGCCATGCAAATAAGGCCATATCATTCTTCACAGATGCTTCCTTTCCTTTGGGTGCTTTTGGTCTTCTGTCTGTTCCGAAGAGGGGGAGTTTGTTCCTCTTTATAGGTTCATCAATAGTCTTGGTTCTGTCGATGAGGCAATCCTTTGAGTATACCTGAAACTGTTTTAGTCCAATCTGCTTGGCAGTGCGAACTGTTTCAATCACTGCAGGACCAGCAAATCTGGACTATCCTCCTCGAAGGGATTCCCCAGCTCTTCAATGACAGCCACAAATGATTGTACATCTTTGGCAAATGCTTCCTGTGCATGCGGTGTTTCTTCATGGTGACATGTCTCCTCATTGGCATTTGGATTGGCACCACCACAACAAAATACTTCTGAACCTGTCACTGATGCTGTGTGCGAAAATGGATTTTCCCATAAAAATGACCATTTTTCCTCAATACAATGGTTGGAAATATAATAAATCAACACAAATGACATTTGTATTGTTTTCCTTTGTAAATGCACATCACATGGAGTATTTATCACCTCTGAAAAACCTACAAAGAGAAAAACAATGACAGATATCCCATGTTGTTAAAGTAGAATGGTGGCCATTTTGGAAAATGGCCGCCAAAGCTGACCAAGGCAAAATCTCGAGTGGCTCCATATCCAGAATTGTTCAGAATACATTAGTCAACATATGTACCAATTTTGGTGCTTTTATGAAAAGTCGAACAATTGGTTTGCTATGCTGCAGTACTATGAGATGAGTTGGTGTTCATCTTCTTTGCACAAATAAGCAAAGCGAGTGGACAAACTCTTTTTGCCGACATAACATAAGGTCCTTGGAATAGATAAATGTCGCTTCTAGTATTCGGAGATGTGTTGGACCTCGTCCTCTACTCAATATCTTGAATGCATCCACATTACAATGTTCAGCACAGTTTGCATTCTCAAACAAATGCTGTCCAAGTGCAGATACACACGATGTTGGGATTGAGGCTGGGACCTGGGACCAATTGTGTTTTTCCTGATGGACAAAGGGACATGCTGTTTGATTCTGTTAGTCAGAGTCTGGGTAGTTCTACCTACATACCGAGCATCACATCGGAACTTGAACTCATCAATAATATTGCTAAGTTTTGAGGCAGGCAGAACATCCTTCTTAACTGCAGGAATCAGACGTCGAGAGGTGAAAATCACTCTTGGACGAACGGCCAGATACGCGTTTGAGACACATATTTTCATTTGTTCCTCATATCTTTGCGACGTTTTCCCTTTCCAAGGCATCTTGATGTAGACCGGGCACTTTTCAGGTCCCATCTTCCCATCATCTATAGCAGTGAAGAATTTGCGCATGAACCTCCTGATGATATACTCAGGATATCCATTCTCACTGAGGATGCCGGCAACCTTGGAGTTGGAACATATCCTCTTAGCTTGACTCACTAATACATTGATCAAACCAATCTTGTATCTCATTGAACGAAAAGAGTTCCATCGAGTATACTGGCCGGTGAAAGTGGGCTTTCTACAGATAGACGTAGTAAATGAAGATGCAGATCTCCAGAAAAAGAACAGGGCCCAGAACATTGTCTTGAGGAACTCCAGCCTGAACATGAAGAGGAGGAGATTGGGACCATACTCTGTGGAGAGCGTTGGTGCTGCCGAAGCAGTCTCCTTGGCTATTGGGCACAATCCTGGACGGGTCGCCACTCCAACACAGGATACCAGCAAGCAGGCAGTCATTTTGCCGACCTCGGAAGGATGACAGGCCGAGTTAACCCCACTTGGTATAAATTCAAGAGCTGATTGGGATTTGAACTCAGGACCCAAGGATCAAAAACCCACCACCCTAACCATTAAGCCAACACCAGGCATGAACAGGAAGAGGGGATAAGAGAACTCCATGAAAGGGCCGTATGCTGGCTGCGACAGAAGAGGAAGTCTGCGAGCCATGAGTGGAGATGTCTTGCATGCCATAGGAAGAGAGTTAAGTGAGCACGGCAGGGTGCCGGACTGTACCAAAAGCACGCGATATGTCTAGGGATGTGGCTCTGATTTCATGTCTGGCATTGAGGATCTCCATCCATTGTTGGGAGAGCAGAAGCAGCATATCCAGTGAAGAGTCAGGTCAGGTCAGGTATGGGAGCATGCGCCAGAGCAGCATGTCACTGCATCCACTTTCCGCCGGTACTCCAGGGGCCTCCGTCTGGCCATCCCCCAGGCAGATTCCTGGCCCATCCCCATCTCCTTGAGATGCCGATCAACCTGCTGCAACCACGAGGCATGTGGTCGGCCCATTGGCCTCCTCCACTCACGAGACTCCCTCACTGAGAGAATCTGGTGAGCAGGATCAGCGTCAGGAAAACGAGCCACATGTCCATACAGCCGCAGCTGACGCTCACGGACAATGCAGGTAACAAACCTCATTTGAGTGTCTCTCAGCAACCGCTCGTTGGACACAAAGTCCAACCAGCGATAGCCAAGAATTCTCTGAAAAGACCTGGTACCAAAGGAATTAAGTCTCCGTCTCAGATCCTTGGTCAGAGTCCAAGTCTCGCATCCATAGAGCAAGACTGGAAGCAACAAGGACCTGAAGACTCGGAGTTTCGTCCACCCGCACAAGTACGGGCAGCGCCACACCCCATTATCCAGTGAATCCATGACTCCCCAGGCCTGACCCAGACGTCTATTGACCTCTAACTCACAGTCAACAGAGACAGGAATATCACTGCCAAGGTAAGTGAATCTCTCCACGACCTCAACATGCTCACCACAAACGGGCACAGACAAGACAACAGCATCAAAGATGTCATTGAAAGCCTGGATCTTAGTTTTGACCCAGGAAACCCATAATCCTGAAGGCGCAGACTCCTCATTCAGCACCTCGAGGGCCCCTGAAAGGATATCTAAAGTCTCCGCAAAGATGACTGCATCATCTTCGAAATCAAGGTCAGAGATCTTGACATTCCCAAACGATGCACCGCAGCTTGATCTCTCCGACATCCTCCCTCGAATCCAGTCCATTCAAGTGCTGAAAAATGTGGGGGCCAGCACACACCCCTGACGAACTCCAGGAACAACTGGAAACAAGTCAGAGATTGTACCACCACATCTCACAGCACTCTCAATACCAGATCGATCAGTTTTGGTGGCACCCCACGAAGACCTAGAATCCTCCAGAAGGCATCCCAATTCACTGAATCGAACGCTTTACAGCGATCAACATAGGGTGCAAGCAGCCCCTGCCGAAACTCTCGTCTGCGTTCGGTGAGGACCCGAAGAGCAAGGATACGGTCAATCGTTGACCTCTTTGGTGTAAAGCCTGACTGCTCTGGACGCTGCTGCTCAAGCAGATGGTGGCGAATCCCATCAAGAATTATCCGAGCAAAGACCTTGCCCGGCACTGAGAGCAGCGTCACTCCTCGGTAGTTGTTGCAGTCTTGGCGATCACCCTTCCCTTTCCAGAGAGGGACAACAAGGCCCCTCTTCCAGTCAGTTGGGATGATGCCTGTGTTCCAGGCAGAGCACAGAACTGCATGCAATGACATGAGTGCAGCATTTCCACCAGCCTTGAGAAGTTCGGCATGAATGCCACAGAACCCTGGAGCTTTACCCTATTTCAACAGGTTCACCGCAGCCTGCATTTCCACAAGCGAAGGTGGACCACAGTTGATTGGAGGGTCAGCAACAGGGATTGTAACACCCCTGACGTCCAACTCGACAGCTGGTGGATCAGCCTGGTACAACTGCTCAAAGTAACCGGCCCAGCGGGCCTTCACTTCAGACTACTCTGTCAAGAGCCGACCACCCTCTGCTCTGCCTGCAGCACACCGAGGGATGGGCTTGGATGAACGCAATGCACGAATTTCCCTGTAAGCAGGACGAGAATCACTTGACCACAGGTGATGCGCTTCCCCCTCACAGATTCCTCACATATAGGCCTCCTTGTCCACCCTTAGCGCACGTACAGTTTTACGCCTCAGCTCCCTGGACAGCTGAAATCCGCCATTCAGCCTGGCCCTGCGACCCTGGTCAATAGTATCCAGTGTCCCGATAGACAAAATTCTTCTTTGCCCTACGGTGAGTTCCAAGACATCCACCGGCAACATCAAGGAAGGTGGTGTTGAAGGCACTCCACAACTCTTCAGGACCTCCCAAAGCACCCAGACCCCCCAAATCTCCACTCAGCCTGTTCGCAAACTCCTCAGCTATGCTCTCATCCTTGAGCTTGACAACATCCAGCCTAGGCTGGGATGGGATGGTACCATTCTCCTGGATTTAAGGGGCAACTTCAGAGTTGCTACAACAAGCCGGTGGTCAGTATTGAGGAAGTGAGCACTCCGGTAGACCCTGCAGTTCTGGATCATCCTCCAGCGACCATCAACGAGGACATGGTCAATCTCCTTTGCCACACAGCCAGCGTTGGAATACCAACTCCAACGATGAGCTTGTGGGTGCTGAAACCATGAACCGGCCACCATAAGTCCATGACTTCTTGCAAAGTCAAGGAACTTAGTGCAATTCTGGTTCATAGTTCCTGACCAATGGGGACGAACACAACTTTCATAACCATCCCTACCAGTTCCAGTCGATGCATTGAAATCCCCCAAGACGAGAAGTGTATCTCGTCTGGGGCACTGATCAACTACAGACTCGAGCGTTGTGTGGAATGCATCCTTCACGGTGAGATCACTCGCCTCAGTCGGAGTATAAACAAAGACCAGGGAAATGACACCTCAGGAGTGACGAATCCTTAGTCTCATAATACGCTCGGTGACCGGTGTTCAGGCGCTGTCACACCTTGACGATTTAGCCAGAGTATGCAGACTTATGAAAAATTTGTCTAAAATGCTGGCACACGTCGAATACGTTATGGGTACGTTTTGATGACATGAAGAGCACGCTGAAAAACACTGCCATACGTCGTAGTACGCTGGCTTTCATCGTTGTACTTTGCGGTTGTTCTCAAATTTTAGCATGCTTGAAATTTTACAACGTATGCCAGCGTATGACTCACACGTTCCTACGTTCACACACTGGCCATAAGTTGTAGGCATGTTATGAGATCGTTGACACATGTCGACACACGTTCCTTGTAAGTTACTCATAAGTCGAAAGACGTCGAGGTAATGATTAGCGTACCCGAAACTTATTTATAAACTATGAGTAACGTGTTGTAGGCACACGTCGAGGCACGCTATGCGATCGTTGACACACGTTACTTGTAAGTTACTCATAAGTCGAAACACGTTGAGGTAATGCTTAGCGTACCCAAAACTTATTTCTAACCTATGAGTAACGTACCTCCAACGCATATTGACGTATGTAGACGTATTTGATTGACATCTTCCGGACGACCACAGAACTTATTGAATGTGTTTCTAATTTACAGCTACCATATAATGACATATTGGCAGCGTTTTAAAAAAAAACAAAAAACAATAACTTCCGATATTTCATCACGTGCCGTCACGTCACGTCCGATTGCCTCCTCAGTTTGCTCATGTCTTATTCTTGGTTCCTCCTCTGTGAATATTTTCTGTTTGAGGATATTGTCACGTCGACGTCGAAACTAAAAAGCAAATGTCTGAATATATTTTAAAATTCGTGATAGACTAAAAAAATAATAATAATAAAAAAAAAACAACAAGAACAACTAGAATGGGCACTCGTAGAGAGCATATACCTTCGCCGCCGCTACTGTTTTGTTCTTGGCATAAGAGTGTGGGGAACAGAACAAGGAGCATTTTGGTGCTGATTTCATACGAATCGGATAAGAATTGACTGCGTTATGATAAAAATACGCACATCTGCAAGGTCGTGACCCCCCTGACCTTTGACCCCCAACCGCGAGTAAGGTCAATTATGTCATTGTGTCAAGTTGCATATCACAAGATTGGGCATTAAATTCTGAACATTTTGGCATTAGTTTCATGCAAATTGGATAAAAATTGACCGCGATATGGTAAAAAGACGATTTTGACCTTTTCATGACCTTTGACCCGATTGCTCCCAAAATCTAATCAAATGGTCCTTGGCTAATAACCAATCATCCCACCAAATTTCATGCAATTCGGTTTAATACTATATAAGTTATGCGAATAACAAACAAATAAATAATCATTGGCATCTCCCACAAACATACATTTTGGTACTGATTATAATGCCAGGATTTGGGACATTTTCTTTTAAAAACAAGGGTAATGACGTAATTGTGTCATGTCGCCCATCACAAGATTGGGCAATGGATTCTGAACATTTTGGCATTCGTTGCATGCCAATTAGATAAAAATTGACCGCGCTATGGTAAAAATACGAATTTGACCTTTCCGTGACCCTGACCTTGACCTTTGACCCGATCGCTCCCAAAATCTAATCAAATGTTCCTTGGATAATAACCCATCATCCCACCGAATTTCAAGCGATTCGGTTTAATACTGTCTGAGTTATCCGAATAACAAACAAACACACACATATTCACAAATAAATAAATACACAGCGACCAATACATAACCTTTCGGAGAATGCGAAGGTAACAACAACTTCAGATATTTCATCACATGCCTTCACGGAGCCAAGGAGAAAAAAAGAAAATGTGCCTTGACGGAGAAAATAAGTTTCGGGTATGCTAAACATTACCTCGACGCTTTTCGACTTATGAGTCACTTACAAGGAACTTGTGTCAACCTGTGTCAACAATCGCATATCGTGCCTACAACTTCTTCCGAGCGTAGAGGAACGTGTGAGCCATATGGCGAGTATGTCGTAAAAGTTTCAGCATGCTTGAAATTTCACGACGTACTAGACGTACGACAGCGTACTTCATCGTTTTTCTGCGTGCTCTTCACGTAAACCAAACTTACCCATGACGTATTCGACTTGTGCCAGTGTTTTAGACACATTTTTCATAGGTCGGCATACGCTGGCTAAATCGTCAAGGTGTGACTGCGTGGTTGACACTTCCAATTCTTAGGCAGTTATGATTTAAACCGGCGTGCGGCAGGTTTTTAACAGGCTACGCCACGAGTTCGTCGGCGATACGTGCAGCGCGCTATGCCTAAGTTAAACTATCGTTGGGCATAGGTTGTGAACGCCGACAACAGGCTAAGCATTCGTTGGTATAAATTATCTATAAGACAACGAAACGTTCTGTGCCCGTTACTAATATGTTATGCATACGACCAACACGTTATGAATACGACCAAAACTTAAAAGAAAACATCAAAATTTCAGCGTACGCCAACGTTTTACATACATTTTTATACGTTGCCATTGCTGGCTAAAACGTCAAGGTGTGACAGCGCCTTTACTTCAATTATCATTGGAGTCAGCTTATTGGACACAGCTACAGCAACTCCTTGGGAATGGTAACAATCAGAGTGACCAGACCAATAGTAGGTGTAACCACCCACCATGATCTCGCCGCAATTCAGTCTCCGAATCTCAGAGAGAGCTACAATACCGATGTCCAAACGCTTGAGCTCAGATGATAACAGAGACAGGTGCTCATTCTCTCTTAGGGATAGGACATTCCAGGCACCCACCCGAAGGGACCGCCTCAGATTAACCCAAGGAGATCGCCATCTGGTGGACGACACCTCAGCACCACTCCGAAACACCCCCCACAATCTGACCCAGGAATGTTACCCCATGGTTTCCCTCCTATCATCAAAGATTGGGGGTCCCGAAGGCTTTGCCCCAATCCCGTCATCCGGTGAGCTGCCCTGCGACGGGAAGGGCCATATGTTGGCTCGAATCACCGGAGGTACTCCCACGGAGTGGGTTTTCAGATTTCTTTGCGTTTTTGTGCTTTGCGGAATAAAGGGTTTTACGGTGGTCGGGGTGCAAATCCTGCCACCAACCTCCGAATAAGAAGTAACCCAATTGCAGGACGTCTGCAGACACAGTTGGGTACTAGATATGGTTGGCGGTTGCCTCACAAGGAGCTCCTCGACCCTTTGACAGGTTTTGTTTTTAATCCTGCTGGGTGCCATATCCAAACACCATTCTCAACAAAACAAAAAAAAACTTGTGGGAGAGACCGTTTAGTCGCCGACAACGGAACAGGTTAGTACAGGTTTACATGATACCTGTAGCAAGCCACAGATCTAATCTGGCCTGACCTGACTGACAGAGTGACTTGGTCTCAATCCAAATTGATGATCGGAAATCAAACCATTGGAGAAGAGGAGGGATTTAATGTGAAGCGATGATAGATTCCATAACCTTGCTGATGATTGGGAGAAAGCTGATTGGTCTATAGTTGCAATAATCTGTTTTTGCCCCTTTTTATTCAGAGCAATAATGTTTGCTGATTTCCAAAGCAGATGGTGTTTAGATAAATAGATGCATAGATAGATAGATATAGAGATAGAGAGAGAGCAGCAGAGCAGGTTTTTAGCACACGTGGTATGATGCCGGCTGGACCGGTTGCAGAATTTGAGTCGTGGTTTGACAGAAAGCTCTCCACCTTGTCAGGAGAAAAGGGCACAGAGTCTAGGAAAAGCTGAGTGCGACTGGGTAAGGTGGGTACAGAAAGCGATGGGTTTGGGACACAAGATTTAGATGCAAACACGGAGTTTCGGCACTCAGCTTTTTCACGTGCAGTATCAGCTGTGTGGCCATTTGTGGTAAGGGAGGGGATGGAGGGGGGACATACACCAGAAACAGACTTAACTCGGTTCCCAGCATTTGGAGGAGGGAGACATGTTTGAGAGTTCCGACTTGAGATTAGAACGATGTTGCTTTCTGGCTCTCCTGAGGGTAGACACACACACTCATTCCGAGCTTTGTAGAAGGAACTGAGATTGCCTTCAGTTGGATTAGCCTTCCATGAGGCAAAGGCAAGTTGTTTCAGGACAACTGCCTCGCCACAAGCTTTAGTGTACCACGGGCAGGAGGAAGGGAAGGACAACTGAAGACGAGATGGGATAAATGCTTAAAAACTTCATGGTATAGTTTCTGCTCTGACATAAACTGAAAACTATGGGACCTTATTTCGAAAGGTGTGTTTCTTTCTCAATAATATGCAATCAAATGAATGCACCTGAACTCAATTTGGAGTGTCACAGCAAAGGGGTTGAATACTTCCTAGCAAACACAGCAAATGCATATGACACAAAAACAAAGCATCATCGCAAACATTTCAACTGGACTACGTGCTACATATAAAGATTGTATTAGTGCAATTTCTGCTAATAAACAATCAATCAGTGACGATGTGTTGTTAAAGTTTGATTCAATTGTTGCAGTAGCAGAGCGGTGGGTGGTGGAGAGGGTGGGGAGGAACCAGTCAAGATAGTGGCACAAACATTCAGTAGGGAGTCATAATGAGTGAGAATGGTTACGCAAACTACCGACTGTAGTTTGGAATTAATAGTTGCTTTTTTGTGTCAACATTCTCAATGAAACCAATCAGGATTATTTTCTTTCAATAATATTGTATATGTGAACATTGAACGTTGAACATAAATCATTGTTCAGCCTGAGCTATGTGCTTCCCCCAGGTTCACCCAAGACACACATGTCCTCCACCGTGATATCTCGCAGGATTTGGCAGTAGTCGACATTCCATACAGCCTGGTCATCCCACACTTTGGACGCAAGGAGGATTGCCCCCAGCACCATTCGGCGCCACGCAGCTGGGCACAGTGCAAGCTCTGCATATGTAAGCAATCGCTCCAAATATACCTGTGAAAAAGGAAAATGAGAGATGACAGAGTTGGTTAAAAAAAAATTTAACGATTTTTCAACAAATAAAGATTACAATAAACAAATCTGACTGTGACCGTTTTTACAGCCATTTTTCCCTGCTGTGCAGGGGTTGGGCTTTTTCTTGAGGCAATGTTTTATGGCCGGATATCCTTCCTGACGCCAACCCTGGTCACCTCTTACGACACACAGGGATATGGTACACCTATTCTAACCGGGGCATACACCGGGACCAGTACACTGGTACTCATTTTGCCGACCTCAGAAGGATGACAGGCTGAGTCAACCCCCTGGTGTTAATTCAGCAGCCAATGGGGCTTGAACTCAGGACCCTGGGATCCCAAGCCACCACCCTAACCACTAAGCCAACACCAGGCTAACAAATCTGACTCTTGAAATAAAAAATATATTATATTATATTTTGAGTTTAAACTTGCTCTCCTCTTCCTGCTCATGCCCAATCTGCCTTTTCCCCTACCCTACTTGTGCCCACCCGCCTCCTCCCTTCCCTGATCGTGCCAACCTGCCTCCCCCTCCTCTGCTCATCCGCATCTCCCAACCCCACCTCTTATTATATATATATATATATATATATATATATATATATATATATATATATATATATATATATATATATATATATATCTCTATCTCTCTCTCTCTCTCACCAATGTGACGATGGCACACTCCGCAGTCAGCTGTGCAGCGTTGAATAGTGTACGGACAAACCGGTAAATCTGTTTGTGGTCTGGTTCATGTTTGTCATAATCTCCAGGCACCTCACTTTTCTGTACAAACACAGATCATGGCATTTCATCTGGATCAAAGCAGTATCACCTCATCAAACAAAAGGCACAATAGCTTTCCAATCACCATTATCCACTTACACTATCATGTTTATGTTTGCTTCCTTATGATTCGCCATTTCACTTTACACAAAGCCACACATACATGCCAGGCACCATGCATAAGCAGCATGTTTTTACTTTCATTTGCTTGATCATTCAAGTAAAAACGAAAAAAATAAAATAAAATAAGCCCAACATCTCCACCCCATTGTTGATAGTGAAGGGGGGAAGAGGAAGGAGGGAGGAGGGGGGGGTTAGTCTTAGTAATGGCATTGTAATTGGTTCATCAATGGGCTTCAAGCTCATTCAGGACATCATGTCAGAGACAGTGTTTGCAGCGAATGCTGCTATCAAGTTCTTTTTATAAAAAAAAAACAAAAAAGCAACTGGTATCTATTTTACAGAAATCAAACTTTACTTTAAAAAAAATCACATGGAAAGTATGAATTGTTTCATTATTCACACTTATAGTTTAAAAATTGATATACATCTGCTTGTTCTTTGTCATTCAACCATAAAGCATGTATGGCAACGTGTGTGTGTGTGTGTGTGTGTGTGTGTGTGTGTGTGTGTGTGTGTGTGTGTGTGTGTGTGTGTGTGTGTGTGTGTGTGTGTGTGTGTGTGTGTGTGTGTGTGTGTGTGCCACTTTTCCAAAACTGTTTCCTGTTAGGTTTAATGGGGAAAATTCTAAGTTATCAAGTTTTTGTTTTGTACAATTAGCACACAAATCAGCAATCTTCCCTTCGACTTCACATGGAGAATAAGAGGGTGGGGATGGAGGGGTTGGGAAGAGTAAGCAAAAACGATTTAACAAGAGAGCAGGTAATTTAATCTCTCAAAAGAATTCCAACTCGAAGCAAGCTGTGATAACTCGGTGTTACCACAACTCTATAAAAGCAGCACAGAACAACGCATAAAAACAAGAAAAATAATGACAAACATGAAGACCAGCATTTCAGGCTCCGAATGAGGGACACGTTCCACCCTTAAGCATTCGGCACAGGAGATACAAACTCCCAGTATCCATCTTCAAGGGAAAACGTACCGACAGCGGGTGAAGTTTTTCATCAAATATGTCGAGTAACCGTACATCTGAGTCCCTGTGATGGAGAAGGGATGGAGCCGATGATGAGCACTGGGACCAGGTGTTTTTGTGCGTGTGGAACATAAATAACTCCCAAAGCAAGGAAGCAATTACTCTCTTCGCACAACGTAAGTTAAGTGGCGAATCGTTCTTCCGAGTACATTTTTAAGTCCAATTCAGCCACAGCTTTGTTTTACTAAGATTACAGCATTGAAGAGTCCAAAACTGACATTAAACTTCATGGATGACACTAACAAGGGAATCATCAATAAATTATATTCTGTTTAATAATGGCAGCTTTCAACGTCCACCCTCAGTTCACACACATTGACCATAATCACAACGACTTGCTTCTAAAAGGAAGGAGTTATGATGTTCAAATTGTGAAAATCCAGGGTAGAGGTTGAAATCCAGCATGTGATTATTCTGCAAAAGACCAAAACTCCCTCCCCCAACATCACCTAATTTATATTGCATGCAAACAACCTTATGTAAATGCACGACCCGTTCCAAAGACTATGAGAACGGGGTGGTAAAGGCATTGCCGGAGTACATATGACTGTTTGGCAAAGACAGGTCACAAAGATTGTTTATTCTTCCCTTCAACCACCGATTTTCAAGATCAGGGATGATGCAAAAAAAATATTAAAATGTTTATTTAAGAAAAACCTGTTTTTATCAATTTGCCTGGGAAAATGCACATATAATCAAAACTACACACCAGGCAAAATGTGCAAGACCAGTTATTGAACCTCCCCCTGTGGCAGCTAGCATAAGAGAAGGCTTATTGCCATTCCAGGGTTTGTTTCTACAATTGGCACCCCTATTTTCAAATGGTACCACAGAGTTTCGTAGACCCTGAGTAGTACCATTTAGATTTTTTAGAATTTTCTATTTATTTATTTTCTTCCTGCACTCCCAATACTCAATTTCCGAACTGCATCAATTCCCAAGCTAGTTGGGCCTTTCGGAATGAAATTTTCCATCAATAATGGGAATAAAAAGTATGCAAGGTTGAAATCATTTTTTTTTGACCTTGACCTAATTTTGTCATGATGATTAGTTATTTTAACATTTTTCACCACTACAATCAAGATTTATTGAATTGGAACAAAATTGGCCTCCCTAGATGGCCCTGAGAAAGGTGCATTTATGGATTGTTTACATCATACCCCTCCGGGTTAAAGCTTGAGGTCTTACGCCCAGAAGAGTACAAAACCACCATTAAGGTTTTTCTCCATTTTTTTGGCCAATGTCCCAGCTATATCTCGGATCCGGCTCCTACTTTCAGAATGAAATTTTCCATCAATAATAGGAATAAAAAGTATGCGGGGTTGACTTAAAATTTTGATCTTGATACAATTTTGAAGGTCATGATCCAAGTCGACATTCTAACATTTTTCACCAAAACTTGAACAAGGTTTGTCCTATCAGAACGAAAATTCCCTCTCTCGATAGCTGAGAGCAAGGCACATTTACACTTAATTTACATCATACCCCTCCGGGTTAAAGGTCAAGGTCAAATGGCATTCTGAAAAAAACTAGTTTTTGTTATCATTCAGTATTGCCAGTTCAGAATCTCAAAGAGCACTTGGCCTTCCAAGATGTTCTTGCATCATAATGGTGTACCTGCAGAGAAGTTGTGTTTCTGATATTTGAGTCTTGTCGTTGGCCTACTTTTTTAGGATTATGACCTAATTAAGGGGGCGAGACCTTTGTGATCATAACTTGAACAAGTCTGAAGATGACAATGGTTCACGAGCGGTATTTGACGATGTAAATTGTTTCAGAAGTCAAGGATGAGACAATGTGATATTTTTTGACCAACTTATAAAAATGATCAATATGATGTGGGACGAGTGACAGCTTATTAGCTGCAAAATGTCGAAAACCCGGTTTCGTTCAACAACTTTCAAAATTTGACCTTTGCATAACCTTTAAAGGTCACAAAACAATGTTGTGGACATTAAAATAAGGAAACAGGATACGTGCTATAGCTTATTGGAGTTAGTTTGTCGAAGGTCGAAAACCCGGTTCGATTCCCACAACTTTGAAAATTTGACCTTTGTGAACTTTAAAGGTCAAAGGTCAAGGATTATGACCTTTGGTGCAAAATTTCCTCTGGAACATTCCTGGAACAATATAACGTCATATAGGCTATATGGCATTTCACACTCCTCGGATTAACCAGACTTTTATGAAATCAGCGTAAAAACAAACTTGAAGGGGGCGCCACGGGCAAGGTGTTCGAGATCGAGCAAAATGGTGTCAAGCCTTTAGGTGGGGAATGACCTCAAGATTATGCATAAAAAATATTGTCATCCTAGCTCTCAAAGTTTGGGCGGTCGTATGATTTTTGTCAAAATTCGCAATTTTCTAAGTTCGTGACCTTGTGACCTTGACACGAAAATGAAAAAAAAATAAAAATAAAAATAAAAAAAAAACGAGCTCCGTGGGGCTATGCAGGTGCCATTGGGCTAACCAAATACCGAAACCCCTGCCAGATTCGACAAACCCCTCGGAGAAGATGGATTTTTATGTCAAAATTCGCAATTTTCTAAGTTTGTGACCTTGTGACCTTGACCTTGACCTTGGGACGAAAAAAAAAAAAATCGAGCTCCGTGGGGCTATGCAGGTGCCATTGGGCTTACCAAATACCGAAACCAGTCAGATTCGACAAACCCCCTAGGAGAATATGCAAATTGAAATTGGCTACCCCCTAAAAACATGTTTTTTGGGCGTGGCTCTGCCCATAATGGGCGCACCATGCCCATTCTCAGGAAAACACAACTAGATCATGATACAAACCTCCCACCAAAATTTTATCAGGATCGGATAAAAACCCACGGAGTTATGCTCGGGACAGATACAGACAGACAGACACACACCAATAACAAATATAGTCACTTATTTTTTCATGAAAATATTTTTTCGTGAACCAATAATTTTCCTCCAACTTTCATGATATTGAGCTTTATCGATAGATTGAAGATGGGGACATATTTTAATTTACACTCTCCATAAATGTTAAAGGTCAAGGTCATATGGTGGTCCAAAAATATGGCCATCATTGGATCACGGGCCAAGGGTAAGCCTCTCCCGGTCATGTCATCAGGGGAGGCTTATCATTTGCGATTACAGATATCCAGTTCCAATTGGTGTGGTGTTAAGGTTCAAACCATAAAACTAAAACAGCACATCCAGATTGAAGGAAGTCGAGATATAATTCACAAGCTTAAATACAGTGTATAAAGTAACAGTTTTCTGCATCATTCGTTTAACCTCAAACCCAAAACAGTACACATATGGGATTTGTGTGGGGGTGGGCAGAGTACCTGTTCTTGATGTGGTAGTATATTGCCAATGCCACACTGAAAGACAAAGTAATGGTAAAACTGCATGAGGACGGAGGGAAAAGAAAAACGCACACAAAAAAAAAAATCTGTGTGATGTGATGAAAACAAAACACCCGTGCTCCACACATGCAAGCTGGTGTGGTGGGTGCCATGCAACTCACCACTTGATGGTGTGTTTCAGGTTTGGCTGGCTCACAGTGCTGTCATCCAGGTATATTGTTGAACAGGAGCTGCTTTTTTTCAACAGTGGAGGTTCCGAAACCTAGACCAAAGATATGGAAAGTGATTGTGCGGTCATGTGTCGGGAACAAACTTTTACAAATACCAATTCTTAAATAATCATGAAATATTCTTGGGGCTGAGAGAGACTGCAAATGAAAATGACAGGTGTATTTGCACATAGTCTGCAGTTATTAAATCGTTGTTTTGGCCCATTTTACCACAATTGCGAGAAGCACTGACCGACAGTAAGCAGTGGCGGATCTTGAGGGGGGGTTGCAACCCCCCCTCAAGATCCGCCACTGGTAAGCCAATCGGCCATTTTGACAATATAACCATTTAACAACCTTTCAGAATTTTAAAAGACACAAACTGAGGCTCATCCAGGATCTCGTTCCAAGATAAGTGCCGAGAATAGAATAAATCCCAAAACTGCTACAGTATAATTATGCTGTGTTCAGCACTATGACGCATGCCGTCCTGAGAGGGAGCATTAAAGCACCTGTCTGCAATCATGCAGGTAATAAATACAATAGCACCGTTCACATAACAATAGGCGGTCTCAACATTGTGATCATAACAGAACTCGGACATTAACGGTTGTACAACAGGCGATTTTTGAGGTTGAAAACCTCCATAAACTTGTCCTAAGGGAAGGTAAATTTTACCACCTGGTACTTTAACTTCACAAATCAGGTCAGGTCAGGTATGGGAGCATGGGCCAGAGCAGCGCGTCGCTGCATCCACTTTATGCCAGTGTTCCAGGGGCCTCTGCCTGGACATCGCCCAGGCAGATGCCTGGCCCATCCCAATCTTCTTGAGATGCCGATCAACCTGCTGCAACCACGAGGTACATGGTCGGCCCATTGGCCACCTCCACTCACGAAACTCCCTCGCTGAGAGAATCTGGTGAGCAGGATCAGCATCAGGAAAATGAGCCACATGTCCATACAGCCGCAGCTGATTCTCACGGACTATGCAGGTAAGAAATCTCATTTGAGTCTTTCTCAACAACCGCTCATTGGACACAAAGTTCGACTGGCGACAGACGAGGATTCTCCGAAGAGACCTGGTACCAAAATAATTAAGTTTCCATCTCAGATCTCCAGTGAGAGTCCAAGTCTCACATCCACAGAGCAAGACTGGAAGCACCAAGGACCTGAAGACATGGACTTTCGTCGTCCTGCACATGTACTGGCAGCGCAACACCCCATGATCCAGTGAATCCATGACTCCCCACGCCCGACCAAGATGTCAATTGACCTCTGGCTCACAGCCAGCAGAGACATGAATATCACTGCCAAGGTAAGTGAATCTCTCCATGAACTCAACATCCTCACCACAAACAGGTACAGACAAGATAGTAGCATCCAAGATGTCATTGAAAGCCTGAATCTTAGTCTTGACCTAGGAAACCCATAATCCCAGCGACTCAGACTCCTCAATCAGCACCTCAAGGGCCCCCAAAAGGATATGTAGAGTATCCACAAAGATGACTGCATCATCTGCAAAATAAAGGTCAGAGATCTTGACATTCCCAAACGATGCATCGCAGGCTTGATCGCTCAGACATCCTCCCCAGAATCCAGTCCATACAAGCACTGAAAAGTGTGGGGGCCAGTACACACCCCTAAAGAACTCCAGTAACAACTGGAAATAAGTCGGAGATGGTACCACCACATCGCAAAGCACTCTTAGTACCAGAGTAGAGTTCAAACAACAGATTGATCAGTTTTCGTGGCATCCCACAAGGTGAAAGAACAGGTGAAAGAATGACCACAGGTGAAAGAACAAGCATCTTCCAGAGGACATCCCAATTCACTGAATCAAACGCTTTACAGCGATCAACATAGGGTGCAAGCACAGCCCCTGCCGAAACTCTCCTCTGCGTTCGGTGAGGACCCGAAGAGCAAGGATACGGTCAATCGTTGACCTCTTTGGTGTAAAGCCCGACGGCTCTGAGCGCTGGTGCTCAAGCAGATGGTGGCAAACCCTATCAATAATTATCCGAGCAAAGACTTGTGCGGCACTGAGAGCAGTGTCACCCCTCTGTATTTGTTGCAGTCCTGGTGATCACCCTTCCCTTTCCAGAGAGGGACAAAAAGGCCCCTCTTCCAGTCAGTTGGGATTATGCCTGTGTTTGTGGCAGAGCACAGAATTGCATGCTACATCACGAGTCAAGCATTTCCACCAGCCTTGAGAAGTTCAGCATGAATGACACAGATCCCAGGAGCTTTACCCATTTCAACCATTTCACCGCAGTCTGTTTCCACAAACAAAGGTGGAACACAGTTGATTAGAGGGTCAGCAATAAGGATAGTAACACCTGCGACATCCAACTCAACAGCTGGTGGATCAGCCTGGTACAGGCGCTCAAAGTAACCAGCCCAGCAGGCCTTCACTTCAGACTCCTCTATCAAGAGCCCACCACCCTCTGCTCTCACTGCAGTACACTGAAGGATGGGCTTGGAGAAACTAATGCGCTAATTCCCCTGCAAGCAGGATAAAAATCACTTGACCACAGGTGATGCTCTTCCCCCTCACCGATTCCTCGCACATACGCCTCCTTGTCTACCCTCAACACACATGCAGTTTTACACCTCAACTCCCTGAACAGCTCAGCTCTGCCATCCAGTGTCCCTTGAGACACAAATTCTTCTTCGCCCTCCGGTGAGTTCCAAGACATCCACCGGAAACATCAATGATGGTGGTGTTGAAGGCACTCCACAACTCTTCAGGATCTACCAAAGCACCCAGACCCCCCAAATCCCCACTCAGCCTGTTCGCAAACTCCTCAGCTACACTCTCATCCTTGAGCTTGCCAACATCCAGCCTAGACTGGGGTGGTACCATTCTCCTGGATGTAAGGTGCAACTTCAGAGTTGCTACCACAAACCTTTGGTCGGTATTGAGGAAATGAGCACTCCGGTAGACCCTGCAGTTCTGGATCATCCTCCAGCGACCATCAACAAGCACATGGTCAATCTCCTTTGCCACACCACCGGCGTTGGAATACCGAGTCCAACTACGAGCCTGTGGGCAATGAAACCATGAACCAGTCACCCCAATTCCATGACTTCTTGCAAAGTCAAGGAACTTAGTGCTATTCTGGTTCACAGTTCCAGACCCATGGGGACCAACACATACTGTATCTCATAACAATCACTATCAGTTCCAGTCGATGCAATGAAATCTCCCAAAACTAGAAGAGTATCTCGCCTAGGGCACTGATCAACCAGACTCAAGCATGGCATAGAATGCGTTATTATCCCCCGCCAACCAACGAAGTTGGCGGGGCATATAGAAATGGGGTCCATCCGTCTGTCCGTCACATTTTGTTTCCGGAGCTTAACTACAAATCCCCTCAAGATATATTTACGAAATTTGGTACACATATCAAGCAAGTGGTGAACCGGTGCCTTTTGATATTTTCTAATTGATAGGTCACATGGTTTGGCAGCCATGTTAGATTCAAGAAAAGTATTAAATGATGTTTTCTCTGGAATCACATAACCGAACGAAGCGAAAATTTGCAACTATCATCTTCCATCATGTCTGCATACATAGTAAAAATTATGATGTCACAAGTCACATGGTCTGGCGGCCATCTTGGATAGAAAAACACACCTCATCTGATTAACACGAAACTTCACACACGTATTCCACTGGAAGATTGGAGGCAGAATGTAAATTTATGATGTCATAGGTCACATGGTTCGTCAGCCATCTTGCATTGAAAATTAATAAAAAATTGTAAATCTTCTTCTCCAGAACGGCTGGACAGATTGAGGCAAAATTTCACATACACTTTCCCCAAGACATCCTTTCAGAAGTTTGTTAATTTCTAAGTGATGTCACATGGTTTGGCAGCCATATTGAAGTTACCCTAAAACCTTCAAACATCTTCTCCAGAACGACTGGTCAGATCAAGGGGAACTTCACATACATATTGCACACGCTTAGGGAATACAAGTTTGTTAATCCTCATTTACTATGGCGGGGGATATCGAAGACTTTGTTTTCAACGGATGCTTTTTTTTTGTTTTTGAAGGGCATAGAAGGGTTTTTGGAGGCCGGAGTGCAAATCCTGTCACCAACCTCCTAAAAATAAGTAACCCAACTGAAGGAGGATGTCTGCAGACACAGTTGGGCACGAGATAGGGATGGCCTTTGGCTCAAAAGGAGCTCCTCAGCCCTCGACAAACTATAACCTCAAATGTAGGCATATATTTTCGTGTAAAGCCAAACTGATTAGACCGACCAAGAGGATCAAGTTTATTAGACCTGGAAAGCCCCTCCATGCGGGCCAAAACTTAGATACACAATCGAGACCAAATCCATAAGCTCCTGTTTCGGACGGTCCAATGGAGGCTAAAAAACAGGACCGCGCGTCTTGAAGCTCACCTGGATCAGGAGCAACAATCACTCAAACCCCCTACAGATCCCCTCAGACCCTGATTTTTTTTAATGTCATGAAAAAAAACTTTGTTACATCACGGGTGAATTAAGGTTGTGGTCGAGTTTCATCAAAATCGTGTTTGTAGTTTCGGAGGAGAGAGCAAATACCTATTTTTTTTTGGGGGGGGGAGGGGTTAACCACCCACCTCCCCACCCCCATAGACTCTCTGAATGAGCACAGATTTTGATGCAGTCAATAGACCTTGCCAGTCAATAAAGCTTCATATCTGATGCACAGTGGCATCAGATGTAAAGCTCGTGGCCATGTTTCACGAAAACCATGTGTCTGGTTCATGCGATAATGACTGACATTTACGGACTGACTGACTGACTGACTGACTGACATTGCTCGATTGCATAAGCTCACCAATCGCATAAACTCAAAAGAATGAAGTCCAGTTGAGCTAAAAAAAGAAAAACAACAATTCTCGCATCCAGATTCGGATCCTCACCAAAATCGAATAAATTCGCCCGCGTTACACACCCAACCTGCCCACCAAGTTACGGACGGATTGGTATGAAACTTTTTGAGATATCCTGCTCACAGAGACAGACATAGAGAGGGGGTGAAAACATAACCTTCATCCACCTTCGGTGGCAGAGGTAAAAATATACTTACATGGTTAATGTGCACACTTCTTCGCTTGTCTCTCACTGGAACAAGAAGAAAAAAAAAGCCCCAACCACATTAAAACAAGATCAACAACCCCCAACGGTATTTTAACCCTTTATGCTCAGTACACTTACAACAGTTGGTGCCAAATGTAAAACGCTTGTATCAAACAGTGAACTTTTCTGTTGGATATAATATGACGTGCGCTCAAATATAAAAGCTCTCCTCGTACACACTCTGCCAGAAAAAATAAATTAAAACCGAACATGTCATTGCTGTTGATGCAATTTATTTGTGACATCATGGGACACCCATGATACAAACCTCTGACATAAATGCTGAATAATTACATGTCCATTTCATTGTGACCTCATCACGTAATGCTGCTTGGGGCTAATGTTTTCACGAAGGGATCAAACGTGGATGTAACAATCTCAATCCCGGGTATATCCCGGGTACATCCTGGGTACATCCCGGGTATATATGGCAGCAATCACTGCATTTCACCGCCGTCATATTGAGCATATAAACACTTAAATCATTCCACATCCAAATCAGATCCTGTTCGCCCATTCTTCTGCACAAAACTGTTTAATTCAAGCTCAGTTAAGGTGCGTGGGGAGCAATGATGGACAGTAATCTTCAAGTCATGCGACAGATTTTCGATTGGAAATAAGTCAGGACTCTGACTGGGCCACTCAAGGACATTTATGTTTTTGTTCCTTAGCCACTCCAGTGTAGCTTTGGCTGTGTGCTTTGGGTTGTTGTCATGCTGAAACGTGAACTTCCATCCCAATTTCAGCTTTCTTGCAGAGGGCAAGAGGTTTTCCTCGAGGACTTTTCTGTATTCTTCTCCGTTCATTTTCTCTTCAATCCAGACAAGTGCCCCAGTCCCTGCTGATGAGAGACATCCCCATAACATGATGCTGCCAGCACCATGCTTCACAGTAGGGATGGTGTTCTTTGAGTGATGTGCTGTGTTGAGTTTGTGCTAAATCCTGGTTTTGTCCACATTTTGTCCATAAATCCTAAGTCCACATTTTGCATTTAGGTCAAAAAGTTCCATCTTGGTTTCATCAGACCATAAAACCTTTTGCCACATGGCTTCAGAATCTCCGGAATGTTTTTTTGCATACCCCAAACAGGAATCAAGGTGGGCTTTTATGAGTAATAGCTTCCTTCTTGCCACCCTACCAGAGGCCAGACTTGTGGAGTGCTTGGGATATTGTTGTCACATGCACACAGTGACCAGTCATGGCCTCTCTGATTAGTCTCCTCCTGGCTTTGTCATCCAGTTTGGGGGGATGGCTTGTTCTCAGCAGGGCCTTGGTGGTACCACATGCCTTCCACTTCTTAATGATTGTCTTGGCTGTGCTCCAAGGTATATTCAAGACCTTTGAAATATTTTTATACCTATCCCCTGATCTGGGTCTTTCCACAACTTTATCCCTGAGGTCTTTTGAAAGTTCCTTGGTGCTCATGGTTGAGTCTTCACTGTGAAATGCACTACCCAGCAGAGGAAACCTACAGGAACAGCTGATTTTATTGTGAAATAATCAGAATCACCTCAATTTAACACAGGTAGAGGCCAATTAACTTGGTGTGTGATTTTGAAGGTGATTGGTTACACCTGAGCAAATTTACAATTGTTATTACATGGGGGGTGGACACTTATCCAACCAATATATTCTAGTTTTGTATTTTTAATTTTCTGAAATTTGTATAAATTCTTTTTCACTTGGAAGTTGTGGGCTATGATGTGGAAAATAAAGGTGGAAAAAGTCTGATTTAATGCAATTTAATTCCAGGCTACAAGGCAACAGAAGGTGAAAATTTTGAAAGGGGTTGTAGACTTTCTATAAACACGATATATCCCTTCCACCAACCCAACTTCTGCTTCCAGCATTCCCATCCATCTCAGTGTCGCCATCACTATCTCTCGGGATAGTGTCGTAGGCCGTCTCCAGGTCCACAAATCCCAATGCCATTTCACCTTGCACCTCCAACTTCTTTTCCACCAGCTGTCTCAGTGCGAACATCCCATCCATCGACCACGACCCTTTAAAACCCCCGCTGCTCTTCTCCAATCTCCATCTTCGCTCTTCCTTATCCTCCAGTGTAGAATCCTATCCAGGATCTTGATTACCTGACTTCGGAGTGTAATGCCTCTGTACTTCCCTGGATCTTGAATGTCGCCCTTGCCCTTCCATATCTACACAATTAACTCTATCCTCCACTCCTCCGGAATTGAACTTTCTCCCTCACATGACTTCAACAGCCTCTTCATCCAACTGACTCAGACTTCTTCCACTGCAATTATCATGTCTGCACACACACCTCACCAATGCCATACACACTTCCTCCTCTGTGATCTCCACCAACTAAACTTTCCCCGCAACACAACTCTGTAGCTCCAGCTCACCGCTGCTTCCTTCCCAGTTCAACAGCTCTTTGAAATATCCTTCCCACACCTTCAATACTGCCCCTATCTCTGTCACCAGCCTCCTGACACCATCCTTAATCACTGCCCCCCTCCCCCCTCTTTATATCTTTACCATCCTCATCCCTATCACAAGCCAATTTGCATATCATCTTCCTCCTGGCATCCTCTTCCAAATCGTTGTACACCTCTTACATATCATTCCTCGCCTTGCGACTTTCTTCTTCTGCCCATACAGGTGCAACAACCCCGCATGCAGCTGCCTCCCCCATGCTTGATCTTCTCTCTCCTCTTCCAAACCTCCTTTTCACCAACTGCCTTCGCTACCTCCTCCATCCACCATACCTGGTTTCTATCCTTCGACGATACACCGTTTTCCTGACGTCCTTCCACACAAAACTTCTGCAATTTCCCTAAACGCCTCTCCATACTTTTCTTCCATTCCTCCTCTAAACCTTACACTTCTTCACCAAGTTGCTCATACCAAGCCTTCAACCTCTCAATGTACACAAGGATGATGTTTCCCCTACACTTACCCCACCTAATAATCTTCTGACCCCTGCTCGTAACCTCCTTCCTTTTCATCATTCATACCACCAACACCACAGGCTTGTGCTGGGTGGTAACATGCTCTCCCGCCACTGCCTTACAATCGTTAACCCTCCACAACTGTCGCTTCCTTACCAACAACAAATCCAATTCTGTTCTGTGTTGTCCACTTCAAAAGGTAATCTTGTGGCTTTTCCACTTTTGAAAGAATGAACCAGCTATGGCCAGATGATTCCTTGCCACCAGCTCCACAAGCTATTGACCCTCTCTATTCCTCATTCTCCCAACACATTCCTCTCCGCCCGGCTCCGCTACTCCCACATACGTGTTAAAGTCCCTGCAATGCAGAGAATCACCTCCAGCTCAACTATTCCCATCATCCTCTCCAGTTCATCTGAATTCCTGCTTCTCCACCCCAATCCTGCCTGTTTATGGCCAATATACCCACAACACACAGCATTTGCCTCTGGATCACCACCCATCTCCCCCATCTTTCCACTCTGACCTCATGCTTGCTGATCTCTTCCCATACTATTATTCCCACGCTAGTACTCCTTCCATCCACACCGGCATGCAACAACTTGTATCCTCCTACCAACCTCATCACCCTGTCTCCTTTCCAACTGGTCTCTTACACACAAAACACTTCCAACCTTTTTCTATGAATCACCTCCACCACCTCAACTCCTCTTCCCCTCATTAAATATAGGATCAAACGACCTAGCCAAACCTCTCTTCTGAACCGCTGCCCACCCGATGTGAAAGAACAATTAAATTTAAGGCATTCATAACCTATGCCAAAAACCTATTTGACACAATAGGGTACATGGATGATATGGGTATATGGGCCGTAACAGCAGTAGGCCATAATAGTCGCGTGTTCAGTTAACAATGGTATTTTTGCTCAAAATGTATGCGCGAGGCGAGACTATGCGCTCCACCGAGTGCCGTTCTGGTTAAGTAATGGTTAAGATGTCTCTGGTTAAGATCAGTGTGCTTTTTTTGGACAATCTACAGGGTGGTCTCTTGGAAAGACCGTTTCGAGTTCTCAGCATGCCTCCTGTCACCTATAAAAACCTAAGGGTGCACGAGTTGGATGTGCTGAACAATTATTGCATGAGGCAATTGCATTACGTGGAAGCTTGTAATCAGGGGTTCGGCACATCCCTCAAGCCAAAAAGGCACTTGGAATGAACTCTGGAACAGTTCCTCAACAATTATATTATCACTTCTACAACTTCGGTTGTTTTTTTTTTATGGCAGAGTGTGTATATTTCAACGAGCAAGCAAGATTTACAAGTATGACAAACTTCACTTTATAAAACAGTCCTCAAGGAGTGGAACACACTTTCAACACTTGTCCATCCATGATGTGAAGGCTGTGGCAAAGCCTTCTTCAGAGAGATGTAGAGCTCACTTATCACTAATAAATAGCTGACGCCAAGCCTGATCTGGAGGAGATGCTGCAATCACAAATCACTGCTTTTCCAACACCTCACAATAACTGTTATCAATAACAGTTATCCCTTTTAAAACACAATGGGAAAGAATGATGCCATGAGCATCCCAAAAGATGAACACCATAATCTTCTGCCTCCATACAAATTCCCTTCGGGGGAGGTGAGTGTGAATGATTCCACTGTGCAGACTGCATTTTGCTTTCTGGACTGACAAATGGGATCCATGTTTCATCCAGTATCGCAATTGTATTCACAAACTATCCCTCGCATGCTGCATTCCTGGTCACGATGCTCTGATAGATGGAGAATCTTGTGATGGTTTGGTCATCTGTGAGCATTTGTGGCACCCAGCGTGAAAAAACTGCCAATTTGAGATTAATGAAAATTGTATGCATAGAACCATTTGATGCGGCTGCGTCCATGGCGATTTCTCATCAATTGTTCCGCACACTGATTGGAGTCTGCAATGAAGCTACTTCGCTGCTTTCCTGCTCCCCTTAAAACTTCCACACCAAACTCCAAATATTTTTCACATCCATGGTCGACTCTCCACACACTGCAACCAGCTGTCGATGAATGTACACACCAGTTTGACCACTCAAATTCACGTTGCTTACGCAAGCAGGAAGCGGCCATTTTCCAGTGCACAACTATTCACTGCACATACAATGCCACCAAGTGTCAAATGATGCGGGAAACGCTCCCTTAACAAACGTATTAAATTGTCATTCAGTTCACATTCACAAGTACGGGAATTACAAAAGAGGAGACCTTCATATTCGAACACACCTTGAACATGCACATACACAAACTGGAAGGGCACTCAGTCGAGCGCATACCTCTGTCATGTAATGCCTGATGCACAAAAACATATCAGGCCCAATACATTTTTGAACATATCATACTATATATCATGTTTGACCCAATCTCTCAATGGTGAAGAATCACTTAAAAAATTTATAGTAGTCGGATCCGGATCAGGATCTTCACCAAAATCTAATCAGTTCGTCCTTGTCACACACCAAACCTGTCCACAAAATTTCATCTGGATCGGTCCTCAACTTTTTCAGATATCCTGCACACAAACAAACAAACAAGCAGTCATAGACTGGTACTTACGAAATCGCCAACTTGACCTCTGACCTTGTCTAATAAAAGCTGTCTTTAGAGAAGGTAGCGATGCAAACCAGAATTTTCTACGATGATTCTGCACCAAACCTCTCATAAAACATCCGATTTTTACCAGAATTTTGACAACCGAATGTTAAGCATACTTAACCGTTACCAAAATTGAAGACAGCATTGAAAATGACTTTAAAACGAGCGCGTAATGCCGCGTGTTACAATCCCCCTCATTAGCATAATCTTCAGTTAAGCCTCAGATACGACACCTGACATAAATCTCATAAAACATCCGATTTTTACCAGAATTTCGACAATCGAGTATTAAGCATGCTTAGCCATTACCAAAAGTGAAAACGGGATTGAAATTGACTTTAAAACGAGCACGTAATGCCGTGTGTTACAATCCCCTCATGAGCATAATCTTCAGTTAGGCCTCAGACACGACAACCGACAAATCTCATAAAACATCCGATTTTTACCAGAATTTCGACAACCGAGTATTAAGCATACTTAACCATGACCAAAAGTGAAAATAGAATTGCGATCCGAGTTAAAACGAACTCGTAACGTCGACCAAAGCAAAAATCTCCATTTCTCCACGCAATTATTTAATATTATTTTATCAAAGTCACAAAACCGTAATATTCGGCCATCCACCAACAATCTTTACATAATCCGACGGCTTAGCGAGTCAGGCATGCGACGATAACCTTTATTGGGATACAAAAATGACTTTTAAACACCATCTTTATCGAAAACACCGTCAGCACGCACACGCAAAACCTTAACGTGACTCAACACCGCGTCTGCTCGAGCGCGCTGCACCACGTGACGAGTGAAATATTTTTATACGATCTTAAAACGTCTCCAAAACATCCGATTTTTACCAGAATTTTGACAACCGAGTGTTAAGCGTCCTAAGCGATCGCAAAAATCGAAGACAAAATTAAAATCGAAGTTAAAACGAACTCGTAACATCGACTGAAGCAAAAATACTCCATTTCCCCACATGAATTTATGGAATTATGTTTGACCTCACTGTGACCTTGACCTTTGACCGATTTTGACCAAAACCTAAGCAGCGCTAGCCATCGCCCTCCTGAATCACATGGTGTAATTTGACATTGGTAGCTTCTTCCGTTCTCGAGTTATCGTGCCTACAAACAAACACACACACACAAACAAACAAACACACAAACAGAGGACGGAAGTCATCAACATACTTACGAAATCTTTAGATTTCGTAAGTAACAAGCAGTCATAGACTGGTACTTACAAAATTGTCAACTTGACCTCTGACCTTGTCTAATAAAAGCTGTCTCCAGAGAAGGTAGCGACGCAAACCAGAAGGTTCTACGATGATTCTGTACCAATCAAAAATCGAATGTTTGACCTCACTGTAACCTTGACCTTTGACAGATTTTGACCAAAATCTAATCAGCACTAACCATCACCCTTCTGAATCACGTGGTGTAATTTGACATTAGTAGCTTCTTCCGTTCTCGAGTTATCGTGCCTACAAACAAACAAACACACACACACAAACAGATGACGGAAGTCATCAATATCCTTAAGAAATCTTTAGATTTCGTAAGTAACAAACAGTCATAGACTGGTACTTACGAAATTGTCAACTTCACCTCTGACATTGTCTAATAAAAGCTGTCTCCAGAGAAGGTAACGACGCAAACCAGAAGTTTCTACGATGATTCTGTACCAAACCATCAAAAATCGAATGTTTGACATCACTGTGACCTTGACCTTTGACCAAAATCTAATCAGCGCTAGCAATCACGTGGTGCAATTTGACATTGGTAGCTTCTTCCGTTCGAGTTATAACTTTTTTTTGGATGTTTGACCTCACTGTGACCTTGACCTTTGACCGATTTTTACCAAAATCTAATCAGCACGAGCCATCACCCTCCTGCATCACGTGGTGTAATTTGACATTGGTAGCTTCTTCCGTTCTCAAGTTATCGTGTCTACAAACAAACAAACACGCACACAAACACACAAACAGATGACGGAAGTCATCAATATACTTACGAAATCTTTAGATTTCGTAAGTAACAAAGACATACAGAAAGGGATGAAAACATAACCTCCTTCACCTTCATTGGCAGAGGTAAATATCATTCTATATATCATTTTGGCCCCATCTCTCAATGGTGAAGAAATTATCAGATCCAGATCCGGATTTAAATCTTCACAAAATTTGAATAAATTCTTCCTCGTCACACCCAACATGTCCACTTAGTTTCGTAGAAATCCATCCAAACTTTTTCGGATTTACAAGGATTTACCAGGAATTAAGGTCATTCGGCCCATCATGCCTGCGCCACACCAATACCAGATTTCATAAATCCGTCGATACCCCTTCCCTTCGTGTGCAGCCTTTTGGCTGCTACACTGGTACTCATTTCGCCGACCTCGGAAACTTCACAGGCCGAGTCAACCCCCCTTGTGTTAATTCAGTGGCAAACGAGGCTTGAACTCAGGACCCTAGGATCCCAAGCCACCACCCTAACCGCTAAGCCAACACCAGGAGATATCGTGTTATATTGTTGCGGAAATGGGCCATTTGTGGGTTATTTAATATAGGATTAGCCCAGATCCCCCCTTAAATGGATGTTTTGCCAGGTTGTTTGGTAATCGGACGTCACATGTGTGTCGGGAGGTGTAGCAGGCTGGCCAGTGTTCATAGGGGTGGTGTACTGAGAGGCGCCTACTTTTTTCCTTCCCCCCTTCTAACGAGCCCCCACCCAGCGCCCTGACAGTCAGTCAGCAAGACGTGCCAGCGACCCATTGGCAGAGAGCTGCTGTGGGCTCGAACGATGGACCAATCACGTGTCCCCGGAGGCGGTCCGAGAGGCCCACCCCGAAAGGCAAGAGGAACTGCTTTGTGAGTCTGCGATCTGCTTCGTGAAGAGTGGCTTGGCCGGCTGTTCCTCCTCGGCCATGGATCCAGCCTGCAGGTGATCCACAGGTTCATCCAGTGTCCAGCCACAAGGCCTCTGACTGTCCTCACTCCCTGCGCGAAGGGACCACGTAGTCTTTCATCCCGTCGATCCGCCTGCAGAGCCCAACACCCACATTTGGCCTGGTCTGGTGTACAGGCCAGGCCTGGATTCGCATACTGGACCTTGTGAGAAACCAGCTGGAACACACCGGATCTTTAGCTCTTGTGCCGTCCACCTTACAGGGGCTGGACGCACCGAGGCTGGTGCGTGAGCGGTGCCGACAGAAGGACGTCGGCACCGCCATCTTGCCACACGGCGTGCGCAAGCGGTGCCGATCGGAGTACGAGCGCCATCTTGCCACGCTACAAGCTCGAGCTGGGCGCTCGAATCCGACATCATCGGCTTGTCACGAGCCGCATTTGTGACTTGCACACTTTTCCTCTAATCCATGAGGCACCACCAAGTACTCAGTGTCTTGACTGCATGTTGTCCAGGCCTAAGGTTTATTTTGCTCGGGCTCCCTACGAAACCCGTATCCGAAGCTCCCTAGTCAAGAGCGGGTTATAGATGAATGATAACGTTATCGTGAATGCTTTGCTTGTGTCGTGTTCCCACTAAATCTGGCTGAGTTATACGAAATTTGCCGCCTTGAATTTATTCGTGCCGCGCTGAAGAACAATCGCTCGATTTGTATATAAAACCAAACGGGCTATGGACTGGCAGACTTCGCTTGGTCTCTGATCAAACCCAGTCTGTAGCCGGCGTGTATATCCCCAACTGGTAAGGCCCATGAGTACTTTGGTATCGTGATCTGAGGCGTGTGACCCGAGACCTGTGCTGAACAAGCCGGCGTTATAACCCCCGAGACAGCGGTGCTGTTAAGTGCCGCCGATTCTCAACAATATATCGGTTTAGCCCCATCTCTCAATGGTGAAGAATCACTTCGAAATTATCAGATTCGGATCCTCACCTAAATCGAATCAGTTCGTCCTTATCACACACCCAACCTGTCCACAAAATTTCATCTTCATCTGTTCACAACTTTTTGAGATACCCTGCACACACACAGACAAACAGAAAGACAGACAGAAAGGGGTGAAAACCAGGCCCGTAGCCAGGGCTCAGTATTAAGGGGGGCATATGAACTGGATGGGGGGGTCACAATTATTATATTTAATTTTTTGATAACCCAGTATACTATTGTATTTATGCAGCATTGACGCATCTATACTGAGGTTGCCGTCGCATACTAACTAAATTGATCTCAGCTAGATTTAATATGTTCCGATGTTTTTGGCCGAAAATTATTCAAATTCAGGAGAGCCGCAACAAACTGACACATTCACAATGCAGATATTCAATGATTAGACAATTGGCACCAATTCAGGTGCACTTACACAAGGTGTTGTCAAGAATTGGCATTAGAAAATTAATATACCAGAGATACAATGACTAAACGGGGGAGGTTGGCACCGGAATCAGTGCACTTTCAAATAAGATACAGTAGGCTATGACCTGCGATCATCACGTTAAACTATCAACAGCAAATACGACCAGCCTGAAGATACCACAAAGTCCGCATTTAAAGCAGTCAATTACACAGAGGTAAGGTTATGCACAAAGCACTAGATATGGGATATGCAAAGCACCAAACACAACATTTAACTTAAAACATCAGAAGTACAAAGCAGCCGACCACGACGGGTGCTGAGCACAACCACACTGCAACCACAACCACACACGCATCACCAGCAGTCACACACACAATCTGAACTCCTCATAGTTTTTATACCGCTGTACTCGCTGTCAGAAGAGCTGCAGGTGACACGTCTCGGTGTGGAATCTTCTGAGGACCTTCTCCTTCCATTCATTCAGGCATTTACGTGTGAGGTCTCTCTCGAAGGCCAGCTGTACCAGTTGTGCCTTGCGTGCATGGCGCATGGACCGTCGATGGTCAGTGAAGACATTCCTCAATGTTGAGAATGAGTTTTCACACATGGCAGTGGACGCACCAAATGTTAGTCCAGGTCTCATAGCAGTCACTACACTTGGCATGGCTTCCGGCGTTTTGTGGTATGTTGAGAGGAGTTTTTGTGTTGTCCATCTCTCGTTTGGCTGCTTTTCTGTCTGTGTGCGAATAAACTGCTTTGCAACCACACACTCTGTTTCACTGATGGTTGACTTTGTTCATGTCATGATGTGCTGAAGCAAGTGGGGATCCAAAAACGTGCCATTTTCAGGATTCAAGGCAGCGAGTGAACGGGTGAGTTGTGTGTTGCGCTCACTGAAGCGCTGAGCGATCTCTCCAAGCACAGTGTCAATTGCGCTGTAAAAAACCCTCTGCAGTTCAGTCTTGTCATTGTTGTTTTTTTGTCCTGTAGTCTCCAAAACTACAAACTGTTCCAAGTTCTTATGCATTGTGCGTCTCCGTTTTGGTGGTGCAGGTGTAGAAGTGCGCGCATCGTTGGCCTTGTTCCACAGATCAGTGAACTCATCCTCAGAGCGGAGTTTCTTCACGCACTCTGTAGCACTCGCCACCAGTTCCAACCCCGTTAGCAAGTCCATGTTCTCTGCCTGCAAGAGTCTGTTAGGGCCATCGAACAACATCAGCAGTTTTTGTACAAAGATAGCAATGAACATGAAGGCAGGCCCAGAGACTTCCCGCAAAAGCCCAATAGCCTCCGTCCTCATCTCTGCACCGTCGGCGCGCTCTGCATCAATCTCTGACAGCAAGGATGTGATATACTTAAAAGATCCTATGATCAGAGACACGGTGGCTAAATGTCCCATCCAACTTTGATCAAGAAGTCGTTTTAACCGCTCACCTTTATACTGTGCAGCAACAGTGGGCTTTCTGAAGAATTTGTACAGACAACAACAAACCTCGAGGAAATCAGTGACAGCTTTCTCTGCTGCCAGTGCGTGGATAACTACCAGATGGAGTTGGTGATTTAAGCAGTGCATATAGGGGATTTCTCTTTCCAATATCTCTTGTAACAACTTTTGCACCCCACCGTGCTTCCCAGCCATTACCGAAGCCCCGTCGTACACCTGACTTAATATTTTTGACGTGTCAAGTCCTGTTTTTGTCAGCTCTGCAATTATTAGGTCTGTCAATGTTTTTGCATCTCCAGCGTCGGCTGTAGCTATTGTGAGTAGACGCTCTGTTGCTTCATTTGATCCCGATACAAAGCGAATGATGATTGATATGTTCTCACATTCAGTGGGGTCCCTCGTCCCATCCACCTTGATGGAAACCACGATGTGCCTACTTCTTCCACGATGGCATCCGTCACAACATTACTCAATGTGCAGATCAGTTCATTCTGCATTTCCGGACTAGACAGCTTGCGTTTCGTGGGATATGCTTTATTATTTCGGCTAGCTCAGTGTCTTTTTTGAGTGTGTAGTTTAAAAGCGAGAGAAAGTCCACTGTGCTCGTCTGACATATCCTCAAAATTATCAAGGCTCCCTCTAAAGTCTAAAAGGTATCTGATTTTCGGCGAGAAATCCCACAACATCTATAAGAGCAGACACATAGTATCGGTTTCTATTTAGCTGGTCAGCATTGAGGAGTGTGGAAATCTCCTTACCACAATCGATGCCTCTCATTCTCCTTCCACCTCAAAACACAAGTTAAATGTTCCTTTGAAGTTGCGTGTTTGTGAAACCCCCTGTCTTTCTCAACAGCATGTTTCCAATTCCGGTAGCCTCGCACTGTGAAAGTAGAGTCCACTGGGCCGCGTGCGGTGTTAAACTTCCTACATGGATAGCAGAATGCTGCATCTGTCTGCACACTCTATTCCAGCCATTCATTAGTCTGGTACCACGAGGACACAAAC
>NC_140973.1:37811112-37828612 GCF_056783735.1 Eptatretus burgeri | reverse complement strand
TATCAAGTAAAATCGGAAATTAAACCAAAATGACAAAGTATGCAGACTGAAAAATATCCTCTTTTGAGATTAAAAATAGAATACTGGACTCGATTTCAAGGTTCCTGGAGGGACATGCAGAAAGATTTTAGCAGACGAGCAAAGACCTGTCCTTACGAACAGGTTAATTTCCCCACTTTTATGTATCTGACACATTTTATTAGGACTTGTAATTACAGGCATCCACGAGGTGGTGCTATACGATACATATTTACTTAGCATTGAAGCCTGACCGCAGTGAGTAGTATTATTTTATTTTTTTTAATGCATAAAAACAACACCCCGAGTACAACCACCAATTTTTTTCAACTCGTGGTTCAGGAAAGCATAGAAGTGAAACACACAAACAAAGAAACACTTCTTGCTTTATCGTATGATAATTAAAGTACAGGGTGATTTTATATTTCCATGGGACCATTAAAATAGTTTGTAATCTTGGAACAAATAAAGCTAAGAGTACGAAAATTTGCAGAAATCATCTGCAAACTAGAGGGGGAGCACTCGGTAGTGCAAAACCTCCGCCGCCAATACTGCTGGGTCACTTAAGTGAACCTGATATCCTATTCATTGTAGGCCAAAACGGATCAGACTCTACTGAACCACGATTGAATAAACTAAACTAGATCGACGCGCATGTAGAAATGCCAAAAAAATAAAATCGAAATTTTTTTGAAAAAAAAAGTTGCAAAATTTGTTGGTTTTTTTCTCCAACAAATTTTTTTGGGGGTTGGAAATCACTTAAAACATGTAGAAATGCAAAAAAAAAAATTCATATATTTTTCAAATAAAATCGAAATTTTTTTGAAAAAAGTTGCAAAATTGTTTTTTTTCTCTCTAACAAATTTTTTGGGGGAGGGGGTTGGAAATCACTTAAAACATGTAGAAATGCAAAAACAAAAATTCAAATATTTTTTCAAAATGGCCGCCATAGCGGCCGTATTGGACTTTGGACCAAGTCCAAAATGTAATAGCATGATCCGTGAACCATACCTAATCCCCCCCACCAAGTTTCGTCAAAATCCGTCCAGGAGTTTTTCCGTAATACTGTTCACAAACAAACAAACAAAGACAGACAGGGGTGAAAACAGTAACCTCCATCCATCTTCGATGGCAGAGGTTAACAGTGAAAATTTATTCCCCGTCATAAAATTTACATTTAATTTTACTTATTAGCTGTTGTTTTAGTCAAGTACAAAGTGGTCGCGAACAGGATTCACATTTTGAGATGCTTTCTAGTTTTAGCTTGCAATTGTGGTGAGTGGGTGGAGGTGTTGGGGCCTTTGGAATTGTTCGAGGATTGGCCTAACTACCTTCTGAAGTTGCCCACCACTGTTATATGTTTTACAAGGGGTTCTCTCAATATGCTTATCATCATTATCTTGCCAAAACGAAGTTTTTGCAAGATCTGTTACTTGGTAAGTTTTTTTTTGTTTGTTTGTCTGTAATCATTGGATTTTTCACCTTTATATCACTCTGTAGAGCACAATTCTCATCGGAAACTCTTGTGGGTAGACATATCGTAGTATTATTGCAATACCTTTCAGCACACATAAAGGTCCAGGTCAAGGTCAAAGGTCAAGGTCACAAAAAGGTCAAGCATGAAGGTCGACGAAACCCTTATTTTTTGAGTAACTTTGCTTGAATGATCTCCAAACTTGGTGGGTATGTAGGGTGTGGTATGGCGCTCAGATGATTAATTTTTAGTGTTGATTGGCCTTGACCTTCAAGGTCATATTTAGGTCATTCATTTTTTACCACAAGGTCAAATTTTCAAGTTTCAGTTACCATATCGAGTAGTACCTCAAATTAAAGCCCTTGATGAGTGTTTTCCAGACATATAACTATTTTGACGATGTGAGGTCATTTGACGACGTTATGATGAAAAAAAAAACTGCATTTTTCATGTATATTGTATCGCTTTAGTTCACATCAGAAACTCTTCTTTAGGTCACTCTGTACAGCACAGTTCTCATTGGAAACTCTTGTAGGTTCACATATCGTTGTGTTATTGCAATATCTTTCCATCACATAAAGGTCAAAATCAAGGTCAAAGGTCAACGCCACTTTGATGTCAATTATGGAGGTCGACGAAACCCTTATTTTTTGAGTAATTTTGATCGAATCATCTCCAAACTTTGTGGGAATGTAGTAAATGGCTTTGCGCTCAGCTGATTAGTGTTTGTTTGTGATCGACCTTGACCTTCAAGGTTAGCGCCTGAGGTCAAACATATTTGACACCAAGGTTAAATTTTCAAGTTTTAGGAACAATATCGTGTAGTACCTCAAATTGAACACCTCGATGAGTGCTTTCTAGATATGTCAAGCTTCAGACATTATGACGTCATTTGGTGACGTTATGAGGCAAACGCATATTTTTCATGGTTACTCTGTAGAACGATTCTCATCGGAATCTCTCGTAGGCAGATATTCCTCAAGGAGTCGCTTCTGGTGGATAGCAGCTTTGTTCACCTCAGTGTGACCTTAAAGAAGTCACACGTGGTCACCTTTTGGCAAGATACGGGTCACCCTGCGGGTGACATTGGTTTATTTATTTTTTGCTTTCTTTGGACATACAGTTCTCATGCCATCTATAGCTGATCATCCAGTGATGAATATTTCCTACAAAGAGAAAGAAAAGAAAAAAAATAAATGAAACAAATGTGTTTATAGATGTGTGTAAGTTTGAAAAAAATACTATTTATGAATCATCCAGCAATTAAAAAAATAAACTGTGAGAACAGCTTTGTGGAAGTTTGTCGTGTACAGCGATCCTTCTCCTCTTTCAGGTCTCATCGAATATCAAGCTATCCATCCATACATCCATGTTCAACCTCTCCAATGATAAGGCTATAGTGTCAATAACAGTGAATGCTTCGCTTTGTTATCATAAAGAAACACCAGTGATGTCACGGGAGTGGGCAGGAAAAGACATTTTTATTTTATCGTTAAAAAAAACAAGGCTCCATTTTGTATCTGATTAATTGGATAGGCCTTTACTCAATGTTGGAAATGTACAAAGGCATTCAACATCACATCATTGTAATCCAGTATCACTAAAATAATTATGCACAAGCATAACCCGTGCTCTGCGCGACATGTTGGGGTGGGTGTGTTTGAGAAAGGAACTGATGCAGAGTATCAGTAGTAATTTTACTTTAATGCAGTAAGTGGAATACAATGTTAAAAGTACTTCTTGATACACAATGTTTTGGGTTATAGCATTGTCATTGTGGAACCCTTTTGTAGTTGGTATAATTTGCACCGTAATGTCCAAGAACCGACGTGATCGTGAGAAGGCAACATATAGCTGACCGTGGCTGAACACCGGCTGTGGAAGATATAACCCAACTTTATCAAAGGTTTGGCCTTGCGCTTTGTTGATAGTCATGAAGTAGCTGACTCTTACTGGAAACTGTGTTCTTTCAAGAATGAATGGCAAGTTCACATCTGATGGGGCCAGTTTGATTCGTGGTATCAACACATAGTCACCTTTGTTTGCCCCAGTTAGGATCTTGGCATCTAGAACATGGGTGTGGAGATTCCTAACAATCAGTCGTGTACCATTACATAACACTCTTTTTATATAGGCAGGGATGCATACAACCGAAATGGCTTTATTTTTTGATTTTTGTGACCACCACCTGGCAACTACCTGAAATTTGGAACAAAGGTAGAGAAAAATATGGATAACCACCATCCAAAATCGTCAAGCCTGAAAATTGCACATTAATGTGTTATTATGCTTTTAATATTTCATAATTCTGTATGTTGCCCTCTTGAGTCTAATCTTGGAAACAATGCTTAAGTCTATGTGTATTCAGACTGCTCATTCATTATGAAGGAAGGAATTTGATTTACAGAATGATGAAACTAATCTTAATTGAAAATAACAAAACAGTGAACTTAAATTTACACCTTTTAAGAGCGTTTTCTTTGTTTTACTTGAAATATTTCCACTTACACAAACACTTTTGCAAACTACATAGGGAAGGGTAGTGTGGCGTTATGAAGAATAGATGTTGCCTGAACTTGAAGCATGTTAAATGATAGGAAAGGGTATATGTATGGCATTTGTGATACTTTAATGATTAATATAATATAAATTATATAGATTATATAGATTATCATATCTGTATTTTTATTATTAAACTTTAATTTATACGACCAAAGAGACTTGATTTTTCATATCTCCCTCATCTTAGCTTTATTCATCTGCCCCTCCACATTCCTCTCTCGTGCCCATCATACCTCACAGGCACAGACACACATGCACACACACACACACACGCACACCACACGCACACACACACACACACATACAAACACACATACAGACACCATTCCACACTTCAGTAGGATTACAGTACATCCATTTTGACAAAATAATAATATGTATCCACACATGTAAATAAAGTTGTGATCATGGTATTTTATTTGTATGACATAACACAAATCTTTATATGTAACTTGTACACATGATCTACAAGTGACTTCATAAATGGTTCAAAATCCATTTGCAGCTCGTCTTAAGTTATTCTTGTTAATGACTGCATAAATTGAATCGTGTCGGAGCTTAAAAAGATTACGGTACCATTACGGTACTAGCTTTTTGACACTTGAGCCCCATGCATTACGGCACCAATTAACCCCAGAATTTTCACATAAAGTTTAACAACAGTGTCAAGTTATTTGTATTTTTGTAAGACTGGACATGTATAGTAGTGTATCCACAGTAAGCCAATGGCCCGCCATGAGCCACCCCACATAAAAATCTAAGTGCACACTGGGAGCTTTATATGGTTACCAAAACTAAGAAAAAAAAATAGAACAGGCATGTTTGGATCGTTAAATCATAAAATATAAATCAGAAACGTGTGTTACCTATCAGTTAATCTTGTACATTAAATGACCAATACACAAGTTAAATTCAGGTCAAATGAATGTGTTCATTAGAAATATAAGTGAAAATATTTAAAGAAGGGAAACCGATAACCAACCTGTTTTTGAGGTAGGTTAAGCGGTTTTGGAAATAACTGGAATACTACATCCCTAGTTCAAAGTTAGCGCACAATTGAAATGACGTTTGTATTTCGACGAAGGCACCCAGCAAAATACGGTATCGATCATTGAATTTCCTATTCATGTTCAATCAATCTTCAGCACGCTTCCTAACTGTAAGTAGAATTACGTACATAATGAGTGCTGCATTTAAAAAAAAAACAAATTAAGCTCCTGTTAAAAAAATGGTTCTCTAACGGTACATAATTTGGCACTACAGACTACAGTAGTGTAGTTTTGCACCGGACGGAAATCTGACAAAATAAACTGCTCACTCACACTCACTGTGCACACAAAGCAGGTGATAATTATTCACAGACACAGGGCAGCGGTTGATTTTTTTTGTCAGGCCCAAGCCGGTGCGAAACAGCTGCCACTAGTGCCCGTAAATCTGTAAATCTAGACTCCGCTCAGTCAGCCAAAAAAAATTAAATAAAATGAATCAGTCACTCAGAGTCAGAGTCAGAAGAGTTCTGTGAGACGGTGTTTATCATAATATCAGGTGACATTCACACTCACACTCAAACTCACAAAAGTCACAGTCACTCACAGGTTGAACTTCATTCAACATCAAGACCATTTTTTTCCCTCAGTTTCACACCAGCGCCAAAAATTCAAGGAATTAATCTTCATAGATTTATAAAAGATTTGGGTCTATACCGACCAAATGTAAGATTGAATTCCGATGACACTCACCTTCTACTGACGTTGGTAGTACGATCACTACCGCCTTCCAGTTCAACGTTTGTTTTGCACACATCATTGAATTCAAGCCCATCTGCTTGTACCGCGATGCGACTTTCTGGACGATCTTTTAACTCTTTCCACAATTCAGCGCACTCTTTGAACTTATTGAAACTTTTCTCTGAAAATGGGAGAACTCTTCCGTGGGTATTGGCAGTATGCATGTAACAAAATGCCGATGATTTTCCCTCAGAATCGTCCGCATCAGAGGACAACGACGAAGACATGTACGCCGCCATGATGTGGTGTGAGCGGTGAATACAACGAGGTGCGTGATTGGTCAATAGAGGAATCGTCTTCCAAAACGCGAATCGAACGAAGAAGCTGATTGGTTTACGATCATTACAGAAAGTGTATCATTTTTCGCACATTTTCTCACTTTTCTAAAAAATGCGCAACTTTTAAGCTTGTCGAGTTTAAGGTATAAGCTTTATTATATTTTCAAACAATATGTGAGAATTTCAGGTAGTTGCCAAATGGTGGTCACAAAAAGTTGACGTATGGGGTTTTGCATGTCAACCTAATATCTAGGTTACGTAAGACCAAAGGACACAAAGCCAAATGCAGTAACCGTTTTTGGCACGATTTCACTGTTTCAGAACCATTTTATTTACTTTTTTTGTACCATGCACCTCATATGGTCTTTGAGATAATGTAAGCCAAATATCACGTTACTCGAGCGCAGAACAAAGTCGAAGACAGCGCGACACGAAACCACAAACTTGGAAATAATATATAAGATGCACAAAAAGATGAAAAAAAAGAATCCTTTTTTAAATCATCCAACAATGTTTCCCTCCACCTAAAAAGACCACATATTATATATTACATTGTTGCAGTTTTTGGCTTCTTGGGGGTAAAATAATCAATCCTTAGTAGAACTATAGTTATTTCTCAATATTTGTTCAGTTAAGCATATTGTTACACGGGAGTAGATATGAGTTGTGTACGTGTTCGAGAGAAGTCTCATTATGTTATTTACACTTCTGAACACTAGCTTCTCCTTCAGGCTTTCCGACACACTTCGGCGCAGGATTCGTCACCAGTTATGATGCCATCTAGCTCTCACACCCTCATTTAACCCTTGAAACTGGTTAAAACCAGACCACCTCCATACTGTTGGCTTTGAGTGCCAGATGGCTAATAAATCACCATCATCTCGTGAAAGTGCGCCAAAACCCAGATCAGAAACCCACCACGCCCTCAATCCACAGAGACAATCTGGAGATGACAACATCCACCAGCAATCTGGCATGCCAATCGTGTGAGGCGAGCAGACCCCGGACCTCCGTGACTCCTCCATTGAGATCATTGGGCACCGTGCGGGGAGGTGGGGGTGGGGAGAGAAGGCACAATAAAAGGGCACACATGATATATATATATATATAGATAGATATAGATAGATAGATAGATAGATAGATAGATAGATAGATAGATAGATAGATAGATAGATAGATAGATAGATAGATAGATAGATAGATAGAGAGAGAGAGAGAGAGAGAGAGAGAGAGAGAGAGAGAGAGAGAGAGAGAGAGAGAGAGAGAGAGAGAGAAGAGAGAGAAGAGAGAGAGAGAGAGAGAGAGAATCGGGGGTCTTGGAGCGAGAGTCGGTGATCTCCAGAGTTGGAATCAGTCAGTAAGTCAGCTCCACGCCAATCGGAGTGCAATCCCTGGAGTTGGTCCATGCAGTCTGGTCTAGGCGTCCCAAGTGGAAAATCGGAGCTGTTGGAGTTGTCCAACCGCGGGTCTGTGTGCTGCTCTCATCATCCTTCCCGGTGGTGTGCGCGGCTCAAACAAGTTGTCTCGGGGATGTGGCAGCTAGGACATACGCTGAGGCGTACTGAGGCTAAGAGACATTGTGTTGCAGTTCATTGAGCTGCATAAGCTCAGCCGAGCTGTCGCCAGGTGTGCTGGGGCACGTGATAGACCCATTCTCTTTCTCTCTGACCTATATCTCTCTCACTTCATGTCTCGGATGATTGATGAGTCCTTGCGTAAAGTAATAAGTTGATTGATTCAGGCATCCAATGGCAGTTATGTGCACGTCGGGGATAACGGGAATGTTTTTGTTGTACATATATGCTTGCGGCTTGTAAATACGTGTGAACTTTTAACACATGCTTGAAACACAGTACGGTCTTGACTCATCCTGTATTATACAATCAATAAGTGAGTTCAAGTACACAGTGTTCACTAACCTGACTTAGGCTTTCAATTTCCTCTTCAATGCAGCAACAGCAGCACTTGTTTCTTCCCCTCAGGCCCAGTTGAAAATGAAAGTATATGATACTTCAAAGCAATTGATGGTCGTTCCCTGTCATGGCTTGGTTAGAATGATTGTATAATACATTACAAATGCTGATTTTCGAACCTATATGCCATATGTACATGTACATTATTGCTCATATCTCAGAAACTATTGGAGTGCCCATCACAAAACTTATGTGGAAGCTTTTTGACATCATAAGGTACCTCTGGGATGAATTTGAGGAAATTTGAAGGATACATTTTTTGGGGATTCACGATTGAAGTTTATATTTTGTGATAACTTTTTTGTGGTTGGAGGTAGGAAAATGTTGCCCAGACAAATTCATAGGGCATGAAAATACCTTTAAAATGACACCAAAACCAGCTCTCGAGGTGTTATACTTTTAGAGATGTGGCCATTTGAATTCGCGACGTCGTGCTAATTAGTCCAAAGTTCGTTAGTCTGTATCTCACTAATTCAGAGGCTGTTAGCAAAAATATTTGAGTTCTTGCCGTTTTTTCATGGGTCCCAATTGGTTCCCAAAGTTTTACAAAAATCTGAGAGATGACGGCAGATTCTTTGATGATTTGACATGGAATGACCCAGCTGACGTTCCCACTAACTAACCATTCCACGGGCTCCATGAGGAACAACCCATGTCCCCATGAAGCCGGTCTAACTCTAACCCATCCCTCTAACTAGTTGTCCCTGTGCCCTAAGCAAGGGGTCTCCTACCCCCCTGCCTGGGCTCCTGTTTACCCGAAGTAGCGAGGCTTGCTTTTCCTTTTTTTTCCTTTTCCTTGCGCACCAGCGTGGCAATTCACAACCTGCGCTCTTTTCCCGTGACGTCATGGCAGCTGTTCAAGCTTCGAGCTCCTCGTCCCTTCCTCGCAGACGGTAACATCCGGCAAGGATTTCCCTCCTGCCGGATTCCAACCATGCGTGCAGCCATGACGTCACTGCGCATCACAAGCAAGCCTCGCGTTTCGAGGGGTTCCCCACACGAGCACATGTGCTCTGCTCGCCCGTAACCCGCACCGCGGAATCCCCGATGACGTCACTCGCACCCCGAACTCACGCAAGCTGGGGCACGCATAACGCATCGGGGAAACTGCTCTGCGAACAGAATGCGAGGCGCAGGCCACACGGAGCTCTACACACACGCTCGCCTGGAGAACCCGTCCGATCCAAATTCACCATTTCCAGCCTAACTTCTGTCCGTCCGCGGGATCGGCTTGTAACCACCGCGGGAGTTTCCAGACCAGATTTCATTTGCATAGGAACGCGCATGGCGGCCTCGTACGAAGCACAGCATGGACCCCGCGCGCGCTGCTGTGCGAATCCGGCATGGTTCTCGAAACGGCTCTGGCCGGTACAAGGCCCTTGTCTCTCGTCTGGCGCTGTCTTCGTCGCCATTCAACGCACGCACTCTCGCGTGCCATGATGCTTACACACCTCGCCATGACACCCACGCTATGCGCACGTTTCAGCACACATTTCGACACACTCGTACCTTTAACCACACACACCGGGACATTCGGGCTGGGGAATCGCGCCACCACAAAGGGTCCCGGGATTTCTATGCTCCCAAAGCTCCGCGTGCACCCATTCACAGCACTCGCCCCCTCTACCTCACAAAGCTCGACCGGACCCACCTGGTCGTGATCCGCTTCAAGGGGGCATATTCCCTCGGCTTGTTACTGGAGGAGGCCATCCTGTTGCTTGTACCGGGCCACCAAACATTCTCCAAGCTCACCCTCATTGTCCCTCGCTAACTCCATGTGAGCGTGCTCGTCAATTTCATTTAATTCACCCTCTATCTCACGTGTCTCTGTTTTTATTTCCATTGTCTTTGTTGTTCTTTTGTCTGTTATTTCCTTTAATTCCTGCGTCGTCTCCTCTTATTTTTTAGTTTCTCCCTTTATTATCTGCGTCTCCGTCACCATTAATTTCTCGGTCACCTCGACGCGTCTCGCCCAACACGTCTCCCCAACTACTGTGATGGCGCCCCTCGTCGTGACCTCACCATTCTCCATTGCGGGACCAACGCCATCCACAATCCCCCTCGTTGGTTCGGTGTCTCCGCCACGTGGCGCCGCCATTTTGTGCTCCACCGCCCGCATCTCACCACGCGCAATCGCCATTATGCCTCTCATGCCCATCCTCATTGCCTTTTTCCCTTCCTGGAGGTTCAACCCCATACACTGCATCTCCCCTCGCTGCGTCTGCATACTTGCGTCCATGTTGTTTTTCATTTGTTGCGCATTTTCTTTCATTTCCTTTTTGAAGTTTTGCGCACTCGCATCCATTTTGTGGTTCATTACCTGCATCATCAGGACCAACCGTTCGATGCCCAATGGTTCTAGCAGGGCCGATCCACCACGATCGGTCAAGGTTTCGCTGGGGACTGAGGGTGAAATTTGATGGGGGAAGGGGTGTCATACACCACCGCTGCACCCCTTTCGGGCTCAGAGTTCGGTTGCGGGGAAAGTTCAACCTGCAGAGTGGTGTCCTGGGCCATGGGTTCATCTACATTTACGCTCCCATCATTACCCACCTGGCTTAGCTCGCCTTGGCTGAACATGTTGCGTGCTGGGGATAAAATTTAAATGCTCGCAATTTGGGGACACGGTGGGGGGGGGGGTTGCTCCGTACCCCCCTGATCCGTGTCCGTGAATTTTGTGTGGAGGTGGATGAGGCCTAATCCTGCTTCCGGACACCAGTGTTGAAGTTTCCCGCCGGCGCATCACCACGAGCATGACCCTCGATGGAGCGGTGGTCGCCTCGGCTCGATCGCCCGGAATTGCAGATCGCCGGCACGGATAAGTCCGGGTCGACAGGTCCTGGTTATTTTGGACCGAAATACACCAATGGGGAGATCACGTGGGGTAGGGTTAATTGCCAACTTCAACTTACCTAAGTACCCACGTGATCCAGCTACCGGGGTACTTCACCCTCGGCAGAACTCGTACGGGAGCAAGCAGCTTAAGTGGGCCGGTTCCGTGTGCGTAGCCAAGCGGTGGTATCGCCGAATTCCACCGCCCGATTATCTTGTGACCCTGGCAATGGCCGACTAATCCCTCACACGCACGACATGCTCAGCCAATGAAGGAAATGACACGACAAGCTGAGTACATTTAACAATAATAATGGGGAACTAGGGAAGCACACAAGAGCAGATTTAAACTGAATATCGGCAATGCAAGTATGTACAGGCAAAGGCACTTAAACAATTAACTACCTACTAGACGGGCGCCACAAATAGACACACGCACACCCAGAAAGAAATGGTGGCTATTGCTTTTACTATGACTATCAGCTCGGAGGGACAGGCGAGTTGAAAGCCAGGGTCTATCTTGGACCTGTCCTCAACGACGACCACTATGGCGATCACCAAGACGAGAAGGCTTCCCCGACGACGAAAACGACGATCAACCAGACGACCAGCAAATATCATGTACCGAGATGTGATGTACCTCAGCACGCGCGCAGACCGTGCTGGTCACTGAACAGAGCGAGTTCTCAACGCGCCGATCCCAGTACAGAATGAGCTCCTCGACACGCTGATACCAGTACAGAACGAACTCTTGAAACTCGACGCGCCGATCGCAGTACAGAACGAACTCCTGGACTCCTTTTTGCGCACATCCCACGCTATATTTTTTATCTCTCCCGCTTTGAAGGGGCGGGGGGGGGCCTCCTCGCAACTCCGCTCTCTCCCGTCGCGGGCCCGGATTGGCTGAGTCGCGGTCACCCCACCCGCCGCACGCCGATTGGTCGAAGGCCAGCGCGTGGCTCCCACACGAACCCTACCTTCTCCACACTGGACGACATTCTGCGCATGCGCCCTCGTCATTCCTCCCATTCGCAAAAACGGGCGGCAAACCCTGTGATTGGCCAGGTGGAGAAAGCGAATGATGGCGAGGGCGCATGCGGCGTGGTCAGCGGCGACGTCGGCGGTGCAGTCGGCGGTGTAAAAATAAAATGGAAAGAAAACCTGACTATTAAAACAACTTCACAGCGCAGGAATATTAAATGACCTATTAGACTAGGGAAAGGGCTATCTATAAAACACGTACTTACCGAATAAAGGCCCTGTCACACCTTGACGATTTAGCCAGCATATGCCTGACGTTTTCAAAATTTGGCTAAAACGCTGGCACACGTCAAATACGTTATGGGTAAGTTGAATACGTTAAGAGCACGCTGGCATACGTCGTAGTACGCTGCCTTTTTTTCGTAGTACGCTGGCATACGTCGTAATACGCCGAGCTGTTAGACAAATTTTCCATGCTTGAAATTTTTTGACGTATGCCAGCGTATGACTCACACGTTCCACATAATGCTGGCCATAAGTTGTAGGCACGTTACGCGATCGTTGACACACGTTACTTGTAAGTTACTCACAAGTCGAAACAGGTCAAGGTAATGGTTAGCGTCAGTGTTCCAGAATCCCTGTTTTTTTTTTTGTTTTTTTTCTTCGGCATGACGGTAATGTTGACACTTTGATTTCGAGTGCGGTTATGATATAATATAATTAATAGGCTGCCGCTCAACGATTTAAATCATAACCGCACTAAAAATCGAAGTGTCAACATCACAGTTATACCGAAGAATTTTTTTTTTAAAACCAGGGATTCTGGAACACTGACGCTAACCATTACCTTGACGTGTTTCGACTTATGAGTAACGTACAAGTAACGTGTGTCGACGTGTGTTAACGATCGCGTAACGTGCCTACAACTTATGCCAGCGTATGTGGAACGTGTGTCATACGCCGAGTACGTCGAGAAATTTTCAACATGCTGAAAATTTCTCGACGTACGACGACGTATGCGAGCGTACTACGACGTATGCCAGCGTGCTCTTAACGTATACAAAACTTACCCATAACGTATTCGACGTGTGCCAGCTTGGTTCGGCAAATTTTTCATACGTCGGCATACGCTGGCTAAAACGTCAAGGTGTGACAGCGGCTTCACACTTCGATGTCTAGTGCGGTTATGATTTGAATCGTCGAGCCGCAGCCTACGAATAGCCTACGCCACGTGATCGTCGGCGATACGCTGCCGCACACTATGCATAAGTTAGACTATCGTTGGGCATACGTTGTGAACGCCGCCAACACGCTCAGCATTCGTTGGTATACATTATCTCTATGCGATTGAAACGTTCTGTGTACGTTACAAATACGTTATGCATACGTCCAACATGTTATTATACGCCCAAAACTTAAAAAAAAAACATCAATAGTTCAGCGTACGCCAGCGTTTTACATACATTTTGATACCTTGCCATACGCTGGCTAAAACGTCAAGGTGTGACAGGGCCTTAACTGAGCTAAAGGACCTGAATGTTGAGTGCGATAGCTTTCCAAATCAGCAACACTATTTGGAACATTGACAGAAATGTGTGGAGCATGGTAGAATCAAGATTGATGCTTGTATCTGTCTTTGTATCATTCAAATATCTTTACCTGTTTTGGAGCAAAAGAGTAGGAGGCATTACTTTTCAACATCTCATGCATACCCATTTCAAAGCCTGGTGTTGGCTTAGTGGTTAGGGTGGCGGCTTGGGATCCCAGGATCCTGAGTTCAAACCCCGTTGGCTGCTGAATTAACACCAGGGGGTTGACTCAGCCTGTCATCCTTCCGAGGTCGGCAAAATGAGTGCCAGTGTACTGGTCCCGGTGTATGCCCCGGTTAGAATAGGTGTACCATATCCCTGTGTGTCGTAAGAGGCGACCAGGGTTGGCGTCAGGAAGGGCATCCGGCCATAAAAAACATTGCCTCAAGAAAAAGCCAAACCCCTGCACAGCAGGGAAAAATGGCTGTAAAAACGGTTTATGCATACCCATTTCAGAACAAAGGGTGTTCAATGAAGATTATTAAAAAAGTTTGTCTTGCAGTGTGAAGATGGATTCTAAACAAATCCATTTGCTGTACACCATCGATCCCCTGCAGTATGTTTAGCAATCAAGTATCCTGCTAGTATCACAAGGTGAGCAGAGTACATGTACATGGTATTTAGTTGTGCCAGCAATATCATGCAAACAAACAAAACAAATGCCTGGTGTTGGCTTGATGGTTCAGACGGCCAACTTAAGATCTTAGGGTCTTTGGTTCAAGCCAGACATCCGATGAATTAACAACAGGTGGGATGACTCAGCCTACCATCCCTCCGAGGTCGGCGAAATGAGTACCAGCGTGCATTGCATCAGTGGCACAACAGTGCCTCCAGAAAATAATGCAGCCAAGCAGCCACAGGTTGCATACACATAAATTTTAAAAATAAAATAAAATTTAATCAGAAACAAAAGGAACATTTGGCAAAAAGTTTTACTGAAGATTCTAAAGGATAACAGATTTATTCGAAAAGTCAAATTTCAGAGAATGTTTTTTGTTGTGTCTGAACAAAACAGGTGAATGCGTGAATGAAAGCCCAAGCAATGTACTTCCTGTTATTAAAGAATAGCATAAAATTGGCAAGCATGCGAAAGAGGTTGGTGTGAAAATGTGGGAAATGGAGAATTGTCAGTTCACAAAATGTGCTCTGAGGGCTGACAGGATAGCCTAGATCCTCGAGCTATGCGCCCTCACCTTTGAGCCGTCCAACCTGGGTTCAAATCTCCACCGTGGTGTTTCGCAGGGAGGACGCGGCGTTCCTGTGGAGGCCATCCCTCGGATGGACGTTACGACAGAGGACCTGTCTGCTAGCACTAGTAGTTGGTTGAGATTCAAGATCGCAAGGGATATTTCATGAAGCTAAGGCGAGTTATTGCTGGCACTGAAAAATTACAAATTACTCAAGTGACCTTCAGTCAAACATCAGGTGCCCACCTGGTTTATGAAAGACTTGGGCCTAAAATGTCCCCTGGCTCACCCCACAAGGTGAGAATAATTGGACCCGTAGTAGTGCTAGTCGTAGTAGTCGGTAGCATTAAACAATGGACTACAGAGTTTTCAATAAGGATTAATATGGAAATGGCTTGGATACACAACTACATAATCAGTGGTAAACATAAACCATCAAGTGGTGCTGAGACATGCAAGCCCAAACAACAACATACAAATAAATGCAAATCCTGTTGCATTCAAGTGGAAATAAGAATACACTAGAATGACATTCAGAAGAGCATATACCAGAGCCAGGCTGAACAGTTTACCTTTTGTATCTCACTGACGGGCTGGATCTGAACCAAAATGTGATTGGCTTGTTCTCGTCACCTACCCAACTCATCCACCCTAAGTTTTGTCATAACTCGTTCACAACTTATTGAAATATTATGCTATATATCGTTTTTGGCCCCATTTCTCAATGGTGAAGAATCACTTTCAAGAAATTTTAAACTCTCGTATCCGGATCTGAATTCCAATCTTCACCAAAATTGAATCAATTCGTCCTTGTCACATACCCAACCTGTGCACAAAGTTTTGTCCAAATCCGTCCACAACTTGAGATATTGTGATATATAATCACTTTATCCCTATCTCTCGATGGTGAAGAATCACTTTAAAAAAAAATAATAATCCCATATCCAGATATTCAGCAAAATCGAATCAGTTCATCCTTGTCACACACTCAACCTGTCCACAAGTTATTGATATATCCATCCATCCATTGGGACCATATTCTGTGCAGAGCGTTGGTGCTACCTAAGCAGTCTCCTTGGCTATTGGACACAATCCTGGATGGGTCACCACTCCAACACAGGATACCAGCAAGCTGGCACACATTTTGCCGACCTCGGAAGGATGACAGGCAGAATCAACTCCACCTGGTATTAATTCAACAGCCGAGTGTGATTTGAACTCAGGATCCTGGGATCCCAAATCCACCACAATAACTATTGAGCCAACACCAGGCATATTGATAAATCATACACACAAACAAAGACAGACAGGCAAGCATGAAAACACAACCTCCTTTCACCTTCGGTAACGGAGGTAAAAATAAAAATCATGGATTTGAAAAAGGTGATACAGTACTGTATTCTGGTATCAGGAACGAATGCTGGATTGCATTAAAAGCAATGTGACTAATCTATTTCACTTTAAATTGTCATCACATGTATTTTTAACCATCAGTAAGGAGCTAGCAACACTGACAGTTGCAATATCGCCCCCAAACTACTGTATTCACACCATGACTGCAGCAAGCAGGCGAGCATGCCTGCAGGGCCTAGGCACTGTTACTACATCTTAAAAGGGATCCAAATTGCTCCACGACAAATCTTCAATTGTACTAAAAATGAAAAATGCAATTATTCAGACTCCATGCTGCCACCCCTCCCCCTCTCTCTCTCCCCCCAACCACAAGGAGAGAAAGAGAGAGAGAGAGAGAAAGAGAGAGAAAGAGGGAGAGAGAGAGAGGGAGAAAGAGGGAGAAAGAGGGAGAAAGAGGGAGAAAGAGGGAGAAAGAGGGAGAAAGAGGGAGAAAGAGGGAGAAAGAGGGAGAAAGAGGGAGAAAGAGGGAGAAAGAGGGAGAAAGAGGGAGAAAGAGGGAGAAAGAGGGAGAAAGAGGGAGAAAGAGGGAGAAAGAGGGAGAAAGAGGGAGAAAGAGGAGAAAGAGGGAGAAAGAGGGAGAAAGAGGGAGAAAGAGGGAGAAAGAGGGAGAAAGAGGGAGAAAGAGGGAGAAAGAGGGAGAAAGAGGGAGAAAGAGGGAGAAAGAGGGAGAAAGAGGGAGAAAGAGGGAGAAAGAGGGAGAAAGAGGGAGAAAGAGGGAGAAAGAGGGAGAAAGAGGGAGAAAGAGGGAGAAAGAGGGAGAAAGAGGGAGAAAGAGGGAGAAAGAGGGAGAAAGAGGGAGAAAGAGGGAGAAAGAGGGAGAAAGAGGGAGAAAGAGGGAGAAAGAGGGAGAAAGAGGGAGAAAGAGGGAGAAAGAGGGAGAAAGAGGGAGAAAGAGGGAGAAAGAGGGAGAAAGAGGGAGAAAGAGGGAGAAAGAGGGAGAAAGAGGGAGAAAGAGGGAGAAAGAGGGAGAAAGAGGGAGAAAGAGGGAGAAAGAGGGAGAAAGAGGGAGAAAGAGGGAGAAAGAGGGAGAAAGAGGGAGAAAGAGGGAGAAAGAGGGAGAAAGAGGGAGAAAGAGGGAGAAAGAGGGAGAAAGAGGGAGAAAGAGGGAGAAAGAGGGAGAAAGAGGGAGAAAGAGGGAGAAAGAGGGAGAAAGAGGGAGAAAGAGGGAGAAAGAGGGAGAAAGAGGGAGAAAGAGGGAGAAAGAGGGAGAAAGAGGGAGAAAGAGGGAGAAAGAGGGAGAAAGAGGGAGAAAGAGGGAGAAAGAGGGAGAAAGAGGGAGAAAGAGGGAGAAAGAGGGAGAAAGAGGGAGAAAGAGGGAGAAAGAAGGAGAAAGAGGGAGAAAGAGGGAGAAAGAGGGAGAAAGAGGGCGCAAGAGCGAGAAAGAGGGAGAAAGAGGGAGAAAGAGG
>NC_140973.1:37671112-37806112 GCF_056783735.1 Eptatretus burgeri | reverse complement strand
CACCCCCTCAACCACAATCACCCCTCCACCTCCACAATCACCCCCTCCACAATCACCCCTCCATAACTCCTCAATCACACCCTCAACCACCCCCTCCATAATCAACCCCTCAATCACACCCTCAACCACCCCCTCCATAAGCACCCCCCCAACCACACCCTCAACCACCTCCACAATCACCCCCACAACCACCTCCACAATCACCCCCACAATCACCTCCACACTTACCGTCCAGCGCTTCCCTGTCACTGATGTGCTGCAGGTTGAACGCAGTGTCCTCACGGCCCAGCTCCCCGGTCGTTCTGTACGCCTCGTCGACCCTTAAACCTGAACGGCCCCGCCTTGTCTTCGGACTCCCGGCCACACAACACGACGCAGTGTTCCCCATGACCGGCCGCCGCCGCAGCCGAGCCCCGGCGATTCGAGCGCCTCAGGCCTAGTCCTTGCAATCCGCTACCGCTGCATACCGCGCGGCCCACAACCCACGAGCTCGACAGGAAAACGGACACGCCGGCCACACACGTTTTCGCGGAAGACCTCAAACGTCGCACGACCCCGAACGGACGATAACGCTACACCACGAACCCTTTCCGGGAGGAATACATCAGTCGGTTACCGGCACTTTGTTCAAGTCCAATGCATCGCAAGTCCGACGACGCGCCATTTGGCTTTCCTCTAAATACAACACTCTCCGTATCGCGCCGATAAATTGTAATAATACGGCGCACTTTCATGTTTTCATACTTCGGTTTATAATAAAAATTAAAATTAAAAAAAAAAAAAAAAAATTTTAAACCGTACACCACCCGAGGAGGCCACGGCTCTCACACCGCCCGGAGCATGCCCCACGAGGAAAGGAATACTTATTGAAAAAATACGAAATAAGTAAAAGCGCAGAAACATCACGACAACGAGGTAATGTGTGGGGAACAAAATTAACTTACTCTGTCTGACCAACAACAAATAACGCATTCAAAAATTTGACCCCGCACATTCTCACGTGAGCAGGGACGGATGAATCAAGGATCATCATGCGTCTCGATAAAATGTACTCAGACTTTAATATTTTACAACAAGTTAACGAAGCAGCAGAACAAAGGGCGGATGGAGCGGTACGAATATATCTAACGGATGGCGTCAGCGAATCATGGAATGATCAGTCAACGATTTCCCGTAAGACGGCGCAGAACGACAAGATTGGATCGTCTTCGACATATCAAGTCTTGATACATTTTGAGACGAGCAGAGTACCCGACCAACAGGGGCGATGTTGTTCCAAGCGTGCAACACGTTCTTCTGACGCGTACCTTTATTTGGGCGGTGTATAGGCAACTGAGAACTCTGTGTCGGAAAACAAACAAGCGAAAATGAGCTAAGATCCTCGTCCTCTTAATGATGACGTCATAAAAACGAATATGACGTCATTGTGATGTATCAGGTTGGCGATAAATTATCTGTGCTAATGCCCGGCTTGATTCCCGCAAACAAAATTCAAACAGCTTTCCTAGTTTCGGAGATAATGCTATAGGCGATTTCCATTAGCGGAGATATTATGACGTCAACTTTTTTTCACGGAAGAATTTCCAAAATCGGAGATGGTTAATGCCTGCACGTGGGCTTTCTGCATATACATGGCAAGTTTGACGAAGATCCGATGAAAACTCTGGGTTGTGAAAGAAAAAAATGTCAAAAAATAGGAATGACGTCATAAAAATTGATATGACGTCATAGTGATGCATCATATGTGCGGTAATTCATCTCTGCAAACGCCCTGTTCGATTCCCGCAAACAGAATTCAAAAACGTTGCCAAGTTTCGGAGATAATTTTTTAGGCTATTTCCATTAGCAGAGATATTATGACGTCAACTTTTTTTCGAGGAAGAATTTCCAAAATCGGAGATGGTTACTGCCTGCGCGTGGGCTTTCTGCATATACATGGCAAGTTTCACGAAAATCCGATGAAAACTCTGGGTTGTGAAACAAAAAAAATGTCAAAAAATAGGAATGACGTCATAAAAATTGATATGACGTCATAGTGATGTATCGTATGTGCGGTAATTCATCTCTGCTAATACCCTGTACTGTTCGATTCCCGCAAACAGAATTCAAAAAGCTTGCCTAGTTTCGGAGATAATTGTTTCGGCGATTTCCATTAGCGGAGATATTTTGACGTCATAACTTTTTTTCTCGGAGGAATTTTCTAAATCGGAGATGGTTACTGTCTGCGCAGGGTATTTTTACATAATTATATATGCCAAGTTTCAGGAAGTTTCTATGAAAACTGTTGGCTGTGAAACAAAAAAGTCCACAAGAAGAAGATGAAGAACAATGTGAGTCAGACTTAAGAGATCCTCCACAAGGATCTAAAAACACCCCGATCCATTAATTTGGGTCATGCTCATCCTATACAGCAAATCTGTATGTAATAAGCCCAGATTTGGAAGAGTAGCGTGACAAACAAACAAATGAAATTGCTCGTTGAGCAAGGAATTGCCAGAATAACTGTCATATCTCCATGATCTCTGAAAAAAACGAAAACCTGGAGTTGGATCTTTCAAGGTCACCAGATTTGCCTTGACCTTGTGACTTCAAATAGTGACAAGCTGTTCATGCGTGAGATGAAACCTCCCTGGAATGAAACCAATAACAACGAATTTACAACACTTGAACTTTGTTGCCATGGTAACCGGAAGTGGCTAAACCAAATTTCATCATTTTTGGCATATAAAGGACACTCATACCAAGATACCACATGCCAAATTGGAAGTCAATCGGGATCGAAATGGCGTTTTTATTGCAATTTGAAAGTTTTGACCGACCCCCTGACATTCGACCCCCAACCGCTATGAAGGGTGTTGGTGTGACACCCCAATGAGACATATGGTTGGATGCAGAATTGGAAGATGCACATTGTGGATTTGGTTTGAAGTCGATACGACCATTTTAGCGGACGTTATTGCGAAAATAATAATTTCGGTTTTTCGGTGACCTTGACCTTGACCTTTGACCTAGATTCACCAAAAATGACAAGCGTCTAAGGTGGACCATCGCCGACGTCTGTACCCAGTTTGGTCATGATCGCTGAAACGGTGTGGCTGCTACAGGGTAAACAAACACACAAACAGACAGACAGACAGACACACAGAATGACACACACAACCGACCAACATAATTGTCAAAATCCGAAGGATTCCGGCAATTAACAAACACCCACCAGTCCGTGAATTATAGTGAGAGTGATAAAGGATAGTATGTATTAAACAAATTAAATACCAGACCTTTTCAAACGTATCATTTACCTCGATAAAAGAATATCTATGCTAATAAATGTCAGAGAGTGTTGGAGTGCGTGTGTCATCGATAATTCCAAAACCATGAAACCTACGGACCCCAAACTTTGCAGACGACGAAGGGAACTCCAAGGAAGTGCATGAATTTAAATTGGGTGTTTGGTTAAATTCAAACATCCCTTTTTGAAAATAATTAACGGTTTACCTCCATGATTGGATTATCCTTGGTCAGCGCCAATTCGCCTCGCAGGAGTCTTAATTTGGCCGAATCGAACAAGCTTCGCCCTGGAAACTCGATCTACACTCACAGACTAATTAAAGTATATAATCAAAATATTATCTCGTGTTTGAGAATCGCATCTGGTGGACTAAATAACTGTCGAAATCGGAGTGAAATCTGAATTTTTTTTTTTAACGAATTTAGTGATTTTTACAACTAAGTGTATTTATTTAAACAAAGCATTAAACTTAACTTTTTTCGACTGTTCGAGTGATTATGTTCAGTGAAGAAAAGATTAAGAAACATGTAGAAAGTGAAACTTCATTGAGTGCAACGTTGCGCTCGCTAAACCTGCTTTCGCAATACATGACTATACGGACCACAGGGCACAGGGGGTCCATTCGTTGTTTTTCGACACAACTACGGAGGCTGTTTACTTTTTACCGTTTTGTGTGTGATATGCTTTCATGACAAAATATTAATATAAATGTACTAATAGTTGCTGCAATATATCAATAATATAATCGACAGCTGCAGTATTTCAAAACGAAGAGGAAAATTAAGACAGCACAACACGAACGAGGTACAAATGACTCTCCGTGAGGTGTGTGCTCAGTGTGCATGTGAAGAGGTTGGAGGAACGCGTATGGGGGTAGAATTGATTCGTGTCATTGCCGTTTCAGCATGTTTTATCACCCTGGTAATGCCCTGGTACGCTGCCTACCCGACCCTCACGCTTCCTTCTCTTGCCCATACGGTGCCTCCCTTCCCCCTCTCCTCACACTGCCTTCCACTCCCCTCACCCTGCCTTCCCCCTCTCCTCTCACTGCCTTCCCTTCCATCTCCTCTCTCTGACTTCTCTTCCATCCTTTCACGTGTCCTTCTGCCAACTACCATACCCCCTCCACCACCATACAACTCTCTGGAAGTTGAGGAGAGGAAGGGGTGTCAAAGATTGTGCGAATCCAACAGGCACGAACACTGGCGCAGCTTTTTTGACAATTGAAGGAAAACGCCCTTCCTTCCCTTCCCCTTCCCTCAGTTTACCTCCTCCAAAAGCCCTCCACTACTCATAGACGTCTCTGGGCAGTGTCTGGGCGTTGTTTTGTATGATCCGTTTGAATGTGCTGTTTGAACGTACCCAATTTCGTTCAATGCTGCACTAATGCCACATAAAGGGACCATTCCCCACACCCCCACCCCAACTTTCCCTCATATCCTCATATCAAACGCATGTCCAGACCACCCCCTTCCCCTCCCCGCTAGGCCACTCTCTTCCCCATCCTCCTCGCTCATTCCCCCCTCCCAGAGTGGATAGCAACGTGTGGAGAGGCCTCACTCTCTCTCCCCTCCCTTACTCACTCTCCCCCATTTCTTGCTCCCCCTCCCTTCCTCACTCTCCCAACCATTACTCGCTCCCCCCCTCCCCCGACTTAATATACCCTTCTGCAAAGTGACAGGTTGTATTTGCTAGTCATCAAAATATATATTGATATACATATACTAGCCGAAACACCGTCACAGACGGATTCCGTTCCATGAGCCCAGTATGACAACCAGTGGCGGCTCTTGTGAGAGCCGAATCCCAGTCGATGTACTCCATGGCCTTACCTAATGAGGCCTACACAACGTCCTTGTACACGACATTTTTGGTGTACACTACTCCTTGTGAAGAAGTCTTCTGATTTGTGCACGTGTCTACTTTGATGTACAAACACCGTGTCAAAACTTCTCAGGTCACTACCGAGAAAAACGTGACGCGACTGCTAGAAGGAGCACAAAATTGGTCCTTCAGTGTTAATGAATAGATACAATGTTTCTTGTTACATTTTTTGTGTCAAATTCACATTCTGAGGTAGTCAGCATGTGCAGAAGAGGGTTTTACATTGCAAACGCTATTTTCGAGGAGTGGAATTACACCTCTGAGCAGTGACGGTGTGTCGACGATAGACGTAATGACGTCAACGAATGACTGATGATGTCATGACGTCCTTACGCCTGTCAGCGGTGTCGTCACACGTCGCCATGTAAACTAATGTAAAACGAAAAGTGTTTGTTCTGCTTCAGTGTTGAAGGTTCACTATTGCCACTATGTGTGATGCACTCATAGAGGTACGAAGTTTCTTTCAGTCCAGGTCACAGTACCGAGTAAAACGTGACGCGACCGCGAGGAGGATCACAAAATTGGTCCTTCAGTATTCAGGTCAGGTATGGGAGCATGTGCCAGAACAGCACGTCGCTGCGTCCACTTTCCGCCGGTACTCCAGGGGCCTCCGTCTGGCCATCCCCCAGGCAGATGCCAGGCCCATACCCATCTCCTTGAGATGATGGTCAACCTGCTGCAACCACGAGGAACGTGGTCAGCCCACTGGCCTCCTCCACTGATGAGACTCCCGCACTGAGAGAATCTGGTGAGCAGGATCAGCGTCAGGAAAACGAGCCACATGTCCATACAGCCACATGTCCAACGAGCTTTCAGTATTAATATATATATATATATATATATATATATATATATATATATATATATATATATATATATATATATATATATATATATATATATATATATATATTGTTACGGTTCTCGGAACCATATGCACACAACATACAGTTGTCCTGAGTCAGTTATTCCATTATTCCAGACATGCGCGGCGTAGGAGGGCCAAACTAGCATCTGGCCGAAACCCCGCCCAGAAAGGCGGACCACATGAAGGCCCAGTCCAATCGGATGCTCGGATCGGACGATGACATCTGTTTCGCCATGGCTCCTCCCCGAGCTCCGTGATCTATAAAGTACCTGGGATTGACAACCCACCCATTCGCCAACTGGCTTCTCCCCTTCATCACCGCCTTGCCACTGACTCCGCCCATTGCTCCAGACTCCGCCTCCTGACTCCGCCCAAAGTCCTTCTTTCACGCCTGTCGGCGCGCCATCTCCCTGGATCGACAATTCGTGGCTCGAAGTACCACGAAGCAGAAAACGAAGCGCCAGCTGTCAGGGAGGTATCACCCAGCGGAGTATCCCCCCATACCGTATTGATGGCGCGGTCGGGCAATCGTGCAAAGTATTGAGAGAGCATTAGCCTCATCTCCTCTCCTCTTTTTTCTCTTAATGAACTCCTCTACATTGGTGTGTGTGTGTGTGTGTGTGTGTGTGTGTGTGTGTGTGTGTGTGTGTGTGTGTGTGTGTGTGTGTGTGTGTGTGTGTGTGTGTGTGTGTGTGTGTGTGTGTGTGTGTGTGTGTGTGTGTGGGTCATGGTGCCTGTCCTCGCTTAAGTTAACATTGTACAAGAATTATATCGGGATAACTCTGCTCTGTGTCTGCTTTTGTAAGTTTCTTGTATTATTGCTGCACTTTTCACATTTCTTCCTATTTTTGCTTACAGACAACAATAAACAACATTCACTGTGCCACATATCTTTCCTCGTCTGCCTGTTAATAAATCCTTTGTATAAATGTTCCCAGCTCGTTTGTCTTTTCTTTCATTGATCCACATGGTCCGTATCCTAACCTAGCCGGGACTTTATCCCCAACAATCCGTTCCTTTTAGCCGGTACGTCCTTGGCAGTGTCGCTCGGCTGCATCTGATCCATAAAGTGATCCGGTTCGGACAAGGCATACAGAGGGCGTCCCCTGGTAATTAGGTCACGTGATTAATTAGGTAACCCGGTTAACCCATAGACTGAGGACCCAAGGTCACATGGTTGAGTTATTGGCATTCATGGTCGGTTAGCGACCCACCGCGTCACGGAATTATGCGTGTGTGCGATGTCCTGCAATTCTGGGGAGTCTGGTGGGAACCTGAGATAGCTCCCCCCCCCCCCGGTGGTCTTCTCACCCGACCCCCGGCCTGCAACAATATATTGTTACGGACTCAGGGTTCAAGACTTGTCACGAGCGGAAGCACTCGGGTGCCTCCCGAACGCCCAGTCCTGAGGCCGCCAGGCACAGATAACTCCGTGCAGCAGCAGGGTGCTAAGCAACCACGAACGCCAATTAGCACTGCCAATCCTGGTGGGGTTACACTACCTCGTGTGATACCTTATCTCTGGACAGCTGAACCAAGCGGGGTCTCGTGCCCTCAGCGCACACCTGGATTACTGCTGAGAGATACAGTAAGTGTGCACTGGCTAATGAGAAAATTAGTGGGGCAGAACTTCCCGGCTAAACTAACATGCGGACCATGCTGGAACACTGAATGAAAAGACATAACGAGCTGAGTATACTTATAATATACCGGCAGCCCAGAGGGTTTTGATCATACAAACAAGGTACCAATATCTGAGTACAGGGGGTTTTCGGGAGTAACCTGACATATGCAGATGTGGATTTCTGCCAGGCACCACCCGCTGCGTGTGGCCCCTGGGGACCCTCAAAGTGGCCCTTAAAATGGGCTAGATCAAATATTGGAGGTACCAGTTAAAACCAGGTTTAAATGAACAAGTACCTACCCCAGAGTGTAGAATGGCCCATGCAAGAAAAAATGTTCGCTGCATAAGGGTCGCCAGAAGCCCAAAAAGGGTCCAAAAATTTGGGCTTGATCAAACATTGGAGGTACCAGTTAAGACAGGTTTAAATGAACAAGTACACCCCCCAGAGTGTAGAATGGCCCATGCAAGAAACTTTGTCCGCTGCGTTGACCCTACCAGAAACCCCTTAAGTTGACCCTTTCGAAGAACTTGAGCAAGATCAAACATTGGCGGTACCACTTAAAACCAGGTTTAAATTAACAAGTACACTCCACCAAGTATAGAATTCCCCATGCCAGACAAATTGTCCACTGCGTTGGCCCTACCAGACACCCCTAATGTTGGCTTTTTGGGAGACTATGTGGAGGTCAAACGTAAAGGCCCTGAACTGTATTCTAGGTTGGTAAAATAATGACAAAACCCCTACCTTTTTATTGTATTCTTTATTGTAATAAAAATCCACATGCAAAAGGTTAACCTTTTGAATGCTCGGGAGCCAGACTAGTACCACAAAAGCCTCGTAGCATGGTGGGTTAGTCGGTTGACCCACAATCCAGAGGTCCGGGTTCAAATCCCAGCGGTGTCAATCCGGGAGTTTTCGCTTTGTAACGCGAAAATAAGCGGAGGTGTGTCCTTGGGCAAGGGACTTTACTTCACACTGCCTCTCCCCACCCAGGGACAGTGAAAGTATCTCGATGTAATGAATGCTCAGCACCAGCGCTGAAATCACCAGCGCTGTATGCTCCGTTGAGGGGCTGAGATGGTATTCGGAATGAACAGTTCCTGCCAGGGGTAATGATGATGATGTAAAGTGCGCTGAGACGTATGTGTAGTGTGCTATATAAGAAATCACATTATTATTACAAAAGGATTTCCTATGGTGGATTTACTTTAAGACAAAGTTAGAAGACTGGGTGAAAAGACAAGAAAATTGGAACTGCTGCATCTTTCAGTGAAGCTCAAAAGGTACAGAACCAGGAATGGGAAGTGGGCACCACCTCGCTACATGTTCTTGTACCTACATGGCTTGAAGACAAATCAACGGACTCATACCAGGACAGGAGACATCTGGTTCAAGGCCCGGTCACACCTTGACGTTTTAGCCAGCGATGGCAACGTATTAAAATGTATGTAAAACGCTGACTTTCGTTGAACTTTTGATGTTTTTTTTTAAAGATTCGGACGTATTCATAGCGACTTGGTCTTATGTATAACGCATTGGTAACGGACACAGAACGTTTCGTTGTGTTATAGATAACTTATACCAACGAATGCTGAACCTGTTGTCAGCCTACACAACCGATGCCCAACGATAGTCTAACTTAGGCATAGCACGTTGCACGCATCGCCGACGATGTCGTGACGTAGCCTATTAAAAAGCTGACGCACAACGATTCGAATCATAACTGCCATAGAAATGGAAGTGACAACATCGCGGTCACACCTTGGCGATCTTGCCAGCGTATGCCGACCTCAGAAAAATGTGTCTATAACGTTGGGGCACGTCAAATACGGTATGAGTAAGTTTGGTATACGTGAGTAGAACGCTAAAGTATGCTATCATACGTCGTAGTAAGTAGAGTACGTCACGAAATTTTAAACATGTTCAAAATTTTTGGACGTACTCGGCGTATGACACACGTTCCGCATGTGATGGGGATAAGTTTTACACACGATATGCGGACCCTTACACACGTCCACAAAGGCTACTTATAAGCAACTCATAAGTCGAAACACGTCGCGGTAATGTCTTTTTTACGCGAAACTTATTTCTAACTTATGTTTGACGTGCTTTGAACCAATTCTTTACGTAGTCCCAACACACATCGACGTATGTAGACGTATTCCAATGACGTCTTCCGGTCGACAAAAAAAAATAAATGAACGTGTTTCTAGCTTACAACTGCCATATAAAGACGTGTTCCCAGCGGTTTTGGGAATTGGTATATAAAAATGCTGCTCATAAAAGGGGAACCCAACAGTGTTTTCGAGTCCTTTTTGAGTCGATGTCCATGTCAGCAGTAACAGTATCAGTATCAGTATCAGTATCAGTATTAGTATTAGTATTAGTAGTAGTTTGTTCATGTTGGCAGTTGTAGGTGAGTGTGAGGGGGAGGGTGTGGGTTATGATGGATCGTCCTTGCGTCCGCGTATCCACGGGTAGGAGACATCTTTTCACCATTGTTCGAAGTTCTTCGCGGCTAATTTTTTATGGGGCTTTTTCAACAATGAGCTATAGCTTGTTTTTACGATTTAGGTCTATTCATAACAGGTTGGACAAATGTACAATGAACTAATAATGTGCATAGAGCACTTTGATTACTTATAGATACGATATACCAACGAATAATTATCGTGAAGCCGGCGTTCACAAACTATGCCCAACGATAGCCTAACTTACCCATATTTCTTTTTATCTTTGCCGGTGACGTACACGTCTATACACGCAGCGTATAGATTATACTATACATCTATTATCTATACACGCAGCGGGTGGTGCCTGGCAGAAATCCACATCTGCATATGTCAGGTTACTCCCTAAAACCCCCTGTACTCAGATATTGGTACCTTGTTTGTATGATCTTTGCCGGTGACGTGGGGTTTCCTATTCATAGGCTGCCACTCAACGATTTAAATGGCTGCATCTCCACTATTGAAAGTCGACGCTTGCGCTCAACAATTGGATTTTTTTTTTACACTCAACGACTTTTAAACGGTACCACTCAGCTATTTTCATTGTTTACAATGAACGATTTAAATTGCTGTCACTCGGCTTTGTTTTTTGACGCTGGGGTTTTGAAATTTGAAGCGTTTCTTCTGAACGTGTTAAAACGCTCAAACTCGACTATTTTAAATAGACGCGGCCGATGGACAATTGGAATCATAGCCAAGCTAGACATCGAAGTGTGAACATCCTCGTCATGCCGAAGACAAGTTTGAAGAATGCTGCAAATAAGTGTCCTGGCCGTGGCCGTGGACGCTGACGCAAGGACGATCCATTATACCGACGTCTTTCAGCCTATGAGTAACTTAAAAGTAACGTCTGTCGATGTGTGGCAACGATCGCGTAACGTGCCAACAACACGTTAATCATAGGTTAAAAATAAGTTTCGGGTACGCTAAACATTACCTCGGCGTGTCTCAACTTTGATTAACTTACAAGTAGCATGTGTTGACGTCTGTCAACGATCGCAGACCGTGCATACAACTTGTGGCCAGCGTAGCGGAACGTGTGAGTCATACGCCGGCATACGTCGTGAAATTTCAAGCATGAAAAAATTTGAGGACAACCAAAAAGTACAACGTTTAAAGCCAGCGTACAACGACGTATGGCAGTGTTTTTCAGCGTGCTCTCAATGTTATCAAAACTTACCCATAACGTATTCAACGTGTGCCAGCGTTTTAGAAAAAAAATTCAAAAATCGGCATACATTGGCTAAAACGTCAAGGTGTGACCGAGCCTTAAGGTACAATTAGACCATGGTTAGATTTCACATTCCTACTCTGCATCTTGAACTTGAGACAAGGTTTTAAAACTCAACTCAAGGCTAAATAAGCTCTTTCATTTGAGCCAAAGTTCACGGACAATACCACCATGACCAATATCACCACCATGAAACACAGGATGCTCATATCTCTGTTTCACTCCAAGATAGTTCGGAACTTGAATCATCAGCGTCGTCAAACTCGGTGGCAAGATCTGGCTGGTCACTTTCAGGATCCACAGAACTCTCATCCTCCACTTCCTCTTCCTCAAGAAAATAATTTGGCACGGCAGGTCCCGAGAACCAGTCAGGAGCATAGTATCCATTCTTGTCTTTGCAAACGTAGTTCAGAGGATCCAAACCTTGTCCGGGATGTGCCAAGTCAGCATTGCCCCACACGATGCTAATGAAGTGCGCCCGTCGAGTCTTATGGTTAAGAGTCTTCGCGCAAGGTGGAAGAAGTGCACAGTCAACCTTCTTGATATTGGCCATGCGGTTTTCCTGAAAATAAAAGGTAGACTATAAAAGATATGTTTTTATTAAAGTCGCCTCATTAAAGTCAGCTGTGACTATTTGTAGAAAGTGTTAACTGGTAGGCCTACTTTATCGATTTAAGGCCTTTTTTGTATCTAGTCAATCTATTGACAAAAAAGTTAACAAACATGGCTCCAGTTATACCTGATTCATTTTTCCAGTCACCTGATGCAGTTTTGCATATCTGGCCTCATTGACATCCTTCACGCCACCCTTCATGCCATACAAGGAGCAAACAAACTCTTCTGCTTTCCTCTGGTTTGGTTCCTCTTCAGAAGCCAAACTGCTGAAGAACTGGATGAGTGTTCCTTCTGTGTCTTTCTCGAGAACTTCTAGTGGCTTCACTTTACCCTTTCTGTAGAATGCTGTGGTGAAGTCGCAACCGGTAAATGCGTGAAAACCTGGCATGGCTGCTGCTAGTGAGTCCCTTCTGCTTCGCCTCCAAGACAGTGGCAATGCTGCTGACATCAATATGTCGACGGCCATTCCCCGACCCACAGTCCATGATAATCCGATTGTATGATGTATGACTTGTCAGATGCCTTCCTAACATTCCAAGCAGAATCACCATAACATCGATATCGGATGCTCTGATCACAGCATTTCCAGTCGCATTGGAGACATGGAATGCAAGGAGGGTGTTGGCCTCCTCGTGACTGCCCTGGAGATGGGCTGGATGTTCAACGTTCATCTTGGAATCGAGTTCACTGAAGCTGAGACGAGCACAGTTACCTCCATGGGTCACAATCAGCGTCTTCTTCCCGAGGATTTGCCTTTAGTAACTTTCTTGCCATTCTTTGAGAAGAAACGTTGCTGACTGATCCTTGAAGATCCCATTTTGTAACAACTTCTGGCAGCTCTGCTTGGGTGCTTGTTGGGGACCAGTAATGATGAATGGACGATCGTCGGCTCCACGTAATTTTCTCTCACTCTCTTTCAGGGACATGGGGCGATAAGTGTCAAACAATATGTGAACCTCGTTCCCACGGTTGGCGCAAACATAGGCCAGGAGGTTCCTGGCCAGGTTTCCGTATGATGTGATGTTCCCAATGGCAGATAGGAAGGAGTGGATCAAGAGTCCACCGTCGATCAAGGTCACATCGATGGGCGGCAGTGGTCTTTCCGTGAACCCATCCTGTAGTGCCTCCAGCTTCCTCAGCAGCTTGCTCTTGTCTGTCTTGAGCCCTGATCCATCTGAGTGTGTGATAGACAGTGGGTACTCTGTAATTGGGAAAGTCATGACATGTCCAAGATTGAAGGTTGTCCTCTCCGAAATGATTACCAATAAGCGAATGAAAACATCTCGAAGGCTCTCAGCTGCCGGTTTTCTCTTCGCAGAGGGACGCTTCTTCTTCGAGTTTTCGTGCGCGAAATTTGACACCTTTCTTCTTTGGATGGGCTTCATGAATCTTTCCTCATCCGTTGCACACTCCTCTTGGAACTTCTCACGAAGTTTCCGACCGGCAACAAGGCTCCCTGTCAAATACTCTTGAGTTTCTTGAGCTGCTGCTTTACCTGTAGCGATGTTCAAGAGGCAGGCAGACGTTGATGCCGGTGATGAGAAGGGATCACATGATTCAGTGACGGCATTGAACACTTTCAGTGGGTCACCTTGGCTTTTTGACTTGCAAATGATACAGACCTGATGAGATGCTTCACGACTAACATGGTTGCCATCATTGCCCGGGGTTGGCCTGTCTGTTACCTAAAGCAGAATTAAAACATAAGGCCTGAGCCGAGCAAACATTTCTGATGTGAAGGATGTACGTGTAGACTACAATATTTCAATGCCTTATAGGCCTATTACAACTATGCCTGGGTTAGTGGGATCGATTAATTCATATAAGTGAACCAACTTAGTGGCATGCATCTTGGGACATACCTGGAGTTGTACAACATCGAAATTATCATGATCCATTCTTGTCAGATCTGCACATGCCCTCTGAAAGAAATATAAACTCTAAAAAAAAATCAAGCATCTTGTACGTTCCAGTAAGAGATAACAGTGGATGACCTGAATCTCATAACACGCAGGCATAGCGAGTCTTCGCGCCAGCCATGGGACTATAGTCCGTTTCTAGTTCTGACTCACAGGAGACAGCTTGCATTAGCAATGAAAATGGTCGATTCTGACGTTTGAAACGCATTCTGACAGGGGGATGAATTGATCAAGGTGTAGGATTGGTCTGTTTCTACCCAACAGTTTGTACGGTGTCCACACCACACCTAACCACACCTCACCCCACCCTACCCCCCACACACACCCATAGTGTTCATGTGTGGATGTTAAAAGTGACTGACGTGAATGTACGGTGTCTACACCACACACCACCCCCACACACACCCACACCCACCCGACCCCACCCACCAAGTGTTCATGTGTGGATGTTAAAAGCGACTGACGTGAATGTACGGTGTCCACACCACCCAACACCAAACACCCCCCACACAAACCCCTACGCCCCCCCCTCTCCCCTGGATGAAGAACAATGGATGAAGAAAAATACTCACTCAGATGACCTGTACTCATGCTACTGTTGCTGTCAGCTGCCCGTGTGTGAGTGACCCAAAAAGCGAAAGTTGTTTCGTGTCTCGGCTGCTCGACGTGGACGCTCCCGCTAGCCTCACACAGGTAGATAAGTGTATGCTACATGCATGCATATGCCTGGTACGTGACTCGAGGCTACTGGGGAGGGGGGGTTAGGGCATGAGCTAAGAGGTCGCGGCCGTCCGATGCGCCAAAACAAGAAAAAATTGCAAAATATTTTGGAATTTTGGGCGCCTCATTCATTATTGGGGAGAGGGGTGGCAGGGCCATTCTACACCCGGTGAAATACTTTTTCATTGAAACCTTATGTTTGATCTAGCTCAAATTCTTCGAAAGGGCCAACTTCAGGGGCTTCTGTTGGTCCTGGTGCAGCAGACAAAGTTTCTTGCATGGATCATTCTACACTCTGGGTTATGTCCAAGTTCATTTAAACTAGGTTTTATCTGGTACCTCCGATGTTTGATCGAGCTCAAATTCTTCGAAAGGGCCAACTTAAGGGGCTTCTGGCGACCCTTATGCAGCGGACAAAGTTTCTTGCATGGGCCATTCTACACTCTGGGGGATGTACTTGTTCATTCAAACCTGGTTTTAAGTGGTACCTCCAATGTTTGATCTAGCCCAAATTTTTGGACCCTTTTTGGGCTTCTGGCGACCCTTATGCAGCGGACAAAGTTTCTTGCATGGGCCATTCTACATTCTGGGGGATGTACTTGTTCATTTAAACCTGGTTTTAACTGGTACCTCCAATGTTTGATCTAGCCCATTTTAAGGGCCACTTTGAGGGTCCCCAGGGGCCACACGCAGCAGGTGGTGCCCGGCAGAAATTCATATCTGCATATGTCAGGTTACTCCCTAAAACCCCCTGTACTCAGATATTGGTACCTCGTTCGTATGATCAAAAACCTCTGGGCTGCCGGTCTGTAACCTCAGCTATTTATTTTTGAAGGCGAGGAAATGTGTCAATAATGAATGGTTTTATTACAAGCAACATGTACAGAAGGGGAAAGCAAAGATTCATGGGGTGCGGCAAAAGAAATGCAGTTATACTCAAAGACAAAACACAGGGCAGAGCTAAACTGATATAAAACTTCTGATAAAAAAACTGATATAAAACACCCAAGGAAATTATAGAGCAATAAAGATGAGAGGGAGTTTTGGCATTTTCGACCTCTTTCAATGCCTGGCACAGCTGATTGACCTACGCTTTCCAGTCAGTTAGGAGGGGGAGGGAAGAAAACTGGGGGTGTCTATGGTGCATAGGTGGGAGGTGCAAATGAGGTGCAGGTGTGATGCAGAAGAGGAAGCGTGAAGGAGTGCGTGTCTGTAATTGCTCTTTTAGTAATTAGTGGTGACAGCAGATGAGACAGTATGTGGAAGAGACAGAACGTGTGAGGATGATAGCTTAACGTGGTGTGTGAGAAAGTCTGTAAATGTTAATGCTAACGAAGATTGGTTGTGGGACACAGCGGAAGCCAAGCGCTGATGACCCAGCAACTCTTCAGCAATGATTCGGTGACTGCTCGCTCGGTTCCGACTGCTCGCTTAGCTCTGGCTTGGTGACTGCTCACTCGGCTCAGGCCCGGTGACTGACTGACTGACTCAGCAACCTCTGCTGCTATTTTATAGAGCCTGGGTGGGGGAGGAGCCAAAAAGTGGATCAAAATGCCCTGTAGGTGCATCCGAGCACCCTTATTGGCACACAGACTCCACTCTGAGAAGTAGCCACGCTCCACCAGACTCTGGAGCCGAAAATGGCCTCATTTGGACGCAACAGAGCTCCAGGATTTACATGGAGCGTGGGTTTTTGGGAGCGCTCTCCGGCCATGAACATGAGCTGGGCATCCAATCAAGGGTCATTATTTAGCAGAGTGTAAGGACTACCCAGACGACCTTGAACAGGCCCCAGCGCATATTTGCGCTTCAAGCTACACGCCGATATGTTCTGACTCGTAGGCTCCGTCATGGTGGGTAATGTTCGCTGTTCCCCAGCATTCCAAAAGACTGTGGTAAGTGTCCAGGGAAATGACTGTTGGGGAATTTCGTAGCAGTTGTAGTGAGGTCAAGGAAGCACTGTGGAATTTGTAGTAAAGAGGTTGAAACAGTTGTGGTGAGGTGATTGAAGCATTTGTAGTGAGGAGGCGTTTGTGGTGAAGAGGTCGAGCATGGGTTATTGTAGGGATTTTTAGGAAGGTGTTTGAAGTTCGTATGAAGGTTGTGGCATTGATGGTCCGAGTACTGTGAGGGTAAAAGGTGAAACGTCCGTTGGTGAATGGCATGCAGTTTGAACGGGGCCGCTGCAGTATATGTCCATGAGGCTCTCTATTGATGTCACCGTTCAGTCTGTGGCATGCATCCATGCATGAGTGAAATAAAGTAAAATATAATAGGTGAAAGAATAGCAAATGGAATTAAAGTCCTGACTTAATCCCTATACAATGCATCTTGTCCCATATACCCAATAGACAAAATGAAAGAACTAAATGAATGAATACTAATGAAATAACTGTCTCAGGACCACGATATGTTGGGTGCCATTGCCGTGGGGGAGTGCCGGCTTCGCAAAACCACAACACTACCTCCCTCCCTTTAACTAGACTCGTCCTGAATCGCCAGGCAATTGTGGCATGCAGGTGTAGTTTCCTTCGAAACAATTTACCTGCAGGTCCCTGAGTGTGACATTTCAAAACATGTCCCAAAAAATAAACCTAATGCGTTGTGTAACTAAGCTCACTGACTCATGAGGACACCTTATGCTACATTTCCAGAATTTTAACTAAACAGACAGGTGAACCCCTGGGTCACTGGGGCCATCTGTCGAGCTTACCTGCTCCCAACTGAACGATAGAGTAGGCCATCACTAGCTCTCCCCCGATGCCCACCATGACATTTGGCTTACCGGGCCCCTTCCCTTGGGTAACCATGCCGACTACACGACTGGTCCTCTGGACCCACGACCTACCACGGCCAACTGGCTCCCAGCACCCGGGACGCCCTCTACAACAATAACTCCTACCAACGAACCACACTCCCAGCCCTCCAAAAACACCATTGCACTTTTGCAATTAAAACAAGCTCAAATGAGCAAAGATCCTCGTCCTCTTAATGATGACGTCATAAAAACGAATATGCCGTCATTGTGATGTATCAGGTTTGCGATAAATCATCTGTGCTAATGCCCGGCTTGATTCCCGCAAACAAAATTCAAACAGCTTGCCTAGTTTCGGAGATAATGGTGGAATTATCAGTGGAATTAGTGGAAAAAATTGCCATTAGTGGAAAAAAAACGTAAACTTTTTTTCCAGGAAGAATTTCCAAAATCGGAGATGGTTACTGCCTGCGCGTGGGCTTTCTGCATATACAGTACATGGCAAGTTTCACGAATATCCGATGAAAACTCTGGGTTGTGAAACAAAAAATGTCAAAAAATAGGAATGACATCATAAAAATTGATATGACGTCACAGTGATGCATCATGTGTGCGGTAATTCATCTCTGCTAATGCGCTGTTCGATTCCCACAAACAGAATTCAAAAAGCTTGCCTATTTGAGATAATTTTTTTAGGCGATTTCCATTAGCGGAGATATTTTGACGTCATAACTTTTTTCTAGGAGGAATTTTCAAAATCGGAGATCGTTACTGTCTGCGCAGGGTATTTTTACATATATATGCCAAGTTTCAGAAAGTTTCGATGAAAACTGAAGGCTGTAAAACAAACAAACAAAAATGTCAAAAATAGAAATAACGTCATAAAAATTGATATGACGTCATAGTGATGCATCATATGTGCGGTAATTCATCTCTGCTAATGCCCTGTTCGATTCCCGCAAACAGAATTCAAAAAGCTTGCCTAGTTTCAGAGATAATTTTTTAGGCGATTTCCTTTAGCGGAGATATTTTGACGTCATAACTTTTTTCTCGGAGGAATTTTCAAAATCGGAGATGGTTACTGTCTGCACAGGGTATTTGTACATATTGTTGCGGATTCGCGCCCGCCGGCGTGCTGACGGCCACGTAACTCGAATCGCGGCACGTCGCCCACCGGACAGACAATCCAGTCGTGACCCTCTCGGACTAACGCCGGGAACCAGTCACGGGTGGACCTTTCGGTCTCACCGCGATCGAGCCAATCGGCCCCCGCGTGGGATAGGGTTGCTCGCCAAATTCGACCTCCCTAAGTACCCACACGGAGGGTAGACCGGGCGATCGCACCTCGCCGCAGGTCGACTTCGGACACGGGCCACTTAAGCGACCCGTTCCGTACTATCGGGATAACTGAGCGGTGTTATTCGTCGGCCTCGACGGTTCGATTAATTATCGGGCGTCTTAGCCGACGACCAACCCTTTACGTGAAGCAAGATGGGGATTCAATGAAAGAAATGACGAAGCGAAGCGGGAAAACAGTTCAATAATAAGCACATTTATTTCGCGATGAACGGAAAGCACACATATACAATTCCACCAAAAGCACATGGAAAAGAAGAAGACAAAAAGCAAATGCAACAATGCAGATCTATCCGACTACCGGGCACTCGGCAACACTTATACAATTTTACTTCACAGACGGCGCCGACAACACATATTCCCAAAGCAAAAGAAAAGAGAACCACCCTCCAGGATGAGGGGGTAGGCGGGCCTGGGGCCGAGACCGTGTCGGGCCTACCCGTCTGATGATGAGACGAGGAGCGGCGGTGGTGCCTCAACTCCGCGGGTCTCGCGGACAGTGTCTGGTAGGGGGTGGGAAGGGGGCCCCCTTTTGTCGCACTATCTCAGCGCGGGGGGAAACAGGAGGGGGTTGCTGATGCTCGGGGAAAGGAGGATTTCACAAAATCGCGGGTCCCGCGACGAGCGTCTCCACCACGACCTCGGTCGCGCCGCCGGCCTTTCTCTCCGCAGTTCCCCGAATCCGACGCGAGCACCCCCTCGTCCGCCTTCGCCGCCGCCGCCTCTCCACAGCTCCGTCCTCTTCACTCCGACTCCGCGAACTCCCAACTGCACTGAACTGACGCTTCAACTCAACTCTTCCTCCGTTTCCAACTCAACTCTTCCTCCTGCGAACTCAACTCGACTGACGAACGCAGTCATTTTTATAAGCCCCGTGGCTTCGCTCTTTCATCTTTGACCCTTTACCTCCGACCCTTCACCTGGCTCCCCATTGGCCCGAGGAAAAGTGGGCGTGAATGCTTTTTGATCCATGAATTTGCATATAGCGACCGCCCTCCAACGCCCTGGAGGCGGGGCCAAATCGCCCCTCGCTCACCGATTGGACGGAACAAAAGTGGGCGTGAGTCGTTTTTGATCCGTTTTTCTGCGGAAAGTCCGCGATGCTTTTGAACACGCTGCTCGGTGCGCGCTCTACACGAGTCCAGCATCGGTGCCCACGAGTGGTGCGAGATGACGGTGATGCGATGGTGGCGAGTTGTGACGGTAAAGGTCGTGGCGGTTGTGGTGAAGCGGCGTTGTGGTTGGTGGTTGTTGTTGTGATGGCTGTTGAGACGTGGTTGGTGGTGGTAATAATGGCGGTTGGTCCAAAATAAAGATAGTAAAAGAAAAACGGCTATCCTGAAGAGTCGCAGCCCTCATGAATGACATTTATTCCCTCTAGACAACGGGTTTGGGCCTAACTACACATATACTTACCGAGATATCTCACCTAAGGGACCTGAATGGTGGTTTGCGAATTTGGTCAACCACAACAATATATATGCCAAGTTTCAGGAAGTTTCGATGAAAATTGGAGGCTGTGAAACAAAAAAGTCCACAAGAAGAAGATGAAGAACAACAACGTGAGTAAGACTTAGAGATCCTCCACGAGGATCTAAAAAATTGCCACACATTTCATTCACACCCTGAATCGCTCTCTCAACAACAAACATTCCTCAATTCATTCTTCAATGGTAAGAATCATGCGGAAGAAAAAGGTAGGCACCAACCTCGCATCATTCCAATTTACAAAAAATAATCAAACCCCCATCATCAATTTAAATATTGTCGCCAATCCCCACTAATCTCTAACAACATCTTTGTTATCGTCAATCTGCCTGTATCGTCTCTCCCATACACTGTGAAATTACGTTCCCTCTGGGCCACATGGTTTCCCCACGGCCCAAGTTCCGGCCTTCGTGCTGTTTACACAAGCCGAGAAACCCGACACCATGTTAACAAAATTGCGTGCCGCACCAGTCACATCACTCGTGCCACGAACCTCCCGTGGTGCTTCCTTATGAGGGTCGCACGGAACGCATCTTGCGTCCCGTGAGCCACCACCCACAACCACAATTCCTGCACACCTGACAGTCTGCATGCGCACAACCCTGGGTCCCCATGTGAACCCGATCCCACAGTCCACGGTGCTTCCGCTAATCCGCCAATTAGCGGGAGCACCGTGGGAATTTCTCTAACTCCCAGCTCCTTTCCTCCAAGGCTCTCACAGGATTCTATTATTCCCCCAATTTGTCTTGCTACCCCGTCCATATCTATAGGGATTACTGGGGCAGTGAAACGCGCCCGACTGGCAACGCTTCCCTTTTAACCACCGGGTTCGATATAAAAGCTGATGGGAACATTCATAATCTCCTAATCTATCTCAGCAAAGGGTGGCAGGCAGGCATGCTCCAACATGCAGTGCCCTTTGTAAACCCGCCCCCCCCCGCCCCAACCTCCAGTCGGGTCACCCCGGGGGGGCTCAAATAAATAACATTGGGAAGCCATTTTAATTTAACAACTGCACCATCTGTCACTGACGGCTTCCCCATGAATGTTCCTTTAACCTCCTCGCAGACCACGCCCACTTGCTTCAGCGCAACACTCCCTCCTTCACACTTGCATGTGCACGCACCCGTGCCGACTTGCACGGAACACACGGCTTCCACTTCCCACACTGGTGGTTTAGCTTGCACCGAGGTGCACACTTCACCAACTGGAAGGTCAACTTCCTCCACGCACCTCCGTGCCACGGCCACAGGTGTAACCGGCGGCTCATCCTTCACTGTGCGTTTGGCCTCCCCCACACCCAAGCGAGAAAGCACATGGCGGGCAACTTCCACGATACAGTACGTCTGCTTACTGCATGGCAAAACATGCGGCTCGCTATATGGCCGCGCCGTTTCCACCAAGTCGACCCGTGCCGCCGGCCCGGGCACGAGTTCAAACGACGCACTGGCAAGACTTGCATACCGCATATATGTCCCCTCACTCACAAACATGTACATACCCTCATGGAGAGTTTCATCATTAACCCCATCCTCCACACCCTCTTACCCAACCACTTGTTGGACACAAAGTCTGACCAGTGATAGTCAATAATTCTCCGAAGAGACTTGGTACCAAACGAGTTAAGTCTCCATCTCAGATCCCTGGTCAGAGTCCAAGTCTGACATCTGTAGAGCAAGACTGGAAGTACCAAGAACCTGAAGACTCAGACTTTCATCCTCCTGCACAGGTACCGACAGTGCCACAATCCATGATCCAGTGAATCCATGATTCCCCAGGCCCGACCCAGACGTCTATTGACCTCTGGCTCACAATCAGCAGAAACATGAATATCACTGCCAAGGTAAGTGAATCTCTCCGTGACCTCAACATCCTCAACACAAACAGGTACAGACAAGATAGCAGCATCCAATATATTGTTATGAATTTCAGAATCTGATCCGACGAATGCACACAACATTCAGGTCCTCAAACAGTTATTTCCATAAATGAATGTCCAGAATAGACCCATCCTCTTGTCTGGTGGGATTTTAACTATTTGATGCATTGGAGAAAGGTATCGAACAGATTACCTTTCTTATGGGATGGCCTTTTCCTCTTTACGACACATTCGTGCAAGCAAGAGATAGCCATTAGCCCAACAGACGTTCGTTCTACCCCCCTTTCCATTGGGACACATTGGCTTGGAGGTGGACGATTTATTTACACTTTGGACTTACAGGACATTTGATTGAGCACACCGTGGGCTTTTCCTGAACGGTTATTCTGATTGTCAACTATGGCTGTGGATCATTTACCTCACCCACATCTCTTTCATTGACGTTCGACACCCACCTTTCTTTCACCGACGTTGACGTCCACCTTTTTCCATCGACATTTGATGCCCCCTTTGGCAGCTCTATGGATGCTGGCTGGTTCTTGTTCGTATCGGGCTGAACGAGGAAGGGATGATCATGAAATTGACAGTTGGAGGTCACGTGCAGCGATGTGTCAATAGGCAAGGTGGATTTGGCTGAAGTCTGCTTGAGGCTCCGCCCATAAAAAAAACTGGTCGCCTATAAAAAGGACGGCAGGACTGCTTTCCTGAGAGTTGGTGACAGTGGGTGACAGTTCCTGACCATTGCTGACAGCTCATGATGGTTCCAGACCATTGCTGACAGTTCCGTACTGTTCCAAACCGTTGTTGACAGCTCCTTACGGTTCCTAACTGTTGCTGACAGCTCCTGATGGTTGGACCGTTCCTGCTGGTTCTGCTCGGTACCTGATTATTGGCGTCTGGTTCCTGGGGGTGACGACATGATGTCGATTGGTGTGCGAGCCTGTTTGCAGGTGGGTGCACGGCGAGGCAGGGCACTGGCAGCGGAGTAAGGCACGCTAACACATTTGGGACATTTTATTGGACGCACAGCGACTTCTATCTTGTTATTTCTTTCCCACCTGAATGATCTGCTGGGTACTCTTGTCTCGTGTTTAATTGTGAAGGCATAGTAATAAGCATCTGTTCTTTGTCTACTTTTTCTATCAATGCCTGTTTAATTCTCTGGTTGTTTGAGATTATTTTGATTGATTTGAATTCATCCATTTACACCACAAGGAAATAAAAAGTTATTCAGTTTATTTATTTTTCTTATTAATAAATTCCTTGTTGACATTTCAACCTGTCTGTGCTTGTCCCTTCCTTCCATTGATCCAGCATTATCTGAACTTCGATAGACTGGGAGGTAGTTCCCAAACTAATTAACCTGTCATAGTCGGCATGCACCAGTGGTAAATGCTCGGCTGCCTTCCTTAAAATCTAATCAAGATAAGATTGGTGCATCACTGAGGGCACGTTCTCTGGTCAGGAAGCCACGTGACCTCTAGTTAAACGGCAAATTAGACGGTGGACACTGGAACTCGTGGTTAACTGATTGGCGTTTGTGGTTGTAAAGCAACCCACCGTACCACGAAGCTAATTGTGAGCCGTGGCCCCTGGTCTGGTTCTTCCGAGGAGAAACGAGGATTAACCCCCTCATAATACACTCTGTACCCGTGGCTGTAACAATATCATTGAAAGCCTGGATCTTACTTTTGACCGAGGAAACCCATTCTCTGAGCAGCTATGATGCTTCATTCAGTGCCTCGAGGGCACCTAAAAGGATATCCAGAGTCTCCCTAAGGATGACCGCATCATCTGCGAAATCAAGGTCAGCCATTTTGACACTCCCAAACAATGCACTGCAGCTTCATTTCTCCGACATCCTTCCTAGAATCCAGTCCATAGAAGCACTGAAAAATGTGGGGGCCAGTACACACCCCTGACAAACTCCAGTAACAACTGGAAATAAGTCAGAGATGGTATCTGTAGTGGAAATTCAAACAAAAGAGAAAACACTTTATAATCTAACAGATCGTTTATTGTATGAAAACACACGTGTGGGAGAAAAGCTCGTCTCAAGAGTTCAAGCAGATCTTTGACTGAGCTAGATTACATGGCCTTTTATGTGATTGCAAAATAGGGAGGGGTCAGAGCATCACATGGTACTGGTTAATCAATGCCAGACTACAAGAAAGCTTTGTTTGAACACGAGGTCCTTCAAGCAAAGAAAAAAAAATTGTTTTGTGCATAATAAAACTAGAACGGGCACTCAGTAGAGCACATACCTTCGCCAAAGCTACATTTCCCCCCCCCCCAGAAACCGTTGATTGTGAGGGTATTTAATCCCATACCACATCTGCCATCTCATATGTGTTATGATGGCTTAAAAACATTAAATTTCCTGCTTTTTGACACTGATTCACACATTGTACAATTTCTGGATGAACTCCCTGACCTTTTTGGGTGTCGGTGTCAAGTCAATCTGATGACAACTGGTCACATTATAAGAATTAAGTTCAGTGACACCGCCCCCCCCCCCCCCAAATGCTTTAAACTCACCAATAAAGTCACTGTCAAATATTACACATCACAGGATAGGGAATTGAATTCTAAACATTTTGAATCTACTTACATGCAAATTGTATAAGAATTGACCGCTTATGAGAATAAAGGTCGTTGACCCCCCTTGCCTGTGTGTGTGTGGGGTGTGGCGCTGCCGGTACCTGTGCGGGAGGACGAAAGTCCGAGTCTTCAGGTCCTTGGTACTTCCAGTCTTGCTCTATGGATGCGAGACTTGGACTCTGACCAAGGATCTGAGACGGAGACTAAATTCCTTTGGTACCAGGTCTCTTCGGAGAATCCTTGGCTATCACTAGTCGGATTTTGTGTCCAATGAGCGGTTGCTGAAAGAGACTCGGATGAGATTTGTTACCTGCATAGTCTGTGAGCGTCAGTTGCGGCTGTATGGACATGTGGCTCGTTTACCTGACGCTGATCCTGCTCACCAGATTCTCTCAGTGGGGGAGTCTCGTGAGTGGAGGAGGCCAGTGGGCCGACCACGCGCCTCGTGGTTGCAGCAGGTTGACCATCATCTCAAGGAGATGGGGATGGGCCTGGCATCTGCCTGGGGGATGGCCAGACGGAGGCCCCTGGAGTACCGGCGGAAAGTGGATGCAGCGACGCGCTGTTCTGGCACATGCTCCCATACCTGACCTGACCTGAAAGAGTACCACACGTGTGAAAGAGGAAGATGAAGCATTATAAGAGATCGTTTTATTATTATTATTATTATTATTATTATTATTATTATTATTGTTGTTTGAGAGAGTTTTCATCAGATTAGGTTATGGAAGTGTTGGAGAAAAAAAATCGTGAGGTGAATGGTGAAATTGGATCGATAAACGCAGGGGTGTAAACAGATCACGTGGTTACGGGAGAAGCACTTAGCTATGGGAGGTGTATAGTCAAAAGTGAAATTATTTATTTTAAATAAGGATTGCATAACATTCGGAAAAGGGAAGGTTGAAGTAAAATCGTGGAAGTGTATGGTGAATTTGGACGGTAAACGCAGTGTGAAGCTGCTGGGTCGATGAAAAGTACCAGGAAGAGTCGAGAGAGACGTGGTTACAGGAGGTGTAGAGATCGAAAGGATACAAGGAAGATTATTGATTTTTTGTATTTTTGAAGAACAGGTAACATTCGGGAATGGAGGGTTGTAGGAAGAAGTCGTGAAGGTAATGGCGAGAGAGGGTCTGCTTAGTAGAATAAAGATGGTGTGCCGGCAGGAGGAAGAAGAAGGATCGAGATGAGTGGGTGTGCAAGGAGAAAGGTTTTTTATTTTTTATTTTGGATTTAAGATAAGAAACAGAGCATTTAGTTGGGAGGGGTGGGGGACGTTGGGAAAGTGAGGAAGATAGGAATTGAAGGTAAATGGGGAGAAAATACAAATAAACACGATCGTACAACGAGAGAGGGGAAGGATGGGTAGGCCTCAAGCAACGCGGTAAGACAAGGTCGACAAAATAGCACGATTTTTGAAACAAAACCGAACTAGGAACACACAGTAACATGTAGGTGAGAAAATAAACAGTTAAAACGGGACAGATAACGACCGGAAACTAAACTTTGAGATCGTCAGCAGAGAGCCCTGAAAGAGACATGCCAACGCTCCAAACCCAGAACCAGAAGTCCCAAATCTATTACCACCCCTCAGATCCTCCTGGGTGACACACTCCAAAATTACCCCTTGCATCCTGTAATCTCTATTTTCATTGTTCTTTCCCATCCCCAACACCTTACACTTGCTCAGGTTAAATTCAATCTGCCAGTCTTTTGCCCAATCAATACAAGTATCAATACTTTACTGAATCTGATCACCACCACCTCTGCCATCCACCTTACCTCCAAGCTTTGTGTCATCTGCAAATTTGGAAAGATTACTCTTTACCCCACTATCCAAATCATTGATGTAAATTATGAATAGTATTGGTCCGAGTACTGATCCCTGAGGTACCCCGCTACTTACATCCTCCCAGCAAGACATGCTGCCACTCACAGCCACTCTTTGCTTCCTATCACTAAGCCAGTTTGCAATCCAATTAGCTACCTCACTTTGGCTAACAACCTCCGATGTGGTACCTTATCAAATGCCTTCTTAAAGTCTAGATATACTATGTCCACTGCTTTTCCCTCATCCACCCAATCAGACACTGCTTCATACAACTCTAAAAGTTTGTTAAACAGTAACTACCTTTGGTAAACCCATGCTGACTACCTTTAATTAGTTTGTATTTATTTAAATGGTTCCTCATCTGGTCCTTAATTAATGTCTCCAACACTTTCCCCACAACTGAAGTCAAGCTAACAGGTCTATAGTTTGCCAATTCTTCTCTGGATCCTCTCTTAAATAATGGTGTTACATTTGCTACTCTCCAATCCTCCAGTACCTGTCCTGACCCCAGTGAGCTATTGAAAATATCCGTTAACATCTCGCTTACCTGCTCAGCCACCTCCCTCAATACTCTCGGTTGCATATAATCTGGACCCAGGGCCTTATCTACTCTTAGATTACCGAGCTGTTCCCTTACTTCCTCAACTCCAACCTGGATCTTCTGTAAAAGTCCTTCCTCACCTCCTTGATAGATACTCTTTCCATGAAATGAATGATGAATGAAATGAATTCCATGAAATGTTGAAATTAAGAAAAGATTATGGTGTTACACAGCTAACGAACACACTATATCTATTCATTTATAAAATAACCATCAGAATGCAATGATCCGTTATTAAGTATATTTTTTAAGTATCAAAGCAGCAAACATAACAGAGGGGTATATATTTCATTTTATCTAAGCATGGACTAATAACAAGGTCTTTCACTCAGGCCCAGATATGCTTGGGCAGGTATGGGTATTATACATTCCTTATTATTATTGCCATATGGTTTGAAAGTCATCTGGTTTGAAATGTTCGCTTTGAGTGGTACAGTGATGGTATTGAGCATTTACTGGTGCACTCAGGAGAGCACATTTCTCAACAATGAGAAACGCAAATAATATATGAATCAATGATCCTAAGGTTTTAAAAGATATGTTAGTTATATGGAATTAACAAGACCATCATACATTTGAACAGATATTCTAATCACTCGTGGCCTGTCACAATGAGTTCTGAGCAAACAAAGAAACTCATTACCATGAGCAGCCCCCACCATGAGCAGCCCTTATTTGCAAATGCAATGAGCTATGACTTTTCCATTGTAATAGACCTGAAAGCCAATTTAAATATTTATCTCAACTCTATCTCAGCGCATGCGAACCATTCCTTACAGAAGTGATTAAAAAACAAAATCCATACGTATTTACTTTCTCCGCCTTTACATATTTTGTGGGTCATCCATGCCTACCAGTGGTTCCCTGGTTATCTTATGCAGTCACTAACAGGTGAGCACCCAGGGGTATTGCCCTGGGGTTTTTCTAATTCTGTGAAGAAACTTTGGTACATCACAGGTGATGAAGGATATGGTCAAGTTTCATCGAAATTGTGTGTGCAGTTTTGGGAAGAAAGCAAAAACATATTTTGGCGGGCAACCCCCACCCCCGCCCCCACCCCGTAAACACCCTCAGTAGTCGATTTTTTTTGACGTAGAACTTTTCTACATCACGGGTGATGAAGGTTGTGGTGAAGTTTCATCAGAATTGCATGTGTATTTTCTGAGAAGAAACCAAATACCTATTTTGGGGGGGCAACCCCCGTTGCAAGGCAACCCCATTGGACCCTGTTTTTATTTTTTTTTATGCTGTGAACAAACTTTGGTACATACCAGGTGATGAAGGTTGTGGTCAAGTTTCATCGAAATCATGTATGTAGTTTCAGAAAAGAAGTTGCAAGTGTTTGTGGATGGACAGACAGACGGTCTGGCAGACGACGCGCCATCCCATAAGGTCCCAAAACTAAGTTCCAGGTGAGCTAATAATTGTTACGGAAAGATAAACAGCAGTAGTAAATGTCGCTAATACTAACTTGGCCAGCTGCTGATAATGACAACTCGGCTACAGCCTTAGTTATTCAGCCTTCCTGCCTGTATGACACGCTTCGTATCAATGAATCACCTGCAACATTTGGGGTGATAACTGAGAAAGGTGTCCCTGACATCCTCAAACGATTTCTCAAAATGAACGACGCACGACTGAGTGATTTCATAGTCAATGCCACGTAGTTGGAGCCATTTCTCCCCCCTCGGTTTTTTTGAGAAAAATACCCCACCTCACTATAACTGTTAAATTAATGGTGAATAATCCATTGACCTGAAGACAGTTTGACAGAATTTCGCCGAAAATAACCACCCAATGTGCAAAAGTCGGAAAGAGACCGCCAAGTTGTGCAGCTCAAAGTTATTTGAAAAGGGATTTTCGTGTTGGCTGATATTACCGTGATGTCAGTGTTTTCCCAACGCACTTCGACTTTTGAAACGGTTCGCAACACTGAAGTCGGGTGGCTTTCTCAAAAAAAATTTTTTTTTTTAATTCTGGCGACTTAAGAGCACATAATTTTGAATTGTGCATGTATGGCATCATAATGGAGTATCTAATATTATGAAAAAGTTGTTCATCGAGTTTTGCTATGAAGTGAACAATAAACCTGCTGGGGTATCTGGCCTATTGCATTCATCTTTCAGCAAAATCTCAAATCCAAGCAAACCGGTTTATTGCATGTTTGTGATATCTGTAAACCCATGCATGCGCACTATCAACAGTCTTGGTTTCGGTATCTCGACATCCTTGCAGCTGCATCACATTCCTAACCTCCTTTTTCCCAATGGGTTGTCTCGTCATTTTGGAGGACGTTGTTTGTTTCAAGATATCTGTTCTCAATACAATGTTCTCTTGTAACGATTGTATCCACTATCATTTGACCATCATTTTTCATCGAAGAAAAAAAAAACTGACCGTTGAATGTCCATCAATCTTCCATGCAACATGCAAACAGTTTAGTAAACAGAAGTTTCAATTTATTTTCTTCTTCATGGGTGGGGCTTGTCTCACGATGGCTGATCTGCCCCCCTCCCCCCCCCCAACCCCCCATAAGATTCACTTCTAATTGTTTGAAGGACTGAGGCTTTCTGCTGGCTTTGTGTTTCTGTGGCTCAGCTTGTCATTCAATTGTCATGACATTTCTTCCCACAATAGCTGCACTTGGTGTGTTCATTTTGTCATTGCTACGACTCTGAGCCTCTTGATGATCTGTAAACTGTTTTGTTCATTTTATTTTTCTTTTTGGTATGCCACTGAAGCCATGCAGTATCTTTTTTTTTTACCATGAAGCCACTAAACTGATAAATTCTTCTTTATACTTCTATGCCAGAGATTATCTTGGCCATTGTTCCATGAGCATGAAATGAAGTACTTATTCTGATCTAATTTTCTCAGTGAGTTGAGTGAACATGAAGAGGGTTTTATAGTTGACATAATTATAATAATTGGTAAAAATAGAACCACACATCCTGAAAGTCACCTGGATCAGGAGCAAGTCACTTAAACACCCCCACCCCACCCTACCCCACCACCAGCATACCCCTTTAGACCCTGATTTTTTTTTTTAATGCCATGAACAAATTTTAGTTCATCATGGTTGATGGAGGTCAGGTCAGGTCAGATTAGATCTGTGACTTGCTACAGGTATCATGTAAACCTGTACTAACCTGTTCCATGGTCGGGTTGTCGGCGACTAAACAGTCTCTCCCACCAAGTTTCTTGGTGAGGAGAGTGGATGATATGGACACCCAACAGGATGAAGTACAAAACCTGTCAAAGGGCAGAGAAGCTCCTTGTGAGCCAACGGCCATCCATATCTAGTGCCCAACTGTGTCTGCGGACGTCCTCCTGCAGTTGGGTTACTTCTTATTCGGAGGTTGGTGGCAGGATTTGCACTCCGGCCAACGTCAAACACTTCATTCCGCAAAACATTCCAAAAACATGAAAAAAATCTGAAAACCCAATCTGTGGGAGTACTTCATGTGCAGCTTCCCTTTGAAGGGCAGCTCACTGGATGGCGGGATTTGGGCAAAGCCTTTGGGACCCCAATCTTTGATGATAGGAAAGAAAGCACGGCGAAACATTCCCGGGTCAGATTGCGGGAAAGTGTGTCAGGGTGGTGCTGAGGTGTCGTCTACCAGACGGCGGTCTCCTTTGGTTAACCTGATGCTGTCCTTTCGGGTGGTTGCCTGGAATGTCCTATCCCTAAGAGAGGATGATCACCTGTCTCTTATCATCTGAGCTCAAGGGTTTCGACATCAGTATTGCAGCACTCTCTGAGGTTTGGAGACCGGATTGCGAAAGATCATGATGGGTGGTTACACCTACTGTTGGTGTGGTCGCTCTGATGGTCACCAAGCCCAAGGAGTTGCTGTAGCTGTGTCCAATAAGCTGACTCCAATGATAATTGAGGTAACACTAGTCAACGAGCGTATTATGAGACTAAAGATTCATAACTCCTTGGGTGTCGTTTCCCTGGTCTCTGTATATAATATGCTCCGACTGAGGAGAGTGATCTCACCGTGAAGGATGCATTCTATGCCACGCTCGAGTCTGTGGTTGATCAGTGCCCCAGACGAGATACTCTTCCAGTCTTGGGGGATTTCAATGCAACGACTGGAAGTGATAGGGATGGTTATGAGACGTGTGTTGGTCCCCATGGGTCTGGAACTGTGAACCTGAATAGCACTAACTTCCTTGACTTTGCAAGAAGTCATGGACTTAGGGTGGCTGGTTCATGGTTTCAGTACCCATAGGCTCATCGCTAGACTTGGTATTCCAACGCAGGACTTGGTATTCCAACGCTGATGGTGTAGCAAAAGAGATTGACCATGGGCTCATTGATGGTCGCTGGAGGGTGATCCAGAACTGCAGGGTCTACCGGAGTGCTCAGTTCCTCAATACTGACCACCGGCTTGTTATAAGCAACCCTTAAGTTGCAGCTTAAATGCAGGAGAATGATACCATCCCAGCCTATGCTGGATGTTGTGAAGCTCAAGGATGAGTGCATAGCTGAGGAGTTTGCAAACAGGCTGAGTGGAGATTTGGGGGGGGGGGGTTCGGTGCTTTGGGGGATCCTGAAGAGTTGTGGAATGCCTTCAAGACCACCGTCCTTGATGTTGCTGGCGGATATCTTGGAACTAACCGGAGGGCGAAGAAGAATTTTGTCTCTCAAGGGACACTGGATACCATTGCCCAGAGTGAAGGCCAAAGTGAAGGCCTGCTGAGCCGATTACTTTGAGCGGCTGTACCAGGCCGATCTAGCAGCTGTCGAGTTGGATGTCAGGGGTGTTACAATCCCTATTGCTGACCCTCCAATCAACTGTGGTTCACCTTCGTTTGTTAAAACACAAGCTGCAGTGAACCGGTTGAAATGGGGGTAAAGCTCCTGGGATCTGTGGCATCCATGCTGAACTTCTCAAGGCTGGTGGAAATGCTGCACTCATGTCGTTGCATGCAGTTCTGTGCTCTGCCTGGAACACAAGTGTCATCCTAACTGACTGGAAGAGGGACCTTCTTGTCCCACTCTGGAAAGGGAAGGGTGATCGTTAAGACTGCAATAACTACTGAGTGGTGACGCTGCTCTCAGTGCCGGGCAAGGTCTTTGCTCAGATAATTCTTGATAGAGTTTGCCACCATCTCCTTGAGCGCCAGCGTCCAGAGCAGTCAGGCTTTACACCAAAGAGGTCAACGATTAACCGTATCCTTGCTCTTCGGGTCATCACTGAACGCAGATGAGAGTTTCGGCAGGGTCTGCTTGCCGCCTATGTCGATCTCTTGAAGCATTTGATTCAGTGAATTGGGATGCCCTCTGAAGGTTTCTTGGTCTTTGTGTGGTGCCACCAAAACTTATCGATCTGATGTCTGAACTCTACTCTGGTGCTGAGGGTGCTGTGAGATGTGGTGGTACCATCTTTGTCTTATTTCCAGTTGTTACTGGAGTTTGTCAGGGGTGTACTGGCCCCCACACTTTTCAGCACTTGTATGGACTGGATTCTGGCGAGGATGTTGGAGAGATCAAGCTGTGGTGCATCGTTTGAGAATGTCAAGATCTCTGACCTTGATTTCGCAGATGATGCAGTCATCTTTGTGGAGACCCTCGATATCCTTTTGGGGGCCCTCGAGGTGCTGATTGAGGAGTCGGAACGCTGGGATTTCGGGTTTCCTGGGTCAAAACTAAGATCCAGGCTTTCAATGACATCTTGGATGCTGCTATCCTGTCTGTACCTGTTTGTGGTGTGGATGTTGAGGATACGGAGAGATTCACTTCCCTTGGCAGTGATATTCGTGTATCTGCTGGCTGTGAGCCAGAGGTCAACTGATGTCTGAGTTGGGCCTATGGAGTCATGGATTCACTGGATCATGGCATGTGGCCCTGTCGGTACCTGTGCAGGACGACGAAAGTCTGAGTCTTCAGGTCCTTGGTGCTTCAAGTCTTGCTCTATGGATGTGAGAGTTGGACTCTGACGAGGGATCTGAAATTGAGACTTCCCAGAGATGGAGACTTACCACATCTCACAGCACTCTCAGTACCAAAGTGGAGTTCAGACATCAGATCGATAATTCCTTTGGTACCAGGTCTCTTCGGAGAATCCTTGGCTATCGCTGGTCGGACTTTGTGTCCAACGAGCGGTTGCTGAGAGACTCAAATGTGATTTGTTACCTGCATAGTCCGTGAGCGTCAGCTGCGGCTGTATGGACATGTGGCTCGTTTTCCTGACGCTGATCCTGCTCACCAGAGTCTTTCAGTGACGGAGCCTCGTGAGTGGAGGAGGCCAATGAGCCGACCACGTGCCTCGTGGTTGCAGCAGTTTGATCAGCATCTCAAGGAGATTGGGATGGGCCAGTCATCTGCCTGGGGGATGGCCAGACGGTGGCCCCTGGAGTACCGGCAGAAAGTGAATGCAGCAACGCACTGCACTGGCACATGCTCCCATACCTAACCTGACCTCGTTGAGAGGTTGTGGTCAAGTTTCATTGAAATTGTGCTTGTAGTTTTGGAGAAGATAGCAAATACAGTACCTATTTTGTGGGGGTCAAACAACCCTCCCCACCGTAGACCCCTTTCATGAGCACAGATTTTGATGTGGTCGATACACTTTGGTACATCATGCGTGATGAAGGTTGTTTTTAAGTTTGATCGAAATTGTGCTTGTAGTTTTGGAGAAGAGAGCAAATACCTATTTTGGGGCATCAAACCCACCCCCATAAACACCCTGAATGAGCGCAGATTTTGATGCGGTCAATACACCTTCATTATGCATCAGATATGAAGCTTGTGGCGAAGTTTCATCAAAACCGTGTGTTTGGTTCAAGCGATAATGACTGAAGTGTTTACGCACTGACTGACTGACTCACTCACTCACCTACAGACACTGCTTGATCGCATCGGCTCACCTGCCTGAAGCCCAGGTGAGCTCATAATAAGAATAATAATGAAAATTATTTCAACAAAATTACTAATTTGTCCTCTCTATATCCTCTTACTAAAGCTTTGTTGAGAATTCGATGAAAAAAGTTGCTGCCTGGACAGACACACAGAAGTGATTGCAAAACCCCCATCTTCCACTGTGCGGGAGACAGGCTAATAATATGCTTCCAAAGCTTGTGGAAAGTGTCTGTCTGATAGACTGTAGATACACCAGCTATGAACATTAGGGCCAGGTTTCCAATGGCGCTGGGTCCACACTCGGAAGGAGCCCATAATGACCAAAATTGTTTTTCAGTGTAAGCATCACAATATATTTCAATAAAGAATATATATATATATATATATATATATATATATATATATATAATGCTACTTAAAAAAAAAAAATTTTGAAAGGTGTATATATATTTTAAGTGCTACATAATCATGTGTCGGGTTGTACTTTATATTTTATTTCCACACTGCAGTCATGAACCGGTGTGTGGCATCGCTGCAATGTCAATGGCCTATGTGCCAGTGCACACACCGTGAAGGTATGGGTGAGAGGCTGAGCAAGATAATTAGTTTGGAGGAGAACTAGAGACAAATGGGAGCCCACAGATTTGTTTGTCACCAGGGTCACAAAAGGTTCATCCAGCCTTGCTGAGCATGTCATCTGAGCATCATTCAAGCCATTGACCAGCTGGTCGTTAAGTTTAGCTTCTGTTGTAGGGCAGGTGTAATTGGCCAAGCATTCTAGATTCTGTACGAGCTGCAAGCTGTCGAGATTCTTTGACATATGCCATGCTCTTTGTGCAAACACCAGGAATACATCAAACCTCTGGTCAAAACTTCTGAGCAACAAGAACAACAACAACCACAACAAATGTTTCACAACTTTCCACTTGTGTTTTTTCAGAGGGTTGGAAGAACAATGGCATTCCTCCATACTGATCTATCCATTGCGTCAGTTTTGTGCAAAACCCAAACATTCCGTATCTTTCGTGGAATTTTCCTTCCATGACTTTTAGGACGTCTTCTTGGGTTTCCTCCTTCCACCACGAACTTTATGGCTTTCTTTACAGCTTCATCTTTCATTGCACACAACCATAGACCATACCAACCAAGTCTTTTCATACTGTATTAGAATGCTCTTCCCAAAGCCTGGTGCTGTTCTTGCTTATGGCAGCTTGGCTGCCATGCGAGCCATCATTTCTTGGAAGTACGGCTGTGCCACTGATGCTGTGCTACCAGTACAATGGTACTCATTTTGCCAACCTCAGAAGAATGACATGGCCAACCTCAGAATAAGTCAACCCCACATGGTGTTAATTCAGAGCCAACAGAGCTAAAACTCAGGAACCGAAGATTCTAAGCCAGCCACCCGAACGACAAAGCCAACACCAGGCTACCAATGCCTAGTAATCTTGCACGACATCATGCTCAGTTGTTTTTCACCTCGGAAATGTAAAACAGAGATCCACAGCATTGGATAAACGGGTGCAGTGGAAAGAAACAGAGACAGAAGTAGTGTGAATTAACCCATTTCTCAACAACCACAGGCACAGCATACATTCTTCAGGTCAGGCCCAAGTCCCAAATAAAAATCAAATTTGATTCAAGACCCCCAACTTTAAATCTCACGATAGCTGTTTGACTTGTTGTCTTACCATTGAAATCTTTTGGGACAGAATAATCTCTTTTGCATGCACCGCCCTCTGGTGTAGCATTGTCTACACTCCACAGGAACCACTCAGAACACCTACTACCCCCCCCCCCACCAGAACACCCCTTAGGTTCGATAAAGTGGCCAAAGTATGTCAAGATGTAATTTGTAAGTAAACGTATAATTATTTACTGCAGTAAAAAGAGTTATATCTGTGAGACAATCGAATGTACGTAATCTGCATGTGGGAACTGATAAATTGAAACATTGTGGCCACTTGAAAAGAGAAACAGAGGCTTCCTTGTTGAATGAACCTGAAAAGGTTCTTTGTTTTCCTTCTTGTATTGTTTCTTTTCTTTCTTTTTCTTCCTCCACGACCTGCCTAGCGAGACAGACGCCCTGAGTTGTCATTTCATTCCACTGGAGGCATTGTGGGTGAGTGAGAACCACACTACATTTTGTGTCTTTACCTGTATAAGGGGTACTTGTGGTTGCATATCAAGGCAGGTTACCTTTCGTAATGAACAACGACCTCTTTTACTTTCATGTCTTGACAATTCATGGAAGGGAACATAATCCACCTGTGACTGATGTATACCAATCTCCTTGACAGAAAATAGGTTGATAATGAAGGAGCCTGAAAGCAAAGCACATGTTTGTGCATTCCCATGAAAAATAATTCATGTCGAGAGTGAGGGTTCCAGCACACAATTGCCTATTATTTTGTAAACGCCATTAGGGGATTCCTCCACTGCGAGTGCAATGGCAGATGGGGCAGTCACGTGGAATGCTCGGCATGCGGACAGGTTTATTAAAATGCTGATCTTAAATTCCATTAGGAAACAAAACAAGATTTAAAAATGAACCAAATATTAAAGACTGCAAAATGATAATATATGTAAATATATATATATATATATATATATAAATATTAAAATGTAAATAAATATATATATACAGCTCTGAAAAAAATTAAGAGACCACTGCAAAATTATCAGTTTTTCTGGTTTTACTATTTATAGCTATGTGTTTGAGTAAAATGAACATTTTTGTTCTATTCTATAAACTACTGACAACATTTCTCCCAAATTCCGAATAAAAATATTGTCATTTTGAGCATTTGTTTGCAGAAAAAGACAACTGGTCAAAATAACAACAAAGATTCAGTGTTTTCAGATCTCAAATAATACAAACAAAACAAGTTCATATTCATTTTTAAACAACACAATACTAATGTTTTAACTTAGGAAGAGTTCAGAAATCAATATTTTGTGGAATAACCCTGATTTTCAATCACAGCTTTCATGCGTCTTGGCATGCTCTCCACCAGTCTTTCACATTGCTGTTGGGTGACTTTATGCCACTCCTGATGCAAAAATTCAAGCAGCTCGGCTTTGTTTGATGGCTTGTGACCATCCATCTTCCTCTTGATCACATTCCAGTGGTTTTGCATGGAGTTCAGGTCTGGAGATTGGGCTGGCCATGACAGGGTCTTGATCTGATGGTCCTCCATCCACACCTTGATTGACCTGGCTGTGTGGCATGGAGCATTGTCCTGCTGGAAAAACCAATCCTCAGAGTTGGGGAACATTGTCAGAGCAGAAGGAAGCAAGTGTTCTTCCAGGACAACCTTGTACGTAGCTTGATTCATGAGTCCTTCACAAAGACAAATCTGCCCGATTCCAGCCTTGCTGAAGCACCCCCAGATCATCACCGATCCTCCACCAAATTTCACAGTGGGTGCGAGACACTGTGGCTTGTAGGCCTCTCCAGGTCTCTGTCTAACCATTAGACAACCAGGTGTTGGGCAAAGCTGAAAATTGGACTCATCAGAGAAGATTACCTTACTCCAGTCCTCTACGGTCCAATCCTTATGGTCTTTTGCAAACCTCAGCCTGGTCTTCTTTGCTTCTCATTGATGAAGGGCTTTTTTCTAGCTTTGCACGACTTCAGCCCTGCCCCTAGGAGCCTGTTTCGAACCGTCCTCACCGTGCACTTCACCCCCGCTGCCGTTTGCCATTCTTTTTGTAGGTCACTTGATGTCATCCTACGGTTGTTGAGTGACATTCAAATGAGTTGGCGGTCATCCCGGCCAGTGGAAAGTCGTTTTTGCCCTCTGCCAGTCTGGAGCTTTGTTGTCCCCAATGTCTGCTGCTTGACCTTGTTCTTATGAACCGTCGTCTTTGAAATTTTAAGGATGGAAGCAACATGATGCTCACTGTATCCCTCTGCCAGTAAAGCCAGAATTGAACCCTTCTTTTCCTCACTCAAAACTTTTCTTTTCAACTCTTTTGGCATGGTCAGTTATTTTTTTGATTCCAATTACTTTTGAGGTACTACTAGCACTGTTTTTGCCATCCAGTTGGTCCTATTGCAAGAGGATAGTGATGACCACAGCAGTGGTTTTTATACTTTTCCTTGTTAAATAAGATTCGGTTCAGGTGATCACCTAATCAGTACCTCACGAAGTAGAATGAGGTGTGTCTGTGTTGGAATTCAACAGACACTGGAATGGAATGGCTGCCATACATGTAGAGATGCTGATTTAAATTTTTTTGGAGTGGTCTCTTATTTATTTTTTCCAGAGCTGTATATATATATATATATATATATATATATATATATATATATATATATATATATATATATATATATATACACACATACAGTATATATACACATACAGTATATTTACACAGCGTAAAAACAGAACAGACAATGTCGAAGCTTTTCGACTTGCAGCTCGTCAGGACACACGCAAGAATATCAGAAGTTCAGACAAAATGAAACAATTTACTTGTTCAGACCATTGGTTATTGGATCTTTGGACTGTTACTGACACAAACATACACATCATGGCGTTGAGGCACCGAGAGAACCCGTGACCTCCCATTTTACCATGAATCCAGATCAGAACAGATGCAGTGTTTGCACATACTCTTTGTTTGCAAAGAACAAGAGCTCGTGGGTGTATAAATGTGAGTAGGGTAAGAATACTGATTCTGGCTCACTTTTCCCCATGTAAATGAATGGGGGATTTTCAGCGATTTATATTTTTTTTCCCTAAAAATAAATCCCCTTTTTATCCCAAGGTATATTTATTTGTCTCCCCTTTTAACTTGGAGGTTGAACCTCATTGAATTGAACACCTGAGGGTTGAACAGCTCACTCATTGAACCTATAAAGATTTGTTCATTCTCAAATTCCTTCAATAGTTTAATTTTCTTTGCACAATAATCCCCATCTAAAATATTGACAAACAAAACATTTGAATCTTTATATTTTTTAAGATACCCCATTTGTGTCATTACGAAATGATAAACTTCTCTTAATGCTCTCATCTGACCACCTCCTGAGCCACATATCATTTTGAGATTATAGTAAATTGTTTTTTCATTGTTCAATTGATAACCATCAAAGTTTTCAGTCCATTCAAGGATATTCATTTTTTTCTTTACATCCTCTAACTTACTAGTTTTTAAATTAATTCGCTTATTTGTTTTATTTACCTTTGTTTTAGTTATTTTTTCAATAAGACTTATTTGATATTTTTCACATTCATTATGTTTTCCATTTATATACCAAGACTGAGATTTTCTCCACTCTTTAGTTTGATTAATACTTGGTTTAACCATTTATATATTGTGAAAAAGCGGCGGTAGCCCTTAAAAAACCCTAACCCATCTTCCCATCGTTAAAACATAATCTATTTTATACACTCTATCATACAATATCCATATGGAACACAATCTATTCCATTATCTAAAATAAATCTCTTATCATCAAAGGCTCCTAATGCCTTTTTATTTACTTCTTCACTATATATGTTATGTTTATAACTTCTTATTGTATTCATTTTCCTATATTCTTCTTTCTTATTCATCAAACAATTATAATAATTTCTAAAAGTTATTGATTTCTTTATTACATATTTCTTTATTCCCTTTAACCTCTTATCAATCTGTTCACCATACTTATAAGCATATGCCTTTGCTCTCAATCCAATAAACTCACTCATTACTTTTCCACCCAACTCATCCTTAAACTTACCAATAACCTTTTCATTCTTTTTGGAAAATAACTCACTCTTCTTGCTGAAATTACTTGTATCATATACTCCAATATTTTTCTTCATATCTTCATAAACATCATCAGTTTTTATATCTAGGATAAAACTATCAGTATCCATATACAACAATGAAACATTTTCACCATACTCTTTCTTTAAGTCATTATACAAATAATCATACATCAATATCTTTGATAAATCAAGAACTGCTGTTCCAATATAAATTGGTTTATCCATTACAATACTTTCCTTTTTCATATGAATTGCAGAAAAGTTCTCTGAAAAAACCTCTTCTCTCTCAAAACTTGGTTTATTTATCAATCTCGAAGCTTCTTTCCAAGATGTTGCGAATCTAATGTTTTGCCTGTTTCTAACATTTTCCATAGTCTTTCCAAATACAGCATTATTCATTAATTTATAAAAGTCCCCTTCAAATTTTACTTTTGTATTTGCTCTCATATCTGTATTGAATTGAATATACTTTTTCACCCAAGGACTTTGTTTAAATTTTAAAACTCTATGAATTTTAGCTACTCTCAATCCTTCTCTCAAAAACTGTTTTAAGCTTCTCTGATGCAAAACATATCCCTCTTTATCATAGAATGTTGTTAATAACTTTTCTGTTGATTTACCTTTAATATTAAAACTTTTATGATAATCACTTAACCATTCTTTCTTTGGAGTTTCTTTCTCACATGCAAAAGGAAGATCTTTATGCTTATTATGAAGATCACTCGGGTACCTCAAATCAACTTCAAAATAATAACCTTCTTCTTCGTCATTCAATTCCTCTTGAGAAGAAATAACAATATTCATCAAAGCCTTTTCATAATCCTTTTCTTCCACCCACTCTAATTTACCATAAGGCAGAGATTGAGACATTGCCCATCCATACAAATTATTAGCATCAAAATACATCAAATAATTACTATCTTTTTCACTATCATAATTTGGAAGATATTTATTATTTGCTTTAGCATATCTTTTTGAACATACTTGTGATATTCCACCTCTCTTGGACTTCTCAATCATCAAAAGCATATCCACATCACTGATTAAATCTATATCTTGTTTTGTCATTTTCAACATTGCACTCCAAGCTAAACCAGGAGCTGTGAAATAGTGGGCAGGATCTAATCCATAACAATTTTTATTATGACAGAGTGATCTAAAAGCTTCAAACACATCAGCTAACAATAAAACATCTGTTTTTAGATATAAATCGTGATATTCTCCAAGGTTCTTTATCTTAAATATTTTCCATATTTCTTGTGCGTGTTTATATTCCTTATCACTTATCTCTTCTTCATAAAGGTTATTATAGAAACTTTCTTTTGAAGGAAGTTGTGTTTCTTTAAATCTCATAAATGAATCCATATAATCATAAGGATAAATTCCCTTACTTGTAAGAATTTTCTCTTTACTTTGAATTTCATTCCTTGTTTGAATTTCCTCTCTCGTAAGAATTCCTTCTTTAATCAGAATTTCATCTTTAATCTGAATTTCCTCTTTAGTTCGAATTTTCTTTATAATTAGAATTTCATCTTCAGTTAGAATTTCCTCTTTACTTTGAATTCTCTCTTTAATCTGAATTTCCTCTTGAGTGAGAATTTCCTCTTTTGGAAAGAATGAATTAAGATTTGGAAAAGAGTCCGTGGAGCTTAGATTTGATGCGAGGTAGGCTAGTGGTGTTCCCATAAACTTGTAAGAATCTAAAAACCTAATACGAGTTATAGGTTTTGTGAATATCATTTTTGAAAATGAAATATACTTTTGACTTGTGTTTGTTATGGCAGAAATATTCCCTGGTGTTTTTGAAAGTTCATTTATAAATAGATGTGTATCATAGTTGGCGCTGTTGTGAAGAAAGACTGGAATAAAAGAAGGTAATTTATAATTAAGATTACAACAGGAATGAGCGGGACCTCTATATTTACCAGTAAGATGACAATGGTCTCTAACTTTAGACTCCTTAATTTCCCCTCACAAATATGACAGATATTGTTCATTCTAAATTCTAATTTTTCTTCTTTGGTTAATTTCATCGGTTCATTTGTTTCTTTCATTAATTTAGTGAGTCTTATACAATCCTTTTCTAATCGTTTTACAAACTCTTGTGAAGCATTTTTTCCACGATAATGTTCAAGTTTGTTATACTTTTCTCCAACAGATGATTTGATATAATAACAGAAACCACAGGGAATATGTTTTTGATATTTATTTGTATATGGTTCTTTTGGATTAGGAGAAGCAGTATTTATCTTTTTAAGGATACATTCAAAATCAGCGTATATCACAAATGGGTGCATGATAGATTTATTATAATCTTCAAAATAAATCTTTTCACCAGGTTTAGGCATTGTAATTACAGCTGATTTATGATTACTATAATATTTTGAATGTTGTTCTAATCGTTCTTTTGTATGAAATGAATTAAGACATCGCTTACAAGGATATATTTTGTTTGCTGTTCTGAATACCTGAGAAGAGATTAATCTTGATAAATTATTGATGTATGTGTAATGTGAATTCTTTCCAACACTAAAATATAAAAGGTCAATGTGTGTTTCTTCATTTTTATAGTTGTTTGAAATTTTTAATATTTGAACTTTGTTTGTATCCGTTAATCCATATACATTAATAGAAAGATTATTCTTTTTCTCAAATTTAGGAATATCTGTTAATGGCATTGGGAATTTAAAATCTTTAATGTCCAAGGTATTCTCATATTTCATATATTGTTTTACTCTTTCTGAATTACATTTTGGTGGATGTAAGTGAGCAAGAACAGACCAGAGAAAACATTTATTATCATTGTTCTTAATATTAACAACTGCCTTCTTTAGTTTTATTTCTTTTGGTAATTCAATATAAGAAGAAGCTTTAAGAGGGTTTGATTTTTAGAATGTGTATATCTAAAAGATGATTTTTTAATATTGAATCCACTTCCTACCACTGTATTATCAACATCCTCCTCTTGTCTTGATAGTTCTTCATAAACCCCACTATTCAAAAAATCTTGAAATGATGTTATAAAATGAAGATCTGTTCTCATATAAGGAGTTTGTTCTTCATCTTGTCTTTTCATATTCATTTTCACTCCCATATAAAACTTTAAAGTTTTTATTTCTTTTAATGTCTTTTTAATAAATTTTTCAACATCGGGTTTCACTATTTCAATTGATTCAGCTATTGATGATGGACCGGGTTCTCCAAATTGAAAAATCCTTATTTTTATATGCCCTTTAAATGCCTCATCAGTGTTTTTAATATAATAGTCTCCCTTTACTTTAAACTCATTTTTCTTGTGTTTTTGTGATTGAAGATGTTGATTATAACTACTCTTCAAAACATCCTTTGAACAGATATCACAATGTTTTCTTTCCAACTCAAGAGGAGATATTTGATGAAATAGATTAAATGTGTGTTTGTTGGTTCGGAGGTGTTTTCTATAATGTTTATATTCGTGATTACAAACATCGCAGTACGTTGTATTCACCATATTTATAGAATAAAACTTTGCTTAAACTAAAATTTTCTTGATGAAAATTTCGTTTAATTTATAGGTGAATCTGTGCTTAAAAACATTTTATCCTCCAACTTTTTCACTTAATAAATACAATGTTTCAAGACACAAAAGACAAGTTTCAATCAATCTCTTCATCTGTTAAAGATACTGAGAAATATGTCAAGGATGTAAAATTGAACAAAGATAAATATAACAACTATTGGATAAAAACTATTATGGTAAATAATATGAGTTCTTCAATTTCCTTCAGTGGAAGGGCTTTTAGTATACCTGGTAGAACATCAATTAAAGTATCTCTAACAAAAGTTTCTCCTCTCCTTCTAGTAATATATTCAAAACTAGAAAAAGCAATGAAACAAGAAAAAGTATCAAAGAACAAAAACCTTATGGATGAAGCTTTAGAAAGAAAAGATAAGACCATCTGTAATATGCAAGGAGAAATTTGTATTTTTTTCAACAACCCTAAAGATGTAAATCTTGATGAAATAAAGGATGTTAATATATCAGGTGAAATGACATTTCGTTCAATAGTAGTTAACGATAATTTTAAAATTACCTTTAATATAAAAAATGTTGTCGTTGAATCTGATAATGAAAAAAAGTATATCGATATCGATGGTAATATACAACTGAAAGTATAGATGAATTTCAGTTTAAGTAAAGTTTTACTTTATAAATATGCTAGACTTTCCTGATTCTCCATATGACAAATTTGAGAATTGTCCTGCGTGTGAAAGACAGGGATTAAACACAGAGTCAAAAGCCTATAAACAATGTATATTCTGTGATTATCTTCTAATTAATGATAATAAAAAATATAAAAAGGAAAATAATTCTTTTAGATTTACACCAAAAATGAATTACTTTACAAGATTGATTAGAGAAATGAATGTAAAGTATGAGGATGATAACACACCTTTCCTTACAAGGGAAGAAACTGAACGTATAAGAGAAATGTTCAAAGGATTGTTGTTGTATATTATTCATGGATGTAATTTTCAGGGAAATATCAACACAAGATATTGTATAAATAAAATAATGGATTATCTTGAAATTAAACCTGAACTTAGGATAAAATATAGAGTTTCTAAAAAAGCCAATAATAAATTAAATAACCTGTTTTTCAAATATATAAATGAATGATTTTTTACCTATTTGGGAAAATAAGATAAAATTTAACAACCATAAAAATCTCCCAAATTCATTAAGATGTCTCATAGTTGGTTCAAGTGGATGTGGAAAAACCTGCTTACTTTTAAAAATGCTCCTCACTCCCAACTTTTTAGATTATGATAATTTAATAATTTTCACAAAGTCGAGTTTTCAACCAGAGTATCAACTACTCTCACAAGGTTTTAATGCTGGTCTTCAAAAAGAAGATATAATAGGTTTATTTAAACGTCAAAAAAACCTAAATGATTATAACATTGAAGATATAATTCAACTATTTTGTGATACACAGAGATGTAAAAAGAAATCAAATCTTATAACTTGTATTCTTAGTGATAATACGGATGATATACCGTCTCCCCAAGATTTGGATAAATCAAAAAAGAACCTCGTTATCTTTGATGATTGTGTTAATGAGAGAAACCAAACGGTAATGGACAGCTACTACACAAGAGGGAGACATTCTTCTTGTAATTGTATTTATCTTAGTCAATCGTACTTTCAACTTCCTCGTCGTTCCATCAGAAACAATGCTAATACTTTTATTTTATTCAAGTTAAATTCAATAGATATCAATAATTTTTGGAGAGATAATTGTTCTACATTATGTAGTAAAAAGAAATTTGAGGATTATATGAAGCACACGACTGAAAAATATAAATATATTGTTGTGAAACAAGATGAGATATTAAGGGATATATTTTTTGTTTTATAAACAATTACATATATAAATGACAACTATTATTATAAATCTTGTGGGTAAATCTGATTCTGGAAAAAACTTTCATAAATCAAGGTTCTTGTGTAGTACAAATGAGAATATTGTAAATTTACTTAAAAAACACCCCGTGATACGCATTGTATCAACAACAACTAGAGCAATAAGACCTGGAGAAGTAAAAGGTGAAGATTATCACTATATTTCAGTGGAGGAACATATGCGATTGAGGAATGAAGGACAAATATTTGAGGAGGTTTCTCTTGGTACAACAAAATATTCACATTGTAAGAGTGAGTTAAAGAAACTAAAATCTGGTGGTGTTGGGATATTAGAAACTAATCCAGAAGGAACGAGACAAATTATTAAATATCTGAGCGGAGTGAAGATTTTATCATTCGGTTTTGATGTTGATGAAGAAACTCAACACAAACGTATGAAAAGCAGAGATGCAAGGATTAGTGAAGAAGAAATTACAACTCGCATTAATGTTAATAAAGAATTTGATGAAATATTTAAAGAAAAGGATTTATTTGAACACATCTACTTGAATGATGAAGAAAAGGAAAATTTCCCTGTTGATCTTTACAATTCATTAAATGATATTTTACAATAAATAAATGGATACAAAAGAAAGAGCAAGAAGATTTAAGGAACATCAAGAGTTGGTTTCAAAAGTTGTAAAACAACAGGAAGACATAAAGAAGAAACGCAGACAGAAACTAACGGGCGAAGAAGCATTTGAAAAAAAACAAGAGAAATTTTTTAAACCACTTTTAAAAACTTCCCAAGAAAAAATGAAAGATGTTTCCACAGTTCCCACAGTAGAATATACTCCTAGAAAGCTTCAAATGTTAAAAGATTTCAGTCAAATGACGGAGGAAGAATTAGAGCATTTAGGAGAATTAGAATATGATGATGAAGGTTTATTTCAACAACTGGAAGAGATTAATCAACCCCCTGATTATATTGTGAATGCTGTTCAAAACAATGAATATTCAGCGGATTCAAAAACCAAAGCAGGACTCATTCCAACAGAACAACCAGCAATATTTCATCTTGTTCAAGAAAAGGTATTGATATTTAATGATGAATTAAGGTTCTTAAGTTCTGCTCAACCCCCTGTTAAACTAACTCCGAGATTAATGTTTCTTCTCACAAAAGATGGAAGACAAGGTTCAACTGTGAGGGATGAATCAAAGTATATTGATAAACCATTGGATATGGAAAATAATGATGATAGAGTATATATTGATTTGCTGAACACTCTAAATTATAAGGTTATTCTTTCTGGTAAAAGTAGGAAGAATGAGAAGGAGAAACACATTATTCAGGCTTTAAGTATCCTTGGTTCAGGTATTAGTTTTCTTCCAAATGACCCATCGCAATTAGTTAATAGACTGTTATTGTTGTTCGGCAGTAAGAAGGCTGGAAATAACAATTGTTTTAATGAAGCATCAGCCATTTTAGACCAGTTGATGAACATGAAAATAATTAATAAATCTCAATATAAAGACATTTTAACTCATATTAAATAAGATGAGAAGCACAATCCTGAGTTTTAATTTCACAACAAGCGACCACACATCTTCATTCCCATACCCACTACAACTTGACACAACAAAAGAATATGAGGCATCTTTATTGTCCATGTAGACTTATAATACCTTATTTAATATAACCGAGAAAAATGACAAGTTTAGTTATAATCCGGGAAGTGGATACAAAACGATAACAGTCTCACCGGAGCATACGAGATTTCTCAAATATCTTCCGAAATTGCTCGTCTTATGAAAGAACAGGGTGATGAACCAAAAAATATTGTTATAAACATTCAAAAACATACTTCAAAATCAACGATTAAAGTTAAAAATAACTACAAGGTTGATTTCACAATTGATAATTCATTTAGAGAGTTATTAGGTTTCTCCTCAAAAAAGATTGAAACTAATGGGACGTTTTACAGTGATAATGTCATTCAAATATCCTCAGGAATAAATTCGGTGTTAATTCACTGTGATTTGATTGATGGTGCTTATAATGATGGATTAAAAACAAATACAATATTTTCATTCAGCGCATACTCAACCCCAATTGGTTATAAATTCAATATGGAGCCTAAAAATTTGGTTTATCTACCTGTGTCAGGAAAAACCATACACAGAGTAAATTTTAGGATAACCGACCAAGATAATCGTGTGATTTCTTTTAATGGAGAAGTTATATCCATCAGAATTCACCTACGTGAAGTTTTTCAATAAATAAATACGATGGTTATTGTGAGGAAGCACGAGTTGGGAAAATATAAAATAATTACAGGGGATGGGATGTTCCTTTCCCCGTACTACAAGGGTGAAGGTATGTATCTTGGTAGAGGATACTATAAACCTAAGAGACAAAGGGGTGTTGGACATCAATTTAGAGGAGATGGGATAATTGATACTCTCATGGGTATTGGTTCAACTATTCTTAAACATAAAGACCTAATTGGTTCAACTGCTTCTGCTGTGGGAAATGTAGCAGGTGCTGTAAAGAGTATAAAAGATGCTCAGAAAGAATCTCATAAATTACAAGCAATAAAAGAAATTAAGAAAGGTAAAACTCAGTTGTCCCCCCAAGAACGACAGAAAATAATTCAAATACTTGGATCAGGGTTTCAAAAGTTTTAACATCTTTTTTCCTAAATAAATACAAGTATGGAAGCAATTGATAGTATCTATCATTTGGATGATACTATTATTATCTCAAACTCCACTAAAAACGAAGATTACTTCAAGGTAAATGCAATAACTGGAACAGACTGGAATACAAATGGTACAAAAAGTTTTGAAATAAATAATCAACAAACCTATTTGAATCTCTCCGAAAGTTTCTTGTTGTGTAAATTTAAATTCACTAAGGCTGGGAATAACACAAACGCTACACTTGTAAATGATTTCTTCTGGAAAATGTTTGATAGTGTGCGATTGTATATTGGAACACAAGAAGTTGAAGCGGTTGATTATGTCTCTGCTGTATCTGAAATGATGAAATTTACACTCTATACATTCAGTGATAGAATGGGAAAGGGGTCTGTCGAAGGTTTTATTCCTGATATGTCAACGGGAACAAACACAGACCCTGGATATATTCAAAGGAAAGGAATGTATAATGATGATACAAAAGCAGAAAATAGTTTTACTGTGGCAGTTCCTCTTAAAGGTATATTTGGATTTTGTGATTATGATAAAGTTCTGTATGGTCTTAAAATTAGATTTCAACTACAAAGGAATGATAATGAAAATAGATTGCTTTTTGGTGTTGGTAATGCTTTTGGTGATCAGAATAAATTTGTAATTGAGGAGATGAGTTGGTATATCAGTGAATATACTCCTAATCTTAAAACAGAAGAGATGTTGAATCGAAGACTTAACTCAAAAAAACCACTCAGTGTATCATACCTCAAAAGAAGATGTCAACACGTTAAACTCAATCAAACTACTTACACGTGGAATTTGGGTGTTCTGGAAGGAAAGCCACGATATCTGTGGATGATTTTTAAAAAGCCAGATGGTGATACTGCGACTGATAAGAATAATGCATTGAGTGATAATGCTAAGGTGAAACAACTTCGCGTTTCTCTAGATGGAACATTTTATCCACGAGATAGATTGGAAATTAATTGGGAAAAAAATGATTTTGCTGAAGCATACAAGTCTTACCAAAAGGTGTGTGAAAGTAATGGAAATAAAGAACCTATTTTGGATATGACAGCATTTAAAAGTTTGTATACAATCTATACGTTTGACCTGAGCGCTCAAAAAGAAACTATAAAGTCTAATCGAGTGGATACTTCCCTATACATTGAAAGAGGAGAGAGTGAAGAAGTTGATACATATTGTTTGCTTTTGGAAGAAACAGAATTGCAGATTAATACAGATAATGGTGTGATGATTAGTCTCACATAATTTTTTGTTAAATAAATGAGTGGCAAAGTACCAACTGGGGTATATGTTAATCAAATCAATCTTCATAAACTATCATCTTGTGTTCAAAATCAAAAGCCTTGTACGATTAACGTTAATACAATTCAGAGAAAAGGAGCAGTAAGAATTGATGTTTTGCTCACAAGAGAACAGGTTAAAATCTTGAATGACACTGGCTCACTTAAAATTAAAATGACAAAACCAATGTTGAAAAAATATTCAATAAGAGAGACGAGTGGAGGATTTCTCCCATTTCTAATTCCTTTATTTGCTGGTTTAAGTGCGGTTGGAGCATTGACGGGTGGTATTTCAACAGCGGTCAAAACTGCCAAAGAAAGGAAGGCTCAACTCCAGGCTCAAAAAGAATTGGAAAGACATAACAAAGAGTTGGAGAAACAAATTAGTGGAAGTGGTGTAATTGTAGATTTTGCTGAAAAACTTGAAGGTCTGCCTGATAAAGCGAGATTGTTAGTTGGAGATATGCTTTCTTCTATAGCACAAGCAGGTGTAAAATTAACGAAAAGAGGTAATGGATTATATCTTTCTAATAAATAAATGAGCATTGATGAGTGGTTGAAAGAATTTGGAAAGAATACAACATCAAATTTACAACTTGCCAAATATTGTAAGAAATTAAAAATTCATAATGTGGTTATTTGTATGAGAGATGAATTAACAAATGTGTCGAAACATACAAAGAATATTATTATGAACTTAGAAGATAATGATGGGAACGGTTCTCATTGGGTTTGTATTTTTAATAGTCAAGACAAATATTATTTTGATAGTTTTGGTCTTCCACCACCTGTTGAAGTCATAAAATTCTTACAGAATGGTGTTTATCAAACATTTCAAGTCCAAGAATTAAATTCCAAGTGTTGTGGTCAATTATGTCTATATGTGTTATTTCAACTCAACAAAAATAAAAAATTTTATGATATTATTTTTAATCTAATATAAATGACTTATGTTGGTAAAGATGGTTCTATCTTTGGTGTATCTCAAGAACTGGATATTGATTTATCAAATTATTACACAAAGGCACAGGCTGAACGACATAAATATAATATAAACAAAAATATTAACATGAAAAATGCTTATAAATTAAAAAATTATCCAAGCCCGACTGACGCGAATGACTTGGTGAGATTAAGCGATTTATCACAATATATATACTTAAATAAAACGGCTGTGTATTCTAAAGATACAGAAGTGTTGATATTATCTCCAGGTCATACAGAATTCACAGTTCGAATTAAAATAAATTTTTATAAAGAAGGGCGTATCGTTTGTATGAGAATAGAACAATGGGGGTATGATATGAATGATTTAGGGTATAATTGGTCATTTAAAATTAACCTCGAAGACCTGGAACAATTAAATCAGTCTCGTAAGGAAGAATATTATCCACTTGGTATCGAGAATGAGTTTTGTGGAGCCACGATTAGTAAACAACAAATAAAAGAATTTAATAAGGGTAAATATAATAATGGTTTTGCCCTTGTTTATCTCATGAAAACAGAAAAAACAGGATTATATATAATAAGTAAGGAAATACAAAATGATTTAACTATGGGAAGATGGGGAGGTGTTTCGTGCCATAATATTATTCTAACATATATTTCTAATACATAAATGACAGCAAGAAGGCTTCAAGAAAATTATCATTTCTGTGTTCAAGCATACCTTCAAGAAAAGGGTATTCGGTATTTTAATAAATATGTTCTACAACATAAGAATGAGGTATTTTCAATAAAAGATTGGCATTATGCTGATGTTGATAAACCAACATCTTTAGATTTAATTAGAATGTTAAATAATGAAAAAATTATAAGGTTAAGAAAAGGTAAGGCTCTTTTAGAAATTCAAAAGAAATTTTATTGGTATCCTGTTGTAAAAAAAAATTATTTTGGATACAGGAATAACAAGAAATCCTGATGAATATATGTATAATATTCTATGGGGTGTAAACGATTCAAGTATAGTAAGGGATGAGGAAGGAGTTGAAGAAGAGAGGGAAGAGGAGGAAAAGGAGGAGGAGGAGAGAGAGAAGGAGGAAAGAGAGAAGAGAGAGAGGGAGGAAAGAGAGAGAATGAATAAATATCAAAATATGGAAACCAGTGAGATTCAAAAAAGAATAGAGGTATTAAAGAAATTAACTTATCTCACCAGGGAGGAATACAAAGAATTAAAAAGTCTATTTACAATACTTTCGACAAGACTATCGACATCGAGAAGACATGTATTTTAATTCAAGTTTTTTCTTAAATAAATGGAGGAGAGAGTGAAGGCATTTCTAAGGATTCTTTATGTTTTAAAAATTAAGATTCAAATGTGCATGTTGGAAACTAAAAAGGTTTTTGCACTCTGCAGAAATTTTTCTCATAAATAAATGAGTTATTGTCTCAAATGTAAAAAGAAAACTAATACTAAAAATATTTCATATATTAAAAGTAAAAATAACAGGGTTATACAAAAAGGTATATGTTCGGTGTGTGGTTTAAAAAAAAAAATCAATTTATCTCCAAACACAAACTCGGAGGAGATATACAAAAGTTTTTATCAGGAAGTAAATTTACAACTACTGGAATACCAGGGGAATTACATCTTCCAGGGTATTCTTTCTGTGGTCCAGGCACAAACTTGGATAAAAGATTAGATGAGGCAGACAATCCTAAATCCTGGAGTAAACCAATCAATAGAGTTGATGAAGTGTGCATGAGACACGATATTGATTATGGGAATACCACAACGTTGGAAGAAAAGCATGAAGCCGATAGAGAAATGTTATATAATTTGTCTCTGATACAAAATCCAACCTTGAGAGAAAAAGTTGATAGGTTCATCGTGAAGAAGATGATTAGTGCTAAATTGAAACTTGGACTTGGAAATTCAAAAAACTTATAGGCTCTAATGATGCCATTAAGACTGAAGAGCAATTAGCTGATGAATTACATAAACCAATATTCACAAAGTTTCAGAGAAGGAAAGTTTATTCCAAGGAAGTTGATTATATCTGGTCTGCTGATTTGATTGAACTCAATAATGATAAGGGGTACAAGTATGCTTTAACCATTATTGATTTGAGGAGTAGATATGCGTGGGTTGTCCCTTTAAAAAACAAAACAGGTAATACTCTTGTGTTAGCTTTTCAACAGATATTTAATAAAAGTAAGAGAAAACCTAAGAAATTGTGGACTGATGAGGGTAGAGAGTTTTATAACAAGACATTTATGAATTTTTTAAAAAATAACAGTATTACATTATACAGTACCTTTAATGAAGGGAAGGCAGTTGTTGTTGAACGTTTTAATCGTACCTTAAAAGAGAGACTATATAAAAAATTCACACAACTCGGTTCACAACAATGGTTATCTTTTATTCAGGATATTGTGGATAAGTATAATGACACGATTCACACGTCAACGAATATGAAGCCATCAGAAACATTTACAAAATTAAAATATGAAAAAGAGATTAATGTCAGAAAACCTAAGTTCAAAGTTGGTGATATCGTAAGAATATATAGGTGGAAATCTCATTTTGAAAAGGGTTTTACTGAACGATGGACGAAAGAACTTTTTAAAATTGTTGATGTAATAGATACAGTTCCTTGGACTTATAAAATATATGATTTGGAAGGGGAAGAGATTTTAGGTTCATTTTATTCACAGGAATTACAAAAGACAAAACTAAGCATATAATACACCTTTGTGGACACTAGAGGGACAAGTCCGAGGTGTATTACAGTATATAATGTGTGTCAAGGGGGACGTTCTTAGATCTGTGAACCCCAAACACAGAATCCTCAACTGAATAGTCAAGGCTTAACTTTTGTTTGTGTGTGTGTGTGTGCAATGGGAGCAATAGGTTGGCGCTTCACTCCCTCCTACTATACACCGTTGTGGACACTCGAGGGCCAAGTCCGAGGTGTATAACAGTATATAATGTGTGTCAAGGGGGACGTTCTTAGATCTGTGAACCCCAAACACAGAATCCTCAACTGAATAGTCAAGGTTTAACTTTTGTTTGTGTGTGTGTGTGTGTAATGGGAGCAATAGGTTGGCGCTTCACTCCCTCCTACTATACACCGTTGTGGACACTCGAGGGCCAAGTCCGAGGTGTATAACAGTATATAATGTGTGTCAAGGGGGACGTTCTTAGATCTGTGAACCCCAAACACAGAATCCTCAACTGAATAGTCAAGGCTTAACTTTTGTTTGTTGATGTGTATGTGTGTGTGTGTCCCAACCCTCACATTCAAAATCTCAACCCCAACCCTCACATTCAAAATCTCAACCCCAACTCAATCCTCGCCCAACACAATGTCTTTTTCAAAATGAGATTTCCACCTATATATATATATATATTTTTACGTTTTTTTTTTCTTCTTCCAATTCTGTCTTTTAAGGCTTTCAGGTTTGATGACGTAGAAAGGGGGAGTAAGCCTGCACTTTCTTCCCAGAACTTTCTTGATCTTGCTCCCATCAAGCACCATCCGACAAAGAACTACATCGATAGGTTTAGATCCCAAAGAGTGATAGCAACTCCAAAAGTCTCCAAAATATAAATAAATAAAATAATAATAATAATAAATAAATAAATAAATAAATAAAAGCCCCCAAAAAAGTTTCAAGTGTCCAACATAAACCCAACTTTCCAAGTCTTCAAGGTATAACCACATTCCCGTTGAGTTTCCAAGATATGTATCACATTGTGAGTTATCAATCCAGAACCCACATTTCAAGTATTCAAAGTAAAACCAACTTACAAAGTCTCTTAAGGATAACTCATTTACTGATTTTTTCAAAATTTGTGAGTCTCCAAGGTAGGCCCCATATTTAGAACCATCTTGGCAGAACCCTTTTCCTGAGTCTCCAAGGTAGTTATTTAAACCATCAAGGCAGAACTCATTTACTGATTTTTCAAAATTTGTGAGTCTCCAAGGTAGGCCCCATATTTAGAACCATCTTGGCAGAACCCTTTTCCTGAGTCTCCAAGGTAGTTATTTAAACCATCAAGGCAGAACTCATTTACTGATTTTTTCAAAATTTGTGAGTCTCCAAGGTAGGCCCCATATTTAGAACCATCTTGGCAGAACCCTTTTCCTGAGTCTCCAAGGTAGTTATTTAAACCATCAAGGCAGAACTCATTTACTGATTTTTCAAAATTTGTGAGTCTCCAAGGTAGGCCCCATATTTAGAACCATCTTGGCAGAACCCTTTTCCTGAGTCTCCAAGGTAGTTATTTAAACCATCAAGGCAGAACTCATTTACTGATTTTTTCAAAATTTGTGAGTCTCCAAGGTAGGCCCCATATTTAGAACCATCTTGGCAGAACCCTTTTCCTGAGTCTCCAAGGTAGTTATTTAAACCATCAAGGCAGAACTCATTTACTGATTTTTTCAAAATTTGTGAGTCTCCAAGGTAAAACTTGTATTCTGGCTCATCAAGGTATAACTTGTTCAGTGGGTATTGTCTTGATAACTCACAATGAGTACTATTGCTGTAAAACTCTTTTTCAGGATTTTGCTGGTCTCCAAGGTATAACTCTTTGGTTGGGTCATCAAGGACGAACTCGTTCTGTGGGTCTTGGTCGCTCATAAGGTCTTCAACCAAGCCAACAATTTCGCCCCAAGTTGTAGCAAAAGCAGTATTTTCATTTCGTATTTCAGACACAATTTCCTGTGAGAGAAAATAATAATGTATTAATTAAGTTATTTAATTATTAAATGAGTATGCTTCAATCAAAGTTTGAAAATAGGAAAATAAAAAATCTTACCTCAATAGATAAGAGGTTTGAATCCACTTCATCAACTTGAAGGTTTAGTTCCATAGAAGACAGAGAGTTCCAAGGAACACCAAAGTCATCCCACTCAAGGTCTTCAACCAAGCCAACAATTTCCCCCAAGTTGTAGCAAAAGCAGTATTTTCAGATACAATTTCCTGTGAGAGAAAATAATAATGTATTAATTAAGTTATTTAATTATTAAATGAGTATGCTTCAATCAAAGTTTGAAAATAGGAAAATAAAAAATCTTACCTCAATAGATAAGAGGTTTGAATCCAGTTCATCAACTTGAAGGTTTAGTTCCATAGAAGACAGAGAGTTTGAGACAAGCACACAGAACACCATTGCCAGCAAGAACAAATGTTTAAAATGGAGCCTGGGTTTGAAGCTTTTATAGAGAAAGACTGGTGGGTGTGGTTTCCTTTGGAAATTCCCTGGGCAAGCCTAGGCAAGCCTTCATTGGGAAATTTTTCAAAACCATAACATCCTGTAATTTTCTAGTGATTTCTTTGTGAGTCAGAGATGAACTGGAAATGATGTAAGAGTGGGCGGGGCTTAGCAAAAGTAGGCGGAGCTTAGGAAAAGTGGGCGTGGCTTAGAAAAATACCTTATGAAAAGTGGGCGGAGCTTAGCAAAAGTGGGCGGGGCTTAGGAAAAGTGGGCGTGGCTTAGAAAAATACCTTATGAAAAGTGGGCGGAGCTTAGCAAAAGTGGGCGGAGCTTAGGAAAAGTGGGCGTGGCTTAGGAAAAATACTTTATGAAAAGTGGGCGGAGCTTAGCAAAAGTGGGCGGAGCTTAGGAAAAGTGGGCGTGGCTTAGAAAAATTACCTTATGAAAAGTGGGCGGGGCTTAACAAAAGTGGGCGGGGCTTAACAAAAAATAACCTGTGGCTCAGGAGGTGGTCAAACAAGAGCATTAAGAGAAGTTTATCATTTCGTAATGGCACAAATGGGGTATCTTAAAAAATATAAAGATTCAAATGTTTTGTTTGTCAATATTTTAGATGAAGATTATTGTGCAAAGAAAATTAAACTATTGAAGGAATTTGAGAATGAACAAATCTTTATAGGTTCAATGAGTGAGCTGTTCAACCCTCAGGTGTTCAATTCAATGAGGTTCAACCTCCAAGTTAAAAGGGGAGACAAATAAATATACCTTGGGATAAAAAGGGGATTTATTTTTAGGGAAAAAAAATATAAATCGCTGAAAATCCCCCATTCATTTACATGGGGAAAAGTGAGCCAGAATCAGTATTCTTACCCTACTAATGTGCCTTCAACAACACGTACATGTGCCTCAGTACACGCACATGCCACAATCTGGAACCGTTCGGCGTGATAGTCCTGGGCACATTCGGGATTGTTCAGGAGGTGCTGACCAATGGCGGAATCACTTTGAGCAGGTATTCTTGTTGGGTTCTTTCATGTTCAGGATGGTTGTGTCCGACCCGTCTCCAAGTTGTTCCGGATTTCCAATGGAATGTGTTGCTTGATCCGATCCTCCAATCTGAGTGATGTGCGACCTACGTACCTGGCATCACACTGGCACTGAAATTCATAAATAACATTGTTCAGTTTTGTGATAGGTAGCACATCTTTCTGGACTTAGGGGAGCAATTTGTGGGTCATAAGAATCACTCTTGTTGCAGCAGAGTTGTAATCCCACAGGTGTTTGTGGAGTTCAGCTTCAATGACAACATGTATATGATAATATTTCATGCCCAATTATCCCGTCATATTCCCATTTCTCATGACGAATTGAATTCCTGTCGGGCATGACTGACTGACATTGCATATGCTTATTGTGGAACCCTTAACGACACATCCGACTCATATGCAACGTGATTATTTGGCAGCTGTTCGAGGCCTAAAGACCAACCCAGACTTATTTATCTATAAACCTGTTAAGGGGTCCGGAGTAGTTGTTATGAACAAATGCAAATATGTGGAAAAGATGCTTGGAGTTCTGAACGACAAAACAAAGTTCAAATTACTCGGAAATATGGCTCATTATGACCGCACAGCTTCACTTGAACGGAAATTGCAAACGCGTTTACTGTAATTGTGCAAAAGCAAAGAACTCCCACATGATGTATATGAGCAGATCCTTCCACATGGTTCACAGTATCCTCAGATGTATGGGTTACCCAAAATACATAAAGAAGGCGTCCCACTACGTCCGATACTATCTATGATTAGTTCTTCTCAACATAAACCCTCGAAGTGGTTGAGTGAATTATTGCGACCTGTTCTCGAGGAATTGTCCGTGTACGTAATCAAAGATTCGTTCACGTTTGCTGAAACCATGTGTGAATTGGAGCGGGACCAGAATGCTGTGACCATGTGCTCCTTTGACATATCCAGCCTGTTCATGAAGGTTCCTCTCCAAGAAACCATCGATATATGTACGGCATCGCAGTTTCATAGCAACCTTGAACCATCCTGTATCTCTGAAGCGGTCTTTGTGGAACTCATGAATGCGGCAACACTAGCAGTGGAGTTCAGCTTCAATGACAACATGGATACGCAAGTCGACGAAGTAGTGATGAGATCACCATTAGGTCCACCGCTCGCAAACATTTTCGTCGGCTTTCATGTGAAACTTGTGTTCCAAGAAATGAACATGAACGTTAGACCTACGGTATACTACCGATATGTGGACGACATGTTTGCAATCTTCAATACCTCTACCGCCTGCACGGACTTCCTCGTATGTCTCAATGCTCTCCATCCTGCATTAAAGTTTACCTTTGAGACCGAGCAGTCAAATGTACTTCCCTTTCTAGATGTGTTAGTCGAGAAGACTGGAGATGGATTCTTGATGATGATCGAACGCAAGGCTACCTTCACTGGGCAGTACACACGGTAGGACTCCTTTCGCTCAACATGCCACAAGTTTGCCCTCATGAATACCTTGTTAATAGAGTGTGGGCCATATGTTCACCGTCTCCTTGCTGCTGAAATTGAGTGCATTAAAACCATTCTCCGTGACAATGGCTATCCTGAGCGACTCATCTGTGGGTTCATACAGGGCAAAACTGCCAATCGGCTGAGGACAGTGTATTTGGACCAGAAAACTGTCCACTTTAATTTAAGCTGCCATGGAGAGGGAAAATCTCTCAAGAATTTGAACAGGTGAAACAGTCAGTTTCACAATGTTACATCTCTGTTGCAACGAGAGTGATTCTTACCACCCACAAATTGCTCCCCTAAGTCCAGAAAGATGTGCTACCTACCATAAAACTGAACAATGTTATTTATGAATTTCAGTGCTGGTGTGATACCAGGTACGTAGAATCGCACATCACTCAGATTGGAAGATCGGATCAAGCAGCACATTCCATTGGCAATCCAGAACAACTTGGAGACTGGTCGTACACAACCATCCTGTACATGAAAGAACCCAACAAGAATACCCGCTCAAAAGTGATGATACACCCACGAGCTCCTGTTCTTTGCAAACAAAAAGAGTATGTGCAAACACATCTGTTCTGATCCCGAATCATGGGAAAACGGGAGGTCACGGGTTCCCTCGGTGCCTCAAGGCCATGATGTGCATGTTTGTGTCAGGACCAGTCCAAAGATCCAATCCCCAACTGTCTGAAAAAATTGCTTCATTTTGTATCTGCATGTTCGGTATTCTGGCGTGTGTCCTGACGAGCTGCAATACGAAAAGCTTTGACAATGTCTGTTCTTTTTTCTGTAAATTTAATTTACTAATTTAATTTTTTCTGTGAATTTCTGTAAAAAAAAAAAAGCTCCATGGTGTGGTACCCCACAGTGGGCGCGTCGTCTCTGGCTTCAGCAGCACATGTGGAGACCGTGTTCATGAAGGAAGGGCTTGAGTGGAGATGGGGTGGAGTTCAGAGTGCGTGGATGGAGTGGTAGGCAGGACCAGGTTGGCGGGTGGGGTTGACGTCATGTGGGCGGAAACGAGGAGGTGGAGTTCAGGCAGCAGGAGGCGGGTCGTGGCGATGTCGACGAGGGCGAGGCCACAGCGAGGCAGCGAAAGAAGAAAGAGAGAGAGAGGCGGAGGGACCGCTCCGACCTTTATAGGACTTGCCGCGTGGGGGGAGGGGCCACCCCGAATCGAAACGTCATCACCTGAATCTGGCGCGCCAATTGGCACCGACCCCTCACGTGGCCTGCTAACTTTCGACGGAAACTGCCTCACTTCGTTTCCGGCAAGGCCATCTCAGACAGCGGCAATACTCCGCTCCAACCCCACGACATGACACGAATCGCCCACACCGAAATTGGCACACAAATCATCCCGCATAAACCCCTGGGCCGTGCCCCGGCGACCGGCCAAGGGTCCTGCACACCCTCTCGACCAGCGTCAATCAATGCGCCCGCTCCGCGCGCCAACGCAGCCCGCCCTGTACATTCCCCGGTTCAATCGCAGCTTTGCTGGCCGTAGAGACGAGAATACGTTCACCATCCGTGGGGAATCCGCTGCTGCCAGCGACGGCCGAAGGTACATCGTTATGGATAAATCCATGCATTTTTCGCGAGCGGCGTACATGTCTGCCTTCGAGCACATTCTATACAGTGCGCGGGGTTTGGCCATTGCGCACGTGGCCAGCGCCTGCTTTCGCACGACTCCGCAAGCATGTGCGCGGGGCGAACACCAATATGTCGGATATTGATGTTGAAAAGGAACGCGCCGCTTTTACTCCGCACACTCGTATCCCGCCCAACATGGCTGGAATCGTCTTTATTGGCCTCCGTACGCGTTTCGTGCAGTGTGGGCGTCATGCTAGCTGTGTTTCCTATGTTGTGAAAAACACCATTCGTGCAGCCTCTTCAGAGGTATTCATTCGTATGCATTTTTAATGCAACCGGCAATCTTCCCCCAGATCATCGGAAGCTCGAGTCGATAATCCCAGACTGCGAAAGCACTACATGACTCGCTGCACACGTTGGCTTTAGGGCTCACTTGGGAACGAGGGCTCTGTGCTGCAGTTTCCTCAAAGCGGCGCCGCACACGCTGGCCTCCATGAGGACCCACCTCACAGTGAAGGCGCACGTGGCTCAGATTTACCTCAGGAATAATCAGACGAAAAGGAGAGTAGAACCGAAATGAAGAAAAAATGATGTAAGCAAACCTAGCTATGAGATCATCGCAACACACTCCCTTGTTGTCCCGCTAGACAAAAGGAAAGGGACTATCTACACGTATAATAATGGAATAACTGTCTTGGGACCACTATCTGTTGGATGCATGCGGTTCCAAGAACCGCAATATATATATATATATATATATATATATATATATATATATATATATATATATATACATATATATATATATATATATATATATATATATATATATATATATATATATATATATATATATATATATATATATATATATATATATATATATATATATATATATATATACTGTTTGTCTGTCTCTCACTCACTCACCTACGGACACTGGTTGATCGCAAAAGCTCACCTGTGGGATCGCCGTGAAAGCTCCCACAGCACGTGCAATGTGTAAGGCGACCAGGGCTGGATTTTCCATGAGGAAATACCCGGTGTTAGGAAAGCAAAATTAATTGAATTAAAGATCGAATGAAAAGAACGATTAACATAACCGGAGGATGAGAATGAGTCAGGCAACGGGATGTCGTCAACAACATCAACCCCATCTCCATCATCAAGAAGAAGTGCAAAGAAGAAGCCCGCATCTCCTGTCGTGGAGTTGTCAGACAAGGAAGAAGGGCAGGACATCCTGAGCCTCTGTCTAATTATCAACACTGCATCGCCACACCACGGCAGGATGGCCGAGAGGTACACACACTCGCTGTAAGCTGTCTTGCCTGGGTTCGAATCCTGAACCAGCTACAAACTGTCATCCTGGGGTTTCACAGACATGGCGATTCATCAATGTGTGTGCCGTCCCTCGGATGGACGTTAAACCGGACGTCCCATTTAGCAGCATTTATTGGTGTGTGTGCGTGCGTGTGTGTGTGTGTGTGTGTTGTTCGTTGGTTATCTCCATATGTGGGTTTCAGAAGGTGGAACAGAGCCATCCCAGATCTCATTGTATCCACCTTTGTGTGTGCGTGTGCACGTATGTATATGTGTGTATGCATGTGCGTCTATGGATGTTAAAGATGGTCTCACCCTTGGTTTGTGGGGTGAGGTGAGGGTGCCAAATATTGCCTTACCCTCTTGTTGAGCGAGGGAGGATGCTAGAGATCATCATACCCTCATGTTCGTATGGAGACATGCTAAAGATTGCCTTGTCTTCCTGTTGAGGGGAGGGGGGGCAGGGTGTTTCACAGGCAGGGTGATTCCTCAATGTGTGTACCGTGTCTCGGATAGACGTTAAACTGGTCGTCCTGTCTGCAGGGACAAATTAGTTGGTGGACAAAGATCCCCACAATGTTCTTTGTAAAGAGTAGGTGAGTTGTCACTGGCCCTCAGCAAATTCCAAATTCCTACTCTAACTACTGCAAGGAACGCAATGGCAAACCACCTAGTATAACCCTTGCCAATAAAGTGCTTCGGCAGCACGAACGCTCTGGAAAGAGTATGGTACATCAAAAAAAAAAAAAATATATATATATATATATATATATATAAACATAGATATATATATATATATAAACATAGATATATATATATATATATATATATATATATATATATATATATATATATATATATATATATATATATATATATATATACACATATACAGTGGGGAGAACAAGTATTTGATACCCTGCCGATTTTGCAGGTTTTCCCACTTACAAAGCACGTAGAGGTCTGTAATTTTTTATCATAGGTACACTTCAACTGTGAAAGACGGAATCTAAAACAAAAATCCTGAAAATCACATTGTATGATTTTAAAATAATTAATTTGCATTTTATTGCATGAAATAAGTATTTGATCACCTACCAACCAGTAAGAATTCCGGCTCTCACAGACCTGTTAGTTTTGTCTTTAAGAAGCCCTCCCATTCTCCACTCATTACCTGTATTAACTGCACCTGTTTGAACTCATTATCTGCATAAAAGACAGCTGTCCACACTCAATCAATCAGACTCCAACCTCTCCACAATGGGCAAGACCAGAGAGCTGTCTAAGGACATCAGGGACAAAATTGTAGACTTGCACAAGGCTGGAATGGGCTACTGGATAATAGGCAAGCAGCTTGGTGAGAAGGCAACAACTGTTGGCGCAATTATAAGAAAATGGAAGAATTTCAAAGTAACAGTCAATCTCCCTCGGTCTGGGGCTCCATGCAAGATCTCACCTCGTGGAGCCTCAATGATCAAGACAAAGGTGAGGGATCAGCCCAGAACTACACGGCAGGACCTGGTCAATGACCTGAAGAGAGCTGGGACCACAGTATCAAAGAAAAGCAAAAGTAACACACTACGCCGTCATACAATAAAATCCTGCAGCGCACGCAAGATCCCTCTGCTCAAGCCGGCACATGTCCAGGCCAGTCTGAAGTTTGCCAATGACCATCTGGATGATCCAGAGGAGGAATGGGAGAAGGTCATGTGGTCTGATGAGACCAAAATAGAGCTTTATTGTTTAAACTCCACTCGCCGTGTTTGGAGGAAGAAGAAGGACGAGTACAACCCCAAGAACATCATCCCAACCGTGAAGCATGGAGGTGGAAACATCATTCTTTGGGGATGCTTTTCTGCAAAGGGGACAGGACGACTGCACCGTATTGAGGGGAGGATGGATGGGGCCATGTATCGCGAGATATTGGCCAACAACCTCCTTCCCTCAACAAGAGCATTGAAGATGGGGCGTGGCTGGGTCTTCCAGCATGACAACGACCTAAAACACACAGCCAGGGCAACTAAGGAGTGGCTCCATAAGAAGCATCTCAAGGTCCTGGAGTGGCCTTGCCAGTCTCCAGACCTGAACCCAATAGAAAATCTTTGGAGGGAGCTGAAAGTCTGTGTTGCCCAGCGACAGCCCCAAAACCTGAAGGATCTGGAGAAGGTCTGTATGGCGGAGTGGGCCAAAATCCCTGCTGCAGTCTGTGCAAACCTGGTTAAGAACTATAGGAAACGTCTGATCTCTGTAATTGCAAACAAAGGTTTCTGTACCAAATATTAAGTTCTGTTTTTGTGATGTATCAAATACTTATTTCATGCAATAAAATGCAAATTAATTATTTAAAAATCATACAATGTGATTTTCCGGATTTTTGTTTTAGATTCCGTCTTTCACAGTGGAAGTGTACCTATGATAAAAATTACAGACCTCTATGTGCTTTGTCAGTGGGAAAACCTGCAAAATCGGCGTGTATCAAATACTTGTTCTCCCCACTGTATATATATATATGTATATATGTATATATGTATATATATATATATATATATATATATATATATATATATATATATATATATATATATATATATATATATATATATATATATATGTCTGTATATGTGTCTATATTTGTAATTACATACATGGTCTGTGGGTTTGATTTCTCTGAGTGCAGCTGCAAGATGCTGGGATTCCTGCTTTGGGAATAGGAGGAAGAGGAAGATGTGGTGATATATTGCTGCGTGAGTAAGGGGCGGATAAAACCGCATCATTGTGTTGGTGGCTTGCTGACACTTGCAATGACCTCCATGCATTTTGTTCCCTTTGTCGAATCATGGTAGAAGCCTGTTGTGAAGAAACATGTGTGAAAAGGTTCAATGGTGATGGATTTAATTTGAAGAGAAAAATTGTGCTTCAGCCTTTTTCTTTTAATTTCGAATGGAAATGGATCCTGTGACCTTCAGATATCCACAGAAGCCGCTCTGCCAGCAGGGCAAAGTGCCCCCTTGGTTATACTAAGCGCTAAACTGCTTGTTACCTCCTCCGGTTATGTTTTACCCCTGTCTATCTGTCAGCAGGATATATCAAAAAGTTACGGACATATTCTGACGAAACTTGTTGGACAGTTTGTGTGTGACAAGGACAAACTGATTCGATCTTGGTGAAGATCCGTATCTGGATCCGGCCACTAGAATTTTAAAATTGATTCTTCACCATTGAGAGATAGGGCCAAAAATGATATATAGCATGATATCTCAAAAAGTTGTGGAAGGATTCAGATGAAACTTGGTGGACATGCTGGGTGTGTGAGAAGAACAAGTCGATTAGATTTTGTTTCAGATCGAGATGCAGATCCGGCCTATCAGTGGGATATAAAACGTAAACTGTTCATCCTGGTTCAGCTATTAAAACGTTCAACTTTTTAAGAGGGAACAGATGAGAGCCGTTTGTGTTCATTTTTCCGCAGATATTCAGCATCAAAATGTCATTCGTTACCATCAACCCGAACAAGATGCTGGGTGTGAATCTGGAGCCACAAGGTCGAACGGTTGGTACAAAAAAATGGAGTCAACGTGATCTCCAGGGATGAACAGATGAACTCACTAAAACAAAGTCTCACCTCTACAGACACCTCGTCCTTGTAATCACGTATATGATCTGTATTGCACAAAGTAATTACGTTTCGCCTCTTTTGAGGGTGTGCCGCTGACCTGCATGCATCATTATGTGGGTATGTTTAGTGCTGGGTAGTGAGCCATGCCATTTGAGTTACGTCACCATACGAGTCGGTGCCAAGGTGCAGGAAAGTCAAACTGAGTGCCAGGAAACTTTAAGCTTCGTTTTCGGTTTTGTTCCAACTGAAACTCCACTCCTTTTTGTGTGGGGCATGGGACTGATTGAGACAAACACACCAGGTAAGTATATCTAAGCTCTTTGATTCACTTCAAATGCATTCGTCTCTCTCTCTCTCAATTTGCAACAAACTCTATACTTTATGTAAACTCGGTTCTGAAGAGGAATTCATCATGTTTTGCTTTTAGTTGGATTCTCTATACGCAAGGAAATCGTGAACGCAAACTTTCAGAGAGAAGAAAGGCTCACGACTTGCATTCTTATATGGACATTTAGTGACTATGATGACAGCAATACTTCCCTCTGCAATGCTCATAGGCCTTTTGGTAACAACACAATCTCTACTCTGAATAGGGCTCGTGACCATCAGCTGTGAGTCTCATTTGTCCCCTTTTTATGTTTCCCCATGAGCTAAGAATTGCTTTGCAGTGAGTTTTACCCATTTAGTGCTGTTGTTAACATCACGCGAGATTTAGGGGGCAATGTAGTGTGATATCTTCATCTTCTTGCTGCCAAGGTGTTGGCTTAGCATGTTGGCTGCCAGGTAGCTATCATTTTGTTGGGGCACAGCTGTAACACTGATGCTGTTACCTCTACCAAGACACTGGTACTCATTTCACCGACCTCGGAAGGATGACGAGCTGAATCAACCACACCTGGTGTTAATTCAATGGTAACAGGGGTTCTAACTCGGGACCCTAAGATCCCAAGCCCACCACCCTTACTGCTAAGCCAACACCAGGCTTATGTGATATTTTGAGGATCGGCAAAACGTTATCACATTATCATCATCGATGGAAATAAAATTATATATATATATAAAGGTTTTTTTTTTGAGGTCAAAAGGTCAAACTTCTAAAATCACCAATTTCAATCTGAAAAATAATCAATTTTCATCCAATTGACCTGAGCTTTGTTTAAGATTGTCAATTTTAATGTTTATGAAATGGACAATTTGATGTATCCATGGCAACCTTTGGAGAGGAGGGTGGATTTTGCAAGTATCGTGCTCTGTACGACGTCTTTTTCTTGGTACTTGCAAAATCGAAGATTTTTCAAGTATATTGGTCGGTCGATTTTGTTATTCTGTCTGTTCGTCTGTCTGTTTATCACCTACAGGTCACAATTTTAAACTGATCTTCACGAAACTTCATCACATGGTGGAGTTTCTCACAATAAAGGACCCTTATTGTTTTTGAGGTCAAAAGATCAAAAGGTCAAAAGGCAAACAACTTCTTTTTCTAAAATTCTAATATCCTCAATTTTCATCCGATTGCTTGAAATTTATGCCTGGTGTTGGCTTAATGGTTAGGTGCCAGCTTGCTGGTATCCTGTGTTGGAATGGCAACCCATCCAGGATTGTGCCCAATAGCCAAGGAGCCTGCTTAAGGAGCACCAATGCTCTGCACAGAGGATAGTCCCAATGGATGGATGGATGACTTGAAATTTGAAGAGGATTTATATTTCAGGTCACTGAATCCAACCAGCAAATTATTTTTGAGGTCAACATCGACCAAAAGGTCAACATAGGCCAAATGTCAACAACTAAGATGAGATTTCTAAAATCCTCAATTTTCAACCGATCGACTTGAAATTTGAAGAGGATTTATATATCAGATCACTGAATCCAATCAGCAAATTATTTTTGAGGTCAACATCGACCAAAAGGTCAACATAGGCCCAATGTCAACAACTAAGTTGGTATTACTAAAATACTCAATTTTCAACCGATCGACTTGAAATTTGAAGAGGATTTATATATCAGATCACTGAATCCAACCAGCAAATTATTTTTGAGGTCAACATCGACCAAAAGGTCAACATAGGCCCAATGTCAACAACTAAATTGGTATTACTAAAATACTCAATTTTCAACCGATGGACTTGAAATTTGAAGAGGATTTATAGATCAGATCACTGAATCCAACCAGCAAATTATTTTTGAGGTCAACATCGACCAAAAGGTCAACATAGGCCCAATGTCAACAACTAAGTTGGTATTACTAAAATACGCAATTTTCATCGCATTGACTTGAAATTTGAAGAGTATTTGAATATCATGTCACTGAATTCAACCACCAATTATTTTTGAGGTCAACATCGGTCAAAAGGTCAACATAGGCCAAATTTCTAAAATTGTCAATTTTCATCCTATTGACTTGAAATTTGAAGAGGATTCGCATATTTGGGCATTGGATTCAACCACCAATTATTTTTGGTCAAATTGTTTTATGGCTTTTGCAAGTATCGTGCTCTGCATGACATCTTCTTCTTTGTTGATTTGTTTGTTTGTCTGTCTGTTTGTTTATCAGCACAGAACTTTTGTGTTTTTCTCCACAACTGCTTGTCAAATTGAGACGAAATTTTCACCATTGGTGCATCGACGCATGCAGAATGTTTTGTTGATAATTATGACGTCAAAAGTCACGTGGTGTGGCAGCTAAGTTGGAAAAAGTTTGGACTTCTGTATCTCTGAAACCACACCAAAGAAAAAATTGAAACTTGGCACAAGGAAAGTACTCCTCATGGGGAATAAGTGTGATTTTTATGTCATAATCGCAGATGCAGAATGCTACATCTCATGAGATTGAAAAAATTTCGAGGGTCATCGACAGATAACATAGTCTACAGAATTTTTTTTTGATGAAGTCATCAATCACGTAATTCGGCAGCCATATTGTTGTTGTTTTTTTAAACCTTCAAAATCTTCTCTGAAGCAGCTGAAAAGATTGAGGTGAAACGTTTCATATATGACCATCTATCCATGATGAACAAAAGGTTCACACATATGACGTCTCAGATCACATGGTTTGGCAGCCATATTGGATTTACCCGAAAACCTATAAAAAATCTCCTTCTCCAGAACGGCTGGACAGACCGAGGAGAAACTTCATACAAATGTTCCGCAAGCCCTGGGTGTACAAGGTTGTTTAGGAATAATTGATAGGTCACATGGTTTGGCAGCCATATTGGATTGAAGAAAATATTAAATAATGTTTTCTCTGGAACCGCTTTGTCAAACGATGTGAAACTTCACAATTATGATTTAGCATTGATGGGGAATAAATGTTTTAAATTTGAATTTCATCGGACACATGGTCTGACAGGCAGAATTATTAAATTTTTTGATGCGGGTTTTTTTTTTATTTAATACACACACATATATATATATATATATATATATATATATATATATATATATATATATATATATATATATATTTATTTATTTGATTTGATTTGATTTTTAGATCCTCGTGGAGGATCTCTAAGTCTTACTCGCGTTGTTGTTCTTGTGGACTTTTTTGTTTCACAGCCTACAGTTTTCATCGAAACTTCCTGAAACTTGGCGTATAAATGTAAAAAAATACCCTGCGCAGACAGTAACGATCTCCGATTTTGAAAATTCCTCCTAGAAAAAAAAGTTATGACGTCAAAATATCTCCGCTAATGGCAATCGCCTAAAAAATTATCGCCGAAACTAGGCAAGCTTTTTGAATTCTGTTTGCGGGAATCGAACAGGGCATTAGTAGAGATGAATTACCGCACATATGATACATCACTATTACGTCATATCAATTTTTATGACGTCATTCCTATTTTTTTGACATTTTTTTGTTTCACAACCCAGAGTTTTCATCGGATCTTCGTGAACCTTGCCAAGTATATGCAGAAAGGCCACACACAGGCAGTAACCATCTCCGATTTTGGAAATTCTTCCGAGAAAAAAAGTTGACGTCATCATATCGCCGCTAATGCAAATCGCCGATACCATTATCTCCGAAACTAGGCAAGCTGTTTGAATTTTGTTTGCGGGAATCAAGCCGGGCATTAGCACAGATAATTTATCGCAAACCTGATACATCACAATGACGTCATATTCGTTTTTATGACGTCATCATTAAGAGGATGAGGATCTTAGCTCATTTGAGCTTGTTTTGAATAAGGCTCACTTGGCTGTGAGCTTTATTCAAAAATGGGTTTTAGGGTGGAGGAGTAGCAGCTGAAATGTGAATCCTCTCCAGGTTCCTCCTGATGACTTCATCATTGCTTTTTGCTTGTTCGGGCTCCTTCTCATTACTCCAATGCAGGACTGTACCTATTTGGTCTTCCATTTGATTTGAATTGAACTTATTTTAATCCCATTCAGAATTCAACTTAATAATAATAGATGTCATGGTCAGTTGTGTCATCAAAGCGGGGTTGCATCAAAGCGGGACATCTTGGTACCCGGTCATCACTGCCAGCAGTTATAAAGTGGCCAGTTCTAGTTATGTCCTATTAATTACGTAACACACCATTACACAAACATCACACAAAATGCACGACACAAAACAAGTCCTGGTGAGTGTCTGCAATCTCTGATTGCTCTTTTTCTTGTTTCTTTGATGTGAAAGGAACAAACCTTGTTTCAGCTTCATCATGGGAGATTCCAACAATGTTGACAGCTTATGTTTCAGAATCCAGAAGAGGCAGATGTGATTCTGGGACACCAGCACGTATAGACCATGAGACGGCAGGTCAAAAAGGGCCAAGAAGTTGATTTTCATGGCAATTATCGTGGCCAGAAATGAAAGTAGATGTTTCCGAGGTATTTTGAGGTGAGTAATCTGAATTAAACCTTCCACAGCCTATTTAATGTGGAAATTCGATGCTGGGGGTGTTTTAAGTTCCTATGGAGCAACTTACGATCTGTATTTTTTATTTTTTATTTTTACAAGTGTCGTGTTTGAAAAGATGTGGATAACCACATCATTGGCAGTTATATGGTTATGAATGAATATCAAGAAACATTCTAACTACAATCCTGAAGTTTTTTGAGTTTTGTTTGGATCCTAGGTGGAATGTGTCACGAATATTACTGGATTTTGTGTATCTCAGGCAGAGAAGTGTTGAGCACTTCCAAACTTTCAAAGACCTACTTCAGTCCTGATGACAGTGGTGTTGGGTAATATTGTTGCAACCTGTTCATGCATCTGGGAACTTTGTGACTTATCATGTTGTTGGTGTAGCAGTCCATCTTTGTTGTAAATAACAATCATGGTGACTACCACTCCACAAGTCACCAAGCAAAATGGTGACCACATTCATATATATTAACAGATGTGTCATGAAACGTTCTGATTAATCAACATTATTCACAGACAGCAAACAGGCAGACACAGAACAAGATTTATTTGAGGTAAATATATTTAATCCAAAATCAACAAGGCAGAAACTTGCTCACGGTGTGCACTCATGAAAGCGAGCTGGAAAGAACCCACAAATCTAGTCAATGTAGAAATAATTCAGCTTTACATCAAGATTCGTTTGGGCAGATCATGACTGGGACAAAAAGCTAGGATGCATATCATGTCCAAACTGTGATGTTCAGTTTTGGATCAAATGGATGGTGAGTATGAAGTTGCCTGTCATTCGCTGCACCTAAACTCACTCATTGTCGCACTCATTCATGTCCGCAGCATTGTCGAATGACAGCTCTGTCGTCATCGTGGAATTATCACAAGCAAAGCATCCACACAGGTCAGAGGATGATAAGTCACTTGCATGACAAGAACATCTCTTTGTATCGCACTTGCCCGAGAATTTCCATCGAGGCCGAATCCTGAGTCATCCACACAACAGAGATGGAGGTGGATTCGGCAGTCCAACCGTGACCGTTCGGAGAAGGGGCATCAATCGTCTGATTCGGGGCTCACCTGTGGATGCCTATCTGATCATTTGCATGAAGGCAATACTGTCACAAAGCGTCCTTGTTAGGTGGCAAGCTGTGGTCCTCTGAAATCTTCAAACAGAATGTCCTATATCGAACATCATTGATGTTTGTCGCTGTGCTTCCATACAACTCGCGTGTTAATCTTTTGAACTGGGTGAATAACTCGACTAACAGGTTGAAATCTTCACCCAAACAAAAAAAATGGCCACTGCTTTCTGGCGAGGTGGCCACAAGCTGACACTGTCAAACTTTTACTTTCCCACGGAAGCAGCTGACGGAGTCGCACCCGGTGAAAGAGTGTACTCCTATGAGGGAGCAACACATGCATTCACCAAGTGAATGTCGAATTACATTCAGGTCAACAATTCTGACAGTCATATTGAGGCTCGTGTGGAGATGTATCACAGCAGCAGCTGGCATCATGTGTATGTTTGAGAGAATAGCTGTAACATCTGTGTCTGGACTCATTATCGATATCTCGAGGAAGGACCGAGTGTTACCGAATGGAGGACGTGGAAGGCAACTCGAGTGTCACCTTCCTCATGGTCACAGTGGGACAACTCTTCCACGATGGCCACTCCTGAATGAGACATGAGGTGACGTTCTGGTCCGTGGGTCATGTAGATATTAATCGAACCACTGTGGTCCAAATGATCACTCCACAAGGACATGAAGAACTCACAGAGTACTCCATTGCTGGGGTATCTTCTGTTCTGGTGAGAATATCCTGAGGTGTAGTGGGGGTTGGGTTCACCTTTCCCATTCCATGCCTTTGATGCTAATGACCAGATATGTGTTAAAAACAACATCAACCCGCATACAGCGATATTGTTTGGAAATCCTGTGCAGTTCCGAACTTCGAGGGCCAGCTGCCCGAATGTAAAAGAGGTTGCCAGACATTTTATGAATCAGACCCACGCCATCGACGATGAGACGGCATCATAGTCATGAACAGTGGTGACGAGTGAATCAGCACATTTTGACTCAATATAATGAAGAAGCTTGTTTTTGTCAATCTTTGCGATTGTCCCATCAGAATAAGATAGTGGGTAGGAAATGGGTCCAAGAGAATAGTGGACTGTCCTCAAATCGACTTTCCGGTGTTGACTCAGTATGAATAATCTGGCAAACATTTGGTGATCAGCTCTGACGATGACGGTCTGACCAGATTTGTGGGACACCTTTACTTGGCTTGACTTGCGAAAGTCTATATCTTCATTTGCTGCAGTGGCTGATAGAATCCAACACTTCCAGAACTGAGTCTGTCTTGGATGAAAGGAGAGAAAGCTGATTGTCCATAATTATGTGCATTGAGGAGGTCGCTTGCTACTTCTGCTGTAGCCATGACACCGGAGCTGATGCAATAAAGGTTATTTTGGTTTCGCGAGAATGGATCCATCATTTTGTCAATACAGCCCAAGATAGTCTTGATGGCATCCTCCTCCTTCTTCCGATGGGTGGCGTCCAAATCCTTCCTCATCCGATAATGGTTCGTAGATCCAGCCATTAATTCACATTTCCGAACAATGGCTGCCCTCTTGTTTTGTGAAAGGATCCATTAGTGCACAGAATGGCAATGCCGAGTCACAACAGTCATCCCACCAGACGCCTTTGAATTACGGTTGCAAGTTTGTTCGATGACTTGGTCCATAATGGTCTTCTTGCTGAACTATCCACTTTCCTGATTTTACGTTGAGGTAGCTATCATAATGCCTTTTGGCCAACTTCATCATCTCAAGAACGTATACACAACAATATCGAGCATAGTTTGTTCTATCATATGGATTAAACCATGGCATCATCTTTAATAATAACTCAACATGACAGTCCCAATTAGATTCTCATGTTGCCCGGATGAATTGGTTGAGAGTGTCGACCATGGTGATGCAAGATGACCAAAAGTGGAAAGTGGGATTATGCAGTGCACTGAGATTCAATGAAAGAGTTGTACATGTGTCGTAGTTCGAGGAAATCATTTGCGACAACTAGATTATTGAACATATTCAACAGGAAAGTATCATTCATGTGGGTGATAAGACTCTCCACTTTACTGTGGTCAGACTCACCTCGGGATTCAATGAAGGCTTTTAGTCTCTTTCTCTGCAGAGTATGGAAGTGCATGACACAAATATGTGTGGTTCAGAAATAAAAACAATGATATCGTTTGACTCACCACCACAAATTGTTTCTGCCTGCATCAGTTTGTCTCTCTGAAAATAACCACTGACTTTGGTTCTCTTCTCCACCTTTTCACAGATGATACAGACTGGTGGTGGAATGTTCTCTGTTCTTCTCGCAACAGTTGCAGTGACAGCTGACCTAAGTCATTTTTGGGCTTGGATTGATGACTTCGGGAGACACTTCTCCACCCTTTACATCTGGTGTAACTTGATAAGCATGCTTAGCAGGTCTATTTAATTGTTGAATGTCAGCGAATCTCCTAATAGCATCTGATGTGGTATCCATAACCAAGGGATTGTCTCTGCAAAGAAATGCATTGTCTAATTATGTATAAATCAACATTAACTTTCCCCAAATCAGTTATCTCTCAAATCAAGACTCCACTGATTGGCATTATTGTTATGTTTGTGGAGTAGATGGCGTAATTGTATCGTATGGCATGATCCGTGGATGAGCAGGAGACATCTCGATGTAATTTAAGTAGGGAAACTGTGAGCTTAAGTTGTTTATATCACCACACAGTGGTGGTGCTGTGTTAACTAGGTAGGGTTTAAGTCTAGTTTCTCCCAGTCTGTCATTGCCCCCTGTGCTCTTTTCCTATGTTTTTGCATTTTCAAAGCTGGCAATAAAAGAACTACGTTTTGTCAACAACAACAACAACAACAACAACAACAACAACAACAACAACAGAGCCGAACGTTTCCGAGCAGGCAAAAACCTCACCTTCCCGGCTTCATACCAGCAGGCCATGCACCACAAGATTGATGATTGATCGGTGTGATGTAAGAGAGAGGATGATGGTGTGGGGATAGCGGTCAGAACACATCGGACCTCTCTGGCTTCTCAATGCGATGATGAAATAGCAGCGCGATTCTCATTGTTCGTGCTGAGGCGAATTTGTTGGCATGCTGGAACAAGATGCTGGCTGTTGGCTGTTCGGCTGAGTTGCAAAGTTTGTCTTCTTCAAAGAGAAGGAGGAGGTGCGAGAGTGGAGACTGGTTGCTGGTTGGAAGAGAAGGACGTCTCTTGCTTGCTCCTCTCGGCACAACCAAATATCAGTGCGATTCTCGTTGTTTGTGCTGATGTGAATTTGCTCGCGTGCTGGAGCAAGATGCTAGCCATTGACTGTTCTGCTGGGTCATGAAGTTTGGGTGTTTTGGGAGAAAGGAGAAGAAGAGCGTGTCTATTGTCCTTATCTTGGGGCCGAACAATCGTCCCGTTGTATGTTCAAGGAGACAGGCGGCGCCATTTGCTGTGAGTGGGCCTAGTGTTGAGAGAGAACTGATGTCAGCAATCTCGATTGTGAGAAGAAACTGCACAGCGGGTTGTGGGCCCTGGTGTTGGAGGCCGTCCATGCGCATTACCTCACGTATGTGACTGCAGAGAGCAACTTGGCACCATTTTGGGTGTGTTTTCCCGTGCGGTGACTATGTGATTTTGAGGATCGCCAGGCTCCTAAAAGCTCGTCTTTTTATTTTATCTGTTCCTTTGTCTGTTTTTGTGATTGAGTGGAGACGTCTCAGATTAGGTTTTAGTGTACCTCACGTTCCATTACCTGACGCTTTGATTTATTTTCATTATGAATCGCTGAATTATTTTTATTAAACCATCATTTGCTGAATTTACTGTGTTTGTCTACTCATTGTGAGTTTGAGGATAAACCCATGTGTCTCCATCTGATATGCGCCTCCGCCGCCTTCCGTCCCGCACCCGCCATAATCTCCAAGGATCTCGGCTGTTCGCCCCCAAGTAAAACCATTCAGCTATCCGTCCAGACTGGTGTTAACCCCCCTGGATCATGACAACTGGTGTCATCAGTGGGATTTTTTAATCCATCATGGACACGACATTTGGTTTATCACAAGTGGGATTTTAAAAACCCCTCACCATGACAAAGTGTCAGAGCAAGCTGAGTTAAAAAAAAAAAAATTGGGAATTAAAAATTTTAAACGATCGCTTCTTTACCATTGAGGGAGGGGGTTGTAGTGATCAAGGTTCAAATGTTATAATTAATTGGTGTCGGGAGAAAAGGACGCTTGGAAATTTAAGGGAATTTTTTTTTTCTGAGGTGATTGAACGCGTGCGGGAAATGGCAGATGTGCAAAAGATGGCGTTTTGGTGGGAAGATAGTGAGGACGAAGGAAGCGAGCCGGGGGTTGAGCTGGGTGATGACAATAGGGTAGAAGCTTCTCCCCGCCCCAAGCGTCAGTTCCCTCTCCTGCACAGTGGTAGAGAATGAGACGCAAGGAGCACGTGCGATGTCCAACCAGGACTTGTTTCATTTATTAATGGAACAAATGAAAAACAAAGTGGAAAAAATGAATAAACAAATGAGTGAAATGAAAGAACAAATGAATAAAGGAAGGAATTGAGTGAACAGATGAATGGAATTACGAAGGGAATAACACAGGAACTGGGGGCATGAATTGATGGAATAGGAGAAAGGAATGAATGATTGGAAAATGAAATTGATGAACAAAGGAGTGAAATTGGGGAAATGGAGAAAGAAATGGCATTAGAAGGACAAGTTAATGGAACGGAAAACAAAATTGATGAACAAAGGAATTGACAAAATAAATGAGGACCTGGAAGGCTACCGTGCCTGTGTGGATGCTAGAATGCGACAGCAGGTTGAGGAACGGGGATCACCAGGGTGGTTTGGCTGAGGAGGTGAAAGAGTTGGGGGCCCGTGTAACAGAACAAGAGCAGGTGTTGTTGCTAAAGGCCTGAGGGGGCCACAATGGCCTGGGGAAAGGATGGAGGAGATGATGCAGGGGCGACCGAACACTTGTGACAATACCATCAAGAGAGAGGTTGCTCGAGTCCAACAGAGTCTGTGAGACGAGGATACTGTGAGTCACACAAGCTCAAAACCAAAAATCTCAGGTCAGTGTGCTCTGGCATTCCCCATCTGCAGAACATGAAGTAGATGAGAGCGACAGTAACATTGAAACAATTGAAAGAGAGTTTCTTGATGTAAACTCTGAAGAGAGAATTGCCCAATTTGAAAAAGTGCAAAGCAGTTTAACAATCACAGTTGGACCTCAAGAGGAAGAGCAGGATTCTTGTCACATGGATAAGTGGGAAAGTGATATTTTTGAAAGAATTTGCAGAACCAGTCCTAGAGTTCAGATCTGGATAATAGTTGTGAAGGCCAATTTTGTGAACTTTGAAGAAGTGATGCCAAGGCAGAAGGTTATGACGAGTCTCGTGCTTCTCGCTGTTGTAATACAGATGGTACAGCTATAGTTGAGAGTGGATCTAAAGAAATGTGTTTTGGTGATTGTACGGTTGGGAGTGACATTATATACAGTGAAGGAAAATGACATTGAAGTTGCGAAGGTTCTGAACGAGGAAAGTGATCTTCCTGAAGCACTGCTTGTCACAGGAAGGCAAGTCCTGAAGTTAGTTTTGTCGAGCCAGGATTGGAGCGATCCCAGGAGGGATGTGATGAGGAGAGTTGCAGCAATTGTAACTTTCCGTTCATTGAGCAAGAGGCTAATTCTAAAATGAACCAAAGTGAGTCGAGTGCAAGCTTTGAAGAGAAAACACCCTGACTTCGTGTGAATGTTGAGGATTCTGGTGATGAAGATGATGCTCGGAATTTCGCATTGGATGAATTTACAGTCACTGATGTACCCCAGGAATCCCTTCAAGATGACAGACTGATAGATTCTTCAGTAAGGTGCCTCGACTATAGACTTTGGTATATACTAGACGACCCGTGAACCCATTGGGTTCCCGTTGTGACAGCGGTTGATGAAAAAAAACATATCAAGAAAAAAAAAAAAAGATAGCTCCAGTGAACTATACCGCTGAGGTTGTTTGCATTGATCAAATAATCCCGAAGAGTACTTGACTGAATTGGGAATAGCCCTTATTCAGATGATGTCACCGGTCACGTGACTTTGGCAGCTCCGCCATATTGAGCGGCAAGAAAGTATAACGCGTCCATAACAACCGATAGTCTCCACTTCAACTACACCGTTATTTCCAAGCAAGCGATTTTTTTTCTGCAAATGGGTAAGAGTTGTTGTGCCCCGGGATGTACTCAACGATATACTAAAGGCTCTGTAGTGCAGTTTTACCGCTTTCCCGCCGAAATCTTTGGATATCGGTTCTGAGAAGAGAAAAATGGCGACCTGGCGAACATGACTGGTTGTGCAGCCTTCATTTTCTCTCCGGTATGTAACTAATTTCTGATACGTTATTTCAGTAGTTGGTATTAAATAGCTGGTGGTTACAAAATAGTCTTATTTGTATCATTAAAATGCATTATATCCCTTGTTTTGACAGAATGAGACAGGCTAGATCGCCTTTATAACAGCTGTCTAACACGCACAGTTCTGAGTTGTTTCCTTGAAAATTGTCTTATTACTATTACATCGCAGATTAAATTATATAGTTTTTTAAATTGCATTTTATAAATTTGAAAAAAAAAAAATCAGTGTAACATTTTCACTACAGAAAGTCACATCGATATGTATAATACATAAAAAAAAAACTAGCACTTGGAAATATCCATAGCAGTACGGCATTATACCGTATGTTTGTCATGGAAAAAATATAATGTATCTGTAAGCAAACTGACGAACGAAGATTTTCTACAAACTTAGCATTTAGACAAGAGCTTCACTTGAAATTAACTTGTGGCAGCAGTCAGGTTAAAAAAGTGATGCTGGTTCCTGAACAAAACAAGCAACAACGAATACAATAATAGTGAAATTAAAGAAAACAGGCTTACCTTTGCCCTCACGATAATACAGTTCTTGTCAGCTTTCGTCGAGATTATGTCACGAACAAACCCGGCGACATAATACGAGTAAGCGTCCATACTTTTGAAGGCTTTCAGGCTGGCTTGAGTGTAAGGACTCGGCGTTTCAACAAGGTAAACATAGATGTCAGGGAAAACAATTCGAGGCCAAAATTTCCTTTCTGTTGTCCATTTATCCTTTGAAATAATATAAGGATCTTCACGAAGACCACACAGTTTCAGTTTTTCGCAGTAGCTCTTCTTAGAAACATCATCTAATCCATGGAAATAGCCCAGAAGTTCGCGCGACACGTGCGTGGTAGCCATGATTTTTTGCCACTCAATATGGCGGGGCCTCACTTTCCGCTGTGACATCACTTGCTTAGTGCATCGGGTCAATTGATTTTTTAATAATTTTTTTCGTTGCCCTATTTCAACAAAACTTGATATTGCGCGTCAATGTGAAAAAAACAAACGGAGAAAAGAAAGTCAAATAAATTGTGCGTAATGTTCTAAGCACAATTTTATTTATTAATGAACACCGAAGTATTAGATCAAAATGGCGATGTTTATTTTATGCTTAAAAATAAATCGTTCTTTGTCTATACTAAATGTTTGAGATTTCTGCACAGATGTTGTCCTTCAGCTGCTGAATTGTATGGGGCTTATTGATGTAAACACGCTCCTTTAGGTAACCCTAAAGAAAATAATCAGGAGGCGTCAAATCAGGAGAACATGATGGCCAAGAAATTTCTGAATTTCACAAAATTATTCGGTGTCCACGCTCTTTGGGTGAGAATAATTGATAGATGAAATTTAAAATAAAATTACACGATTTTGGTTCTTTGTTCAGTTGTGAATTTTTCCATGGGTAATTTCCAAATGTTAATGTAAATTCTGAAAAGAAAAGAAAAACAAATTATTAAAAAACAGAAATGTTATTTAATTGGTAAATCCCAAGGTGACTTTTGGGACACCCTGTATATAGTCATGGGCCTGGTGGTGAGGTTAAAACCCCTGACCCAAATTGTGGTGAAGGGCGGTTAACACTGCCAACCCGTATCGCCGAGCGGTTCTTCTTAGGAGGCGGACACGTTTATCCTCGTGGATTATAACGCATGCGGGAGGGGTGGGGCACGGCACTGGCGGAATGACGGAGGCACAGATGGATGCACAGGGTGTTTATACTCGAACCCCACGACAAATACATGGACACAGCAACTTAAAATAAACAGGAAATTAATTAAAATAGACAAATAATTGCAAAGGACAACAATTCAGATATAATAATAATCGTGAGATAAACTGAAGTATAAATTTGAGGCACCTCTACACACAGACTTAAATATAGACAAGGGGAAACAACATCAAAGAAAATCCCTCCTTTATTCTGGCACTTAGCTTAGTCCAGAGATGGTCTTTATGGAACGTGGAATCAAGCCTGCTTCGATTTGCACATGTAGACGTGCACAAAAATGGCACTGAGCCGCTCTCTCGCAACGGGAACGTTCGTCAGGCAATTTGTGAGCAGTATTCAACACCAAGGCTCACCAACCGTTGTGCAGCTTCTTCGTCTATCATGCCTGCTGATACGCTCTTTGCAGAATGGCGCCGTCCTCTTCAGTGACATAAACGAGGCTCGGCGTCCGTCATACGACTCACCCAATAGTCAATGACAGGCGTCTCGCTCCACCACTCCAGCCAAATCGCCTCAACACGAATACAAAAATTGTGCCGTCTTCTTCATGCGTGGAAGGAAAGTCAGCCGTGAAGTCCTGTTCTTACAGGCCATCTCCGAGCTACATTGTTTCTCAACTGTGTGCATCCCTCACTCTGCACTCATGCGTTCCTCCTGATCTCTGAAGTCTGTCTGACGTCATCACGGACAACCGTTCCATCCGGGGCGTGGCTTGCTCGCACCAAACCCAGGAAGGCAGGGTTTTTGTTATCGTTGTTATAATTGTATATAGTTGCAGTTTGCTCCACCCACTCAGCACGTTTGGCTAGCTTTTGTTATAGTTGTTGTTATAAAAGCGCAACTCCATCTTTGCTGATTTGTAATACAAGCTGAATATCATGAATGACCCCAACGTTGAATGAAAGCTGATTACCAAATGATGTTGATACTTGGGCAGCCGATTACCAGATAATATTAAAAAATAACAAGAATGAATATCATGAATGATCAGGTGTCAAATAAAAGCCGATTACTAAATGATGTTGATAACACTTACAGAGCCGATTACTTACAGAGAAATTAATTACTTACAGAGATTACAGAGATAATTACCGATTAATTACTTACAGAGAAATTCCTGTCAGCTTGACGACACAATGTAAGGTGACATTGCAGTTAAAGATGACAGAAACACAAATCTATCCTTATCTTAATGAAGACATGTCCAACTGATGACATGTCCGTAGTGCGTGACCGTTTAAATGGTGAAGACGGACTGACCACGTGCCTGGGCATGGCCCAACTCTATGATTGAAAGGAGCGCTGAAGTGCTCGAGCTGTGATTGGTTACTGATCTCGTGGATGGTCTGACGACCAATCACAGCAATGACGTAAGTGGGAGGAGTAAAAGGAGGAGAAAACCATTTAAAACCCCCTCCTATTGACAGAGTCAAACATCGGGGTAAAAACATCGGGAAAAGTCACAGGGAGCCAATTACATACTGGGGGAACTTATCCTTTTCCCCTCTGTAACCAACACCATACCACCCCTGTGGGGTGACACCTAACAATTAAGCTCACAGTCTCTCTAATAAATTACATCGAGATGTCTCTGACACGTCCATGGACCAAACAACTCTATTCAATCCCAACTTTCCTATTAAATTCCTCCATCTACGCCCACAACTGGAACAATGTATATCACGGAGTAGATAATTGATTTAGGATCATTTATTAACACAATTAAGCTACTCACAATCACCTGAATTTCTCTGAGACATACACTACATGGCCAAAAGTATGTGGACACCTGCTTGTCCAACATCTCATTCCAAGATCGTGTGCATTAACATGGAGTTGGTTCTCCCTTTGCTGCTATAACAGCTTCCACTCTTCTGGGAAGGCCTTCCATGATTCAGCCAAAAGAACATTAGTGAGCGATTAGGTCTGGCTCGCAGTCTGTGTTCCAATCCATCCCAAAGGTGTTCGATCGGGTTGAGGTGAGGGCTCTGTGTTGACCAGTTAAGTTTTTCCACACCTATCTCGACAAACCATTTCTGTATGGACCGCCCTTTGTGCATGGGGGCATTGTCACGCTGAGACAGGAAAGGGCCTTCCTCAAACTGTTGCCACAAAGTTGGAAGCACAGAATCATCTAGAATGTCATTGTATACTGTGGTGTTAAGATTGCCCTTCACTGGAACTAAGTAGCCCAGCCTGAACCATGAAAAACAGCCCCAGACCATTATTCCTCCTCCACCAAACTTTACAGTTGGCACTATGCATTCGTGCAGGTAGCGTTCTCCTGGCATCCGCCAAACCCAGATTCGTCCTTCGGATTGCCAGATGGTGAAGCGTGATTCATCACTCCAGAGAAAGTGTTTCCACTGCTCCAGAGTCCAATGGTGGTGAGATTTACGCCATTCCAGCCAACGCTTGGCATTGCGCATGGTGATCTTAAGTTTGTGTGAGGCTGCTCGGCCATGGAAACCCATTTCAGGAAGCTCTCGATGAACAGTGCTTGTGCTGATGTTGCTTCCAGAGTCAGTTTGGAACACAGTAGTGAGTGTTGCAACCGATGACAGACGATCTTTCCGTGCTACATGCTTCAGCACTCGGCGGTCCTGTTCTGTGAGTTTGTGTAGCCTACCACTTCGCGGCTGAGCTGTTGTTTCTCCGAGACGTTTCAACTTCACAATAACAGCACTAACAGTTGACCGGGGCAGCTCTAGCAGGGCAGAAATTTGACAAACTGTCTTGTTGGGAAGGTGCCATCCTATGACGGTGTCACATTGAAAGTCACCGAGCTCTTCAGTGCGGCCCATTCTACTACCAATGTTTGTCCATGGAGATTGTGTAGCTGTGTGCTTGATTTTATACACCTGTCAGAAATGGGTGAGGCTGAAATAGCCAAATCCACTAATTAGAAGGGGTGTCTGCACACCTTTGGCCATGTGGTGTATCTCGCAAGTTTGTGAATGGGGACCTGCACCGTAGTTTGGTTTATTGTTCTTGTGAGACGAATGTCACTGTTGCTGAGATTGTGAATGGGGTGAAAGGATTAGTTGGGAAGGTGGGAAAGCAGGTTAAGAGGAGGTTCAAGTCGGTGAGGGGGGTAATGGTGTAATGTGAATGTGGATATTGGGGATGGAAAGGGTTAGATATTTCACCATTTTAATGAAGTAATGGAGAAATAATATGCAGTGATGTAAGAATGAACCTCTTGCTTTGAAGAACTGGAAGAAAGGAGGAGGTGAGGACGGAGAGTTTGGATGGGTGGTGGTGGGGTAGAGAGATAGGAGAGGTGGGGGGGGGGGTAAGTCTTGTAATGGGGTTCTGAATCTGTTCTTTAAACTTCAAATTGATGTCCAAACAGTTAAGACAAGGATTTCAGTTCCACATTTAGTAAACAGACAGGAACACTAAAAACCTGGAGCTGTGATTCACTCTTCATTTCTCTGTATCCTCGGCAAGTTCACGCTCCACTTGCACCGGAGAGTGACCCCTCAAGCTGTAGAGTGAGGAAGAAGATTTATTATACGAGAACACAAGTGCACGGATTGGGGAGGGGAGGGCTAACGAAGTGCAGGGAATGGGAATGAGTAAAAGGGTAGCATTAGTGAATTTTGGTGGAGGAGAAGAGGTTTGGAAAATCAAGGATAATGTCGGATAGACAGTTCGGATTGGGGAGGGGGAGGGTGGAGGTTGTGGGGGGAGGGGGAGGGTGTAGGTTGTGGGGGGAGGGGAGAGGGAGGGTGTAGGTTGTGGGGGGAGGGAGGGGGAGGGTGTAGGTTGTGGGGGAGGGGAGGGGAGGGGAGGGGAGGGTGTAGGTTGTGGGGGAGGGGAGGGGAGGGTGTAGGTTGTGGGGGAGGGGAGGGTGTAGGTTGTGGGGGAGGGGAGGGGAGGGTGTAGGTTGTGGGGGAGGGGAGGGGAGGGTGTAGGTTGTGGGGGAGGATGTGGGTGGTGGAATGGGGTAGGGTGTTGGTGGTGATGGTTGGGGGGGGGTAGGGTGTGGTTGGTTTGAGGGGGGAGGATGTGGGTGGATGTAGGTGGCGGTTGGGGTGGGGGGAGGGGAGAGTGTGGGAATGGGAATACATGTATGGAGTGTGTTGGTTTGTAAAGGTTGAATCATGTCGGGTGTTGGGAATACCTACATCGGGAGAGGAATTACGACATGCAGGCATCGTAAGGAGGTGAATGGAGAATCCAGCGTGGAGTATGGTGGGGCAAAGGTAGTTGGGAGGTGGGTAGGGGTTAAAGCCATGCAATTTGAAATGCAGGAAAGGTACGTGGTTTGTACAACACAAGGGTGGGTCCTGGGGGGGGGGGGTGTCATCAAGATGGTGTGTTAAAGAAGTAACAATGAGATGGAGAGGGGATGGATGGAGGATGAAAAATGAAGAACATGGTTATATACATGTGGTGTTGGGAAACACAGTGATGGTGATTGGGGGTGGTGGTAGAGGGTGGGGTACAAGGAGGTTGGGGAGTGCAGTGAAGTACTGTATGAGGATTTTAAGAGTGCAGCAATGAGCGGGGAGGGGTGTATTGGGGAGTGCAGAGCAAGGTGGAGTGCGCCGTGTGTCGCTTTTTTTGCACTCTCCGAGCTCGCCGTGCCTGCCTGAAGCATCCTCGTCGTGTCCGTGCTGTGTCCGTGCCTCATCGAGTCCGTGCTGTGTCCGTGCTGTGTCCGTGCCGTGCGTGCACTACATTCTGCTCTCCGACCTGAACAGCCATGCTGTCTGATCTGTCGCCGTTCGCGGCGCTTCTCGTCGCAGGTACGAGTACGGTCACGCTATTCTGTAACAACGGCGGCACGTTCATCGTAATCGTGTACGTTTTTCATCCATTACACGATCCATTACCGTATTGTACGTGTTATAGCAACGGGTACACTACAATATTATACAGAACAAGGGCCATTGTAGATGATTGTGCAAATTATTAATTATATAACATTTTATACTTTCTTATAACAAGGTAAAGGGGCATTATGATGATAGTGTCATAACAATAGTGAATGTGTTCATTGCATATGTACAATATAATAATATAATGCACACATTGTATCATCATTAACAACAATCTGTGTGTACAACATGATATGATGTTCATATACGTACGACAGGTCAATATTTCATGACGATGATGTTCTGAATGTGTATTGTATAATATATAACAAAAGATTTTTTTTTATCACATTCAAACACAACTCATTTAATGTCCGACTCGAGACGACAATCTCCGCATCATGATGATCTCACATCACACTTTTAATCACATATTCAATTTCTTTATCACAATTCATCGCCATCGCTTGCTTCATGATCCTTCACTTTCATAACAAACGAGTCTTTCCTCATTCTCTCAACTGTCTGCATCAGAGGTCATGTTTTATACCAGTCTGGACAGCACTAACCACTCTCTTCCCAAATGTCTGGACAAATCCACCCCACCCGCCAATGTCTGCATAATAACCCCCTGCACTACCCCCGTGTCTGCATCAGTTTCAATCCTCCGCAAACGTCTGGGTGTGGGTATATCAATTAACCCCCCCTCCTCTCCACATCTGCATCAATCACACATCCCCCCCCCTACCCACCAATCCCACTTCTGTGTCAATGAGACGATGTTTTGTACCAGTCTGGACACACCGCAAATCCCCCCATACCCTTTACGTCTGCATCACCCTCCGCCACCCCTCCCCACATTTGCATCAACCGCCTGTCAACGTCACCAGTCTGCACAACCCCCCAATCTCACGTCTGTAAGCTCCCCTCCCCATCACACACACACACACACACACACACACACACACACACACACACACACACACACACACACACACACACACACACACACACACACACACACACACACACACACACACACACACACACACACACACACACACACACACACACACACCTGTAACAACCCGATCACATCTGTGCATCAATCCCTGCAACGTACCCCCTGACCATAGTCTTCATTACCCCCCTCCTCCCCAGCCCTCACCCGTGGCACAACACACATACACACCTGTATCACTCCACTTGCCCTACGTCTGCATCAATCCTCACAACGCCCCCCCCCCCGGCTCCAATAATTCCCCCTCCACACTGCATCTGCATCAACCCCGGTTGCTCACATCCCAGCTCGGTTTGCTACTCCCTTTTGCACAATGCAAACGGACTATATATATACTGTCGTGGCCAAAATATTGGCACCCTTGCACTTTCTTCAAGTAATGCACCATTTCTTCCAAAAAATTGTTAAGATTTTAAAAATCTTTTAGTGTTCACATATGTATTTCTTTGGTTTGCAGTGGAACAAAACAAAAAAGGCTGAAATTTTTTTTTCCTAAATCTTAGTTTATTCCACACAGAAATCCTAAAATGGCCCGGACAACATTAATGGCACCTTTTAGAAGTTGTTAGAAATCATTAGATTTCAAGCAGGTGATTCTCCTTTACTTTGGAATTGAACTCACCTGTGACGAGTTGTCGGTGCCTGCAATATAAAAACCACTCATTCAACCAGTTTGAAATAGAGAAAAGGAGTCATTCTGCTGTTTTGTGTCACTGTGTACCGCAATGAGCATGGAGAAAAGAAAGAAAACCAGACTTGTCTGAGGTCAGATACAAGATGGTAGCCAAGCATGGACAATCTCAAGGCTACAAGACAATCTCCAGAGAGCTTGATGTTCCTGTGTCCACCATATGCAATGTTATCAGGAAGTTTAAGGCCCATTGCACCAAAGCCAACCTCCCTGGACGTGGCCACAAGAGAAAACTTGATCGAAGATTGCAGCGAAGGATTGTTTGAATGGTGGAGAAAGCACCTCGATCAACTGCCAAACAGATTCAAGCTGACCTTCAGACACAAGGTGCGACAGTTTTAACTCACACCATCTGTCGCCAACTCGATGAAAGGGGGTTCTATGGTAGGAGACCCAGGAGGACCCCACTGTTGAGAGAGAGAGAGAGAGAGAGAGAGAGAGAGAGAGAGAGAGAGAGAGAGAGATACAGACAGACAGACAGACAGACAGACAGACAGACAGACAGACAGACAGACAGACAGACAAACAGACAGAGACGTAAGAAGGCCCGACTGGTGTTTGCCAAAATACACCTGAACAAGCCAAAATCCTTCTGGGAGAATGTCCTGTGGACAGGTGAGACCAAATTAGAGCTTTTTGGAAAAGCACATCATCTCTGATTACAGAAAATAAAATGAAGCCTTCAAAGAAACGAACACCTTCTCTGCAGTCAAACATGGAGGAGGTTCAGTGATGTTTTGGGGTTGCTTTGCTGCCTCTGGCAATGGGTGCCTTGAATGTGTGCATGGCATCATGAAATCAGGAGATTGCCAAGGCATTTTGGAGCGCAATGTTCAATGCGGTGTCGGAAAGCTGGGTCTCCGTTGAAGGTCATGGGTCTTGCAGCAGGAAAATGACCCCAAATACACTTCAAAAAGCACCCAGGAATGGTTCAAGACAAAATTCTGGACTGTTCTGAAGTGGCCAGCAATGAGTCCAGATCTAAATCCCATTGAACACCTGTGGGGAGATCTAAAAACAGCAGTTGGGAGATGGCACCCTTCAAATCTGGGAGAACTGAAGAAGCTTGCACAAGAAGAGTGGGCCAAACTGCCAGTAGAGAGGTGTTGGAAGCTCATTCATGGCTATCGGAAGCGCTTGACTGCAGTTATTTTGTCCAAGGCTGTGCTACCAAATATTAAATCAAGGGTGTCAATAATTTTGTCATTACCATTTATTTTTATTTCCTGATTTAAAAGGATGTATTAAGTTCTGAATCAAAAACAAAGGTTCTGTAATATTAACAGTGAAATAAACAATTGTTGAGACCAAATACTTTTGTCAATTTGAACACATTTTAAAAGAAAATTATGAGTTATTTAAGAAAAAGTGCAAGGGTGCCAATAGTTTTGGCCATGACTGTATATATGCCGATGCACTAGCAGCCTGGCCACCTCAACTCAATGAATTACAATTGTCACCACACCAAGCTGATATGTGGTTTTGTATTTGCAAGTAAGTCCCTCAGGGGTACTGGAGAGATAACCACTGCATCAAACATTGGAGATAGAGGGATAGAGGAATAATGAGGATATTGGCAGGACTTGTAGGTAGCTTGTGTGTGGATGGGTAATGGATACTGGCGTTGGTGCATCACAGTCATGAAGGGCTGAATGGCCTCTTCTTGTGCCAAAGTTCCTTCTGTGTATCAATGTACGAGGAGATGTTTCAAGCCATGCGATTGTCGGTGTGTAGTAATTTGGGTTTCTATCAATGATCCACAAACCAGATTCAGTAGTGCAATGGTTACAGTGTCTGCACCGAGTCTGGGAGGTCAGCGGGTCAAACTCCGGCCAAGTCGTAACAAACACGTAAAAAATGGTATATGCTGCTTCCATGCTTGACATTCAGCATTTAAAGGATAGAGCATGGACAATTCCTAATGAGGAAATGCCCTGTTGGGTGTGGCGAGAAAGACGGCGCCATTGTTGTGATGTTACTGATAACCAGAGTGCCCCGGGAAGTGTTGGCACTTCCCCCAAGCTCAGGTCAGGTCAGGTATGGGAGCATGCGCCAGAGCAGTGCGTCGCTGTGTCCACTTTCCGCCGATACTCCGGGGCCTCTGTCTGGTCATCCCCCAGGCAGATGCCTGGCTGATCCCCATCTCCTTGAGATGCCGATCAAGCTGCTGCAACCATGAGGCACGTGGTCGGCCCATTGGCCTCCTCCACTCACGAGACTCCCTCGCTGAGAGAATCTGGTGAGCAGGATCAGCATCAGGAAAATGAGCCACATGTCCATACAGCTGCAGCTGATGCTCACGGACAATACAGGTAACAAATTTCATTTGAGTCTCTCTCAGCAACTGCTCGTTGGACACAAAGTCTGACCCGCGATTGCAAAGGATTCTCCGAAGAGACCTGGTTCCAAAGGAATTGAGTCCCCATCTCAGATCCCTGGTCAGAGTCCAAGCCTCACATCGATAGAGCAAGACTGGAAGCACCAAGGACCTGAAGACTCAGACTTTCGTCCTCCCGCACAGGTACCGGCAGCGTCACACCACATGAACGAGTGAATCCATGACTCCCCAGGCCCAACCCAGAAGTCTGTTGACCTCTGGCTCACAGCCAGCAGAGACATGAATTTCACTGCCAAGGTAAGTGAATCTCTCCACGACCTCAACATCCTCACCACAAACAGGTACAGACAGGACAGCAGCATCCAAAACGACATTGAAAGCCTGGATCTTAGTTTTCACCCAGGAAACCCGTAATCCCAGTGGCTCTGACTCTTCATTCAGCACCTCAAGTGCCCCAAAAAGGATATCTAAAGTCTCTGCAAAGATGAATGCATCATCTGCGAAATCAAGGTCAGAGATCTTGACATTCCCAAACGATGCACCGCAGCTTGATCTCTCTGACATCCTCCCGAAAATCCAGTCCATACAAGTGCTGAAAAGTGTGGGGGCCAATACACACCTCTGATGAACTTCAGTAACAACTGGAAATAGGTCAGAGATGGTATCACCACATCTCACAGCACTCTCAGTACCAGAGTAGAGTTCAGACATCATATCAATCAGTTTTGGTGGCACCCCACGAAGACCAAGAATCCTCCAGAGGGTATCCCGATTCACTGAATAAAATGCTTTACAGAGATCAACATAGGCTGTAAGGAGACCATGCCGAAACTCTCATCTGCGTTCAGTGATGACCCGAAGAGCAAGGATACGGTCAATCGTTCACCTCTTTGGTGTAAAGCCTGACTGCTCTGGACGCTGATGCACAAGCAGTTGGTGGCGAACCCCAGCAAGAATTATCCGAACAAAGACCTTGCCCGGCACTGAGAGCAGCATCACCCCTCGGTAGTTGTTGCAGTCTTGGCGATCACCCTTCCCTTTCCAGAGAGGGACAACAAGGCCCCTCTTCCAGTCAGTTGGGACGATGCCTGTGTTCCAGGCAGAGCACAGAACTGCATGCAATGAGACGAGTGCAGCATTTCTACCGGCCTTGAGAAGTTCAGCATAGATGCTACAAATCCCTGGAACTTTACCCCATTTCAACCGTTTCACCGCAGCCCGTGTTTCCACAAACGAAGGTGGACCATAGTTGATTGGAGGGTCAGCAACAGGGATTGTAACACCCATGATGTCCAACTCGACAGCTGATGGATCAGCCTGGTACAACCGCTCAAAGTAGCCAGCCCAGCGGGCCTTCACTTCGGACTCCTCTGTCAAGAGCCCACCACCCTCTGCTCCAACTGCAGAACAACGAGGGAGGGGCTTGGATGAACGCAATACACGAATTCCCTTGTAAGCAGGACGAGAAACACCTGACCACAGGTGATGCTCTACCCCCTCACAGATTCGTCGCACACAGGCCTCCTTGTCCACCCTTAGCGCATGTATAGTTTTATGCCTCAGCTCCCTGAACAGCTCAGCTCTGCCATTCAACCTGGCCCTGCGACTATGGTCAATGGTATCCAGTGTCCCTTGAGAGACAAAAATCTTCTTCGCCCTCCGGTGAGTTCCAATACATCCACCAGCAACATCAAGGAAGGTGGTCGTGAAGGCACTCTACAACTCTTCAGGATATCCCAAAGCACTCAGACCCCCCCCCACTCCCCACCCCCCACTCCCCACCCCCCAAATCTCCACTCAGCCTGTTTGCAAACTCCTCAGCTCCCCTCTCATCCTTGAGCTTCACAACATCCAGCCTTGGCTGGGATGGTACCGTTCTTCTGGATTTAAGGTGCAACTTAAAGAGCAGGTTGTGGGTCACCAAACATGTTCTGAAAATTTATCAATATGATTATCGCTCCCACCGATTCCCGAAGGAATCAAACATTCGCTGACAGTGGATAAGATTTGTACAAACAAAACAGGCGAATTTTCCCTGCCTTTTAAACAATATCTTCGTGGAAAAAGCGCTGCGGCCTAACATCTAGTCAAGGCGCCCTCGGCCCTACGCGCCTTTGAACAATAACCTTATAAAATATCGGAATTTTACAAACTTCACAACTACCGAGTGTTTAGCTTCCGAAGCGACTGCAAAAACCGAAAACAGAATTTGAATAGACTTTAAAACGAACCCGCAACGTTGATCGAAGCAAAAAATCTCAATTCACCACAGGAATTCACGGCATTATTTAAATTTATTTTGTCAAAGTCATAAAACCGTAATATTCAGCCATCCACGAACAATCTTTACACAATCCGACAGATTAACAAGTCAGGCATGTGATGATAACCTTTACTGGGATGAAAAATGATTTTTAAACCTCATCTTTGTGGAAAAAGCGCCGCGGCCTAGATCTAGCCAAGGCGCCCGCGGCCATCCGCGCCAGGCGCCCTCAACTTGAAACATTCATAACTCGACGAATAAAAGCTCAAATTGCACCAAACTCACCTTATTCTTGCGAGCTCACGTTCCCTGTTCGTGGTGAACAATCCAACGCTTGGCGAATTCTGCTTCGCTATGATATGAAGAGCCGACATCGAAGGATCAAAAAGCGACGTCGCTATTGACGCTTGGCAAGCCAGTTATCCCTGTGGTAACGTTTCTGACACCTCTTGCTTTAAACCCAAAAAGTCAAAAAGATCGCGAGGCCACGATTTCACGGTTTGTATTCGTACTGAAAATCAAGACCAAGCGAGCTTTCGCCCTTCTGCTCCCCGGGAGGTTTCCGTCCTCCCTGAGCTGGCAGTCAGTCCTGCCACTTGTACACGAAATAGACCGTTTTCTTGCACTTGCAAGTGGCTCAAATTTATATGGCTCACGGCCAGAAACTCCGTAGTATAAATTCCCATCATCCTCCGACTCGTCCTCGGCAATATCGGAATGAAAACACTCAATTTCATCACCGCTGAAATCACTCTTTGATTCGCATCATGCCATTGTTCACGCGCTGTTTCCGAATGTTCACGAAGTTTTCGGAGAACGTGATGTCATAGCATCTTCGGTAACTTCCTGACTGTTTTTCGATCACTGACAAAAGTTTTGACTTCAATGTTAATTTGAGCATATTTTGAGTTTCAAATGTAAGAAAATAATTGCCCAACGATTACGAATGTGCTTACAACCTTCGAATCACGTGAAGTCACCAGCGACCCAAAACCTGCTCTTTAAGAGTTGCTACAACAATCCTCTGGTCAGTTTTAAGGAACTGAGCACTCCGGTAGTCCCTGCAGTTGTGGATCATCCTCCAGTGACCATCAGCGAGCACATGGTCAATCTACTTTGCCACACAGCCAGCGTTGGCATACCAAGTCCAGCGATGAGCTTGTGGGCGCTGAAACCATGAACCAGCCACCCTAAGTCCATGACTTCTTGCAAAGTCAAGGAACTCGGTGCTATTCTGGTTCACAGTTCCAGACCCATGGGGACCAACACACACCTCATAACCATCCCTATCAGTTCCAGTCGATGCATTGAAATCCCCCAAGACCAGAAGTGTATATCGTCTGGGGCACTGATCAACCACAGACTCGAGCGTGGCGTAGAATGCGTCCTTCTCTGTGAGATCACTCGCCTCAGTCAGAGCATAAACAGAGACCAGGGAAATGACACCTAAGGAGTGACGAATCCCTAATCTCATAATATGCTCGTTTACCGGTGTTACCTAAATTATCATTGGGGTCAGCTTATTGGACACAGCTGCAGCAACTCCTTGGGCATGGTAACCATCAGGTCGACCAGACCAATAGTGGGTGTAACCACCCACCATTATCTCGCCGCAATCCGGTCTCCAACCCTCCGAGAGTGCGGCATACGAATGACCAAACGCTTGAGCTCAGATGATAACAGAGACAGGTAATCATCCTCTCTTCGGGATAGAACATTCCAGGCACATACCTGAAGGGACCACCTCAGGTTAACCCAAGGAGACCGCCGTCTGGTGGACGACACCTCAGCACCACCCTGACACACTCTCCCACAAGATAACCCGGGAATGTTACCCCATGGTTTCCCTCCGAACATCAGAGATTTGGGGTCCCGAACGTTTTGCCCCAATCCCATCATCCGGTGAGCTGCCCTGCGAAGGGAACTTGCACAAGAGGTACTCCCACGGATTGGGTTTTCAGATTGTTTTTTCGAGAATGTTTTGCAGAATGAAGAGTTTTCCGGTGGCCGGAGTGCAAATCCTGCCACCAATCTCCTAATAAGAAGGAACCCAACTGCAGGAGGACGTCCGCAGACACAGTTGGGCACTAGATATGGATGGCCGTTGGCTCACAAGGAGCTCCTCCGCCCCTTGATAGGTTTTGTTTTTAATCCTGCTGGGTGTCCATATACAAACACCCTCCTCACCAGAAAACCTGGTGGGGGAGACGGATTAGTCGCCGACAACCCGACCATGGCACAGGTTTGTCCAAATTTACATGATACCTGCAGCAAGTCAAAGATCATATCTCCTGACCTGACAATCGCTCATTGGTCATGTTCGACCCCAAGCTCATTGGCCACGTCTGTCTCGTCTAACATTCCTGTGTTGTGTCTTGTGTATGTGTCTGTTTGTCCATGTGTGTGTGGCAGCTCCACGACAAGGTTTAGATCCTGTAAAAAAAAAAAAAACAAGTGTTTCCAGCCTTGTTGATCACCATTATTCAGTACCTTGCGGGACTTTTGCAAAGGGGCCTTCTATATATTACGTGTAGAAACAGAGTTAATAAATACATCAATCATGGCGGAAGTTTTGATCTCCTCCACCCCAACTCCCCTTTGTACAAACATGTCCACAGTGGGATGAACCCGCTTCACTTCCACCTCACACTCCGCTCATACATAATCAATTGGTGATCCCTAAGACCTGCAGTTTTTAAGATAAACCAGAAGTCAAAATGTCTTCTTTTATCTTCAATAAGTTTTTTTTAACCAAAACATTTTTTGCTTTGTGTTTTTGCAGTTGTGACACAATCTAGAAGCAGTGCAGACACCGCCACACAATCACAAGCACCTTCGACCCCATTTCAACATTGGTCATCGTTCAATGAAAATTTGCCGTCATTGCCCTCAGATTCTGCGGTTGAAGGCAACAGCACAAGATTATCAAGAACCATTCAAGTTGGGGTGATGGAAGTAGGAAGTGGGGACAATGATGGATCAATCTCCATCAGGACCACCGGCATGCCATCTCGTGGCTCGACGACGGCAAATGGAGCATCCTTTACGATCGTGGGATTGAACAACACTTCAGATGCAATGAATGCAACTACACTGAAAGGAGAAACCAAGGGCACTGTTGATGTTGGACAAGGGATGCAGAAGAGTGTTGTCACGGAAATTGCTATCTCGGTGACGGGTGGCATGAACGGCGATGCGAAGGACGTGAAAAAAGTGATTGATTCAGTTGATGGGTCAGGTGAAGAAGGAAGTGGAAGAGTTGTTTTCTCCACAGTGAGTGAAAGAACACCACTCACTTTGAAAACAACTTCAGCAGCCTCCAACACTCCAACAAGCTGGACAGTGGGCCAGGAGGATGTCAAGAGCAGTTATGGCTTCTATAATCCGGTGGCTCCCTCTCATGATGGTTATCGTAAGACGGAGAAACAGAATACTGAGACCACAGGTGAAGGTGAGCCCTTCACGTCTCGACTAATTACTCCGGTCCTGGTTACCGTGATGATGCCCCATAATGAGTTCACCAATGAAGACGTGCAAAGCACAGAAAGCCATATTGCTGAAAACATTCCGATATCATCAAGTGAAACACCTGTCACGGCATCATTAGGACAATTGACTACATCGCCCACCACAACCACTTTTATTGGGGATGAAAGCCAATCAACTGCACAAGAAGCTAGGAAAAGCATCCATACATTTCTCAGAAATGACAAAAATACATTGGAATTCAATCCAACAAAATTCCAGGGCTTTTACACTGAACCAACAACTGCTCCTGCAGCAACAAAAAAGGGGCAACTGGCAATATTTGACTTAGACCTGAGTGGTGGTGGTGACCTTTCTGAGGTAACAGATGAGCCGTTCCCCCCATCTTTCCGTCCTGCATTTGTAGAGGAGTTGGACACAATGGAGACGTCCAAAGAAATCGAGACATTTGCCATCACGAATAGCCAATCCATCCATACGACGGACCTGGAGCCAACATTGAGGCAACCAAGTGAACAGGAAGGACCCAAATTAGAATATAATTTATCCTCAATTCAATCAGCAACAGATGTAAAATGGAGGGATGAGAGGATGGTAGTAGCACCGATTGTTACAACGACCACCACTACTACTGTGACGGACAGCCTTGAAAACACACCCAGTGCAACATCAGTCAGCCAAGACCTGGAGCGAGGCTTAGTTGTAACTGGAAGACCCCGGCGGAGCTGCCGGTTGGGATATCGCCGTTCGAATGGGTCTTGCGAGTCGGTGTGCTCACTATCACCAACATACTGCTACAACAATGGACGCTGCTATATGGTGGAGGGTGTTGGCCCCGTGTGCAAGTGAGGAAAACCATACACCAAGCTCGATAGATTATTATGATATTTGGAAGGTGTAGGATTGAGGTAGTGGTAGTTCATGGAATAAAAATTGACACTAAGGATACGTAGTTGGTATATCTAGTAAATGTGGTTCAGAGTGATCTGGAGAACACTAAGAGGATCACCTTGTAAATGCATGCACCATGTGTCGCTCAGAAGCAAGCAAGGGTGTGCATGAATGTGCAGGTGTGCTTCGGCAGAGTTCAGTTGGTATCGGGGTTCCCGCTGCCAGTCGGTCGTCACCGACTTCCAGGTGGCGAGTGTGGCTGTTGCTGTGGGTCTGCTGCTCTTTGCCCTCCTAGTTTTCCTCCTCCTCGCCTTCGCAAAGAGGCTTCATGTTCTTGGAGCTGAGATCCGACAGTTGAGGGCTGTTAAGGGGTGAGTATTTGTATTATTAGTTACACTCACCAGTATGTTTTTCTTGCTTCAAAGTAAATAAGACCAAAGCAAAATGACCTAAATGGTCCTCCACCAGGTGGAAAATTATACGGTTTGGAATGTTATGAACAGCAGGTGGTCACATGGAGATGCACAGCCTGACAAATTGTCTACATTCGGGATTATCATGTTTTACTCCTTCAAGAAAGGCATCGGTGGAGGAAATGGAAGCCGCAGTACAAAGAGAAATGAGCGGACGGGCAAAGAAAGCCATGCGGTGTGATTGGCATGCCGGTCACGGCGACTGCTGCCAGCAGACTCTGCTGTGCCCTCACGAGCATGTGGAGTGAGCAGATGAGCAGAGGATGAAAATAAATTTCGCTGATCATTCGTCTGACCTTCGTCGAGGAAGAAACCTTCCTGAGCTTGCTCATTTATTTATTTATTTATTTATTTGTTTATTTATTTCAACATTCCTCACCCACCAATGAAATAACAACTAAACGCACATAGCCTGAGGAGTCTAATTTATTGCACTTTTTTTTTTCCCAGTCTACACTGTCAATTGAAATATTCAAAGCCCAAAATGCATTTGAAATCTATTCATTTTGAAATTTAGTAATCCTTACACTCTTACAGTGCTGACATCTACATTCCAGAAAGCAAATGACCCACTGGTGATGAGCTTACAAAAAAAATCTCTACTGCTTGCCTGAGCAAATTAATCCTGTAGCTCCAAAATTTCTAATCCTTTTATTAATTTGCAATTGGTTACTGGCTTTGACACCAATAGAAATATTTATCATGGACCCACAGGCATCAAAAGCTACATAAAACGAACAGGGTTTCAAATGGAGCACCTCATCACTATTAGAGCATTTAAATTGCATCAGATGTGGCAATAAATGCGAATTGTTGCTCTCAGCTTGCTGGCTCAATGACAGAAGAAATAATTTGCATTTTTTTTTTTTTTTTTTTACTAAAGATCAATGAAGCATTGTAAACTATTTAATTATCCAATCAGTGTGATGTGTTTCCAAATTTGGTCAGAAACTTGAACTGATCACATAGCAATGACACAGTCACATCCAGCTCTCTTCTCAACACACTGTCTTTGTATACACCGTCGTGAACCTCAAAGACGACAGTCATTCCTGAAGTTCCTCGTTCCCATTTTATCCTTGCTAGTACAGTCCACTGGGATCTTTGATATTGTTCCAGTACATCTAGTAAGTGATTCAATTAACTCATTATTTTAAACTCGTATACTCTTTCCTTTCATCTGGTTGGGTCTTGTGCCCTTTAGGTCAAAATCTGTAAAATTTGGTGTATGTCATTCAATGTATATGAAAGGAAAAGTTTTGATGGAGACCCAGAAACCCATCATTTTATTTATTTACTTATTGAGTTGGGTAAGTGGGTTTCATCGCCCTTCGTTTAGAGTATTGAATTCTCTGCAACAGAGCGGGAACCCTTCCGGGTGGTTTACATCCGTGGAAACATTCACCACATCTGTCATGGGCACCCCACTGCACTCCATACAGGAGTACAAGACTTGCATCGAATGCCGTCCAAGGTTTCCCTGAGGTCATTAGGAATGAACAACAAAGTGTGAACTGGCATCACCTGACCTCCTCTTGCAGGTCATTAGTGAGCCAGAGAGGTTTTTGCTGGCAATCAAATAGGGAGTGGGATGCCAGTTCTCCAAAGACTATCTCGCATTCCACAACTGACAGAATCCAAATCCTTAATACTGATGCTTTCATCCAGACTTAACCCCACAACCTGTAGTGTGGGATTGACCCGGGGACCTTTATGTAGTTTTTCACACAGTACTCGTACAAGCGAAATGTGCTCAAATGGGTAAGAGAGATGCAAATTCCCATGCTACACTTACACACTTACCCCCATCAATGTGTAGAGCCTTGATGCCATCTCTGTCATCTTTGGAACAGGTATCAGCCATTTCAGGACATGGGTTTTGACATCATAATTCATAAACTTGATGTCACTCAGATGTCACTGAGTACAGACTGTATGGAAGATGATTTAGAACTTCTCAACCCATCTCCACGAGAATAGTCGGACTCAATTTTTCCATATGAGGGTAAGCATTATTGTTAGGTTCATGCTCAGAGAGAGTATACCTGCCCATCATCTCTGTACTGATTATCTCACTTCCTTGTGTTAGGAGTCACTCTGGTGCCTTTATGGTTTTCTGATGTTCAAGAAATCAAATGTAAGTTCAACATTAAGGTTCCAAAACGCTATTGCCATGAGCCCTCTGTTTCTGGCTGATAAAAATAATAATAATAATTGGAACCATACTCTCCACAGAGAGTGTCGGTGCTGCCGAAGCAGTTTTCTGGGCTGTTGGGCACAATCCTGGACAGGTCACCACTCCGTTGCAGGATACTCGAATGGCTCATTTATCCCAGCAAGCTGGGACTCAATTTGCCGACTTCGGAAGGATGACAGACTGTCACCCCCTGGTGTGTATTAATTCAGTGGCCAACAGGGCTTGAACTCAGGACCCTTGGATCCCAAGCCGCTACCCTAACCACTGAGCCAACGCCAAGCTTTTCTGACTGATAGTTGAACCTAAATTATTTTTTTGGGGGTGGTGTGGAGCAATAATCTCTCCACTCCATGGTGGTATGCTTTGAATTTAGAGTGAAATGATGGATCCAGTTCTGATCGCACGTCACAATCTTCTTCAACAAACCACCTCCCACACTTTGGTCGCATTCCAGGAGTTCTGTTGATCAAATGGCTCCATGTCATGGGCTGCTTTTTCATTAAACTTCAGGTCCTTTGGTATCCCACCATGCACTGACCTTATTGATTTTCAAGTGAGAATGAGTATGAACATTCCCACATTTTCAACACTGACATCCAATTTTTCATTTTCACTTGTTGTAATCCACTGATTCTCCACAATTACTGTTCGATACATTCATCATTTGCTTGAGTGGTTGCAGATGGGTTGCATGTGAGAATGCTCAAGATTACTCAAGCTCAATTCACAGTCATTATTAAATTCACTGCAGCATTTAACCACAATTATGTTAAATAAATGCATTGCATGCGAGATTGTGCGGACAGTCTCCTGTGAATTTCACCTGGCTCATATCACACTTTACAAGAAACTTGATGAAACTTCAGTCCAACCTAACGATAACTATGTTGACCGCCATCTTGGTTTTACCCAGTGTGCTCAGTGGAATTGGGGTTAGAACATTCTTTCTGAAGCTGGTATGTCGGTGGTTGGATTTTGACCCTGGCTGACATGTACCAAACTGAAAAAAACGGTAGAAGAGAAAATCGAGTCATCGACTTCGACTCACCGCTGAAGGTTGATGACCTCGTCCAGTCTGAGCAGTGTCCCATAAGCTGTTGAGCTTGAGTACGGGTGAATACAGTCTCGAGTTCAATAAGAAGCAAGAAATGGCGTATCACCATCGGGCCAATGTGGCGTTGTGTCCACAAAATAATATGATTCACCTGGTGACTCGGGTGTCAACAATGGCCAGTGCCTGTGGGAACAAGTTGCTCCCCAAAAGGGGTTCAATGCTAGAAGTCCTGTGGTTGAAGGGAGTGACAACCCACTGAAGATAGGGCCACGACAAGCCACATGATATGAAGCTCCCTCCATGAGTCAAGAGAGGAAATACCTCGCTGAAGATAGGCTGTAAATTGGGTTTAACTCCAGTGAACTTTTGTTAAACTCAAGTCCACGAGTCATTTACACAACGGTGTACATTATGAGCTGTCAGGCAGGGAAGCATCGTCACACTTTCGTTTAAGCTTTCCTCAGCGCAGGTCCCCTGAGGGAGTGGTTCAAAAACCCGATAGTAGTGTGGGGTATAATGGTTAGAAATCAGATAAAACAAAAATAGGACAACCTGTCCTGAAGCTCACCTGAATCAGGAGCAATGGCCTTTCAAACCCCCTGCAGACCCCCTTAGACCCTGATTTTTTTTTTAATGCCATGAACAAACTTTGGTACATCAAGAGTGATGAAGGTTGTGGTCAAGTTTCATTGAAATTCTGCATGTAGTTCGGAGAAGAGAGTAAGGTCAAAAAAATTTTTTTGGGGGGTCAAATTTTGGGGGTCAAAAAAAAACTCCTTGTAGACCACCTTAATGAGCGCAGATTTTGATGTGGTCGATACACTTTGATGCGGTGTTGTAGATGACGCATGTGCATTAGTCAGGTCATGTTCAACATAAGCAGGCTTCAAACTCTCAATACTCACAGTATCATGTTTCCCATTGTAGTTAAAATGAAAAACTTGTCAGCACTGCGGATGACTTCAAATGGTCCATCATGTGGGGGTTGGAGTGGCTTCCTCATTACGTCCTGTTGCACAAAAAAATCAGTGCAACTCTGAATGTCTGATTTGGTCTGGGTTTGTCTGTGCTCTGGAGCCTGGTAGGTTTAGGCTTCAGGGTTCTCATGTGCATCCATAGTCTATGTACATAGTTGCTTGGATCCAAGTCGTGAGTAAACCGATTAGGTGCCACAAACTGTCCTGGCAACTTGAGAGTTTTGCTAAAAACTAACTCAGCAGCACAGCACCCGAGGTCGGACTTAACCGCAGTTCGGATACCTAACAAGACGATAGGAAGACTCTCTGTCCATTTTGTATTTGCATGGGCTTCCAGAGATGCTTTCAACTGTCTATGGAATCGTTCCATGACCCCATTAGGTGATAACCTCTGGTTCAGGTTCTCCCACTGAAAGTAGATCAGACAAAGCTTGGAAAAGTGCTGATTCAAACTGATGACCTTGGTCTGTGGTTATTGGTTTTGTTGCACCGAACACAGCTACCCAATGTGAGATGAATGCTTGTGCTACCGTCTATGCTCTCTGATGTATCTACTTGTAATAGATATTGGACAATGAGTAAACAATCAATGCATGTGAGCAGGTATGTATTGCTGTCTGATGGAGGTATGACCTCAGAAGGATGACAGGCCGAGTCATCCCAAGAGGGAGTTCCATGAGCCTGATAGTTGTGCGGGGCAAAATGACTGGTTCGAAACCAGTTTTTTAAAACCACACTTGTACAACTGCCATTGATTGGATAAATAAATGGAACAAAATTCATGAAGAAATATTATTAACAAATTGGTACCGATGAAAAGTACACAACAGCGGTTTCTCCTTCCTTGCTTGGAATGCAGCATTTAGAGGATAGAACTTGGACACATCCTGTCGGTTGGCATTCCATTGGAGTGGAAGGGGGGAGGGGTAAGATGTATCCTTAATGACCCCAATGACTCCGGAGAGAAACACAATGTCACAAGATGGTGTCACCGAGCACCCACAGTACTCTGGGAAGTTATGCCACTTTCCCCAAAGTAACCCGCTGTGTTTGTATGAAGTCAAGTCTGGTGTTTACTGGATGTGCAGTGCCTGTGGGTATGAGCATGATTTGTGTCATAACTCCTCCATGAGTCAAAGACCTGTAAAGTTAAAATATATATGAAAATGAAAAAATAGTTTGATTGGTGTGACGTCACTTCCCGTATAACTTGCTCATGTAGATCCCTTTCCCTTCATATGCAGCACATGGCTGCAGGTTGCATAATTTTCTGGGGGGTACACCTTTGCCACTGATGCAGTGCCCCATGTAGATTTGAGCAAAGATTTGTAATTTGTTCAGTGTACCAATGATAGCTCACCCACTGTTTGCGAAGGACACCATGGGTTCTTTAATGCCCACTAACTAAAGCTTGCAGATGGGTTGCCTAGTTTAACATCCATCTGAGGGACGGCACACACATTGATGAATCACACTGCCTGTGAAACACCAGGATAACAGTTTTTATCTGGGTTGAGATTTGAACCCAGGCTAGACATCTTCGAGGTGCCTCTGCATATATCTCAGCATTAGCTCGGCCTTCCTGCCAACCCTGACAAAGAGATGGAGATGGGCAACAAAGGCCAAAGAGACTAGGTCAACAGTTGGATTCTGTGTCAATATCGAGGTTTTGGCTCCTAGTCATTTTGGGATTGACCTTTGTAAATTGCAGTGTTTTGGGGGAATTTTCCTGGACAGGGAAACTCTCATTGGACATTGTTTGAGAAGGAGACTGAGCAGATGAGCTGTGGAATGCCTCGATGCCCTGTGAAAAACATTATGCACTTCATTATGTTGGAGGACAAAAACATATTTCTCAATCTCAAATTTCAGGTTGTTTATTGGTCCTTGAACTATGTTTTCCTTCTTTTTCTAACTTCAGCCCTTGCCTCGTGACCCGAAGCCACACAGAAGGAGCAGGTGACAATTTCTCTCTGTCTACCGTGGCTGCCGAGTCTTGTGGGCCCCCTGCTCCACCTGCACCCCCTCCAGTCCCTCCTGCACCACCTGGTCCACCACCTGGACGTAAGATTATTGAGGCGACCCTCCGTGCCCGAACTCCACCACTAAACTACTATGATAACATGCTGTGCCAGGTAAGATGGTTGGAGAGAGGGACACTGAGTAAGGGGTACATGATTCGGGGATGCATTGACAGGATGATGAATGCAACTGAGATCTTGACAGTAGGAAGGTGGGATGAGATGTGTAGATGCGTGCTAACAAGAAGTCTACTTTGCTTAAACATGAGTGTGCTGATGTGGAGTACTCATTTAAATAAGTTGGTGGTGGTTGAGCAGAAAAACACTTTCAATTGGTGAAAGACACTAACAGATTATTACCCTCGCTGAAGGAGAGGGTGTTGAGTTTGGGTCAGCTTGTCTGTTTGTCCGCACAGAACTTACATGTTTTTCTCTGCAACCGCTTGTCGGATTGAGATGAAATTTTCACCATCGATGCGACGACTCCTGTAGAAAGTTTTAATCATAATTATGACGTTTATAGGTCACGTGGTGTGGTAGCCATATTGGATTGAAAAAAAATATTAAATAATGTTGTCTCTGGAACCACTTAATCAATCGACATGAAACTTCACAATTGTTACAAAAGAAGAGCTAAATGATGAAATTTATTTGTAATGGTTAGCACTCTGGTCTCTGATTCCAGCGATCCGAGTCACGGCAGTCTTCACAGTGTATGGTGACGACCAATCCTTACCTCCACTTTCACAATTCTATTGCCCATAAGATTCACAGTTCACAATACACAACAGAGCACGTTTTATTCCAGTGAAATCTCCTGGACTCGCACATGCTCCATTTCAACACTCGCTTACTTAATGTAAAAAAACCCAAATAATACAACATTTAGTACTACATGCAAATCAATGCAAATACAAATCAGATATAAATACATAAAATAAATACAAGAGTTCTATCCTTTTGACTTGTGGCTAAAACAAATGCAGTTCTTTCAACTTGTGCTTAAAAAAAACAATAAACCTCATGCTTTAGCTCTTTAGCTTAATTTATCCATCCAGGTTGGAACACCCAAATCCTAAACACAAAACTTAACATTTCCAATCACATTGGATTTATATAGGATTTATGAATCCATAACACCTCCGTAACATCTCCATGCAATAACAATGCAAACAGTTTCACAGCAAGCAAACTACCAGCAAGCACAATGAACAAACAGAAAAATCAAAAGAGGTAACTCAACAAACATTCGTAACACCTATTACCAACACTCATTCCTTCCTTGAGGACTCGAACCTCTTAGCGCCCAGGGACGATAACCCTTTCTCTTAGGGGACTCAAATCCCATTTAAAACATTTGAATGCCCAGGATCCTATCCTGTTCCCTGAGCGAACTCTGACCGCTTCTTAGGGAGACTCCAACTCCCCAATTTTAGGCCTATCAATAAAGGTTCTCCTTTGTATACATCTCCTATTAATGGAGTACCACATCACCTATTTAGCTGAGAGATGCAGAATCTGATCTGAAGTAAGAGCAAACATCTTAGTTCATGGGCACTTGCTTGCTGTTACGCCAGACGGTGCTGTTCCCAGCCTTTCTGGGGTTTGTGATCCCATCATGGTTGCCAAATTGTGGTGGAAAACAACTGACTTTCCACTCTGGTTACAAAGGAGAATCTTTAATTACCTTCGCAAACTTTGTTGCGAAGGTTATGTTTTGATCGCTGTGTATTTATTTATTTATTTAATTGTGAATATGTGTGTTTGTTTGTTTGTTTGTTTGTTATTCGCATAACTCCAAAAGTATTAAACTGAATTGCAGCAAATTGGTGGGATGATTGGTTATTATCCGAGGACCATTTGATTAGATTTTGGGAGCGATCGGGTAAAAGGTCAAGGTCAAGGTCATGAAAAGGTCAAAATCGTCTTTTTACCATAGTGCGGTCAATTTGTATCCAGTTTGCATGCAACTAATGCCAAAATGTTCAGAATTCAATGCCCCATCTTGTGATATTTGACATAACACAATGACGTAATAACCCTTCAGAGCGGTTAGGAGTCAAAGGTCAGGGGGGGTCACGACATAGCAAAATGTGTGGTTTTAGTTATAACACGGTCAATTCTTGTCCGATTTGCATGAAACAAACACCAAAATGTTGACTGTTCTGTTCCCCACACTCTAATACCAATTACAAAATTAAGAGTACAAAGGTCAAGGTCGAGGTCATGAAAAGGTCAAAATCGTCATTTTGCCAAAGTGCGATCAATTTTTATCCAATTTGCATGCAACCAATGCCAAAATGTTGTGAATTCAATGCCCCATCTTGTGATATACAATATGATACAGGAAATTTAATGTTTTTAAGCCATCATAACACATATGAGATGGCAGATGTGGTATGGGATTAAATACCCTCACAATCAATGGTTTCTGGGGGGGGGGAGGATATAGCGTTGGCGAAGGTATGCGCTCTACTGAATGCCCGTTCTAGTTACATATATACGGAGGAAGAACATGGAATAGCATTCAATGAACTTCACTAACAAGGATCCCAAAGCAATCCCTCTTATACTCGTTTGACAGCCAACACATGGGAGGGTGAGACATTTGGCAATTCAACTATGTGAAGGGCTGATAGGAACAAGGAAAATAACTCAGAACTCCAATACATGGGCACTTTGGGTGGGAGGGAAAGAACAACACACTCATTGCAAAAGTTTGCAGGATCAACAACCAGATCAGACTTGAAGAAAGGATGATAACAAGTTTGGGGAGGGAAGGCAGAGAGAGGGTGGAGTGATCATGCAGCTAGCAAGGCCTTTGCCATCAAAAGCCAATAGAGTTATTTCATTTTCCTGAGACAGCAAGAAGTTTGCTCCAGTAGCCTTCCGAAGTTATTTGATTTCTGCTAGACAATGGGGTGCCTCTTCTCAGTAGCCGGCAGCAAGGCGTTCTACTCTTCAGCAGCTGGGCAGTTTCCTCTAAACATTGGAGATACTAGTCTTGGTTATATGTATTTCAGTGAGATAAAAGCACATAAGTTTTAGTAAGATACAATTCTACTTTACTTGTATATTCATTTATACGGAGGTCAAAAGTAACACTTTATTTTATACTGTGTTCAAATAAGAAAAGTACCAAAAACAAGTGAATACACCACAACAAGTAAATATAATTGAGAAGAAATGAATACAGTTATTTTTTCTTCCACAGAGGATAGAGGAGTAGCAGCTGAAATGGAATCCTATCCAGGTTCCTCCCGATGACTTCATTTGTGCTTTTTGCTTGTTCGGGTTACTTCTGATTACTCCAATGCAGGACTGAATCGATTTGGTCTTCCATTTGATCTGAATTGAATTAATTTTAATCCCATTCTAAACACCACACAAAACAAGGTCTGGTGAGGGTCTGCAATCTCAGATTGCTCTTTCTAGTTACCTCCGCTACCGAAGGTGAAGGGGGTTATGTTTTCACCCCTCTCTGTCTTTTTGTTTGTCTGTTTGTCTGTCTGTGAGTAGGATATCTCAAATATTGTGGATGGATCCAGATGAAATTTGGTGGGCAGGTTGGGGTATGTGACAAGGAAGAACTGATTAGATTTTGGTGACGATCCAGATCCGGATCTGACGACTAGAATTTTTAAAAAATTGATTCTTCACCATTGAGAGATTGGGCCAAAAATGATATATAGCATGATATCTTATAAAGTTGCAGACGGATTCGGACGAAACTTGGTGGTCACGTTGGGTGTGTGATAATGAAGAATTGATTCAATTTTGGTGAAGATCCGAATGCGGATCTGATTTCTCGAATTTTTTTGAACGATTCTTCCCCATTGAGAGATCGGGCCAAAAACGATTATATTGCATGATATTTCAAAAATGGATGAGACCCGATATGTTCTTGTGGATCAGGCATTACGTGGTGGAGGTATGCGCTCCACTGAGTGCCCTTCCAGTTAATGTATGTGATGACATGTGCCATACTCTTTACAAAGCCTCAGTGTTGCCAAAGCAGTTTCGTGGTTTATACTCTGGTTGGTTTGCCATTACCTTCCCAGCATTCAGTAAAAACAGGAATTTTAGAATTTGTTCAGGGTGCCAGCAATAGCTCGCCTACTCTTTGTGAAGGACACCGTGGGATCTTCAATGTCCACCAACCAATGACGACAGTGAGGACGCTAGTTTAATGTCCATCCAATGGATGCACACACATTGATGAATTACCCTGCCTGTGAAACACCGGGATTACGTTCATACGTGGGCCGAGATTCAAACGCAGACTAGACAGCTTCGAGGTGAACGTGCGTACCTCTCGGCGATCCCAACAGCCTTAATGATGTATCTACAGTATCTGATTAATCTATTGAGTGAAGACCTGTCCAATTATTATTCCAAGAAATATGAGGAAATGTTCATCCTTCCCTTTCTTGCATGTAGGGTGTGTGTGTGTAGGTGTGTGTGTGTGTGTGTGTGTGTGTGTGTGTGTGTGTGTGTGTGTGTGTGTGTGTGTGTGTGTGTGTGTATAGACTATTGTAATTCGTATGTATGCATCATCCTCCAATCCCTGTATGCACACATTATCATGAATCCCCTTTCTCCTTTGACTCCATTTAGTCAATAGTAAAGAAAGGGCTTCTAATGCGATTTAACATCTGATAGCTTGAAGAATATGAAGTCTCACACCTGACATGTTTAAGTAGGTCAGATATCTTCAATGATTTTGGATCCCTCACTGCAGGTCTTGGAATCTAATGCGAGTACTTTTCTATCTGTCGGCAAGATTTGTTCATGAACCATGTTTTATATTTGTCTTTTTGAATTCACACAATTCTCTATACCGTACCAACAACAAACACATCTTTACAGATGGGTTAATTCCCAAATAATTATGGACAGGTGAGTTCCCCCAGAGTTATGGACGGGTTAATTCCCCAAGAATCATGCACGAGTTAATTCTCCCAGAGTTACAGACGGGTTGATTCCCACAGAATTGGGTCATTTTAGTACGACCCCATCCCACTGGGGGTGGTACTATGTCATACTGCTTACATAGACAGAACTGGGGTTCTCCCCTGAGCCTGAATCCTTGGGACTACCATGTTTTTTTTAACCCCTAAACAACAAACACAAACAAATAAACACAAACAAATCAACAAACAGGCACTTGTCGAATTATAGTGTTTATTTTAACCATTTAAATCACAATCCTAATTCGTTCAGTTATGGGTGCGGACGTTGACACAATATGGTGACATGATAGTCACCCACCCAAGGTGTGCGTCTGGAAGTTCGACAGTTGTGACAATTGTTCCCATGATGTCGTGAATGAAAACGTTTATGTCGACAAACATTGTGCTTCGTGTGATCTTCTGATCACCTTCATAGGAATTGTTGTTATTGTAGCTTTCTGAAGCTGCAACTCCAACAGTGCTTATCTGTGCCAAGCAAAATTCAAACGTTCTTTTGATTTTCTGAATCCTCTCTTTAGCAGAGAAAAAACACAGCATTTCGCTTTTGTAAATGACCAGAATCTTGTGTGAAAAGACTGTGTGGGTGTTGAGAAAACACGGGATCTCGACAAACTGAGTGTGATTTCAAGTATGAAATGCCACCTGTCAAGTCTAAATAATATGAACGATGCCTAGCTATTACATTCGTGTGTACCTGTGTATCTCCTTTGATTTTGAATTTCTCTGAGCTATTGATGCAAATGACGTGAATCAAGTGAAGCAACATGCAATTCCTTCAGCACTGCGTTAGCTGTGGAATTGTGTGCTGCCTTCCACAAGTAGAAAAGGAAATCGAATGAAAAAAATCTCAAATAGGATTCATCTGTGTGCAGTGGTGCCACAAGTGATGCCAAATCAGAGCTGGCATGGCAGCATTTGAACTCCCCACATCAAAAAGAACTGAGAGTTTTATTGGAACAAAGCAAGGAGTACATGGTTTCATCATCATCACCAGAGTGGTGGTCCACCATCGCAGAGGAACAGAAAGTAGTTACAGAGGGGTATACTGAGCCAGAGGTATTCCATGATGCATGACTGTGAATGACCAGAAATTTAAACAAAACATGTTGGTGGGGCTTGACCCAAAATGTGTTGGTGACGTCATCACATGAACAAATATTGTTTGGTCAGCAGACCCCAAAAAGGGATGGTCAATCCACCCAAATATTGTTTAGTCAACGCACCCAAAAAAGATGGTCAACCCACCCCCCAAAAAAGGGATGCTCAACCTGACCAAATATTGTTTGGTCAATGCACCCAAAAAAAGGATGGTCAAACCACTCAGATATTGTATAATCAACACACCCAAAAAAAGAATGGTCAACCCACTCAAATATTGTTTGGTCAACGCACCCAAAAAAAGGATGGTGAAACCACTGAGATATTGTTTGGTCAACACACCCAAAAAAGGATGGTCAAACCACTCAGATATTGTTTGGTCAATGCACCTAAAAAACATGATGGTCAAACCACTCACATATTGTTTGGTCAACACACCCAAAAAAGGATGGTCAAACCACTCAGATATTGTTTGGTCAACACACCCAAAAAAGGATGGTCAAACCACTCACATATTGTTTGGTAAATACACCAAAAAAAGGATGGTCAAACCACTTACATATTGTTTGGTCAACACACCTAAAAAAGGATGGTCAAACCACTTACATATTGTTTGGTCAACACACCTAAAAAAGGATGGTCAAACCACTCAGATATTGTTTGGTCAATGCACCTAAAAAAAGGATGGTCAAACCACTCACATATTGTTTGGTCAATGCACCTAAAGAAAGGATGGTCAAACCACCCAAATATTGTTTGGTCAACACACCTAAAAAAGGATGGTCAAACCACCCAAATATTGTTTGGTCAACACACCCAAAAAAGGATGGTCAAACCACTGAGATATTGTTTGGTCACCACACTTAAAAAACATGATGGTCAAACCACTCAGATATTGTTTGGTCAATGCACGCAAAAAATATGGTCAACCCATCCCCCAAAAAAGGGATGCTCAACCTGACCAAATATTGTTTGGTCTACACACCCAAAAAAAGAATGGTCAAACCACTCAGATATTGTTTGGTCAACACACCTAAAAAAGGATGGTCAACTCAACCAGATATTGTGTATTTGATTCTGGTCGGGTTGACCATCCTTTTTGTTCAATAAGTCAATGCAACCAAAATAGATGTTCAACTTCACCAAATGGTTTTTACAGGCAAAACCCTCCCTAAAAATATGGTTGATTGACCAAATATTTTATCTGTAATAAAAAGTGGTCATAAAAACAGGAATAATTGCACCATAAACTATCATTGTCCCCAAAGATATGGGGAAAAAAACACATTTTATAGATTTCATACAAACTCTTATTTGGAATTAAATTAGTGCAATACATATTATATACAAGGATAGAGAAGGAACGTTGGTGCAGGAGGAGGCCATTTGGCCCATTATACCTCCGTCAGGAGGGGCTATCAGAGAACATCGGTCATAGTGGATGGAGTTATTGAGGAAGGGCAGAAGGTGGGCCTATCAAAGCAGAACATAGAGTAGCCAGGAATAGATACATTTTAATGGAAAAAAGTTCCTCAAAGGCACCTTCCTTTGCCATGTTGGGTCTATGCCAGGACATATCAATACTTCAGATGGAATCAACGGAATGTTAATGAAGATATGCTCACCACCAGGGGAAGCAAGGAGGAGCTGATTCGGACATTACCCAAATGAAGGGTTAACACCTGAAATGTCAGCTTCTCTTTGCTTCCCACGGTGGTTGGCATATCTCGACCAACGTTCTGTTGTTTCCATTTATCACTCGACCTGACCGACGATGCAACGATGATACTACCTTTTTGTATACAAAGTCAAGACTCGTGGAAGAGTTAGAACACAGAATGGAGCAGGATGTAACAGAACAAAAGGAAAAGTAGAAATATAATGGGGAAAACATCAACAGCAGGATTGAAGGATGAAATAGGGAAAGACTTGGACAAATAGGGGATGTGCAGAGCAATAAGGTGGGGGGAGGGTTGGTGGGTGTGGTAATGTTAATGGGGGTAGAAAAGATCATGATTTCGAATGGGAGACGATCTGAGATTGTGGTGAACAGCTGTGTTGAAGACCTGGAGAGAAGAATGAGATTGAAGAGAATGTGGAAATTGATTCCACAGGCAGGAAAAAATACCAATGAATGAGCAATGAATTATTTTGGGAGTTTCACCAGACGGGAGTTGATGGAGGACCCCATGCATCCTGTCGAGATCTTCTCTGGGACAAAGCATGGAAAGAGCAGAGGATGCAAGACCAGAAAGGAGGCGGTAGAAGACAAAGACCACTGACCATCTTTGATGGGAAAGTGTAGGCCCATCGACTCAGCTTTATTGCAGGACATTCCAATGATCTTGAAGACCTTCACAACCAAGACTAGTTTTGCATTCTACTTTGTGCCAATACTTTGAGGCCAACTATCATCCAATCAGGTATTTGTAAAAGTCATAATAAAGTGCCCAAGCAGTTTATATCTGAATCGCAGATGGGGTGTTTACCTGAAATGATGAAGGGTCATCCAACAATATGGCACTTTCGAAATAACTTAATCTGCCCGAGATTGCTCGGTCATATCGATGGGAAGGTCATATCTCGGACTTGTCAATGCACAGGATAAGTATAAAATGATATTTACTATTAATCATGTTTGAGATGAGGGGGGGGGGAGTGGAGATGGAAGTAGGAATGGGAGTTGTATGAGCTATGAGACCCATTATAAATATGTACTTTTAGTTTGGTTTCGGGGCCGCAAGAGAAATTATACTCGATTTTTGCATCTATTGGTGAAAGGAGAAGCGCCCCTTCATGCGTGCGTGTGTGCTAAAATCACAGCTGCCGCAAGCAAATTGTATTAACAGGAAATTATAGGAACTCAACTGCTATATTATCCATGGATACTTCTCGTGTTCCTATATTCTTGTGCATCCGTTGCATTCAGGAGCAGAGGAATTATGATTAACCATTTTCATATTGCCATCCTATCATGACATCATCTAAATGCTGAGAATTATGTTTAAAGGATACTTTTAATTACAGATTTATTGCTGATAATGGCAAGTTAAAAGTGCCCGTTGTGCAGAAGTGATTCAGTGGAAAGACACACAGAGCACGTGTGCAAAAGGCCTCATTTAGCATTCATATCTCATTTCTAAAGTCCCGTATGGTTTGAGGTGGAGGCCACGGGGCGGTTGAAAGGTTTCATTCATTATTTTTGATGCATAGCTGTTTTGATTCAATGAAATAATATTTTGTGCTCAGCATATGGGCAAATTATTGAAAAACAGCTGATTTTAAGTCACTGTGCTATTCACTCTCTAATTTAACCTCCTTAGCAAAAAAACCTTAAAGTTAAGATTAAAAAGTAAAATAAAATAAACTAGAAAGCATCTGGGAATGCAAAGCACGTCTGTGTCAGCTTTGTATTCCTTCTTCCATATGCTAAACATGATGAAAACAGCTAAAAATGAGAAAAAACAACAAAATACAAAATTGACGATTTTAGGTGACCATGACCTTTTGACCTTAAAAGCAACAGGCTTTATTGACCCAATATGCAAACCTTGTTCAAATTTCAATCAGTCAGGTGAAAATTGATGATGGCATGCAACCTTGACCTTTTGATCGAAAAGAACCAAAAAAAACAATTGGCGTTTAACTTTTGATTGGTGAACCAATTCAGTGACCCAATATGCAAATTGTTAAAATTCCACGACAATTGAATGAAAATTAACGATTTTATCTGATGTTGACCTTTTGACCAGAGCGAGGAAAAGGGGGGGGGATGCCTACCACATGTCGTTAAACACTCCTGAAGAAGGGGGTGCGAGAAGGGGGATTGGAGGAAGAGAGAGGATAGAGAGAGGGGGAGAGAAAGATGAGGATGGGAGAGTGAGGAGGAGGAGCGAGGAAGGGAGCGAGGGAAGGAGGGAGGAATGGGGGAGCCGGGAGAGTGAGGGAAGAGGGGGAGTCAAGGATAATGTTATGTCACACACACACACACACACACACACACACACACACACACACACACACACACACACACACACACACACACACACACACACACACATCCAGGTACTTACGTCATAGATGCGTTCCTGGAAAACATCATTTAAATGGAACTTCAAAATCCCATTCATTTTTAAAATGTAAGGGGAAATGTATTCCTGACAGAAAAAAAACAAGCAGTCATAGACTGGTACTTACGAAATCGTCAACTTGACCTCTGACCTTGTCCAATAAAAGCTGTCTCCAGAGAAGGTAGCGACGCAAAGCAGAAGTTTTTACGATGATTCTGTACCAAACCATCAAAAATCGAATGTTTGACCTCACTGTGACCTTGACCTTTGACCGATTTTGACCAAAATCTAATCAGCACGAGCCATCACCCTCCTGAATCACGTGGTGTAATTTGACATTGCTAGCTTCTCCTGTTCTCGAGTTATCGTGCCTACAAACAAACAAACAAGCAGTCATAGACTGGTACTTACGAAATCGTCAACTTGACCTCTGACCTTGTCTAATAAAAGCTGTCTCTGGAGAAGGTAGCGACACAAACCAGAAGTTTCTACAATGATTCTGTACCAAACCATCAAAAATTGTAACGTCGACCGAAGCAAAAATCTTCATTTCTCCACGCAATTGTTTTATATTCTTTTATCAAAGTCACAAAACCGTAATATTCGGCCATCCACCAAAAATCTTTACATAATCCGACGGCTTAGTGAGTCAGGCATGCGACGATAACCTTTATTGGGATAAAAAATGAATTTTAAACACCATCTTTATCGAAAACGCCGTCAGCGCGCACACACAAAACCTTAACGTAACTCAACGACGCGTCTGCTCGAGCGCACCGCATCATGGGACGACCCATGACGCGTCGAGTGAAATATTTTTTATACAATCTTAAAACATCTCCAAAACATCCGATTTTTACCAGAATTTCGACAACCGAGTTTTAAGTGTCCTAAGCGATCGCAAAAACCGAAGACAAAATTAAAATCGAAGTTAAAATGAACTCGTAACGTCGAGCGAAGCAAAAATACTCCATTTCTCCACATGAATTTATGGAATTATGTTTGACCTCACTGTGACCTTGACCTTTGACCGATTTTGACCAAAATCGAATCAGCGCTAGCCATCACCCTCCTGAATCACGTGGTGTAATTTGACATTGGTAGCTTCTTCCGTTCTCGAGTTATCGTGCCTACAAACAAACAAACAAGCAGTCATAGACTGGTACTTACGAAATCGTCAACTTGACCTCTGACCTTGTCTAATAAAAGCTGTCTCTAGAGAAGGTAGCGATGCAAACCAGAAGTTTCTACGATGATTCTGTATCAAACCATCAAAAATCGTAACGTCGACCGAAGCAAAAATCTCCATTTCTCCATGCAATTATATTATACCTTAACGTAACTCAACGATGCGTCTGCTCGAGCGCACTGCATCATGGGACGACCCGTGACGCGCGAGTGAAATATTTTTTATACAATCTTAAAACGTCTCCAAAACATCCGATTTTTACCGGAATTTCTACAACCGAGTTTTAACGTCCAAAGCGATCGCAAAAACCGAAGACAAAATTAAAATCGAAGTTAAAATGAACTCGTAACGTCGAGCGAAGCAAAAATACTCCATTTCTCCACGTGAATTTACGGAATTATGTTTGACCTCACTGTGACCTTGACCTTTGACCGATTTTGACCAAAATCTAATCAGCGCTAGCCATCACCTTCCTGAATCACGTGGTGTAATTTGACATTGGTAGCTTCTTCCGTTCTCGAGTTATCGTGCCTACAAACAAACAAACAAACAAACAAACAAACAGAAACGGAAGTCATCAAGAACTTACGAAAGCTTTAGATTTCGTAAGTAAAAATTGAGTGGAAACTTTTCAAAGCTGCTTTATTCACACTCATCAGTTGCTTCACTCACTCTAATCCCCCCGTTATGTTAATGGTTCGTTCTTTTTAAATATGTTTATTCCTTCTTGACTCCAGAGATTCCCAACGGAGAAATCAGGCACAGCTGCCTTCACGTCGATCAAGCTGGTTAATTTTTTTGGTTGCCCTCAATGAAACCAGTTCAATGAAGCTGGTTAATTTTGGCACATTCTTAAATATTTTGTTCACTCAATGAAGTTCTCCAAACAGTAGAAAAAGGGAATTTTAATGCTTTGGAAATTTCACATTTTCTTGTGTATGGAGAAGGAGGGATCATAACCTGCTTGCATAAAGTAAATATGTATATCTGCTTCGTTATAAGACTCGTTATTTCTTTAAATTATCAGATTTCACTCCAGATTTCGACACTTATTTATTCCGGACGATATCTGATCCTCAAAACCAAAATAATATTTTGATGATGTACTTTAATTAGTCCGTGAGAGTAGATCGTGGAAGATCGTATCATGTAATACATGAAATCACTCCAAGCTCCTCATTTGAAAATTTATAGTGCTTACAAAAGTGATGTAGATAGCGATCCGTGGCAATGATGAACATGCATTCAATAACATGAGTGAAGAAAGTGAAAATAACTTCATTGTTAAGCAATCGTTGTTGCCTGTTCCAAGTCAAGGCATGGTTGAGCAGGCCAAACAACATGGCGGCTTCAGACCCCTGCGAGGTTACCAAGGAAACGCCTTAAGACAGCAGAGAGTGAGGGCGGCACCTGATGAGGATATAATTAAATAAGGCCGTTAATTATCTTGAAAAGGGGGTGTTTTAATTAACCCAAACACCCAATTTCCAGTCATGCACTTCCTTGGAGTTTTGTTTGGATGCATGCAAAGTTTCAGGCTACGAAGTTTCATGGTTTTGGAGTTATACAGGAGACACACACACATTTATTAATCTAGATAGGTATCACACGGACAGACACACACACACACACACACACGGACACACACACGGACACACACACACACACACACACGGACACACACACACACACACACGGACACACACACACACACATACACACACACACATACACACACACACGGACACACACACACGGACACACACACACGGACACACACACACATGGATACACACACGGATACACACACACACGTACACACACACACACGGACACACACACACACACGGTTACACACACACACATACACACACACACATACACGGACACACACACACACACACACACGGACACACACACGGACACACACGGACACACACACGGACACACACACACACACACACACACACACGGACACACGGACACACACACACGGACACACACACACACACGGACACACACGGACACACACGGACACACACACACACACACACACACACGGACACACGGACACACACACACACACACACACACACACACCATCCATTTATAGTGTATAGACGTTGGGTTGCAAAGAAATCGCTTTTTCCTAATTTTTCCCCATTTCGCTCTCAATTTCGACATAATTCTTGAGGCCATCAGTTTAGATCGTCAAATATGAAATCAGATTTCGAATATGTTTTTAATCAACCCATATGATACATTATTCAATTTTGCCAGGAGCGATTCACATTGCACCTGGCCTCATACAGCCAATCAGCATAACAGCTAATGGATGAATGGACAGCTATCCTTGTCCAAAATACATGTATATATATATATATATATATATATATATATATATATATATATATATATATATATATATATATATATACATATAAATATATAGATATATACATAGACTAGAACGGATTGCATATGGCAATTAAAGCACAACAGAATGGTGACTTACCTTCATGCTGTCAAGTGTGGGTTCGATTCCTGATCTGACTATAAACTGTCTAATTGGTGATTTGCAGGTCAGGTGTTATGTCCCTTGGATGGAAGTTAAGCTGGGTGTTCTGTCTGCATAGCATGAACTGGTTAAAGAACCCACCATGTCTCTCATTAAGAGTGGACAAGTTATCGCCGGCATCCCGAACAAATGACAAATTCCTGCCAAAATCACCTTCAGTCGAACGGCATGCCTGGCCAGCCGGCTTGTGAAAGACTGGGGTCAACTACCTTCACCAGCCAAACCCACAAAGGTTGGAAACAAATGTGGCACTTAAGGTAGTAGTAATAGTAGTAGTAATAGTAGTAGCAGTAGTAGAGTAGTCAATATAGCTGTCAACCCAAACCTGCTTGAAGGAGTGAGAATTTTTTGTAACCGTGGTCCAAGTGCTGCAGGCCCTCCTACCCAGAACAAGTCCAGTAAAATAGAACCCAAATGAAGAGCTCTGTTGGCTGTAAGTCTTATTTGTGTAGAAAAGGAAAAGGAAAAAAAATATTCATAATTCGACTGAACTCCTCAAACTAACAGTTAGTTTGTTACTAACAAGATGGTATTGATAGAATATTTACTCTGCGCAGTCAACGGTTTTGGAGAAAGAGAGGAGTGACGTTTTTCGATTTTTCCAAGATGGCGCCTGTACCACGTGACCTATGACATCATAATTAGCATTAAAAAATTCGACAGGAGCTGCTCATATTCTGAAAGTTTTGCTTCCATCAGACTAACAATTGCAGAGGAATTTTTTTTCATACTCATCAGATGATCCTTGGTGCAATCCCACTTTAACCTTAAACCGGTCCGTCATTCCTACCGCACACCTCACCGCTCTCACACTGTCCTCATACATATCCTGCACGATCCTCACATACTTCTCCACCACTCCCGACTTCCTCATACAATGCCACAACTCCTCTCTTGGCACCCTATCATAAGCTTTCTCTAAATCCACAAACACACAATGTAACTCCTTCTGGCCTTCCCTATACTTCTCCATCAACATTCTCAAAGCAAACATCGCATCAGTGGTGCTCTTTCCTGGCATAAACCCATATTGCTGCTCACAAATCGTCACCTCTCCTCTAAACCGAGCTTCCACTACTCTTTCCCACAACTTCATGGTGTGGCTTAACAACTTTATCCCTCTGTAATTTCCACAGCTCTGCACAGCACCCTTATTCTTGAAAATCGGAACCAGTACACTTAATCTCCACTCCTCCGGCATCCTTTCACTTTCCAAGACTTTATTAAACAATCTGGTTAACAACCCCACTGCCATCTCTCCGAAGCACTTCCATGCCTCCACTGGTATACCATCTGGGCCAACCGCCTTTCCACTTTTCATCTCCTTCATAGCAGTCCTCACTTCATCCTTACTGATCCACCCCACTTCCAGATTCACTATCTCCACCTCTTCCAACCTTCTCTCTCTCTCTCATTTTCTTCATTCATCAACTCCTCAAAGTACTCCATCCACCTTCTCAACACACTCTCCTCGCTCGTCAGCACATTCCCATTTGCGTCCTTTATCACCCTAACCTGCAGCACATCCTTCCCAGCTCGGTCCCTCTGTCTTGCCAATCGGTATAAATCCTTTTCCCCTTCTTTTGTATCCAACTTCTCATACAGCTCGTCATATGCCTTTTCCTTGGCCTTTGCCACCTCTCTTTTTGCCTTTTGCCGCCACTCCTTGAACTCCTGCCTACTTTCTTCATCTCTCTGACTATCCCACTTCCTTTTCGCCAACCCCTTCTTCCTTATACTTTCCTGTACTTCCTCATTCCACCACCAAGTCTCCTTATCTTCCTTCCTCTGTCCAGATGTCACACCAAGTACCTTCCTTGCCATCTCCCTCACCAACTCTGCTGAAGTTGCCCAATCATCCCACCCATCTTTTCCACCATCCAACGCCTGTCTCACCTCCTCCCTAAATTTCACGCAACAGTCTTCCTCCTTCAGCTTCCACCATCTGGTCCTTGGTTCAGCCCTCACTCTCTTCCTCAACCTCACCTCTAAAGTCATCCTTCAGACCACCAATCGATGCTGTCGAGCTACACTCTCCCCTGCCACCACCTTACAGTCACTAATCTCTTTCAGGTTGCATCTCCTGCTTAAGATGTAATCCACCTGTGTGCACTTTCCTCCACTCTTGTATGTCACCCTGTGTTCCTCCTTCTTGAAATACGTATTTACCACTGCCATTTCCATTCTTTTTGCAAAAAAGTTGCAACGGAGGCAACCAAACCTATACCACGTGACCTATGACGACGTAATTACGAATTAAACAAGCTCAAATGAGCTAACATCCTCGTCCTCTTCATGATGACGTCATAAAAACGAATATGACGTCATTGTGATGTATCAGGTTTGCGATAAATTATCTGTGCTAATGCCCGGCTTGATTCCCGCAAACAAAATTCAAACAGCTTTCTTAGTTTCAGAGATAATGGTATCGGCGATTGCCATTAGCGGAATTTCCAAAATACGAGATGGTTACTGCCTGCGTGTGGGCTTTCTGCATTTACATGGCAAGTTTCACGAACATCCGATGAAAACTCTGGGTTGTGAAACAAAAAAATGTCAAAAAATAGGAATGACGTCATAAAAATTGATGTATCATATGTGCGGTAATTCATCTCTGCTAATGCCCCGTTTGATTCCCACAAACAGAATTCAAAAAACTTGCCTAGTTTGGGAGATAATTTTTTAGGCGATTTCCATTAGCGGAGATATTTTGACGTCATAACTTTTTTTTCTCGGAGGTATTTTCAAAATCGGAGATGGTTACTGTCTGCGCAGGGTATTTGTACATATATATGCCAAGTTTCAGGAAGTTTCGATGAAAACTGTAGGCTGTGAAACAAAAAAGTCCACAAGAGGAAGAACAGCAACAACAACGTGAGTAAGACTTGGAGATCCTCCACGAGGATCTAAAAATTTTAAAACGTGAAATCTCAGTGGTTGGGTGGGAGCAGCAGCAGCAGCAGCAGCATTATAATGAATGCTTCAATCTGGGGGGGGGGGGTGTCAAAGGTTTTTTTCTGATTCCATTGTAGACGTTGAGTGTCACAAAGAGAATACCGAAGGTTCTTTCCATCGGATGTAAGAAAAGACCAAACATTGAAGGTTCGATATTGATCGCAAAGTAATGTCCATAATTCTCTTCTGCAGGACGACACTGGGATAAAGAACAACAAGGCTAATGAAACGTGCATGGTGACTCTCAAAACGCACACGACTAACGACATCAGCCCGGATGGAAGGACACGCGATGGTGGCATATGATGGGACATTTGATCAGGTGGCCATTTTCACATGCGCGTCATGAATGGCACAATCGAGCGGAGCCTTATGGTCATCACTCGTGCCGCGACACACTGTCACGGAAAAACTACAGGGTCTGTGTTTTGTGAGTTTTGTTCCTGGTTTATTCAGTTTCTCTGTACCTCTCCTGTTAAGTTGAAAAAACGGGAAAGTCTTTGTTCCCTTTTGGGTTCTAATGAAAGGAAAATTGTGTGAGCAGAGTATCCAGAACATCATGAATCCATGGCTTTGCGAATCATGGACGCCTATCCCGTGTGGTGTTTATTTTTCCCGAGAATTTGTATGGTATTGTATGGTATTCGTGGGGACTCATTTTTTAGGATAGCAGATTTTGTCACACTTGTTTTGGCATCATCCTGCTTCTACCAGTACCGGGGATTGCTTGTGCGTCGAGGACGATCAAATATCACAGCTCTCTGGGTCTTTGAAGATTGGCAACCCTCAGATGGTGGTCGTTGTGATGATTTATTTATGGGATTGTTTGTGGAATTGAAGTGATGAAATTACTGCACCAGACGTTTGGTGAAAATGAAAGTCAAAGGTCGGCAGTCGGCCTACACCTGCACGTTAAGGTGGACGGAGCCAGGGCGCACATTGTGCAGGTCGGGGTACGGCGAAACATGACCTTTTGACATTTTCAATTCTGATGATCAGCATCAAGCATAAAATATTGACCAAATCATTCAATTTTGTGTCCAAATTTAATTTTTCACACCATTTTACTTTCAGCATAAGGACACTTAACCTGATGACCGGTTTGGTTGCTCTAAGAATGACCGGTCTTTGTGCGTTCATTCATTGGGATAAGCTCTATTCGGATTCTAATCCACAGCAGAAGCATATCTGTACTCCATCCTTCCATATCTTGATTTAAAAAAAAAAAATTCTCAAAGACCACTATACTGATCGACTTAACTTCAAAAGATCTAGTGTATACCATTAAACATAGGCGATTTGTCCAAAGGCTTAGCTGCCATCTTGGAATTTTTTTTGTTTTTTGTTTTTAATTTAAACATGTTCTCTGGAATCGCCAAACTGATTGTTACAAAACCTCGTACATCAATGGACTGGATAGGTTCCTGTCTCTGTGAACACAGGAGAAGCATTTCTGTAAAATAATAATGGCCAACTTGGGGTTTTTTGTGTGCAGAATCAAGGCTCATGGAAGAGCTAAACCACAGAATGGATCAGGATGCAAAAATAACAGAAATAGAAGGGGGAAATGCCAACAACAGGGCCGATGGAGATGAACAAACAAGGGATGTGCGGGTAAGGATGAGGGATATCGGAGACAATGCATGGGGTGGATAAGATGGATACAAAAGCAAATTTTTTTTGGAAGTGGGAGGGGGGGAGTAGGGTGGGGTGGTTTAAAGGGTGTAGAAAAAATTAAGGTTTTGGATGGGGGATGATCTGAGAAGATGGTGTACAACTGTTTTGAAGACCTGGGGAAGAAGAATGAGATTGACGAAAGTAATTGATACAAAACCTCAGGCATCAATGGACTGGAGAGGTTCTGGTCTGCGAAAGAGGATCGTCTCTGTAAAATAAAAATGGCCAACATGCGTCAATCAAAATTGGCATCAGGAAGTTATGGTTACCGGTATACAGTGTATATATATATATATATACACATATACATAGATCCTACAGAATAGCAATTGACTTGAGCGTAACCATATCCGGTGAATCATGTGCGTACCCCAGCAAGGAATCGATGATGATGTTGCGAACAACGGAGACAACAATGAATGACTTCTTTTTTTTTTCCCCACCAAAAAGTTTTTTTTCTTTTTCATGGGTTTGTCGTATTTTCTGCTTTCAAAATACGATTCCTCATTTCAACTCGAGGTATCACTGCCCAGGGGCCTTGATAGACGTTGTTTGCAGTTGCGTTAATCACTATCTGTAAGGGAGAAATGCGTTTAAAGGCAAGCAGCAATGAAGTGACAACTATTGTTTGTCTCAAGCGTTGTATTTTTATGGCAACCAAACCGCTCAGTTGAGATGAAAGCGATTTCAGAGAATGATTTATACACCTCGGGAGGATGAAAAATGTAAGGAAATAAACGAACGACATCATGTAATATTTTGTTTCAGCGAGCGATCAATTTGGTTAATTTTTTTTTTTTACATCAGTTTGTTGTAAGGTATTCAGCCTGTTTTATACACAACTTCAAATGATTTAATTTGTTTTGTTCCAAATTAATACTTTTTCAAAGTTTCAGAAAACGAGGTGACATAAGGATGAAAAGCATATGTATATTCTTTGAAGGTCCACAGAATCAGAAACAAACAAAAAAAATTTTTTTGATGTAATTATATTGATTTTAAAATAATAAACAAAGAACTGAACATGGTTTTTAATTCTAATAATTTTTGAGGTGTTAAAGTTTAAAAAGCAAACCCATCGGGTACCGCCCATAAAAATTCCACATAAACTGCCATGACGTAAATGATGGAAAGGGTGTCAGCACACGATGGATAATGACTGCACAACTCGCTTCAGACTCGTCAGAAAGTGAATTTGACAAATAATTTTCTGATCAAGAATCCCCAGATTACGATGACAGTCAAAAATCATAATATAAAAGGTGCTGTCAGACCGTACATGTATGAATCCGAGGTTGAGATGACGTCATGGGAGGGGCCGGGCCAATCAATAATTTTTTTTGGGGGGGGAGGCCAATCAAGCATAAAAGCACACCAAATCATACAAAAATACACAATTTGGTGTTTGTCTGTCTGAGTGTATTTTTGACCGCAATACATTCGGTCATTACTTATCCAATCTGAACCAAACTTGACAGGAGGACTAAGGGTCACATGATGGAGGTTTTAGCGACTTAATTTGCCCCCCTCCCCCAAGTGGGTTTTCCACCTTGGGAAAAATCCATGTTAAGGTGTATATTCACGTTAGGATAGCTAATGGTGGCGTTCTTCCAAGGCCACATCTAATAACAAAAGTAATAACACTAATGCCAATAGCATAATATTAATGTTATTGCAAAATAATATTAATACGATTAATATCCCCTCTCCCCAAGGGGGTTTCTCCTCCTTGGACGAACACCGTGTTGATGCGTATAAATAGTTTATCGTGTTGTTTCGTTGTGCAAGTTAAAAAAATTACAAACTAAACACGTGTGATTACATTTTTAAAGTCGTTACTGCTGGTTAACACTAAACTGAAATAAATTTGGAGGAATCTATGCTCATCACGTCCACCACAGTCAAAGGGACGTGAGCCAAGATCTACTGTAATGTATATATACACCAGAGAGGATAATAACATAACCCATCCTGTCACTCCCATCGGGAGTGGGTGTACTAGACACATTAAAATTTTCCTTTCAAGATATTTATTCAAGAAAAGAACAATGATTAAGTGTTATGTGAAGCCATATGTATTCCTCAAACCAAAATGTGATTTTCTGATTCTGTGGACTTTTAAGGAGAGCGGTTTACCAAATGTTAACACGACCCAAAACCTTGGACGCCACAATGAAGAGAAACAAAGAAATTCACCAAATCAAATAAAATGATGGAAAGCAAAGCAAGTACGAGCTCAGTATTAAACAAAATTATAAGAATCTGCAGAGAAGGCAAACAAAGACTGGCACGTCGGTGCAGAGCTGTTTTGTTTTGCAGGGATAAAAAAAAAGTACTTGGATTACATTTTGGCTCTCCCCTTCACCTCACCCCAACCCCAAAAAAACAAAAAAGCAAAATTGGCAATAAAAAAAAAGTTCATTGATGACCGTTGTGGGTTAATCAAAAAGTTTACATGACGACGTAAATATTTCTTATTGACAGAAGCTGAAATCAGGAATTAAATAAATACAGTATGTATTTGAGGGAGTAAACGGCTGTGTTGTTGTTAAGGGCATTTATTGACTGTAAACATTCACGTGTCGTGTAGTGCATTGCATGCATGCTAGTGTATCTGTGTGTCGTTGCTATTGGCTGTAATATTGTGTCACATTGCCAAGCCGATTGGGCCAAGCGGCCCAAAGTGATGGCCAAACCCGTGGGGAGGAAAATCAACTCCCATCATGGAGACCAAACCCGTGGGGAGGAAAATCAACCGTCACCATGGAGACCAAACCCATGGGGAGGAAATCAACCGTCACCATGGAGACCAAACCCATGGGGAGGAAATCAACCGTCACCATGGAGACCAAACCCATGGGGAGGAAATCAACCGTCACCATGGAGACCAAACCCATGGGGAGGAAATCAACCGTCACCATGGAGACCAAACCCATGGGGAGGAAATCAACCGTCACCATGGAGACCAAACCCATGGGGAGGAAATCAACCGTCACCATGGAGACCAAACCCATGGGGAGGAAATCAACCGTCACCATGGAGACCAAACCCATGGGGAGGAAATCAACCGTCACCATGGAGACCAAACCCATGGGGAGGAAATCAACCGTCACCATGGAGACCAAACCCATGGGGAGGAAATCAACCGTCACCATGGAGACCAAACCCATGGGGAGGAAATCAACCGTCACCATGGAGACCAAACCCATGGGGAGGAAATCAACCGTCACCATGGAGACCAAACCCATGGGGAGGAAATCAACCGTCACCATGGAGACCAAACCCATGGGGAGGAAATCAACCGTCACCATGGAGACCAAACCCATGGGGAGGAAATCAACCGTCACCATGGAGACCAAACCCATGGGGAGGAAATCAACCGTCACCATGAAGACCAAACCCATGGGGAGGAAATCAACCGTCACCATGGAGACCAAACCCATGGGGAGGAAATCAACCATCATCATGGAGACTAAACCCATGGGGCGAAAGCGCCCACCTGTTGATGAAACCGTCACGTGGCAAACTAACCTGTTATAGAGAAATGTGGTACAAGAGAGTGCCACTGTATTAGTAGAATAACCTCCATATACTATTACTAGAATAGAATAAAACCCCTCGGCTCTTTAGGCTTTACTTGACCTTGAGATAGTTTTACCAGGACCTCGTCGGAAGAACTCTCATTTAAGTGTGCACAAGGTCATTGTGAATCCGCTCATGGGTTTCCCAAATGTAACGAGGCTTGTAATGCATACCATAGTAATAAGATAGATAATAGTGCATGACTTTATGTCAAAAGAGAGATGCAAACATATTACGAAGGTGGGTTGGGGTGGGGGGAACAGCCATTTAAGTTTGTGAGATTAATGAAGTTGATTACCACTGTATTGTATTTTTAACTTTTTACATTTTCTTATTTCTCTTTAAATGGAAGAATAAATGCAGAAAATACAACCAACTTATGTTTCTGAATTCAGTGGTCCTGTGTTCTGTACATGGCAGGAATACTCTTAGTCATCAATGAGCTCTGGAGGAAGGGCTTCTTGCATCCAGTGGTCAGAGTTGCAAGAATGCTTAAAGAGAAATTGACCATGCAAGAAGTTTTTACAAATATTTATTTTTAAGCTTCACAAAGATCAAGACAAGCATGGACAATGGACATGGCATGGCATTCTAAACTGTGTAGGGATGGAGGAAGTAAAAAATACAAATGGCGTCTTCTGTCAGAGCCAGTAAGCAGGGAGAAACAATTCGCATTTATTGCCACATCTGATGCAATTGAAATGCTCTAATGGCGGCAAAGTGTTCCATTTGAAACTGTTTGATGTGTGTAGCTTTTTGATGCCTACGGTCCGTAATAAAAATTTGCATTGGTGTCAAAGCCAATGACCAATTGCAATTAATAATAGGAAACCCACATGCACATTAACCACAGGTAAGGAAGGATAGCCTGGAATTCAAAATAAATAAATAAAACGAACCTTTCAAAATTGGTGAAATTTACTATGGTAAAGTGTGGTGGTGAAGGTACAAAAATGGGGGCATCAGTTGAGGCCTACAGGCCTGACGTGTTAGGCCATCCAGAAAACCAAGATTGCGGCCATATTAATTTTGTCTCGGTGCCTTGGTCGGTGTAGTCAAGCAGCCAATGTGGATGTGGTCTGGCAGCTGTCCAACCAATTGGTGCACATTTCAAAAATCAACCCCCACCAACAATGCAGAGCTCTTGTAGACCCACGACATGCCGCAGGTAAAAATAAGATTTAGGTACAAATAATACAACTGGAGAGTTCATCGAACACTTTACCCTACACTGTCTTGAGGAAAAAAAAAAAAAAAGGACATGCGTGGGGTCTGCAAGCAGTAAATTTGATTAGTTGACATGACATAAAATGCCATAATATTTTGTTCAAGTCCTGCTGAATGGAAGGGGTTTTGAAAGTGTCAAAAAGTGAATTGTGCTGTTCAATGTTCAAATATATAATTCAGTAGAAACAATAAAACTAAAATAAAGATTTTAAAGATCATAGAAGTTTTTTTCCTGGAAGTTTACTGCCGTGATGCAGCGTGTTTTACACTGATCACTTTATTTAACATGGAAGGTTAATTATTTGTGCCCGTTTGTGTCCTTTATGACGTCACTAAAAGAGTAAGTTTCCTGTTTGGAATAATTTTCAATTTGGTTTTATTACTAGACAGGCAGACAGAGAAGAAAAAAAAATAAAATTATCCCTCTGCATACATGCAATCAGGACAAATTCAGAGACAAAGTACTGCTAAACTACATATTAGTTTCCTGATTAATGTTCAAAATAAAACATTAAATTGAAATCAAGTTGTTCCTCGATCATATATTGACTTTTGTAGAAAGAGACAGATGAAGTGAACCAATTGCTGAAACCAGTGTTTCACTTCGCGCACACGGAACATTTAAGATGTGTCCATTGCACATGTTTAGGTTCCAGGTTAGTACAAAACAATAAAGAAAATCCAATCCACTGTAACAGAGAAATCCGAGTCACCTCAAGAGGAAACAGGACATATGAGGGTTTATGCTTTTATTTCACAAAGCAGCCGATAAAAATTCGGGCAAAAATAAAAGAAAAATGTATAAAAGTTTAAAACGACAGTGATTGTCCCAAACAGTCTTCATGCGCTACAGAACTGTTGAACAGTCAATGGATAAGACCCACAGACATACCCCATTTCTCTTGGCAAAGACAAAAACAATACAGGTACAATTGTGATCCTTCCATTAAGAGCATTGTATTTTAAAATTCAAAGATAAAATGCTGGTTTACCACACTCCACCAAAAATTGACCAATTGCTCTGGATCGAGCGACTGACCCTCTTGTGTATGCAGGTGGACATAAATGGGTATGTGTTCAGAAAAATACAACACATTGAACTGCAAGTTTCCAAACCAATTAGAGCAAAGTGAAAGAGGTTCCATGGCTCTGCTTATTACTGTAAACTCCTGCATTTGCGCAGCAAAGCTCATTTATCTCGGTTAAAAAGAAGAAGAAAAAAACAACGCTCTAAAATACAAGGCACCACTGTAATTTCCTCAGCAACACCATCATGTTATGTACACAGTCACCCTTTCCATCCATAATGGTGTTTTTTTTTTGCCTCACCCCGACAAAGTAAAATAAACACAGTACTAAAACCATTTTACAAAGCAAGCCGTTTATAATCTCTGCATTTATGAGCTAGTCACAGTCCTGCGAAGCATAAATGTCCCGATTTCGACGCTTGATCTTCCGCTCCCCTGAACACTCATCACTCACACCAACACGCTTACCACCAGAGCCCCCAAGTTCAGCAGAACTTTTCGTCTGATCCGGTTCCTCGGACTCCATCAAGTCCTCGGTCTCGTCCAAATCACGTGAGACGGGACTGCCGCACGAGGTAAAGGCGTTGTTGGACTGGGCTGAATCGTCAAGGAAAGAGGGGCTTCGGGACGGGGCTGGGCTGAGAAAAGAGCTGAAAACTTCCGATGGAGTGGAATTGTGCAAAGGCATGGGGCTTCTCAGGACGTTTAAAGCAGAATCTGAGGTGAGTTGCAAGAGGAGAAAGAAGATAAAAATTTAATCAACACTGAATATACCCAGTTGCAAATACAGTCTATCCATTTATATATATATATATGTGTGTGCATAGATATATATATATATATATATATATATATATATATATATATATATATATATATATATATATATATATATATATATATATATATATATATATATATATATATATATATATATATATATATGTGTGTGCATAGATATATATATATATATATATATATATATATATATATATATATATGTGTGTGCATAGATATATATATATATATATATATATATATATATATACACACGAACAAATAAAACCTGTCGCTTTGCTGCTGGGGGGGGGGTATTAAGGAGGGGGTTGAGGGAGGAGGGAGGGAAAGGAGAGAGAGAGAGGGAGAGGAGAGAGGGAGAAGAGAGAGAGAGAGAGAGAGAGAGAGAGAGAGAGAGAGAGAGAGAGAGAGAGAGAGAGAGAGAGAGAGAGAGAGAGAGAGAGAGAGAGAGAGAGAGAGAGAGAGAGAGAGAGAGAGAGAGAGAGAGAGAGAGAGAGAGAGAGAGAGAGAGAGAGAGAGAGAGAGAGAGAGAGAGAGAGAGAGAGAGAGAGAGAGAGAGAGAGAGAGAGAGAGAGAGAGAGAGAGAGAGAGAGAGAGAGAGAGAGAGAGAGAGAGAGAGAGAGAGAGAGAGAGAGAGAGAGGGAAGAGAGAGAGAGGAAGAAGAGAGAGGAAGAAGAGAGAGGAAGAAGAGAGAGGAAGAAGAGAGAGGAAGAAGAAGAAGAGGAAGAGGAGGAAGAAGAGGAAGAGGAGGAAGAAGAAGAGGAAGAAGAGAGAGGAAGAAGAGAGAGGGGGAAGAGAGAGGAAGAAGAGAGAGGAAGAGAGAGGGGAAGAGAGAGAGGGGAAGAGAGAGAGGGGAAGAGAGAGGAAGAGAGAGAGAGAGAGAGAGGGGAAGAGAGAGGGGAAGAGAGAGAGAGAGAGAGAGGGGAAGAAGAGAGAGGGGAAGAGAGAGAGAGAGAGAGAGAGAGAGAGAAGAAGAGAGAGGAAGAAGAGAGAGGAAGAAGAGAGAGAGAGGGGAAGAAGAGAGAGGAAGAAGAGAGAGGAAGAAGAGAGAGAAGAGAGAGAGAGGAAGAAGAGAGGGGAAGAGAGAGAGAGAGAGAGAGAGAGAGAGGGGAAGAAGAGAGAGGAAGAGAGAGAGAGGGGAAGAGAGAGGGGAAGAGAGAGAGAGAGAGAGAGAGAGAGAGAGAGAGAGAGAGAGAGAGAGAGAGAGAGGAAGAAGAGAGAGAGAGAGAGAGAGAGAGAGAGAGAGAGAGAGAGAGAGAGAGAGAGAGAGAGAGAGAGAGAGGAAGAAGAGAGAGAGAGAGAGAGAGAGAGAGAGAGAGAGAGAGAGAGAGAGAGAGAGAGAGAGAGAGAGAGAGAGAGAGAGAGAGAGAGAGAGAGAGAGAGAGAGAGAGAGAGAGAGGAAGAAGAGAGAGGAAGAGAGAGAGGAAGAAGAGAGAGAGAGAGAGAGAGGAAGAGAGAGAGAGAGAGAGAGAGAGAGAGAGAGAGAGAGAGAGAGAGAGAGAGAGAGAGAGAGAGAGAGAGAGAGAGAGAGAGAGAGAGAGAGAGAGAGAGAGAGAGAGAGAGAGAGAGAGAGAGAGAGAGAGAGAGAGAGAGAGAGAGAGAGAGAGAGAGAGAGAGAGAGAGAGAGAGAGAGAGAGAAGAAGAGAGAGAGAAGAGAGAGGAAGAGAGAGAGAGAGAGAGAGAGAGGAAGAAGAGAGAGAGAGAGAGAGGGGAAGAGAGAGAGAGAGAGAGAGGAAGAAGAGAGAGAGAAGAGAGAGGAAGAAGAGAGAGGAAGAAGAGAGAGGGGAAGAGAGAGGAAGAAGAGAGAGAGAGAGAGAGAGAGAGAGAGAGAGAGAGAGAGAGAGGGGAAGAGAGAGAGAGAGAGAGAGGAAGAAGAGAGAGAGAGAGAGAGGGGAAGAGAGAGAGAGAGAGAGGAAGAAGAGAGAGAGAAGAGAGAGGAAGAAGAGAGAGAGAGAGAGGGGAAGAGAGAGAGAGAGAGAGGGGAAGAAGAGAGAGGAAGAAGAGAGGAAGAAGAGAGAGGAAGAAGAGAGAGGAAGAAGAGAGAGAAGAGAGAGAGGAAGAGAGGAAGAGAGGAAGAGAGGAAGAGAGAGAGAGAGAGAGAGAGAGAGAGAGAGAGAGAGAGAGAGAGAGAGAGAGAGAGAGAGAGAGAGAGAGAGAGAGAGAGAGAGAGAGAGAGAGAGAGAGAGAGAGAGAGAGAGAGAGAGAGAGAGAGAGAGAGAGAGAGAGAGAGAGAGAGAGAGAGAGAGAGAGAGAGAGGAAAAAAAAACAAAAAAACTTTGGTACATCATGGGTGGGGAAAATGGTGGTCAAGTTTCATTGGAATTGCATGTGTAGTTTGAGAAGAAAGCAAATACATATTTTGGGGGGAAACCCCCCTTAAATCCCTTTGGAGCAGATTTTTCTCATGTCATGAACAAACTTTGGAATGTCATGGGTGATGAAGGTTGGCGTGAAGTTTCATCAGAATTGTGTGTATTGTTTCAGAAGAAAGCAAATACCTCTTTAGGGAGGCAACCCACTCTCCCCACCCTCCCTCCCCAACCCACCCCATAAACTCCCTCTGTAGACCCCTTCAGACCCTGTTTTGTTTTGTTTTTAAGCCATCACAGGTGATGAAGGTTGTGGTCAGATTTCATTGAAATCGTATGTGTAGTTTCTGAGAAGTTGCAAGTTTTTGTGGATGGACGAACAGACGACACGCCATCCCATAAGCTCCTCGAAACTACTTTACAGGCGAGCTAAAAACCATCCTTTGGAATATTATAACAAATAAACTGCAGTTGGAAGCTGTCCAGGCTCAGTGACGATTCTGAAGAGAGCCATCGGTACAAAACTTTGAGAACAGAAAACTTCACAGCTTGGTCCGTGAATCGCGACCCCTTACTGAACACGCACGCACACACGCACACCCTTTTGTTGCAACTGTTAATGGATGAAGAACTGTGCTCTGAACAGAAAGACGATGATACAACACCACTGAAAAATATAATATTTTTACATCCTGGTAGAGAAAACCGAGGAAAGGAATGCCTTCTTTCCCGAAACACTAAAACAAGAGGAACGAAGCGACTCATGGCAAGCTCAATCCACAAACACTGTATGTTTGGAACAAAGGCAAAGAAGTACAGGTTTGGTGGGTATACACTCCAATTGGATCGGTGGGGAATGATGGAATAAGCATCTTGGAATTGCTTCGTATTTATCCGTTTGTTAAGTTTGGCTTTTGTTTCAGATGATCATAGGAGGAGAGGAGGAGATAAGCATGGAGATCACAAAGTACTTGCGTCATCAGCTTACCACTCGTGTCAGTGAGACAAATTCCGTCAATCTCATCTGCAGCACTTCCATCTCCGTCAGTATCATCATCGTCCAGCAGAATCTCATCGGGGTTCAAAGAAGAATTCCCTGATATGTCAGCACTGCTGAGGTTTACAATAAGGGACGAATTGGATGCTTCAGCAAATCCACGGCCAGCCCTGCAATCATGGAATTGCACATAATCTTAAGTTTGCTAAAAGGGCGGCAATGGATGACAAATTACAATCAACGGAATATAGGAAACCAAGTTTACTAACAAAAGCCAATGGAGAGAAAAAACAAATTCACAACAAAAAAACTTTTTTTATTTTACTTTAAATGATCTAATGCTGGAACGAACACAAACACACAAAAAAACACAAACACATGAAAAAAAACATGCACGCACGCGCACACAGCTTGGGGGAAGTGCCGTCACTTCCCGAGGCACTCTGCGTACCAGCGACACCATAACAATGGCACTACCTTTGTTCATGCACTCAACAGGGTATTTCCTTGAGAATTTACTCCTCCCCATGGATGCCAACCAATGGTTGTTTGTCCGTGCTCTTATTTCAAATGCGGAGCGTCAAGCAAGGAAGCAGCATGTACCATTTTTCAAGTCTTTGGGAGGACTCGGCCAGAGTTTGAACTGCTAACCTCCCAGACTTCCAGTGGATGTTCTAACCATCACACCAGAGTCTTGACAGTCTTGCTTTTTTTTTTTAATGCAAATTAAATTAAAATTTTAATGCAATTCAGTTTAATGCTTTAATAGTTTTAATGCAATGAATTGTTAAAATAAACCTGAGGTTATACCCAGTTTCAAATAGCTGGCACCTTCAGACAACTGCCTGCTATTGTCAAAATAAACTGTCGTAGCTTTAACGCTTACAAGTAACTAAGACAAATAAAGAGTAATTGATGGAAATGCATTGAACAAATGTGAAAAGGCTGCAGATTCTCCACAAAAGTCTGCTTTAACACAATGATCACTGAAGTAGCACTGCTAGCCCAAAGGCACCACCGGGCTCACCGAGCTGCTGCCAAGATGTACACATCTGTAAGTCCCAGGCGGCGACAATAGGTGGCTGTCTGTGGGCTGGGTATCGGAACAGGAGGCTTAATCTTCCCCCCTTCAATATTCTTGGGGGAATAGAATGGAACCGTGGGTGAGAAACTGGTTGGAATAGCAAGATCACCGCTCAGGAGGTCACGAACACGTGATAGATCATCAGCACAAATCTTCACAACACTATGGGTGACAGAAACCACCATCATCATGACCAAATCAACAACCACATCCACCACTTGAGAAAACAGAAATTATCTTGTGAACTAAAACAAAATATTGGTACGGATATATCTTCGGTGTAATTGGTTTGAGTTTATACTAGTTATTTCCATAGCACATGTTCAGCACGAGTATACGTAATAAATGTGTACGGCAGGCAGTGTTGAGTTTGTTTTTGTGAAGTTTCCGGTGGAGACGCATGATCGGGGGGTGGGGGGGGCACGGATGTGGGAGAGGGCGAATCTTCCCTCCCAGACGGTTCATGTCGACACAACCATATACCCACCTTTGTATTTTTCTCCATTGTGATCTATCATTAGGGGTTTTCCTTAAGTAAATAATGGCAGCGCAAGATTCCACATAGCCTCCACATGGGCCAGAGACAGTGAGGGGCAGGTGTGTGAGTTCGTGGTGCCAGGCAGCCACATGGACAGAGGCACCGAGAACCAGGTACGTCCACATGGCTGGTATGGGCCCTGATCGTAGAGAACCACAACTGGGGCGACCTGACGGCTATCATACTGGCATCAGCAAGTGAGATATACACCTAAGGTTTGACTAATTAATTGCGATGAGCAATCAATGTGGCTCGAACCAGGGAGGGGGGGGGGGTACTGGACCAATGCCACTGCGATCCCGGCTGAAATAGAAGAAAAAAAATGAAATGTCCCCCCCCCCTTTCCCATCCCACCCCACTACAGGTAGTAGGGGTGACACCTCAGCACATTAGAGTGCTGTGATGTCGCCCCTACTCCCTGATGGCCTCAAACACTCTTCACCAGCTAGCCCGGTGCCCCCAACTGAACCAGCAGCGGGGAGTAGCAGGCCAGCATCACCACAGCAACGGGTGATAGCCCTTGATGGCCATGATAGGATGTGAGGGTCATGTAAACACAGCTGATGGTTGCCATGGAAGCGGGCCAAGCCGAGCTGGCAGAGGAAATTAAGACTGTTTGTGAGGAACGGTGGAAAACCTGGCAGATGTGCGAAGGGCATAGCAGGAACTGACAGTTGATCAGGCCAGGGCGGAAGGGGGGGATAAGAGGGAATCCTGGCAGTGGTTAAGAAAGCATGTGAAGGGAACACAGAGATCGCGCCGGTTGGAACAGAATCAAATTAAAACGGGAGACAGATTTCAAAATAACGGATTAGAAATAGTGATAGAAATAGTGCTGGAACAGGAGTTAGGGGTAATGAAAATAAATTATGGGAGCACCAGAGTTATGGATCTAATATCCAGGGACAGAGGTTGAAAGGAGAGTTAGAACAGCGCACAGGGATTAATGAGCATGGCTCCGGCTTGGGGTAATCCGAGAGGGCCATATGTGGGAGCATGCATGCGTGCAGGCTCCTGGAGTATAGTTAGAGTTGCACTTGCTGCTTTGTGGAAAGCCTGGAGTATGAAAAGGAAATGACGTCGTCTTCACCCCAATAAGCAATGGAGAGAAGGATGGTGTCGAAAAGAAAATTGGAGAAAGCGATACATCCCCTGCAAGCCCTAAAGAAATGGAGGGGGCAGATGAAAAAGAAAACATCCGAAGAGCAAGACTGGAAGCACATCAGACTTGAAGACTTTGACTTTCGTCCTCCTGCACAGGTACTGACAGTGCCACACCCCGTGATGCAGCAAATCCATGACTCCCCAGGCCCTATCCAGACATCTGTTGACCTCTGGCTCACTACAAATCAGATTCGTACATGCTATATTGGGGAAGGTGTTTTGAATTCAAAACAAAACTGTTAGTCTTTAACAGTCCCCTTGACGGTGGGGGAGGGGTGGGGGATGAGCAGGGAGGGGTGGGAGAGAGAGGAAGGGGTGAAGGGGAGAGGAGTCAGGGTCAGAGAGAGGGAGAAGGAAGGGACGGCACTCTATCCTAGCTGCCCCGCTAATCCCTTTCTCTTGTAGGTAGAGATAGGATCGAGGGATTAGCAGGACAGTGAGAGTCGAGTAGGTTCCAGCAGAAGCTGGCTGTTGTACTTGCTGCCATCACACACTCCTGCCATGTCATTTAATCTGCCGACCAGCACCATCGGCCGGCTCACGACATCTGCTGACCACTCACCTGACTTTCCAGTTCAACCATGCTATCTTCTAGGCTGTGCTGCTTACTTGCTGTGCCATCTCTGTTGCATCATTTTGTTGGGTCACAAAGGTTAGAAGACAACTTGTGTCAAGGCCAAATGAGCAGAATGTCCTATTGCTTGTTGGGCCACAAGTGTCGTTTGCTTGCTCATTTGGGCTACATGGGCCAAAGACTCACCACCTTTCGAAAGGCCACATGGGCCTTGCTAAAAATTCCAGTTGTGGAGAGGCTGTTTGGGCCAGGGAAGCACCGGGTGCTGAACGGCCCCGTCAATGACGACATTTGTAGTGCCAGGAACCATGACCTCAATAGACGATAGACAGCGTTGGAGGGGAAGGAAATGTTACCGGGAAGGGAACCAGAGACAGACGAAGACGAAGAAGACGACAAAGAAGAAGACGAAGAAGAAGACGAAGAAGACGAAGACGACAAAGAAGACGACGAAGAAGACAAAGATGATGAAGAAGAAGACGAAGAAGACAAAGACAACGACGACAAAGAAGAAGAAAAAAAGAAGAGGATAAAGAAGAGGACAAAGAAGAAGATGACGACGACGACGAAGGAGAGCCCCTGCCCCCCACAACCTGGTTCACTCACCATCGCTCCAACCAAATGCTACTTTAAAATTGCATCGTGATTTAAAATTGTACAAGTATGTAGTTTCATGAGTGAATATGTAGGATTGTTGGAGCGACACATTTGAGTAGGGATGAACACCGTATTGGATTTCTGCATGTGGGTTTTATACTAGGGTGGGGAGTTGTATTGTTGGTAAGTGGGGTCAGGTCCCATGCTGCCCCCCCCTCCCCCTTCTGGGCGCAGACTCAGAAGAGTCTGAAGAAAGAAGGTGGCAGTAGTGTTGTGGAAATAACTCCGATTGGGTAATATTGCTTAGTATAGTTTAGTTATCTCTGTGGTGAATGTAAGAATAAGCGTGAAGCAATTCATAGTGATATTAGATATTACTGTTTTATGTAATATATAGATGACCTTCACCCTTCCTCATGTGTCTAAAAACCACAATCATTTTGAGCCTTTGTTTTATGTTCTACCCACTGCAATCTGTCATTTATGTTCTTTTAAGTGAAGGACTATGACTTTAGGCACAAGTTTTGGCAGGACAAGTCAGCCCGACAGCTACGGCCCGGAATCAGTTGAGCAATTCACTTGAGCTTCCATGCCAGAGCCACGCCCTCTGCTCTCCTCTCCTCTCGAATGTAATTGCTCATTTTACATTTCCTTCCTCTGTGGACCCCATGGGTAGCATTATTGCTACAATTAAATATACCTAGTCTCAGGGTGAATTTGAGCCGTGGTGATCACCATTGCAATTACCATTGGAAAAAGTCCGTTGAGGATTTATTGGGAACGGCAATAAACTCCGCAGTGCATTCAGATCGTGTCGTGTGCCTCGCCGGCTCGCCCTTTAGAGACGAGGCGTGTGGTACCAATTAGCATAAACGTATAAGCCAACCCAGAGGTCCGATCAGTACGACATCAAGATCTGGCTTGGGGTCTTCGACTCAGCTGTTGACGGAGCCCACTCGGATTCGCATCAGGCAACTGGGGTGACCCGACGGCTACAATATTATTCTCCTTTCAATTCAGGGGCACCATAAAAACATTACCCTCAAAAGCACTGCACATTCAATGACTGCCCAGGAAAAGATGAGAAAAACTGAATGTCACCAAGGAAGGTCTTTGATAAAACTGTGTAGTAATGAAAAAACAAAAATAGCAAATGGGTGTGAGGGTCATGCTGACCTGTCTGGTGGTAACTGATTGTGTGGAGAAGCACAGGTCAGATGGTCTGTGGCTTGCATGATCGCTAGCCACTCGTCATCATATTCCAGCTTAGGAGGAGAGTTCAATGAGGGTCCCAGTTCCAGAACCTGATCCGGATGGGTTTAAGGATAGCTCGGTGAAACACTAACATGAACAACATCTCCTTACATTTGTACAAGTAAGAAAAACATTTTAAGCTAGTAGTGCACTCAGTAGAGCGCATACCTCCACCAGGCAATGCCTGATCCACAAGAATATATCATGACCAATACATTTTTGAAATCTCACGCTTTGTATTGTCTTTGGCCCTATCGCTCAATGGTGATGAATCACTTTTAAAAAATAATAGTAACTGGATCTTCACCAAATTCTCATAAATTCATTCTTGTCACACACCCCCCAACCTGCCCACCAAATTTCATCCGAATCCGCAAATAACTTTTTGAGATATCCTGCACACAGACAAACAGACAGTGGTGAAAACATTATCTCCATCCATCACAGAAGGCAGAGCTAAAAATGCAAAAGGATGTAGGGATGCTCCTCCAAAAAGAATGTAAACAAGGTCGGGATGGTAACGAGAAATTATCATGTGAAATCATCCCTACACGTTTTTTTGTATTCACTA